>NC_140499.1:9067500-9667500 GCF_964271855.1 Acomys minous | reverse complement strand
TAGTTTGGGCCAAGATGTAGGACAGCCTGTGGCCCTGTGGATTTGTATTTATAAAGTATTACGTGTGTCCATTTTGTCTTTCATATGCATTATCAAGTTTGCTCCAAGGAAGCTCTGAAAGAAGCAAGCCCAGTATAACACTTGAAAAGATTTAGAGAATAGATCTACAAATTACTCTTCAGTGCTTGAATTTCTCATACATAACCACACTAAGTTAGCGTTCCTTTGTTGCAGGAAGTTGGTGAACCATCTAAAGAAGAGAAGGCTGTAGCCAAGTATCTTCGATTCAACTGTCCAACAAAATCCACCAATATGATGGGTCATCGAGTTGATTATTTTATTGGTATGATCACGACTGCAGCCTTATTACTGTACCTATGAGGTTACCTACACTTGGATACGTACAAGTTTTAAAGGGCTTCCGTGTGTGGTTACTGAATCTGGGTGATGGGTATATGGCAGTTGATTATCCTAGTCTTCCTTTTATGGTTGAAAAAAAAAAAGGATAAATGCTTTATAATTGGTTTTATTGGAAATTTCAAAAATAAGACTTATTTTCAGTGTTTGCTATAAAATACTACCTTTTGTTCAGGTAGTATGATTACATGGAGCTAATTAGGAACATTTTCGTATATTATCCATTATAGTCCCCGACCGCTTATAAGTGATGGTTGTATTTTTTGTCTCAATAACTAAATTTGAATGCTGGGCATGGTGGCACACACCTTTAATCCCAGCATTCGGGAGGCAGAGGCAGGTGAATCTCTGAGTTTGAGGCCAGCCTGATCTACAAAGCGAGTCCAGGACAGCCAAGACTACACAGAGAAACCCTGTCTCAGAAAAAACAAAAAACCCAACTAAACTTGAATGTCTATATATAGAAGAAACTTCTTCTTTTTATGATATTAATGATTTTGCTACGCACTAAAAGTTTAGAAAAATAGGCATGCTAATCTCTAAATCTAATGTATTTATTTGCTAATACAGCAGTAGATTGTTCCATGATTGTTCTGAATTTTCACTACCATTGAGGGAAGTAGGAAGTGTTTGGGGTTATTTTTTATTTTGATTATTCAGTGATTGATGGTTACATACAAATAATTTTGAGAGGGTTTTTTGTTATAAATATTTCCCCATTAGTTTATTTTGCTTTGAGTAATATTTACTTGCCAACATTGCTGTCCAGATGTTTATCAATGTATCTCACAGGTTGGCATTATAAAGAACGTTAATGATAGTCATTAGATTTGAGACTCTATCCTGTCTTATTTCTATTGTCAGAATGTTGACATTGATAACATGATTTCATTGGACATAAGGTCGTGTGTACTAAATTTTACATAACAAATTTCTTCTGTAGCTTCAAAAGCAGTGGATTGCCTCTTGGACTCAAAGTGGGCAAAGGCCAAGAAAGGAGAGGAAGCTTTATTTACCAACAGGGAGTCTGTGGTGGACTACTGCAACAGGTAGTATTTCTTGGTCAAGGATAACAATCAATAATGCCAACTTTTCCCATAGTGCTGAAGCCTTTTAACTGTTCTTGTTACTAAATGTAATGAGCTTTTATTGTAACCTGGATTTTATCGGTATGAAGATGCTTGTTCTTAGACTTACTGTATTTTAAAAAGACATTTATTTATTTATTTATTTATGTATTTTATGCACATGAGTGCTCTTTATGAATACTAGAAGAGAGCATCAAATCCCATTACAGATGGTTGCGAGCCACCATGTGGTCACTGGGAATTGAACTCAGGACCTCTGGAAGAGCAGCTAGTGCTCTCAACTGCAGAGTCATCTCTCTAGCCATCTTACTATATTTTCAATTGTGTGCGTTTTATAGCTTTGGTCTTTTACTCTTGTGTATTCACCCAAGCTACTGAATGAAAGAATCAAGAGAAAAAAAGCATAACCATGTCTGCAGTGGGCAAGTTCTGTGTAGAAATAGTGAGATTTTTTTTTTCCCCAAGTTTTTTACAGGGATGATGGTGGTTACTTCTGTTTCCTTTGCTTTTTAGTGGCTTTGCCCTGGTCTGTAACTCCAACTTACTGTTTTCAGTGATTGCTAATATAGTGTTTCTCTTAAAATCAAAACAGCTACATTGCCTTTATAGTCTCTTCTTGAAGATTGCAAGATAAAGTACATGCACCTTGGTAACATACACATGTTTTTCATTTAGGTACTTTTTCTTTGTAGAGAAGCTTTTGTTCATTAATTTATACCTAAAAACAAAAACAAACAAACAAACAAAAACAAATTACTTTCTTCTTTCTGTTTAATTCTTAAGTAGCATACTTACTAATCTGTATTAGTTAAATTTTGCTTTGATGTACCAAAGTTTAAAAACATATTTAAGATTTTAAATTCCATGTTTGTTTGGGAAGTACATATAGCATTTAATGACTGTGCTTAGTAACACTTTTAAGTGTACTTCATCTATCAGGTTTAATGGTACATGCTTATAATGCCCCATTGGAGAGTTGGAGGCAGGATGTATCAAGAATTCAAGGCTATTCTTTTTTTTTTTGGTTTTTGGTTTTTGGAGACAGGGTTTCTCTGTGTAGTCTTGGCCATCCTGGACTCGCCTTGTAGACCAGGCTGGCCTCGAACTCACAGCGATCCACCTGCCTCTGCCTCCCAAGTGCTGGGATTAAAGGCGTGCGTCACCACGCCCGGCTGAGGAAATGTTTTAATCAAAATTTGGAACTTAAATAATTGGTTATCCAAAAAAACAAGAGAAAGGCATTTATTCCCAGGAAGAAGCATAGAACATACTCAAATGGGGCCATATTAGTAGTTCTGTGCAAATGACTGAGCGCTGTATACTTATGACTTATCCTGTAGCACATCGACAAAGCCAGTTAATCAACATCACCTTTGTAGGCACAGAATTAGCTGCATAGACATTCTCTAAATACTCACCAAGGAGAAGGTGAGTGATTCTACTTGCTATAAGATAGAATAATCATTTATGAACCTTGTGTTTGCAGAACTATAAATGGAAGATTTTCTCATAGCAAAAATAGCTGTCACTTACAAAGTGTGTGTATGCTAAGCACTAACAATTTATATGCCTCTCATTTAATCCTAAAAATTGTATATGATAAGTACTACATAAAATCAACTTACTGGGGCTGGAGAGATGGCTCAGCAGTTAAAAGCACTGGCTGCTCTTCCAGAGGTCCTGAGTTCAATTCCCAGCAACCTCATGGTGGCTCACAACCATCTATAATGTGATTGGATGCCCTCTTCTGGCTTGCGGGTGTACATGCAGGCAGAATGCTATATATATAATACATAATAAAAAATAGATAAATCTTTTTAAAAAATCAACTTACCTAGTTAAGTGGCAAAGGCAGTATTTGAATGTTTGTAACTAAAATAGTTTAAAACACTAATTTGACTGGGTGTTAACTACATACTTTTTTTTCTCACACAGTATATTCTGATTATGATTTCCCCTCCTCCACCCACTTGTCCCCTACTTTCCTTCCTATCCAGATCTACACTCTTTCTGTCTCTTGCTAGAAAACAGGCATTGAATGAGTAATAATAAAATACAATAAATAAAAATAAACAAACTGGAATAGGACCAACAACCAAACAAGAAAATAAACCAATGGAAAAAACACAAGAAACTCACTCCCACTCCCAACTTGATCCCCCAGTTCCGACCACCCCATCGTTCCATAACTATTTCATTTCCTTTTCCTAACAAGATTTATCTGTCCCCACCCCAAGTCCCTTACTCCACACCTAACCTCTGTGGTTCTATGGATTGTAACTTGGTTATCATTGACTTAAAAGCTAATATCCACATATAAGGAAATACATACCATATTTGTCTTTTTGGGTCCGGAATATATCTCACTCAGGATGGTTTTGTTTTTCTTGTTCTTTCCATTTGTGAATTTCACAATTACTTTTTTCCTTTTTTTTTTTTTTTTTTTAAGATTATTGTTTATACAGTATTTTGCCTGCATGTTTGCCTACATGCCAGTAGAGGGCACCAGATGTTATTTATTATATATGGTTGTGATTGTTATAGATGGTTGCTGGAAATTGAACTCAGGACCTTTGGAAGAGCAGCCAGTGCTCTTAACTCTGAGCCATCTCTCCAGCCCATGGTTTCATTTTTTTTTTAACAGCTGAGTAATATTCCCTTGTATAAACATACCCCTTTCTTTATCTATTCTTTTATTACTGCATATCTAGATTGTTTATAATTTCTGGCTATTGTAACTAGAGCAGCAATCAACATAGTTGAGCCACACTGATTTCTGTAGTGGCTGAACAAGTTTGCACTTCCACAAGCAGTGGAGGAGTGTTCCCCTTATTCCACATCTCCAGTGTGAGCTGTCTTTTGTTTTATTGATCTTGACCATTATGTTTGGTGTAAGATGAAATCTCAGAGTAGTTTTGATTTGCATTCCCTTGATGACTAAGTATGTTGAACATTTCTTTAAGTGCTTCTCAGTCACTTAAGTTTCTTGTTTTGAAAATTCTATTAGATCAGTACCCCTTTTTTGTTTGTTTTGTTTTTGTTGTTGTTTTTATGTTATTTGTTTTCTTGATGTCTGGTTTTTAAGTTCTTTATGTATTTTGGTTATTAGCTATATGTATATATTTATTTATTTATTTATTTGGTAGAAGTCTTTTCCAATTCTGTAGGCTGCCTCTTTGTCTGATTGACAGTGTCCTTTGCCTTATGAACTGAAAAGCTTTTCAGTTTCATGATGTCCTTTTTAAAAAATAATTTATTTATTAAACTGTAAGCTTACACTTGTAAGCTGCCATGTGGGTGATGGGAATTGAACCCAGGTCCTCTTTAAGTGCAGTCAGTGTTGAGGTCCATGACCCATTTGGAATTGAGTTTTGGGCAGGGTAATAAATATGGATCCTATTTGGATTCTTCTACATGTAGGTTTTTATTGTTTGTTTGTTGTTTTCACAGCTGTCCGTAAGTGTATAGATTTACCTGGTCCTCCATTGACTGACGTGTCTGTTTTTGTGCCAATACCATGGTATTTCCATTACTATAATTATGTAGTACAGTTGGAGGTTGGGAGTGATGATACCTCCAGCAGTTCTTTTATTATTCAAGATTATTCTATCGTGTGTGTGTGTGTGTGTGTGTGCGCGCGTGTGTTTCCATATGAAGCTGAAAATTGTCCTTTCAAGAATTGTGTTGGAATTTTCATGGGGACTGAGTTGAATCTGTAGATGATTTTGGTAGGATGGCTATCTTCACTGTATTAGTCCTACTTATTCCTGAGCATGGGAGACTTTCCCAAATTCTGATATCTTCTTCAATTTCTTTTTTCAATGTCTTAAAGTTTTTCTCATACAAATCTTTTCCTTTGCTTGGCCAAAATTATCCCCAAGATATTTTATATTATTTGAGGCTGTTGTGAAAGGTGTTGTTTCCATGATTCTTCTCGGTCTGCTTGTCATTTGTTTATAGGAGGGCTACTGGTTTTGTAAGTCAATTTTGTAACCAGCTACTTGTTACAAGTGTTTATCAGCTGTAGGAGTCCGGTGGTGGGATTTTTAGGGCCATTTATGTATGCTGTTACATCACCTGCAAATAAGGATACTTTGACTTTTCCCCTTCCTGTTTCTATCTGCTTGGTCTCCTTCCGTGGTTTTATTGCTCTAGCCAGAAGTTCAAGTACTATATTGAATAGATATGGAAAGGACTTAGCAAACAAGTGAGAGTGAGCATGCTCGGTTGGCTACCAGGGAGGTGTAGGCAGAAGAGTGAATAGTCACCATTAGGGACAGAGGGTGTTAGTGACATATAGCTTCTACACTGTGCTGTAGCCGGTGTGTAATATGTTACCAAGGTAAGAATGAAGAAGAATATCAGGAACTTTGAAACTAGAACGTGAGATGTGAAGAGATGGCTCATAGCTAGCAGTGGGAGGACTAGAGAGGAAAAAACTAAACAAAAAGCCAACCCAGTGAGACTGACTTAATAAGGGATCAGCTAAGCTTCTGAACTCATGAGATAATTGAGGTCTGTCTTTGTCTTTTAGCACAGTAAATAGTAATGTAAGTTAATAGGTAAGTGCTGTTGACAAAATAGCAGAAACCGAAAGAGGGTGAGGTGGGCTGACATATTTTAAGCAGGTATGGGTGTAACTCAGAGAAAACTTGAAGAAAGGAAAATGAAAACTCAGGCCGTTTTTGAGGCAGAATATTCCCTGTAAGGGGGCAGCTTTACTTTGTCTAGGGAGAGACTACTGACCTAGGAGTACAGTATTAGGCCTAAAACATTGCATGCGTTTTAGATTGTTCTTGTGAGAATCATCATCAACGTACTATATGTAACTGTTCATCCTTACTTGATACTTTATCACAGCAGTAGATTGAATGATAAAGCACATGTAGAGAAATAAGTTCCGTAAAATAGTGTTAGTTACTGTCAGTGTATCTAGAGAGAAACTATGTGGATAAGTCTCGTTTTACTCAAAAGTCAGTTTTGACAGCTTTTACATAGTCAAATTGGCTATTGGGTTTTTGTTTTTTATTTTTCCTTTGTGGAATTCTTTATTTGGTATCCTTATTATATTTCACTGTAATTTTTTTCATAGGTTTACTGATTATAACTTATAAGTCGATAGTTCACATCTTTCTGTGCTCATTTTATTTGGGCTTTAATATTTTTGTTTTTTTGAGAAGTCTGTGTCGTTGTAGTTGATGGGGATTGTAATACTAGAACTATCGCTTTCCCCAAGGCTTTTAAAGAAACAGTTTTATCATCGGGCCCTAAAAGTAATGAAAATGAAATATGATAAAGATGTAAAAAAAGAAAAAGATAAAGGAAAATCTGAAAGTGGGAAAGAAGAAGATAAAAAGGGCAAGAAAGAAAGCATAAAAGAAGAAAAAACAAAAAAGGAAAAAGAGAAAAAGAAAGATGGTGAAAAAGAAGATTCCAAAAAGGTAAGTTTCCCTCAAGTTAAATTTAAAATGCAGAAATCTCTGTGGGGATTGGAGAGGCCGCTCGGAGGCTGTTGTACTGGGGACCCATGTTCAGCTTTCAGCACCCACGTGCAGGCTCATACCCGCTAACTGCAGGGCGTGGACAGCTCGGGCCTTCTTAAGAGCGCTGCGTGCAGGAGAAGCCTTACATACATGATGACAAACTGAACCATCATGTTCATGGGATCTTATCTTCATTGTCTTCTGATTACAACACTTTAACAGTCACATGAGACGTTGTCCAATTGCTTGTAAATACTGATCTGAGGGATTTTTGCTAATGTGAGAAAGAGAATTTTTCACTTCATGGAGGTCACAACTTTTTCTTGTCTTGAGTGTTTTATTCTATTCACCTGTCCTTTTATAGGAGGAAACTCCGGGAACTCCAAAAAAGAAGGAAACTAAGAAAAAATTCAAACTTGAGCCCCATGATGATCAAGCTTTTCTGGATGGAAATGAGGTGAGATTATAGTATTGGTTTTCAGTATCACAGAACTCCAGGTTTTCATAGAAAATCTGAAAAATATATTTGATGCCATCACTACAAAAAGAAACAATTTAGAAAAATCTAATCATACATTTAAGTACATAAAGATAACTTTCAAAAAGCCCACTTGTCTAACCTAGCTTTATGAAAAGTTAGAATCGGATCTGACTGTGTATGAATGAGACGAGACCTGAAACTGCGGCAGCTTAGTACAAATCAGATACTCTTCCTTCTCGTGCGTGTGCTCGGGGTGAGCGCACAGGCGTGAAGCTCTGAGGCAGGCACAAGCTTCTCCTTTTTTCCTCTCTTAGTCTTCTTGCTGAGGTGCCTCATGGTCTATGATGGCTTTAAAACTATTTTAGCAAACCATCATCTTATGGACACTTACCCTTGGGTTCACTATGTTGTCAAGCTTACCTGAGATAACATCTTGAAAATGCACTTTTTATATTGAGGATTTAATTTGCCCAGTTAAAGTACAGAATTTCTATTATTATCAAGAGAAAAAAGAACAGGGTGGTTCATGGGGATCCCCTATTATCTATGGCTTTTCATCAGACACATCTCTTATTTGTTTGTTTTCTAGTTTTTCAAGACAGGGTTTCTCTGTGTAGCCTTGGCTGTCTTGGAGTCACTTTAGACCAAGCTGGCCTCGAACTCACAGGGATCCACCTGCCTCTGCCTCCCAGGTGTTGGGATTACAGGTGTGCACCACCATGCCTGGCTGACACATCTCTTGAAGAGTGTGAAGTTTTCAACATTACTAATACTTTGCATGTGGCCTTGCATGAAGACTGTTATAGCAGTAGTCACTTAAGTGCCACAAAAATAGTAGCCACTAGCTGCTGATTTGTTGGAATTTCAAGACATATTCTTATTCTTTCTTGATACATTTATACCAATTATCTGATATGTAAAAAACAGTGGATCCTAGGGCTGAATGTTTGAAACTCTGCGATTGGAAGAGTGCAAACATCTTCAGTGTTAAGCATGTCAGGGTGTACCAGATACTTCATGGGTGCTGGAAATGACACTGTAAAATACAATGCAGTTCTCTACAAGGAAGCTTCTATAGTCAGTTAAAGCCATGGGCACCTACGCATCTCTCTGTGTTAATGCTGTGAGCACACCATGTAGGTATGCTTAATTTAATTAGGAGGGATAAGCAGAGTCTGGAGACCATGTGCGTTTTACTTGAGCCTTCAGAACTGACTGGCATATTGCCCGTTGTACAAGGAAAGGAAGCAGGTAGACAAAAGCTGGACGCCTGCCGCCTTGGAAAGGGTAGGTCGTCCACATAGACCTGAGAATCACCATGCGCCCAGGCTTTTCACATTGGAAAATGTCTTTTTTTAAAAATAAGCCGGGCATCGTGGCGCACGCCTTTAATCCCAGCACTCGGGAGGCAGAGGCAGGCGGATCGCTGTGAGTTCGAGGCCAGCCTGGTCTACAAAGTGAGTCCAGGACAGCCAAGGCTACACAGAGAATCCCTGTCTCAAAAAACCAAAAAAAACAAACAAACAAACAAACAAACAAAATAGATGGGTGTGGTGGTGCGCGCCTGCAATCCCAGCTCTTTAATGCCCAGTGGGCAGAGGCAAGTGGATCTCTGTGAATTCCAGGCCAGCCTGGTTACAGAGCGAGTTCCAGGACAGCCGAGGCTATTTATGTTATACAGAGGAACTCAGTCTCGGGGGCGGGGGGGGGGGGGGGGGGGGGCTGGGGGGAAACTAATGTTTTTTAACCCAATTCCTAAGGAAAATGTAAATAATAAAGTAGAGGTTGAATCAGAAACTCAAGTGTTAGAAATATAAATAAATCAGAAAACAAAACAAAGCAAAAAAAAACCAATAAAGGGTCTTGTTCAAAATAGAACTAGGAAGTGGAAGAACACTGTCATTTACAGAAACTCAGCTAAAACTAGGGTTGTAATGATTGGGTATAGTTGTGTCGGAGAGTTGTTAGTGTGTTCAGAGGGTGGGGACTGCATTTGAGGAGCTACGGTACAGAAGTAAACTACTTACTCATGTGACCTTAGAACTTTTAAGCACTGAGGTTTCTTGATTCTTCTAGGTTTATGTGTGGATCTATGACCCAGTTCACATTAAAACATTTGTCATGGGATTAATTCTTGGTAAGTAGGAGGATATAAGTAGCTTTTTAGTGTAATCTAAAGCTTAGGGGGTGGAGTGCAGCACTCCCAAAAATTATTTCTAAATTTAATATAAAGTAAGAACTGCTTAAGAGGATACTTTAAATAAAGTTAGAAGATTAAGTAATAAGCTAAAATTATTTGCAACAACTAAAACAAAGATATTTATGGTATTAACATGGTAGAACAACCTGGCTAAAATATGATAAAGATTTAATCTTAATACAGAGTGAAGTAACAAATACTAAGATTACAAAAGTTAACAGTGGAAGTCCCGGGGTGGAGGGAACACGCTAACTATCGATGGTACATTTCTTTTTACTTTACTGCAGGCAGGTTGGCAATACCTTTCAAATTGTAGATGCAAATGCATTGACCCTGTAACTCTTGCAGGAATTTGTCTTACATTCCTTTTTGTGTACACAGTTGAACAAAGTATATGCACTTACTCATTTGCTATGTTAATCCACATACCTCAGACTTCATTTGAAGACAACAATCTATCAAATAACCTACACATTTTAAATGTGTGTGTCTTTTGGCCTACCAGTTCATTGAAAGAAATTCATTGCCATGATTTTTCAGTGTTGTTAGTTTTTGTTTATTGTTACAGTATCTAAGATCAAACCCAGGGTATTACACATGCTAGGCGAGCACTACTTACTGAGCTACACCCCCAGCCTAGAATTCACTTTGTTATGTAATCCCAATCATGCATATTGTCTCTTACCATGCAAGTTCCTCAGTAGAAGAGTGAAATAATGCCTGTGTAATAGAATGTCATGCAGCTTTTAAACAATGAAAAGAAAACTGCCAAAGAGTGAAAAGTTGCATAAGTTCATTTATTTAGAAAAAGTTATTTGTAGCTACGTTTTATTTTACATAAGCAATCTTTGTGACTAGGATAAGCTTAATAGTGTTTACCACTGAACAGTGGAACAAAAACTGGATGAAGATTTCATCTTCACTATAGCCTTTGAAACTTATTTATGTAGTTTTCTTAAGTTTGGGGGCAAAATGGGTAGGGAATAATAGTTTAACAAATAGTAAAACCATACTAGCTAAAATATTATTGGTCAGTAAGACATTATAGGATCCCGTTTGGAGAACCATATAGTGAGAGTTGAAACATATTTAAGCCCAAAAGACTAAAGCTATAGATTGCATATAGTGTAGTAGTCACTTTGTCATAAATGCCTTCTGATGTCTCATTCCAATAAGAACATGTCTATCAAATATAAGGTAAATTAGCTTTGGAAGGGCTACCTAGCTTATGCATAGTGCTCAAATTCTGTTCTTAATGTTAAAGACTTAAAGGCCGGGCATGGTGGTATACATGCTTTTAATCTCAGCAGTCGGGAGGCAGAGGCAGGCAGATCTCTGTGAGTTTGAGGCCAGGCTGACCCACAAAGAGAGTTCCAGGACACCCAGGGCTGTAACACAGAAAAACCCTGTCTCTAAAAACAAAACAATACAAAAAATGATAAAGACTTAATAACCAGGCTTCTCATTTCTTAACAGTTTTCCAAGAGGCCCTACTATAAATGCAGAAAAAATACCCTAGAGATGCTTTTATATAGTTTATCTAACCACTCTGCCCATTAAAAGACAACAGCCTCCGCTCTGTGAATCTGATTCCCCTAGGCTGGGAGGTGGGGTCTTTTAAGTTTTGGGAGTGGGTGTTGTTTGGTTGTTTTGTTTTGTTTAATCTTCTCTATTCCTATTTTTTTAAAAAAAGTAGTAGCTTCAAAATGACAATAGTTGCTGACTTAAAGAATAGTTTTAATTTCTAGATGGTATTCTTATTAATGTAATCTAGACTTTTGAAAAATGCTAACCTATTTAAGAACAGCATAAAATGTTATGTTAAATAACATGAAGTTGCTGATAATCATTCCTATATAGATGGTGCTTTTTTTGCTTCAGCTATTTATCAGTCCTGCCCCACCCCGCCCACCAAATATGATCACTGTTAATTGTAATCGATCCATTAAAATATTTCTTCTAAAAGTTACTGTGTAACTTTGTTATTTCTTGTTCCAGTGATTGCAGTAATTGCAGCCACCCTCTTCCCTCTCTGGCCAGCAGAAATGAGAGTAGGTGTGTATTACCTCAGTGTGGGCGCAGGCTGCTTTGTAGCCAGCATTCTTCTCCTCGCTATTGGTAAGTGTCTCTAATACTGCGGCTCTTGGTGTAAGGTGGGTATGAGCACTCAGACTTCACCCTGGAGCTCCAGAGAAGCTGAGTAGCGAAATCAGTATAGACAGCAAGGGTGTGAGCCTGCGTTGTAAGTCAGAGCACAGAGCGCATTACGTTGGCTCTCATCTGGCATTTTCTATATCTTTTCAAACTTTCATGTTTTATTTATACTATGTTTTCTGTACAGTATAAAGCATATATATATGGTTTTGGGTTTTTTTTTTTTTTTTTTTTTTTTTTTTTTTTTTTTTTGCATTGTGGAATGATTAAATCAAGTTAAAATATCCATTGCCTTGTTAGCTATCATTTTTTATGGTGATACACTTGAAGTTTATTCTTTGTTATTTTGAAATATATAAAATATTATTATATCTTAATTAATATTAATACATTCCTATATTTTAATCTGCATGTAGGTGTGTTTTAAAATTAGCTATAGTGGAGATTTATTTTTGCAGTGGTGAATCATTAGAGATATTTGAGGTAAAGTAAATATAACTTGTATTAAATATTTTTCTATTTACATATTTAGTTAAAATGATTCTAAACAATTCGTCTGCCGCTTGGGGACAGTTACATCTGTTCACTTTGGTACCTAAATTCTAGTTGAACTCAGGAGTTAAATAACTAAAAACCAAATAGGAAGACAAAGTGGATGGTTTTTAACATTCAGAATTATTGAGATCTTTTATACATTTTTTTAAAGACAGGATCCTCCTACTACATAACTCTGGCTGGCCTCAAACTCAAAGAAATCCACTTATCTTTACCTTTCTAAGTCTTAGAACTAAAAGCACATGCCACCATTCCCAGCCTAGAGCAGGTACTGCTTTATAGAAAAATAAATCGCCTCCAGTATTGATCTAGCTTCTGCTATTAGAAGACAGAACTTTGGCCCACAGTAACTAAACTGGATGCATATTATTCTCTGGTAGGTAATTAATTTTTATTTGTATAGCTCTAAACAGTTTGTTTACTAGCACCTTCCTCCTGGTCACCATAAGTCCTGAGTTGGCCACCATTCACATGAACCCAAGAGTTTACCCACTATTTTTAAGTCTACCATGGTAACAGGCCTCCCGCTTCATCTGTGCTCTCATTAAATGAGCCCTTTTCACCTAACTCTGATTTGTTTTCTTCCTCTAGCTTAGTCACCTTGAGAAAAACCTCTTACTGCTTCTGCAGACAGCACAGCACATTTGTAGGCCAAGAAATAGTAGCCAGTCCTGTTAACAGGTACCTAGTGTCAGTCCAATGCCTGTCTCAAGGAGGAAAGCCATATAAACAGGTGACCAGTGTCAGTCCAGTGCCTGTCTCAGGGAGGAAAGCCATATAAACAGGTGACCAGTGTCAGTCCAGTACCTGTCTCAGGGAGGAAAGCCATACATTTGAACTCCCAGTAGAGAGAATAAGATTGACCCTCACAAACTAGTGAAACTCACAAAAGTTTCTTGAAGCTTTTCAGCAAAGGGTTAATTCTACTGAATAGAATTATTCTAGTTGCTATATTTTAATTACGCCAGTGTTAACTATAATTTATGCTAGATTTTGACCTTAAAAATATTGTTTTGAATTTTGAAAATAATTTTCCAGGTTTATACATATAAGTATTAGGGATAGTCCTACAAATTAAAGAAAGAAGCAAACCCAACATGTAAACACAAGTATATACCATGTGTGTGTTGTATATATAAATATTTTAAGGTCATGTGTAACCCAGCTAGCATCAGAATTGCAGTGTAACAGAGGATGACCTTGAATTCATGGCCCTGTTGTATGTCCCGAGTGCTGGCATTACAGGCATGCATCACCTTGCCTGGCTTGTGTGGTGCTAAGAATTAGACCCACGCCGCCTCCTGCCTGCTAGGCAAGCAATCCACCAACTGAGCTGCATCCCACCCTCCACTTTGTTTTTCAAGTAGTTTTGATCTATATCCCACTTATAAATACTGTGGTATAGAATTATTCAAATTTTTTTGGTGTTTTTCAATATGCATGATTAATATCACCACTTAAAATAAGCTGTGACACTTTTCTAAAATTGCAGCTTTTACTGTAAGAATGGTAGGATGGTACATGTCATAGTTTTTCTGTGGTTCATCCTTTTATCTTTTGCCATATAGAGAAAAACTGGAATTATAATTCTGTTATGCCCAGTTTACATGTGGTAAGAAATTCTGTTTATTTATGACCTTTTTATAAGTAAGATTATTTGTAAATCCTGCTTTATAAACTACGGCATATATAAAAGCCATATCCTTTGGTATATCCGAAGGAGAAAAGCATGGATCCTCTATTTTGTAAGCTGTTTTTAAAATAGTTATACATAATTTTAAGGAAAACAGAATAAATAGTCATTGTGAACTTTTAACATAATAAATAAAACCAGTGTGGTTGCCCATGCGGGTAGTCCCAGCACTCAACGCAGAGGGGGGCAGAGCTCTTGACTGAGGCCAGCCTGGCATACAGAACAGGTTCCAGAACAGCCAGATGGGGCTACCTGTCTCAGAAACCCTGTGTCAGAAACAGGAAAGAAAGATCACTAATCTGTACATATTGGTAAATTAATGGAAAACCATCTGAAATAACCAAAGTTTGTGATACTGTACAAAGAGTAATCTCAGCCAGGTGTGATCATAAACATATGTGATCCCAGCTACTTGGAAGGCTAAGGCGAGAGGGTGGAGAGCTTAAGGCTTGCCCATCTCACATTTAGCCCATCCCACGATGTAAAAGGCTAGGAATACAGGTTTATGTTGCCTAATGGACAGGCCACCATGGATTCCAGCCCAACCACCAACAAAAACAAAACCAAGAGTTACCTCATAAGCCATGTGTTTGAGCAATCTTTCTGTGTTAGCATTGTGGGATTTCATTGGTTTTTATTTCTTTTAGTTTTGTTGCTGTTGTTTTGCTTTGTTTTGTGTGTTTTCTCTTGTTTTCAAGAAAAGGTTTCTCTATGTAACAGTCCTGGCTGTCCTGCACTCAGTCTGTAGACCAGGCTGGCCTCTGACCTTGAGAGCCACCTGTCTCGGCCTCCGAGTGCTGGATTAAAGAGCTGCACCACCACACCCAGCCCCTTTTAGTATTTTGAAATAGGATTCTGATGTGTATCTCAGACCTTGCCTCCAAGTGCTAGGATTACAGGCATGCACCACTATACCTAATTTATATTTAAGGTCCACAAACTTTTTCTTAATGTTGAGGCAATTGGTACTTAAATAAGCATAATTTACCTAATTAATAAAACAGTTCTACGATAGAAATTTCCTAATGCCTGGATTCTTTTTTCAAGGCTGAGCTATCTTTTAGACAAGTTAGCACATGCTTTAGATCCGCAATACGTATAAGGGCCCACTGAATTGTTTGTATTTATTTTAAAATCAGAAATAATAATATATATGTTTCTGTGTGTACACTCTTTCAGCATTATAATTGCATTTATCCTGTATTGTATGTTGAATGTAGTTTTAGTAATTTTTTAAATCCAGACAAGTACATAAGGACTAGGAAGTAAGACTAGATTGATTTTCCTTTTCACCAGCTGCTTTCTTACAGTTGGTGTAACCCTTGCTCACAAGTTCTTTCCTTACACCATGAGCTTATGAAGGCTTCAACTTCCACCTGGCTGCTGCTTTATGAAGTACAACGTCTCAAAATGCATGGATCCTAAGTGCGTGACCACAAAACAGCACCCAGATTTTTAAAAATAGAAGTAATGTTTTGAGAGTGGCAGTAACATTTGTTCCTGAGTTCAGGGCAGAGTACTTTTAAGATACTCGCATCTCCTAAGCTAGTCTGACTTTAGACATCCTTCTTTATGGTGCACAAAATATGCAAATAAGGCTAAATATTATCTCCGTTTCTTGTTGACAAAGTTTCCCTGTAGTTGATTCATTTATTCAGGAGAAACTTTTGTTCCCACAGCTCGTTGTATTCTGTTCCTCATCATTTGGCTGATGACTGGAGGAAGGCACCACTTCTGGTTCTTGCCAAATCTGACTGCCGATGTGGGCTTCATTGACTCCTTCAGGCCCCTGTACACACATGAATACAAAGGACCAAAAGCAGACTTAAAGAAAGACGACAAGTCTGAAACCAAAAAGCAACAGAAGTCTGACAGTGAAGAAAAGTCAGACAGTGAGAAAAAGGAGGACGAAGACGGGAAAGCAGCACCAGGCAGTCATGGAACAGAAGGCTCAGGGGGAGAGCGGCACTCAGACACAGACAGCGACAGGAGGGAGGACGACCCGTCACAGCACAGTAGTGGAAACGGGAATGATTTTGAAATGATCACAAAAGAGGAACTGGAACAGCAGACAGATGGGGATTGTGACGAGGAAGATGAAGACAAAGATGGAGAAATGCCTAAATCTGCACATGAGAAATCATAATCTGACTATTGGGGACTGACTAGTGCAACAGGTTGGGTTTTCTGTGTGCTGATCATCATAGTGTACACATGGCATTTGTAGCAGCCTTTAAATTCATTTTCTGACATGTATTTGACATTCAGTTACATCAGCCTTTTGTTTTGTAGAACATTGGTACTATTACTGGTACAGTCAAAAGCCATTAATGAATTTTATCCATCTGATAATTTTACAGTAAGTAGGCCTCATTTGGATAGTCATCAGAGATACATTGTCCACAGTGACATTTAGATTAAGGGCATTTTTGATAGTTGTATGGCTTTTTACTGTTAGACTAATGGAAATCACTAAAGAAACTGCAGCATTTCCAATTATGCATAAGTATATAGCCATTTTGCAGTTTCTTTAGGATGAAATGCTTAAACTCGTCATTCTTGGTAGTTATGCCTTTTTTTGTCATGAAATTATACCAGAAAATTCCTTTTTTAAGGTTTTTGAGTTAGCAGGGATCAAGAACATTTTGTGGAAACAAACCAGCTAGTAACAATGCAGCAACACTTTTAATTCAGCTACAAATTCTCCTTTTTCAGCTTAGGAAATCCAAACTGAATTGTACACTCAATCCAGAGAAAGGTGGCCATCTCCAGCAGAAAGTGAAGAGCTCTGATTAGAGGGCGAGGGCTCTTCCTTCTTCCCCGTCTCCTTGTCATAATATAAAATGTATTCTGTACATAATTTTCAAATAAAGCATTTTATTTTAATCCTTATGATTTAGACATTTCTCAATACTTAAATTTGTAAAACAAAAACCATGTAAGGTATGTTTCTAGACAATTTCAGTAACCCACAGAACATCGGATCTTTTACAGCAGCTTCAGTTGTGTGCCAACATTCCATGTATTTTAATGAGTGAAATTATCCTTATTAAGTAAGAACAGACTTAAAGTAGCTGTTTGTACGCCTTAATGTTCATTTTGATTTATTTTAAATCTTTACATTTAGAAATGGCGACTATGTTATCAGACCAGAAGGCACTGCTGTGAAAGATAATTTGCTGTTCTAAAATACCAATTAAAAATAAAGGATATAAAAGAAAACATAGAAAACCATCGGACTCTAATTGCTTCAAATTAGTTTTGCTTTAATCACAAACCCTTTTTTAAAAATTTTGTGTACGTACACTCATTCCTTGGAGCCACATTCTTACAAACTGATTGTGAGCATTGATTTTTTTTTCAGTCACAGTTGGAATGGTTTTGCTTTGTAGTTAGGAGATGGTTGGATGTGTAGGTATTTATCTCTCTAGGCTGTTTCCCTTCTTAGTATTTGACTCAAGATGACCTTTAATTGTGAGGAAGCACATTCTCTGTATATTGACCTTTTATGAAATATGGCTTGATAGTCTTTTAAGGTTTTCCTCAAGGGGCTGCCCTGACGGCAGGGCCTGGGTGTGTCCCTTCCTACCCAGTTGGTAGAGCTCCATTGCTTCATTTCCAGTGAGGAAAAGGATGATTGCAGCTTATGAACCTGTTAGTCACCAGTGATTACTACCTATGTGGTGTGTGGAAAAGGAGCCAGAATGTTTTATAACAATAAAACTGTTGGGTAAATCTTACTACTGTGGTATCCAGGTATCCAGTATTGGTCTGCAAGTTTCTTTATAACACGTATCCTGTGTCTAGTCTAAAAACTGAAGCGCACTAGCTACAAAGTCCACTTACTGATATGTGCGGATTTCTACAGAATGCTAGTAAATTTTTTTTATAAATATTAATGACCTTTGGGGGGTATATTCTCGTAGTTAAATATGAGCTAGAAATGTCAGCTTAGTTTCTATTGTATGCTTTCAAGGTTGAACACTTTAAACAAATACAAAAATCAAAATGCTTCTTCCTCTGTGATAGTCTTCAGAAGTCTTTGTTGGCTGACTAAATATCCTTGTGTACAAGCATGGAGAATTGTTTACAATAGCCAATGGAGTGGCGATCCTTAAAACGTGAGTTCTTAATGCTGCTGTAAGTAGAAGCACAAAGCTTTTGAGTAATGTAGGATTTATTATGGAGTGTGTGTACATTGGCCTAAGCAAGGTTGAGCTAACCAGGGCTGAGTCCAGGTGGAAAAACAGTGCATATGTGGATGTTCTCAAAATTAACGTATTAAATAGGGTGCTTTTTCTTTTCCCTCCTACTGGATTCTCTAATTTTTAAATTATAAGGCCTTCTAGAGAATGTTAATTGATAACTTCAATGAATAATATTCAGAAAGTAATAAATTTTAATATATTACATTGAAATATGCAGTAGTGGTGGATTTTGGTGTTTTCTCCCTCTTGTTTTTTTTTTTTTAATCATGAATATAAATTAGATTCTGCCTAGAAAAAAAAATGTCATTTGTAAGTTTTCCTTCAAAACTTGTAGGAATTGAAAAACAGTATGTACCGGTGGTTTTCATTGTGGTTATTTTCTGTGAAGTCTCTGGAAAGCTTGATTCGCAAATCCTGAGCCACCATGTCTGAAGGAAATAGAGGGCTAAGTTTCTTTAAGCCTCTGTTCCCAGCATTCAGCCAACCACTATATGCAACTACCATGTTGTAGCTGTCTCTTTAAAAGCCATGTTATTGACTCCTAACATTGGCTCGTGACCAATAGAGTACTAACTTCTGCCTGAATGGAGATTTCCTGGTATTTTTTCCATAAATCAAACCACTGCGCTTTTGCCCTTAGGGAACATAGAATGGTATTTTAATACTACCTTTGGTGACCATTTTAAAGTCAGCAACAAAAAGCACAGAAATGAAAAGCAGACATCATACAGCAAAAACGCAGTGCAAGATCTAGAATAAGACAGCCCGGTCCAACCACAGCCAAGATATGTGCATGGGGCAGTCAGGTACTTTGCTGCTCGGCACTTGACTGTAAAAGTACTGCAGGCAATTTCACGAATATGTACTCCCAAAACTTAAGAATCCAAAAATAATGCAGGTTGACCACATTTGTAATCATGACATTTAATCTGTAGAGCCCTTTTTAGAGTCTCATTGTACAGCCCTGACTACATAGACCAGACTGGCCTCGAAGTCAGAGATCCTCCTGCCTCTGCCCTCCTGGGATAGAATTTATTGACAAATCCTGCTCCAATATTGAGTAATGTTTTAAATATGTTCCCTGCCTGGAAATAAATACTTCCTAGTTATATCATTGATAAATTGCGTTTTCTGTATTCATTGATTCAGTAATACTGAGGACTTCTGTATGTCCGAATCTGCTAAGGCACACCCACGACTGAAAGTCCAGTGCTGCCACCCTGGAGCTCCTAGCATTATGGTGAGTGTCAGATGTGTTGGTTGTCTCTTACCTGCCCACCAAGGCGGAGCTGAATGGAGACGCACTGTGGGCTCCTGTCCCTTCCTGCTTCTGTGCGGGTGTGGTCCAGAAGTGTCACGGCCAGAAGTCAAATGGTCAGTTTGTTTACCTTCATCTCCACAGTGAGGCTGCCTCAGCTGTCAAAATCACCCCTTTTCCAAAATTCCCTTCCCTTGGGAAATGGCTGTTGTGATGCTGCCTGCATCCCCTCCGCTCCCACACTTGACAGGCTGCTAGTGTTGTCAGAGCATCCATATAAAGGTGCTTCCTGTTGGAACTGGAACCAGACAACCACTGGAGTGTCAGAAAGGAGTCCAGAAACTGTATGTTCAAGCAGGACACTATTTCTGCAGCTAACTGCAGTTTCATTTGGCATACTCTACCTTCAGCATTTATCTTATATAACAGATAAATGCATCAATCCACTTGAACCTAGTTCAGAGTCCCTTTGAAACTTAATTAAATGCCTCTTCTACCCTGCCATTTCAACATGAAGAGTGCATCTGTAAGTTTTCCATTTTATTATTTTGTTTTGGTTTTTGGTTTTTTGAGACAGGGTTTCTCTGTGTAGCCTTGGCCATCCTGGACTCACTTTGTAGACCAGGCTGGCCTCGAACTCACAGCGATCCGCCTGCCTCTGCCTCCCGAGTGCTGGGATTAAAGGCGTGTGCCACCACGCCCGGCTAAGTTTCCCATTTTAGGGTTAGAAATAAAAATAATTTCTTTCATTTTAGCGTGTGTGTGTGTGTGTGTGTGTGTGTGTGTGTGTGTGTGTGTGTGTGCGCGTGCACATGTGCAACATGTGTTGGGATACCTGTGGAAGCCAGCAGAGGGTGTAAGATCTGGAGCTCCCGTTACAGGTAATTGGGAGCCACCCAATGTGGGTGCTGAACTCTGGTCCACCACTGAGTCCCCAGCTCCTATGGTCTCTGTTATCATATCAAAGGGAGGAGGAGGGATAGGCTACTTCTCTCAAATCAAATCATCATACTTTGGCATCATTTTATTTTCAGGGCATACCTGGACCACTTCATTACCACCACCACCACCCACTACCTTTTATTTGTTATGTATACAATGTTCTGCCTGCACATACACCTGCATGCCAGAAGAAGGCACAAGATCCTATTAGAGATGGTTGTGAGCCATCATGTAGTTGCTGGGAATTGAACTCAGAACCTTTGGAAGACCAGCCAGTGCTCTTAACCTCTGAGCCATCTCTACAGGCCCACTTTGCCTTTATTGTACCATAGCCCTTATCTTGAAATAAGATGGTTTTAGTTTTTTGTTTGTTGTTTTTAAGACAGTGTTGCATTTAGCCACATATGGCAAAGTATGGGCTTTGATTATGATTCTGACCTATGTAATCAGGTTTGTTAGTATTCGGTTCCAAAAGCCAGTGCTACTTTATTTCATTTAACTTAACCCTTAATATTCACACCCATGTCTCCATTACCACCAATAGTCAATTTCTTGTGTGTTTATTTTTAAGTTGACTATATCTTTTAGAGAATAGCAAAGATTTTCTTTGTAGCAAGGTTTTTAAATAAGGGACCAAGTCAGGCACCCATCCTGAGATGATTCTTCAATCATTCAGCATACATCCCCAGATCAACTACTGTTGCCTGGCAGTGTGTAATCACAGAACTCAAGGGAGCATACTCATGCAGTCACAACAGAGCGGCATGTGATAGTAAGAGTATGCAGCTTGCCTGTCTCATCACATAAATACATGCCAGTGCAGGCTGGGGAGATCTGGAAAGGCTTCCTCTGGCTGTACCTTGACCTGAAAGGATGAGGTAAAATCACCAGGTCAGAAATAGAGACAATGCATGAAGATGTATGTCTGGTTAGTGTTACTGGTGCTGAAATAACCCAAATCCACCTGGTAGGGGCGGGGGGTTGGGGGGAGGAAAGGCTTTGTTTTACCTGGCGTTGTACGTCCATTACTGAGGAAGCCAGGGAAGGAACCTGAAAGCAGGAACTGATGCAGAGGTCATGGAGGAGTGCTGCCTCCTGGCATGCTCTCTACGACTTGCTCAGCCTGCTTTCTTTTTTTAATTATTATTAATTTTTGAGATTAAATTACATCACACATGCGCATACACGCACATGCACACACACATGCACACACATACACATGCACACACACACACACACACACACCTTCCCTTTTCTCTCTCCAAACCCTTCTGTGTACCCCTTCTGGTTTGTTTTCAAATTCCTGGGCTCTATTTTTATTAATCTTTGTTACACAAATACATTCCCAAACCATAAGCAAAACCTGCTGTCTGTCTAATGTTACGTGTGTGTATGTTCTCCGGGCGGGCCTCTTGGTTCTGGATAACCAGTTGATACGTCCCTCTCTAGGAAAGGCCATTTCTCCAGTTCTCAGCATACCTCAGTTGCCTGTATTTCTTAGTGTAGGACTGAGACTCATGCTCTTTCCCCACCCCATGTTAGCACATCTGTTCTCTCTGCTCGGCTCATGCTGAGGCAGCCATGTCCATGAGGCTTGACCGGTGCAGCTCCTGACCTCACTAGGAGACACAACCTCACGGCAAACCCCCACCTTCTCTAGCTGTTAGTCCTTCCACCCCCTCTTCTGCAGTGAACCCCAAGTCTTCGGAGGCAGAAGTTGTATGGGACAGGGCTCCACAGTTCTTCATTTTGATTGGTTACGGCTTTCTGTAAAGATCTCTGTCACAAACAAGTTTCCTTCTCTGTGGGTGAGATGGCTCAGTGGCACAGAGATGGCACTGACTGCTCTTTCAGAGGTCATGAGATCAATCCCCAGCAACCACATGGTGGCTCAGAGCCATGCACAATGAGATCTGGTGCCCTCTTCTGGCCTGCAGGTGTATATACAAGCAGAACACTGCATAATAAATAAATATTTTTTTTTAATAGAAAAAAAAAGAACAAATATTTAGAGTGTAGCTAGGGTTTCTGCTCATTTGAAAAGTAGCAGTTGTACATTCTTTTCCAAGATCCATGACTTTACTTTAGCCTTGGGTAGTTGGTTAGGTTTCTGGTACCAGACATGATTTCCTTCTTGTTGAGGGGTCTGATGTCCAGTTAGAGAGTTGTTGGTTACCTCCAGGATATGCCTGCCGCTCCTGCACCCATAGGGCTATCGTGCCCTCCATGTCAGTCATTGCTGTGGCTCATAGGCATCACAGCTGGCTAGGACTATCCAGTTGCTTCCCTTCTTTGAACGCTTACATGGTAATTTCCGGTACCATGAAAGTCAGTCCTCATACAGAAGGTGTTCAGGTCAGTTCCAGCTCAGGGGCCTCTGGGCCCTGTGTCTGAAGGACATGGTGGCTTCAGCAATAAGGACATACCTTCCACCTCTGGTGGGGCCACCAAGAGTGATAAAATAACCCATAATCTTTTGGGAGTCTCTTGGATAACCAAAAATCATCTTTTTTTTTTTTTTTTTTGACAGGTTGTCTCTGTATCAACTTGACTGTCCCAGACTCACTTTGTAGTCCAGGCTGGCCTCAAACACACGGCAATCCACCTGCCTCTGCCTCAAGACCAACAATTTAGAAGAAGGCTTCTCATTCCTGATAGTATTTGGGGTGGTGGTGATGGTGGTGGTGTGGCGGTGGCGGCGGTGGCAGCGGTGGCAGCAGCACACACCTTTAATCCCAGAACTCCAGAGGCAGAGGCAGGTGGATCACTGTAAGTTCAAGGCCAGCCTAGTCTACAAAACAAGTCCAAGTTCAGGACAGCCAGGGCTCTGTTACACAAAGAAACACTACCTCAAAACAACAACGAAAAACCCAAACAAGATAGTCTTTGGGTCTTAGAGAGAGCATTGTCAGCCCTGATGGAAATTTTCATTCAAATTATATATATTTACTTATATACCGACTTAAGTATATTGTAGGTGTTCTTAGGAGGATAGTTAATAGTATAATTTCTTATGACATTTTCAGAATCCTTGCTGTTATTTCACCCTCCTCCCTTCTGTGAGAAATTTCCTACTCTCACACTCAAAGATAAAGGCAGAACACTTGAACAGCCCTCTTCCAGCCACAGCTGATGCCCAAGGAGAGCCGGCCTCAAATGTGAGACTTTATTAACTTCTATACAGCTTCGGCTGTGCACTATACATATGCTGTCATCCTTAAATCTCTCTCAGATCCCACCCCCAGGTTACACTTCCAACAGCTGAAACAGAGACAGGCCAAGTCTGGCCACTTGGAAAGATGGGAGATTTACACAGCAGATATTGACAGAATCAGTTTTTAAGTTTATCAGTGCAGTTCTTTTCAAATGCTTCTTACCCAGGGTCATTTTGCCCACCTGGCAGAATTATATTTTTTCCTGATAAGAGTACAGGAAAGTTAATGGCAAACTAGGACTTTTTTTCTTTCTTTTTTAAAAATAATTTTATTTTTTACATATATGTTTGTATTATTACACATATAAACAATAAATTACCTGTAGCAAGAAGAACCATGACACAATCAGGAATTATATAAATGTTACATTCTTAGTGTTTAGTGTTTTTGGCTATTTGTATTTGACATCCATGAAGAAAACACCTCCAAACCTAAGAATGTAAGATAAAGGAAAAGAGAGACATCTATGAGTCTAACCTTGTTTTCTCTCTAAATAAGACAAATAATAACTTGTAACCAACTCCCATTGATAATAACTCTCTATAGCCCAAGAAAGCAACCAAAAGCCTACCTGACCACTCTTAAAGGAAATGGGCCATCGTTCTCTTAAGACAAAAATAATACCTTTGTAGGAGACAAAAAAATATTGGGGAAATGGTTAAACAAACTAGGAATAGCGTTTATGGTCTAGTTTTTAAATGTTGAGAAATTCCAGGCTTAATTAGAGTCCTGGGTAGGACAGTCTAAAATGCTGGACCAAGTGTGATTGGAGGCTTTCTTTGAAGCTGTCCTGGAAGTTGTCTTGTTCTGATGAGGAACAGCAACTGAAGCACTTGGTGCTGGAACACGAAGGATGCAGGATGTCAGAGTCCAGCATGCTGGGAGGAATGAATCCTTTTAGGTCTGATCCAATGTCAGTGTCGGGTTCTTCTGTTCTAAAAACATATAGTTTCTCACAAGCATTATACAGTCCTAAAATTAATACATGTATAAGGTGTGCATGATGCACAGAACAATTAAGGCTGATTTTTTGCTCTTTGTATGAGCAGAAAAAAAAAAAAAGACAACCGTAAATCTTCATTGATGCCATATGAAGAATGGCATCTAGTAATAATTCATAGGAGTTCTGTAGCCAACAAGAAACATTGTCTATGCCTAGACATTCACATCTCATCCAGAGTTACTCCCATAGAGTAGGATTATCAATATAAGTTACCAGCTTGTTCTGCAGTTTAAATTCTTCACATCCCAATTGTATCCCCCTCCCTCATCTCTTCCCGATCTTCCTTAGTCCTCAGAAAGGGGAGCCCTCCTCCCCTAACATCTGACATCAGCCTATCAAGTCTCATCTGTACTACCTGTGACCTCTTCCTCTGTAGTCTGGCAAGGCAGTCCTACTAAGAGGAAGTGATGTAAGTTCGGTGGCCAGAGTGCATGTCCAAAAGTAGTCCCTACTCTCCCCATTATGGGACCCACAAGGAGACTGTCCTACTACAGCTGAGCAGAGGGTCTAGGTCCACATCATACGTGGTCCTTTTTTTTTTTTTTTTTTTTTTTTGGTTTTTTGAGACAGGGTCTCTCTGTGTAGCCTTGGCTATCCTGGACTCACTTTGTAGACCAGGCTGGCCTCGAACTCACAGCGATCCGCCTGCCTCTGCCTCCCGAGTGCTGGGATTAAAGGCGTGCGCCACCACGCCCGGCTCATACGTGGTCCTTGATTGATGTTTCAATCTCTGTGTTGTGGTGTAGTTTTCCTGTATTATGTGTCTAATATCTGCTTATGAGTGAGCGTATACCATGCGTGTCTTTCTGGTCTGGGTTACCTCACTCAGGATGATCTTTTCTAGATCCATCCATTTGCCTGAAAATTTCAATATTTCCTTGTTTTTAATAGCTGAATAGTATTCCATTGTGTAAATATACCACAGTTTTTTTTAATCCATTCTTCGACTGAGGGACATCTAGGTTGTTTGCAGATTCTAGCTGTTATGAACAAGGCTGCTATGTACATAGTTGAGCAAATGTCCTTCTTGTATGGTGGGGCATCTTTCGGGTATATTCCCAGGAGTGGTATGGCTGGGTCTTGAGGTAGAATTATTCCCAATGTCCTGAGAAAGCACCAGATTGATTTCCAAAGTGGTTGTACAAGTTTGCACTCCCACAGCAATGAAGGAGTGTTCCCTTCCTCCCGATCCTCACCAGCATGTGCTATCAGCTGAGTTTTTTATCTTAGCCATTCAGATAGGTGTAAGCTGTAATCTCAGAGTCGTTTTTGAATCGCATTTCCCTGATAACTAGGGATGTTGAGCATTTCTGTAAGTGTTTCTCAGCCATTCGATATTTCTCTGTTGAGAATTCTCTGTTTAGTTCTGAGCCCCATTTTCTAATTGTATTATTTGGTTTGGTGGTGTTTAATTTCTTGAGTTCTTTATATATTTTGGATATTAGCCTTTTATCAAATGTTGGGTTGGTGAAAATCTTTTCTCAGTCTGTAGGCTGTCACTTTGTTCTGTTGACAGTGTCCTTTGCCTTACAGAAGCTTTTCAGTTTCAAAAGGTCCTTTTTATTAATAGTTGATATTAGGGCCTGAGCTGTTGGTGTTCTGTTCAGGAAAGTGTCTCTTGTGCCAATGAGCTCAAGGCTTTTTCTTCTAACAGATTTAGTGTGCCTGGTTTTATGTTGAGGTCTTTAATCCACTTGGACTTGAGCTTTGTGCATGGTGGTGAATATGGATCTATTTACATTTTTCTACATGTAGACATCCAGTTAGACCAGCATCATTTGTTAAATATGTTATCTTTTTTTCCATTGTATCGATTTGGCTTCTTTGCCAAAAATCAAGTGTCCATAGGTATGTGGGTTTATTTCTGAATCTTCAATTCGATTCCATTGAGCAACCAGCCTATTGCTATGCCAGTACCATGCTGTTTTAATTACTGTTGCTCTATAAAACAGCTTGATATCAGGTAAGGAGATTCCCCTGGAAGATCTTTTATTGTAGAGGATTGATTTAGCTATTCTGGGGTTTTTTTTGTTTTGTTTTGTTTTGTTTTTGTTTTTTGTTTTTTTGTTTTTTGTTTTTTTTTTTTTTTTTGGTTCTCTGTATAAAGTCGAAAATTGATCTTTCAAGGTCAGTAAAGAATTGTGTTGGAATTTGATGGGAATTGCATTGAATCTGTAGATTGCTTTTGGTAAGATGGCCATTTTTACTGTGTTGATTCTCCCAATCCATGAACAAGGGAGATCTTTCCATCTTCTGAAGTCTTCAAATTTTTTCTTTAGAGATTTGAAGGTTTTGGGTTGTTTTTTTTTTTTTTTTCAGATAAGTCTTTCACTTTCTTGATTAGAGTTACACAAAGATACTTTATATTATTTGTGGCTATTGTGAAGGGTGTAGTTTCCGTAACTTCTTTCTCAGCCTATCATTTGTATACAGGAGGGCTATTGATTTTTTTTTTTTAGTTGATTTTGTATCCAGCCACTTTGCTGAAGGTGTTTATCAGCTATAGGAGTTCCTTGATAGACTTTTTGGGGTCACTTATGTATAATATCACCTGCAAAGAGTGATAGTTTGAGTTCTTCCTTTCTGGTTTGTATCTCCTTGATCTCCTTTAGTTGTCTTATTGCTCTAGCTAGGACTTAAAGTACCATGTTGAAGAGATACGCAGAGGGTGGACAGCCTTGTCTTTCCCCTGGTATCAGTGGAATTGATTTAAGTTTCTCTCCATTTAGTTTGATGTTGGCTACAGGCTTGCTGTATATTGCCTTTATTATGTTGCAGTATGTGGCTTGTATCCCTGCTCTCTCCAGGACTTTTAACATGAATGGGTGTTGGATTTTGTCAAATGCTTTTTTGGCGTCTAAGGAGATGATCGTGTGGACTTTTTTCCTTCAGTTTGTTTATATGATGGGTTACATTGATGGATTTCTGTGTATTGAACCACCCCTGCATGCCTGGGATGAAGCCTACTTGGTCATGGTGAATGATAGTTCTGATGTGTTGTTGAATTCGGTTTGCAAGCATTTTATTGAGTGTTTTCGCATCAATGTTCATAAGAGAAATTGGTCTGAAATTCTCTTTGTTGAGCCTTTCTGTGGTTTAAGTATCCAAGTGACTGTGGCCTCATAGAATAAGTTTGGTAAGCTTCCCTCTGTTTCTATTTTGAGGAATAGTTTGAAGAGAATTGGTATTAGCTCTTCTCTGAAGGTCTGATAGAATTCTGAGCTGAATCTGTCCGGTCCTACACTTTTTTTTTTTTTTTTAGATGTTTGATGACTGCCTCTATTTCCTCAGGTGTGATAGGACTATTTAATTTGTTTTGTTTACCTGATCCTGATTCAATTTTGGTAGTTGGTAGCTATCAAGAAAATTGTCAGTTTCATTTAGGTTTTCAAATTTTGTGGAATATAGGCTTTTGAAATAAGACCTAATGATTCTTTGGATTTCCTCAGTGTCTGTCATTATGTCTCCCTTTTCATTTCTGATTTTGTTGATTTGAGTACTCTCCCTCTGCCTTTTAATTAGTTTGGCCAAAGGTTTGTCAATCTTGTTGATTTTCTCAAAGAACCATATCTTGGTTTCATTGATTCTTTGAATTATTTTCTTTGTTTCCAATTTATTGAGTTCAGCCCTGACTTTGATGATTTTCAGCCATCTATTCCTCTTGGGTGTGTCTGCTTCTTTTTGTTCTAGAGCTTTCAGAAGTGCTGCTAAGTTGCTAGTATGGAATCTCTACAGTTTCTTTATCTTATTTTTTTTTTTAGTAATTTATTTATTTTGGTTTTTCGAGACAGGGTTTCTCTGTGTTAGCCTTGGCTATCCTGTACTAGCTTTGTAGATCAGGCTGGCCTCAAACTCCCAGCAATCCGCCTGCCTCTGCCTCCCAAGTGCTGAGATTAAAGGCGTGTGCCACCATGCCTGGCTTCCAGTTTCTCTATAAAAGCACTTAGTGCTATGAACTTTCTTCTTAGCACTGCTTTCATATAAGTTTGGGTATGTTGTGCCTTAAATTTCATTGAATTCTAGGAAGTTTTTATTTTCTCCTTTTATTTCATCCCTTACCCAGATGTCATTGAGCAGGGAGTTGTTCAGTTTCCATGAGTTTGTAGGCATTCAGTTGTTTCTTTCGTTGATGAGTTCCAGCTTTAATCCATGGTGGTCTGATCAGATGCAAGGGATTCTTTCTTTCTTCTTCTTCTTTTTTTTAATCTGTTGAGGTTTGCTTTGTGACCAAGCATATGGCCAATTTTGGAGAAGGTTCTGTGGGGTGCTGAAAAGAGGGTGTATTCTTTTGTGTTTGGGTGAAATGTTCTGTAGATACCAATTAGGTCCATTTGTTTCATGATGTCTATTAGTTTCCTTGTTTCTCCATTTAATTTTGGTCTTGATGATCTGTCTATTGGGGAGAGAGGGATGTTGAAGTCTCCCACTATTAATGTGTGGGGTTTAATGTGTGATTTAAGCTTTAGTAATGTTTCTTTTATGAATGTGGGTGCTCCTGCATTTGGGGCGTAGATGTTCAGAATTGAGACATCATCTTGGCATATTTTTCCTTTGATGAGGATGAAATGGACTTCCCCATCTCTTTTGATTAGTTTTGGTTGAAAAAATCTATTTTATTAGATACTAGGATGGCTACTCCAGCTTGCTTCTTGGGTCCATTTGGGGTCCATTTGTTTAAAATACAGTTTTCCAACCCTTTACTCTGAGGTAATGTCTATCTTTACTCCTGAGGTGTGTTTCTTGTATGCAGCCGAATGATAATTCCTGTTTTTGCATCCATTCTGTCAGCCCATGTCTTTTTACTGGGGAGGTGAGGCCATTGATGTTAAGAGATATTAATGACCAATGGGTGTTAGTTCCTTTTATTTGATGTTGGTGTTGGTAGAGTATGTGTGTGTTTCTGTGTTTTTGATTTGTGAATATGGACTTATTTATTGCCTATGTTTTCCTGGGTGTAGTTAGCCTTCTTGAGTTGGAGTTTTCCTTCTAATACCTTCTGTACAGCTGGGTTTGTGGTTAAGCTTGGTTTTGTCATGGAATATCTTGTTTTCTGCATCTACAGTGATTGAAAGTGTTGCTGGGTATTGTAGTCTGGGTTGGCATCTGTGGTCTCTTAATGTTTGTATGACTTCTGTCCAGGCCCTTCTAGCTTTCACAGTCTCTGATGAGAAGTGAGGTGTAATTCTGATGGGTTTGCCTCTATATGTGACTTGACCTTTTTCTCTTACAGCTTTTAATGTTTTGATTATTATGTGGTAGGATGATTTTCTTTTCTGGTCGAATCTATTTGGAGTTCTGTAGGCTTCTTGTATGTTTGTGGTCATTTCTTTTTTTAGGTTGGGAAAGTTTTCTTCTATGATTTTGTTGAAAATGTTTTCTGGGCCTTTGAGCTTGGAGTCTTCAAGCTATTCTTACTGTTTTTAGATTTGGTCTTTTTATAGTGTCCCAGATTTTTGGGGTGTTTTGTGTCATGAACATTTTAGTTCTAATGTTTTCTTTGATGTATCGATAACTTCGATCGTATCTTCCACACTTGATATTTTCTCTTCTATCACTTGTATTTGGTTTGTGTGGCTTGTGTCCATCACACCTGTTCTCTTCCCTATGTTTTCCAACTCTAAGATTGCCTCAGTGTAGGAACCAGGCCTGACTGGGCTGCCTGCCTGTCTTACTGTTTCATGTCCTGTTTCTAGCAGCTTCCATGTCTGTGTTTATCTTGGTTAGCTAGTCATGTTTACTGCTCTGAGAACGCACCCCTCCCTTCCTCGAGACTTTTCCTCCTGTGTGCAATCACCTCTTGAGGGATTTCACCTGGGAGGAGGATTCCTGTTTTGCTGCCTTTTTGGAACTCTGAACGGGGAATAATAAACTGCTGCAGTGGCTGCTGCTGCGGCTGCTGCTCTCTTAGCATGAAAGACCCGCTGTGTTATTGTGTGTGTGTGTGTGTGTGTGTGTGTGTGTGTGTGTGTGTGTATGAGTTAAATCTGCAGTCCCTTACCCTCGACTCTGTATTGCGGTGGCGCGGGCGCCACACCTCAGCTTGTGCTTTCTTTGTTCCTTCTAATTCCCTCTTTAGGTCTTGAATAGTCTTATTCATTTCTTTCTCCCATTTGATTGAATTTTCCTGTAATTATTTATAGGATTTATTAAATTCCTTCATCTGTTTGGATGTATTTTCTTGTAATTATTTAAAGGACTTATTCAATTCTTGTATCTCTTTGAATGTATTTTCCTGTAATTCTTAATAAAACATCCAATTCCTTCATCTGTTTGAATGTATTTTCTTTATATTTCTTTGAGTGATTTATTTTCCTCTTTCAAGGTTTCTACCATTTTTATCACCTCAGATTTAAAGTCTTCTCCTTGCACTTCATGGGTGTTCATACCTCCAGGGCTTGTTGTGGTAGGGTCACTGGTTTCCAGTGGTGTTATGTGGCTCTGAGTTTCATTGCTAGTCTTCTTGCGCCATCCTCTAGGCATCTGGTTGCCTCTGGTGTTAGCAGGCAACGGTTCCTCCAACGAGGTTGCTGTCTGTGTCCCACGTGGGGTAGGAAGGTTGGGAACAAGTAGAGAGAGCTCCAAAGTGAAAGTTGTTTGCTAGGGCTCCCCAGATGTAGGGACCAGGCCCGACTGGGCTGCCTGCCTGTCTTGCTGTTTCATGTCCTGTTTCTAGCAGCTTCCATGTCTGTGTTTTTCTTGGTTAGCTAGTCACGTTTACTGCTCTGAGAATGTACCCCTCCCCTCCTCGAGACTTTCCCTCCTATGTGCAATCACCTCGAGGGATTTCACCTGCGAGTGGCATTCCTGTTTTGCTGCCTATAAAAAGGTTCTTTGGACACCGAATAAAAGCTGCTGCTGCTCTCTTAGCACAAAGGACCCGCTGTTTTAGTGTGTGTGTGTGTGTGTGTGTGTGTGTGTGTGTGTGTGTGTGTTAAATCCGCAGTCCCTCAGTACTGCAGTGGCGTGGGAGCCACACCCAGAGGCCTCCTCTGGATGTTGGGCAGTGGGTGTTAGAGCTTGTACCCTGCTCAGTTCAGCTGGGTTCCCTGACTGTATCCCAGTTGAGTTAGGAGGGGAGTGGGCTGATGGATTTCCAAGCCCAAAGCAGCTCAAGTGCCCTATGGTCCTTTTTGAGATGGCAGTGCTCTGCCTGTCTGCTTTGTGTTCCAGGCAGGCTAGGCCAGTAAGCAGCTAGGGGGCTGCGAGAGATTCAAGCATGAAGCTGCTCAGGTTCCTCCACAGACCTTTTGAGATGGCAGTAAATGTGAGTCTTGATCCGTGCCAGACTCAGCTCTGTCTATCTGCTCTGTTTCCCAGATTGGCCAAGCTGGTAAGTAGCTGGGGGACCAGAGCCCAAAGCTGCTGGTGTGTTCTACAGGCCTTCTTGATATGACAGGGCTCAGCTTATCTGTTCTTTACACCAGTTGGGCAAGGCTAGGCAGAGAGAGATTAGAGCCCAAAGCTGTTGACGGAGTGGCAGCTAATGTGGGGTATGGCCTGCCCAGGACTCTGCTCTGTGACCTAAATGGATTGGGACAATGAGCTGCAGGTGGGCAGGGTGAGATTAGAGCCAGAATCTGTTAGCAGGTTGGCAGATAGTGCAGATTGTGGCCCATGCAGTTCTCTGCTCAGCCTGTCCTCTTTGTGTCTTAGCTGTGTCAGAGCAGTATGCTTCAGGTGGGAGGGCGGAGACAGGCCCAGGCCCAAAGTTGCTCGCAGATGGCTGCTAATGCAGATTGTGGGTGGCACCTGGATTTAGCTCTGCTTGTATGCTCTGTGCTACAGATGGGCTGGGCTGGTAAGCAGCTGGTGGGGCGGGGGGTGGGGGGTGGGGCGCGGCAGAGGGGCTGTGAGAAATCGGAACTCCAAACTGCTCAGATGCTCTACAGGCCCTCTTAAGATGGCAGAGTTCTGCCTATCTGCTCTGTGACCCAACTGGGATAGGCCGGCAAGTATCTGGGGTGCTGAGAGAGAGCAGAGAACAAAGGTGCTTGGGTGCCCTGCACTCTCTCTTGAGAGGCAGCTAATGTGCATTGTGTCTGGTTCCGGGACTCAGCTCTGCCTGCCCACTCCCTGCCCCGGATCCAGCAAGCAGTAGACGGGCGGAGAAAGCCCCAAGCTACACGGATATCCCACAGTCCTTCTCAAGATGGTGGCTAATGTGGGCTTTCTCCCGGTATTTTTCTGTAGGTTAGCTGGGTGGCCAGGGGTCAGACCCACCTGTCCTCCACACAACACGGCTCCCTCACACCTGGGAAGCAGCAGCTCTGGTATTTTGTAGATCTCAGTTTGGTCTTTAAGTTGCTGTGTAGTCCTGGTTGTCCTGCTAATTAGGCACAGTGAGTGATCGGCTCCGCCATCTTGGTTCCCCCAATGGCCGAGTAGGACTTAGTGATGGTTGTGACCCTGTGCTCTCCAGGTTTGAGCTGCCTCTTAGAGGTATGTCTTCAGGGATAGACCTAATGGCTGGTTTTAAGTCAGGGCTGTCTGTTATGGGAATACAGTCTAATAGCTGGTGAATCCTGTGGACAAACATTTTTACATTCTAGAATCCTAAATTTTGCTTATCTCTAGCAGGCCTGGTCAGCACTACTTATGTGTGGCGTATTTTGTAGGCAGTGCTCCTTCAGCTAAGTTCCACTTGTGTTGACTTGATGTCTTCTAAGCAAATCCATTCATAACTTCTCTATATTGTTAATTATCTGTATTATCAGTAAATTACCAGTATTATCTGTACTATTAGTATGCCTGGCCAGCAATCAATTAAGACACTAACACTTGTTATATTTCATAATAGCCTTAGTTAACCTGGGGCAGGGCAGACATTAATCCTCTAAACTACTTCCTATGGTGAGGCAGCTAGAAGCTACCTGCTCCAATCCCATGCCATCTGCTTCTAATAAGTTCTATCAAGCTACCTCCCATCCATAATCCCAAATACTTGCTAATGTTCTTCATCTGGGTCAGATTCTCCATCCACGCCAGCCATGTGCTTCTCTTCCAGCTAACCCATGGCGGCCTTCCTCTCTCTCCTCTCTCCTCAGGGTCCTTCTTCTCCGGATTCCTCTGTCTCTCTCTCCCTCTAAGCCCGGGGAGCCTTAGCCACACCTCTGTCTCCTCTGCCCTGCCCAGGTGGGATGGCTTTTTATTAATCAAAGGGTGGGTCACAGAGCAGTAATTAGCATCAAAGTACATCAGATTATCCTCCGCCTCTACAACATCAATTTTATTACATTGCATTCCGTTCCCTGGAAAGCACACCCTCTCCTCCGTAGCAGTCATCCCAATCCCAAATCATGGTACACCAGCCAAGCCTCTCCTTTCCTTGGGGGTTCTTGCATTCTCAGGACCCTGTGGAGCTGAAGGCATCAGTGGCCATGATGCCTCCCTGTGAATGAAACTTCTCCACAAGGCAGCAAGAATGTGGTCTCTGAGCCTCCAACTTTAGCTCTGCTCAAAGCCCCCCAACCCTCCCACTCCAAGGCCTGTAAGCCAAGGAATGGTTCAGTTTTTTATCGTAAGCTACTTTGAATGAAATGTCTATATGCAACTGAAAGATGACTCTACGCATGGACAGTGAAAAATACAATCAAAATTGTATCTTAAACCTCACATGGGTATCCTAGAAATCCAGCTGTTTAATGGCAATCCATTTTTTGTTTGTTTTGTTCTATTTAATTTTAGTTTGGGTCAGCTTTTATTATCTAGTCATGGCCCTTAACTAGCAATCCTGTCAGCCTCTCAAATGCTACGATTATAGGAATGGAGTGACTCTTGGGGAAAGAAAGTAATACTAATTTTAGTAATCATTAGTTTTACACATTCTAACTACAATGACTATTCTGGATTTAAATTTTTTAAGTATTATTACAGAAAATACCTATAATTAAAAAAGAAACAGGAAAACTCTTAACTGTCCCTCTAGAGACAACCACGTGTATTTTGAAATTCCTGGATGTACAATGACATGTGTGCCTGTGTTTTCACAGAGGTGATATGGTCATACCTTGTGGTACTCTGAGAGTACCAAAATGTTAGTGATCTGAAAAAATAGCACATAGGAAACCAGAACTCTGATACATGAACTCAAGTTAACCCTGGAATAAATGGATGCCAAATATAAACCATTACGGTGTTAGAGTACGTGTGGAAATCAGCATACAAAGATAGAAGAACTTTCTATGACTAACTCATGAACACACATTTTCCTTTTGTGGCATGCTGCAAGGAACACATAAACATGTGTAATTGGGAAGCGGGGCACAGTGGCGCATGCCTGTAATCCTAGCACTTGGGGAGGCAGAGGCAGCAGATCGCTGTGAGTTCAAGACCAGCCTGGTTGGTCTACAAAACGAGTCCAGGACACTGGAGGCTACACAGAGAAACCCTGTCTCAAAAAACCAAAAAATAAATAAATAAATAAAAATAAAATTTTAAAAAAGGTGTATAATTGGCATATTCTTTTGCAATTGAAGACAAGAGCTGTAGAAACTGGTATTAGCAGAGTCTGGGCAATTCTCGAGAGACAACACATCTGTGCACAGCTGTTAAGTGTTAGCAAAGCAATGTGGACTCCTTCTGTTTTTACCCTCTTGTTGCCGTTCCTTTGCCAAGTTTACAAAGGTGAAACTATTTGTTTCTAAACTGATACTTTAGTAAGCAATATAAGATAATGAGTTTTCTAAACATTGTTTCACACTTGTGTACTATTCTACTTTGCTCATAACCCGCCCCATCCCCTCACACCATCTTCCCTTTTTACCTTTGGTGAGTTTGCCTGAGAGTTTGGCAAGCTGTGATATGCTGGTTTGTTGGGTTGTTTTGTTGTTGTTGCTTTTCCTTTCAAGAAACCAACTGTTTTGCTTTTTTTTTTTTAATCATTCTTTTAGTCTCTCATTGATTAATTTATTTCCTGATATTTTTTGGTCTGCCTGCTGCTGCTTTTGGTTTTGGGTTGTTTTTGTTTTCCTAAGATGTTCAGGTGGGCTGTGCTTACTCTATCTAATGGAGGCAGCTGCTGTGAAACCCAGAGACTCAGCATTCATTATGTACAGTGTAAGAAGGTGGGGTTAACCAGTCTCAGCTGTATATATTCTGGAGTAGGAAGCTGTGGTCTGTACTATTTATACACTAGTCTTAGCTAATGACCAATCATTGGTCTCAGGCTTTGTCATAACGGCAGATCTGATTCCTTAAGGTTATTGAGATAGAAAAGCCCAAGTTAACAATACACATTCAGTCAGGATTTCACTGCAAACAGAAATGGAGTACCAGTTAGACTCCCAGTACAGCCCACAGGTTGATTCTTCAGGATACAGTTACAGCTCTGGAACACCGAGGCAGAAATCATCCTGAAAGTGATGCCAGGCCACCGTCTTTTCCTTTACTCATTTAGCCAACGCTCTTCGAACCTCTGTTATGTTCTGAACTATAAAGCTAGAAACATGAGACCTTGTAGCCTCTAAACCCAGAAAGCAATCCAGGAAGGAGCAAAGAGCCAACATCAACCTCATGTGACAACAGACCAGGAGAAAATGCTCTTTTGCCCTGAAAGCTGTAATCCCTGTCATCTGAAAACTGCTCTTGTTAGGGACATGGCAAGTCAGGTCCAGAGCAGAACCCTGGGTGCAAAGGTGGCCTTTGAGAGAGAATTGGACCATGAAGCAACCTTGGACAGGCAGGGGAGATCTGTGACTAGATTATTGTTTGGTTTGGTTTGGTTTCGAGTTTTTTTTTGGGGTTTTGTTTGTTTGTTTGTTTGTTTTTGTTTTTCGAGACAGGGTTTCTCTGTGTAGCCTTGGCTATGGTGGGCTTGATTTATAGACAAGGCTAGTCTCTAACTCACAAAGATCCACCTGCCTCTGCCTCCCAAGTGCTGGGATTAAAGGCGTGTGCCACCACCGCCCAGCTTGTGAATAGATTCTTTAGCTGCTGCCACTCCTGACTCCCTGGGATTCCTGCTTAGCACCAACAGGAACATTTCCCCAGACTTGGAATATCGCCTTCCAGGTGTTTACACAGCCAAGTGAAAGATGCCCATGGTTTGTTAGAACAGAACACAAAGGTACAGAAGAGTAACTCAGATGGGTCTCTTGGCTTGAGGGATGTCAACGCAGAGTCCTAACGTCTGGGACAATATCAGACAACAATTCTGTTTGTCTCTTAAGTATATAGGGTTTTTTTTTTATCACCATTAAAGATAAGCCTGTGTAAAATAAAATCATAACCTCAGAATAAACATCTGTTTCTCTTCCTCCTGCCACATTAAAAAGCCGAGAAGATATTGTTCTGTGCTGCTGAGAACAATCCCTTTTCCTTCCTGTTGGTTCTTTTTTTTTTTTTTTTTTTTTTTTTTTTTGTTCTGTTTTTGGTGCATCTAATTACAGAATTTTTAAAACTTTTCAACAGATGTGTCCTTTACAACTCAGTGCCTCCAGTGGACATCAGTTTCTCCACCCAGGCAAAGGCAGCCAGAAGCCCACAATGAAAGGGGTTGACTATATGTACAACTTATTTTCTGTTGTCCTTTGATATTCTGCTGCTAACACAGCTTAATTGGGCAATTAATTAAGAAATACTAATTAATATTTATGTGGTACTGGTTTTGTTAATCAAAATTAAGCATTTAAAACATCTAATTCCAAGAAGAGACTTGATACCCTATGAGTATATAAAGGGGGAGGAAGTACCCCTCATTCACAGTCATAGGGGAGGGGAGTAAGGGGAAAGCGGGAGGGAGGGAGGAATGGGAGGATACAAGGGATGGGATAACCATTGAGATGTAATATGAATAAATTAATAAAATTAAATTTAAAAAACATCTAATTGATTTTCATTTTCTACTATTATCTTTTAAGTACATGACACATATACTGCACTGTTTTGTTTTGTTTGTTTTTGGTTTTGTATAGGGTTTCTCTATGAAGCCTTGACTATCCTGGAACTCACTCTGTAGACCAGGCTGGCCTTGAACTCAGAGATCTGTCTGCTTCTGCCTCCAGAGTGCTGGGATTAAAGGCATATACCACTACCACCTGACTATACTGCTTATTTTTAATAAGCTTTTAAGATTATTACCTTTTATTGATTTATGTGCCTGAAGAGTGGTGTGCACATGCATATGTGTGAAGGTCAGAGGACAGCTCTCAGAAATCAGTTCTCTCCTTCCACCTGGGTTCCAGGGAATTAGGTTGAGCTGTCTGGCTTGTCTGCAAGCACCTCTACCATGGCGCTATCTAGAGGGCTTTAAATAAACTTAGAATAAGTTATGCAGACTTAGGTAGATGTGCACAAATATTAGCACAGTGTCCATGAGTTGTCACAAACTCATGAGTCAGACTTAGGAGCCCCATGCCCTCTCCCAGTCTCTCTCACCTGTGCCTTCCCCACCACACCGACTTTTGAAATCCTGAAGAAGATATGCCTCTGTTTGAACTTGGTGCAGGTGGGTTTGTTTTAAAAAGCCTTTGTGTACTTTTGCTCTTGTTTGTAATGCTGGACCTTTAGCCCAGCGACCTGTGCATGGTGTGCTCTGAGCTGCATCCCACCCTTTCCTTCCCTGCCCACCCCCCACCACCACCACCACAGATTAGACCTGGGACCTCATGGATGCTGGTCAAACACGATTGCTCAACCACCTCCCTGCCCCCTTTACATACTTTCAACTGTCAACACTGTGAGCTCTGTACCCAGGTGGTGGTGATCATCACTTCCCCGCTGAGAGAGAACTACACAGGTGGGTGTGAGTCCTCACAACCTGGGAATCCACTTAAACCTTCATTTCCTTATCTTCCCCATCCACATGAATGCGCAGAGCCACCATTGTCTCCTGAGGGTGTGTTCCTGCCTGGAAGAATAATTTCCAGAAAACTCGGATCTGATCGTTGAACTCAGCCCTGTGAAGAATGTTCTTGCACTGGTCACTGTGGATCCCACCAGGGTTTGCTGAACCCTCCTCTGTGTGTAGCTGGCGATGCTGAGCAGAGGGTAGCTCAGATGAAGGAGCAGAGTTAAGGCCAGGACACAGGTTGTTCGGTGGCACAGTCTGACTAGAAATGGCAGTTTGAAAAAATTAAAGGCAGCAGAAACTCCCCTCATTTGTAAGATCAGAAAAACTCTGAGACGGCGATTCGGTTGTGGAGCATCAGGGCAATCAACAGGATGATCTGGGGACATGATCCAAGCCAAGACTATTTCCTACTATTTCCTCAGTAAAACCTGCAGAGTGAGGGTGTGGTGATGTGTGTGGGACCCCTGCATTTGGAAGGCTGAGCTAGGAGGATCATAAATTCAAGGCCAGCCTGCACTACATTTGACTGGCTTAAAAAACAAACAAAACAAACCAACCAGCCTGCATGGATACCAAGAAGACAGCCAAGCATATGTAGGTAATATTAAATGTGCGGCTTGGCTGAATCAGAGGAGATACAGGGTGTAGGCCTGGAAAGCCAGGTGGAAATCTTACAGGCGAACTCATCAAATGTCAAGATGAGGAAGGAAATCTGTGCTCACTCTTCTCTGAGTTTCTAAGCATGTTTAGACTCTCTCTTCCAACAGTTAAATTCTGCCTACCTTGCTTCTATTTGAACTGTCAGTTCTCCTTATTTTGTAATTTTTTTTTCTTTTTCAATGTATATGTGTGTGTGCTCCTGTCTCTGTCTCTCTCTGCCTGCCTGCCTGCCTGCCTGTCTGTCTGTCTGTCTGTCCATCTGTCTGTCTCTGTCTCTCTCTGGCTCGTGTTGGATCTAGCATTTATTCCCTCTGGCAAAGGCTACGCCCCCTCACAAAGTAGTTCCTAGCTGATAAAGATCACTGGCCTTCTCCTGAGGCAATTCTCAGCTGTGGAGAAACTGGGGCAGCCCCCATATCCCACAGCTGGGATTAAAACACAAACATGTTTGCATATCATAAAACCAAACAGTCTGGTGCTGCCCAGAGCCATGTAGAAACAAGAGAAGCTTCAGGAATTGAGGCTGACAGAACAGGGCCAGAAAAGACAAACTGGAGATGAGATCCCCAGAGAGGGGGGCTGCTGCCTTGAGGAGCTCCATCTGGGCCCGTAGATCATTTACCTGCTCACACGAACCAGTTGTTCCTGGCAAACATCACTGCCTGGCAACCTTAGCGATTAGTTGTTTGAGACACAGATATGACTGTAGACTGTGGTTACATTTGATAATGATGTCACTTAAATTGTATCTGGCGCTTGGGGAAACACCCAAAGCCCTTGTGGTGTCATTAGCTACCACAACTATATAGCTATTCTACTTACAAAGTGCAGACTTACAGAAGGAAAGAGCGGCGGATCACTGTGAGTTCGAGGTCAGCCTGGTCTACAAAGCAAGTCCAGGACAGCCAAGGGTACACAGAGAAACCCTGTCTCAAAACACCAAAACAAAATACACACACACACAAAACAGAAGAAAAGAGTGGTTTGGATTCAAATGTCCCTGGGAAGGGGGAGGGTGCTCCACACGGCCCCTGTACAGCAATTTTAACTTTAGCTTGGACTACCTGGCTACTCTTAAGATTACCCAAAGTCTGGGCCTGATGCTCTCAGCTTAGTCTTAAGTCTACAAGTCTTAGAGGTGTGAGAGAGAGAGAGAGAGAGAGAGAGAGAGAGAGAGAGAGACAGAGACAGAGAGAGAGAGAGAGAGAGAGAGAGAGAGAGAGAGAGAGAAATTCCTTCTTACTGAAATGCTGAGATATTTTTATCTTTTTATTTTTTATTTTTTAACTCTTTATTGATACTTTATGAGTTTCACGCCATACACCCCAATTCCACACAACTCCCAGTCTCTTCACTTCTGCCTTCTGCCCTTGTAACAACCTCTCCTCAAAGAAAAACAAAACAAAACAACAAAAATCTCATCGTGGGAGCTGCGATGTGTCACAGTGTGTCCCACAGCACACCCTTTAGAGCACACTGCTTTACTTGCAAGTGCTCGTTTGCAACGAATCCCTGGTCTGGTTCAAGGCCTCTGGCTTCTGCTACACTGTCAATACTGAGTCTTCCCCGGGACTCCTCTCAGATATCCTGTTGTTGCCCTGTGTCCTGGCGATCCTGCAGCTTTGGATCTGCAGGACGGGGCCCCTTTAGACACTACAGTAGCTCTTAGATGAGGCAGATGTTGGGGTGGGCCAACTCAAAGCCCTGGATCTGGGCCTGCGTTGGAGCTGAGCTTGGTCAGCCTGCCAGCTCTCCTGCACCCATACCACCAGGGCTAGCTCTCCAGCACAGCCCTGACTAGCTCACCCAATGCTGCAGCCAGCAAGAGGCAGGGCCAGCTTGCCTACCACTGTGCCTTTGGGACTAACTCACTTGTCCTCAGCCGCCAAGGCCTGCTCTGCTCTGCTGCCCTGGCAAATTGCAGGGCCTGGTCTCCTGAGTGCTGCAGCCAGCGAGGGGCAGGCACAGCTCTCCTGCTCCAGTGACCTCAGGCCCAGATCTCCCACCCACCGCAGGTGGGGAGGTGAGAGGTGGGGAGGGGAGCCTCTCCATCACCCACAGGGGAAGACTGGTAGGACTTTGCCGCAGCCTTGGGTGGCAGGGTAGGCTAGTCACATCTGTCTATTGCTCTCCATTGCTGTCTCTTTTCATAGTGCTCAGACCATCCTCTCCCATCTTTCCACCCGCAAACTTGCACATTGTAGTGGCTCCTGTTGCAACTGCAGTTGGGCCACATGCCAGGCCAGCCTCTGGTGTCTTCTTCCTGCTGGTACCCACATGGTGGGGGCCCACCTCTTAGCTCTTTTTTTAAAGAGAAAAAAATGCATTTGCCATAAAACTTACTTTGAAGTGTTGACCTCAATGTTTTAATACATAGCCGCACAATTATATGATTATTATCACTCCAAACAAGCAAACAACAGCAGCCAAAAGCCTTCTGCCATCTGCCCACAGAAACTGCTGCTGCACTCTGGATGTGCCGGCTTATGCTGTAAATTTCACATGAACAGAATCATGTATTGTGTGGCATTTTGTGACCGGCTCACATCACTTACCACGATGTCTTCCCTCTCACTTATCGGTAATCCCTTCCTTTGCATCACTGAAGCACATCTCTCTCTCTCTCTCTCTCTCTCTCTCTCTCTCTCTCTCTCTCTCTCCCTCTCTCTTTCTCCCTATCTATCTATCTATCTCTTCCACTGAAGCACATTTCAAGCCATGGATAGTTCACATTCTGTTTATTCATCAGCTAATGGACAGTCGGAATCTCCGACTTTTGATAATCTAATAATCTGCCATAAACATCCATGTACACGTTTTTATGTGAACACGCTTCTCCCACTCTTTCAGGTGTATATAACTAGGAGTGAGATTGCCAGGCCACAGGGTAGGACTATGTTTACTTTCTGAAAATGGGGAAACTATTTGCCAAACAGCTGGGTATTTTTCATTACTGCCAGCGATGAGTGAGAGTTCCAGATCCTCCATGTCCTCGCCAACACTTCACATCACACTTTTTAATTTTTTATTATTATTATTATTATTATTATTATTATTATTATTATTATTATTATTATTATTATTTCTTTCGACAAGGTCTCCCTATGTAGTCCTGGCTGGTTTAAAAATCACTGTGTAGACCAGGCTGGTCTGGAATTCACTGAAATCTGCATATCTCTGTTTCCCGAGTACAGGGATTCAAGTTGTGCGTCACCACACGCAAAAACATGGTCTTTTGAAAACATCACTTCTTAATATACAATAGATGTGAAATAATTCTGATTGTAGTTTTGATTTGCACTTTGTTAAGAATAAATGATACAAGCTGGGCGTGGTGGCACACGCCTTTAATCCCAGCACTCGGGAGGCAGAGGTAGGCGGATCGCTGTGAGTTCGAGGCCAGCCTGGTCTACAAAGTGAGTCCAGGACGGCCATGGCTACACAGAGAGACCCTGTCTCGAAAAACCAAAAAAAAAAAAAAAAAAAAAAAAAAAGAATAAATGATACAAGGTGTGTTTTCTGGCACTTCCTGCCCATTTCTGTGGTGGTTTGAATAGGAATGGCCCCCAGGAATGCTTGGTCACCAGGCAGTGGCGCCATTAGGATGTGTGGCCATGTTGGAGTAGGTGCGACCTTGCTGGAGGAGGTGGGATACTGTGGAAGAGGGCTTTGAGGTCTCTTATGCTCAAGCTACACTCAGTGTGGAACACAGTCTCCTATGGCTGTCTGTGGATCGAGGTGTAGACCTGTTAGCTCCTCCTCCCGCACCGTGTCTGCCTGCACGCTGCCGTGCACCCCGCCATGATGATAATGGACTAAACCTCCAAAACTGTAAGCCAGTCCTAATTAGATGTTTTCCTTTATAGGAGTTGCTGTGGTCATGGCGTCTCTTCACAGCAATAAAATCCTAACTATGACAGTCCTCCTAGAGGCTGTTTGACTTGTCTGAGAATTGCTATCCTCTGCTGAGCACAGCAAAATGAAACACTCCCCCCACGTACCCCGACATAGCTGCCCAACAAATGGCCCTAAAACCAAAGGGGCCTGTTGATAACCTGCGGATAGACTCCAACCCGAAGTTACCTGAGACGCCACGGTACAACTAAGAGGAAAGAGAAAATACAGGAAGAAGAAATGGGCAGCTTGAACCCACAGGTTGTTGTAGGAGATCAGACAGAAAGGTCATTCTCTCAGAAACAACTGGCCTGACACTGGTAAGTGACCTTCACCAGGCTACTCATCTGTAGCCCACAAAGCTTTCTGAGTTGCTCAAACAAAGGTATATTATATCCAGGCTGGACAACCTAGCATGAGATGTCTCAGCCAGATGCCAGGTTTGTGTACCAGTAAATCAAAACCAGAGCCCTTACCTAGAAAGGGGTCCAAAATCCCTGGTGAACTCTGGGAAAACTGACTTCAAGATCTGGCCTCCTGGAAGAGCCTAGAAGTACTTGCTAATTTCTATAGCTACCTTTTTCTGAGTGGGGAATGTGTCTACCCACCCGGACTGAAACTGTTCAAATAATGAGTTTAAAACCTCCTCCAAGAACTAGTCCCCTGATTGAAAATCGGGGGTCTGACAATGGCCTGACTTTCTTTCTTTCTTTTTAAAATATATTTTATTAATTTATTCATATTACATCTCAATTGTTATCCCATCCCTTATATCCTCCCATTCCTCCCTCCCTCCCATTTTCCCCTTACTCCCTTCCCCTATGACTGTGACTGAGGGGGACCTCTTCCCCCTGTATATGCTCATAGGGTATCAAGTCTCTTCTTGGTAGCCTGCTATCCTTCCTCTGAGTGCCACCAGGCCTCCCCATCCAGGGGACATAATGGCCCAACTTTCATAGCCAAAACCTCCCAATTAATATCTAAAGCTTAAAGCACAGATTTAAAAATTTCATTGTGCATATAAATCTCAGAGTTTGGGTTAAAAAATAAACAGGACATTAAAACAAGAAAAACTCTACCAAAAGTCTCCTTAAAGTCCAGCAAAGGATGGATGGGACTCCTTCGTTTTGGCCTGCCACAACCCATACAGGGAAGGATTTACGCCTATGAGATCATGTTTGGAAGACCTCCCCCACTGCTTCCCAGGCTCAGAGACCAGAGGTTGGCAAAACTCTCTAACCATTTCATTTGTGAGTCACTCCTGGTCCTCCAATTCTCCATAAAGGCTATTCATTGGGTCTATCCCAGAGACACAGCTGACTTCCAAGTCCACCACCAGTTTCCCCTTGGAGTCAGGTGATACCACCTGCATCAAGCAAGCAGCCAAGGGGTCTCTGAGACCTACCTGGAGAGGGACCTACAAGATGACTTCTCCACACCTATGGCTATGAAGGTAGCTAGTGCTACATCATAGATGCACCACACTCAGGTGAAGAAAGTGAAAGCTACAGATGCTACCCAATGGACTACCTCCAGACTACAGACCCATTAAAATTAAGGTTTTATTAGGGCCCCAGGCCCTTCTACTTCCTACCTCTCTACCTCCTCCTGAGTCTTATGTTTGGTATAAATACAGGGTTGTTTTCCAACTCCCACAGCCATCAGGCCTGAATCTGGGAACTGAGGAAAACAGATACAAGGAAGGCATTCGCCTGTGTGACTACAGATCAGCATGCCATATTCATCTTGGCCTTTACTTACTGGGGCCCACTTTAAGTATCTGGTTGTATTGGAGAAAACTGGGAGTTTATCTTTTGGGTTAAGAATGTAGAGTTTACAGTTCTATGCAAGCCCTGCAGCTGGGCCCCCTGGTTGCCAGGAACGAGGGAGTTTCCATGGCAAAAAAAATTGGCGTTGGAAAACAAAGGCTTCCTGAAAGCACACTGATGAATATGTGGAAAGAAATCCCCCTCCCAAGAAATGAACAATAAAAGAATATAATACAACGGTCATAAAATTAAAAACCTGAAAATTCCACTTATAACGATTCTGGCCTTTGGACAAAAGGCATAACCTGGGAAACCAGACTCTTTGCCACAGAAAACAACCCTGGGGATAGAGCTAACCTTTCCCACCAGCCGGGCTTGAGGAGGCGGAAGCAGGTAGATCTTTGGGAGGCCAGCCTGGTCTACAAAGCAAATTCAGGATAGCCAAGGCTACAACAGAGAAACCCTGTCTCAGAAAAAAAAAAATCCCACCCAAAACTCAGCCAGGATTGCTGGTTATGCTTAGATCCACAGGGGATAGGAACTAAGCAGACTGTCAACCGCTTGGCTGACAAAACTCATTATGACTGGGACAGCCCACATCAGTGTTGGAGCACTTAACTGAGGCACTTCCCCTTATTCTGAGGCCAACAATCCATGTTATGGGTTAACTCATCTAAATAAGACCAATATTACCGAAACCGAGACTACTTGGTGGGCACGTGCTAATGGTTTGACTAAATGTGCCTCTGCTGGTGCTTTCCAAACTAAGTCAGCAGATTGAGATAGTGAAAGTTTCTGTTTCTGAGACAAGACAACAGTTATATTCCCTTACAGAATGGTTCTATAAATGGGGACTACCTATGGCTTGGAGGAAACCTGTTGTTTCTATACTAAACTGATCAGGAGCAGTTAGAAAAATCCTGCCGTGGTTGGGGAAAAAACTCAAAAAGAGAAAGAGACAAAGACATAAATCAAATAACTGGTACCACTCTCTGTTCCCTTAGTACCCCCTGGCTAACTACTCTGATTTCAGCACTGGCTGGAACTTTAATTCTCACTCTGATTGGATCAATGGCAGGGCCCTTCTCTTAACCTATAAATTAGCCTCAGTAAAAGTCATGGTCCTTAGGACCAACTACCTCTTTAGATCAGGATGAGTCCATGATTTGACTCCCTACTACCAGTGGGGAAGTTAACAGGGCCACAGACCTTAGCGCAAGTGACTTCATGATGGAAGTGCCACTCCGGCTGCAAAACTTAGCATGTAGATGGTACTACCTGCCAAAATGAAAATGAAGGCCTTATCCATCAAAGTCCTGGGAATGTACTAACCTTGCCTTTTGGCTTCGGTGGTTTTGCTTCTGACTAATTGTTCTTGTTAACTGAAGTAAGTCAATGTCAATGCAGAACATAGGTTTTTTACTTAAAAGCTCACCCTGAGAAGAGCTTGGTGCTACACTGTGACCTCCATGTAGCTACTGGCCAGCTAATAAAGACTTTCTATTGGTTTAAATCTACGTCTGAGTGGCCTTTTCTGGTGAGTACTCAACAACAAAATAGCAAGTTTTCAAAGCATAAGAATAAGCACAGATGAGGTAGTATTTTAGGAGAAATCTCACCACACAAGTTAGATTTTTGGCCTTCTGCAAACACAGCAAGCTTCCCCAAGTCTCAGATCATGCCGTTTTGTCCACCCAGCTACCAGCCACAAGTGATCTTGCTTTCTTTTATTACAAGTCAGATGTCACTTCTTTTTTCAAGTTCTTCCCACGTAAGTCTAATCAGATTGAAATCCAATAGGCATATGGAGCTATACCACATGTAAGCTGGAAGCTTCTAAATCCTGGCTGCCATCTTGCCAAACATAGTACCTGAGTATTAAGCCAACTCGCAGAATGGCAGATATGAGAGATCATGAAGAAAAAACTCCTGAGAACATCATTGAAATCTCTGGATGAAATTGTACCAATCTCTGTCAATTCATAGTCCAACTGTTGGTGAACAATTAGTCAAAGGGAACTAGTTATTGAGGAGAGATTGAGGAGCAAGGCCCAGGCATAGATTGTGGTGCAAACTGAAAGGTCTTCTAGTCCAAGAGAACTTTATTTTCCCTTTGCTGTCTCTTACTGGGCCAACCCCAGTACTGTATGTATGTATGTATGTATGCATTTAAAATGAAGTTCAGAGTTTTATAAAGATTTATTTACTTATTGTATATAGTGTTTTGTCTGCATGTATGCCTGCTCACCAGGAGAGGGCACCAGATCTCATTATAGATGGCTGTGAGCCACCATATGGTTGCTGGGAATTGAACTCAAGACCTTTGGAAGAGCAGCCAGTGCTCTTGACCTCTAAGCCATCTCTCCAGCCTGAAGTTCAGTTTTTCCATTATAGATTACATCATGATTTTCTCATCTTTTACAATTAATAGAACATTTAAAAATTAACAAACAAGAAAATAATATAACAAAGAAATACAAACAGTTCTGTACAAGCTAAAATAAAGCATAATAGCAAAATCAGTCAATATTCAAGCAATAGTAAGCATGACATTATTATTTCTTAAACAATACTTGGGAAAGTTTAATCAGAAATTTCCCCAGGCTAAAGCCACTGTGTTTACATGACTGTCATAAGAGCATAGCTTGAAACTAAGTATCCTTAGCACAGAAAAGAACTTGACTTACTTCCAATCCTAAACCAACCTGTGTGCTATCCAAGCTTAGGCTAACTGCCAAGGGGTCCTCTATTGTAAAATATCTGTAAAGCATGACATTCCAAGCCCACCTTCTATTACTTTCAAAGAAGATTCTAAAGAAACAAGTTTTACTTTTTTATAGCTAACAATTTCTAACCAGGTACTGTTATCAAAGCCCTAACTTTCTTTTCAAGCAGTTTCTTCCTGGCTACTCACAATAGTCAGAGCCGAGAGTGTCTCATTGCTTCAGGCCTTTGGCCGGATGCCTTCTTTTAGCATTCTCTGAGGGGACATTTTTTCCAGTGTATTTTTCATTAGGGATCATAGTCAAAGTGAGAAAAAGAAAGACAGTTTTAGGAAAAAAAGCAGATTTCATAGCTTTTAGGCAAAATTACACCTGGACCATAGACAATATTTAAGGGCAGTGGTGATCAGCTAGAGATCTTCAGAATTTTGTCAAGCAAAGCCTCAACAGCTGTTCTGGATGTCTAAAGATCATGCTGGGAAGCCTGAGGTCTTTGGAACTCTGTCAAGCAAAGCCTCTACAACTTGTGACAGCATGGGAACTGAATAAATCTCTACTGAATGACTACTGAGTCAAGCCAGAAAGAAAAAAAAAATTTTAAACTTCATAGAATTCAATGAAAATGAATGCACAACACACCCAAACTTATGAAACACAATGAAAGCAGTCCTAAGAGGAAAGTTCATAGCACTAAGTGCCCTCATAAATAAATTAGAGAGGTTTCATACTAGCAACTTAACAGCACACCTAAAAGCTCTAGAACAAAAAGGTCTAAACACATTCAAGAGGAGTAGAAGGGCTTAAACGAGGCTGAAAACAATAAAATGGAAACAAAGAGAACAAAGAAGCAATGAAACAAAGACTTGGTTCTTTGAGAAAAATCAACAAGATAGACAAATCCTTAGCCAAACTAACTAAAAGATAGAGGGAGAATACTTGAACAAAATCATAAATGAAAAGGAAGACATAACAACAAACATCAAGGAAATCCAAAGAATCATTAGGTCATGCTTTAAAAACCTGTTCTCCACAAAATTGGAAAATCTATGAAATGGATGGTTTTCTTGATAGATACCACTCACCAATATTAAATCAAGATCAGATGTACAACTTAATAGACCTATAACCCCTAAGGAAATAGAAGCAGTCATTAAAAGTCTCACAACCAAGAAAAGTCCAGAGCCAGACAGTTTTAGAACAGAATTCTACCAAACTTTCAAAGAAGAGCTAATACCAATACTCCTCAAAGTATTTCACAAAATAGAAACAGAAGGAACATTACCAAATTCATTTTAGGAGGCCACAGTTACCCTGATACCAAACCACACAAAGACTCAACAAAGAAAAATAATTACAGACCAATTTCTATAATGAGCACTGATGCAAAAAGACTCACAAACTGAATCCAAGAACACATTTTTTAAAGAGCATCAATCACAATCAAGTAGGATTGATCCCAGAGATGCAGGGATAGTTAAACATACAAAAATCTGCCAATGTAATCCACTATATAAACAAACTGAAATGAAAAAAAAAAAGAAAAGAAAAGAAAAGATCATATTATTGGATGCTGAAGAATCCTGTGACAAAAATCCAACACCTCTTCATGATAAAAGTCTTGGAGAGATCAGGAACACAGGGACATATCTAAACATAGTAAAGGCAATTTACAACAAGCATATAGACAACATCAAATTAAATGGAGAGAAACTCAAAGCAATCCCACTAAACCGAAAGAAGACAAGGCTACCCATTCCTTTCATATCTATTCAATATAGTACTTGTATTGCTGGAGCAATTGTACTCAAGCTGGAGCAATAAGACGACTAAAGGAGATCAAGAGGATACAAAGTGGAAAGGAAGAAATCAAACCATCGCTGTTTGCAGATGATATGATAGTATACATAAGCGACTCCAAAAAAGGGAACTCTTCTATTTTTTATTTATTTATTTTGAGACAGGGTTTCTCTGTGTAGCCTTGACTGTCCTGGCCTCATAGACCAGGCTGGACTCAAATTCACAGCAATCCACCTGCCTCTGCCTCCCAAGTGCTGGAATTAAAGGTGTGCACCACCACTGCCTGGCTTTCTACCAGGGAACTCTCAAAGCTAATAAACACCTTCAGTGAGGTGGCTAGATACAAAATTAACTAAAAAATATCAGTACTCCTCCTATATAAAAATGGTAAACAGGTTGAGAAAGAAGTCAGGGAAACAACACCCTTCACAATAGCCACAAATCATAAAAAAATATTGTGTTGTAACTCTAACCAAAGATGTGAAAGACTTGTATGGCAAGAACTTCACTTTGAAAATACATTGAAGAAGATATGAGAAAATGAAACAATCTCCCATGCACGTGGATTAGTAAAATTAACATGGTAAAAATGGCCATCTTACCAAAAACAATCTAGAGATTCAATGCTAATAAGGGGACATACAGAGCCTGAACTGACCATCTATTTTGGCAAGACTTCCAGAGAATGGATTGGGACACCAACCTAGCCATAAAACCTTTGCCCTACAACCTGTCCTACCTGAAAGATGTGCCATGGTAAAGGTGTTGCAAAAATTGGGAGAGTGTCCAACCAAAGACAAGTCTAGCTTGAGACCTATGCCGGGAGTGGGAGCCCGGATTGTTCTATTTTACCTAAAGACTCAGGAGCCAGATGTTGTGGTGAAAAGCCTGCTAGCTCAGAAAGGCAGAGAAAGTACCCAGCTGAACTTCCTACTCAGCTCACATCCCAATGGAGAAGGCCAAGAAGACTCACTAGCTCAGCTGACAGCCTAGAAGGAAAAGGCCAAAAAAAACCAAGGCCAAAGGCTTGCTAGCCCAAGGCCTAAAAAGCCAAAGGCCAAGGAGCTAAGGAGCTCAAGAGCTAGAGAGCTAAACTAAAATCCCAAGCTAAAGAGTGAAAACACCAAGGACCCCTTCTACTTTGACAAGATGTCTTAAATACCCCTTAACTCAAAGTCCATCCTACTCTTTAATCCCTGACAGCTAGTTTCTTGCTCTGGCTGAACCACACCTTAGTTACCTGTTTACAGTAAACAGAAAACTCTTGGATTAAAAGTGTGCTGGGGAAGCCGGGCGTGGTGGCACACGCCTTTAATCCCAGCACTTGGGAGGCAGAGGCAGGCGGATCACTGTGAGTTTGAGGCCAGCCTGGACTACAAAGTGAGTCCAGGACAGTCAAGGCTACACAGAGAAAGCCTGTCTTGAAAAACCAAAAAAAAAAAAAAAAAAAAAAAAAAAAAAGTGTGCTGGGGCTCAAGCACAAGCAACAGGAATTTACAGTTCAATTTCACGGATCACAACGGGATCAAAGATCCTCCAACAAGCCTATCCCTGCTACTCTCTGGGCAGGGGGTCAGGTATGTGTGTGTGTGTGTGTGTGTGTGTGTGTGTGTGTGTGTGTGTGTGTGTGTGTGTGAGGAACCAGAGGCTGGATAGCCCAGAGACCTAGGATAGAACCAAACATGACTGCCTCCCCCCAAGGTCAATAAAATGATTCCTAATGATATTCTGCTATATTTGTAAACAGGAGCCTGGCATAGTCATCATCAGAGAGGCTTCATCCAGCGAGTGATGCGAGCAGAGACAGAGACTCATAGCCTAACACTAGGTAGGAGTTCAGGGATTCCTGTGGAAGAGGGACAGAAAGGATCCTAGGAGCCAGAGGGGACAAGGACACCACAAGAATACAGCCCACAGAATTAACATGGGGCCCTAGGGGTTCACAGAGACAGAACTAACAATAAGGAAGTCTATACGGGTCAGACCTAGGTCCTCCGTACATGTTATGGATGTGTGGCTTGGAGTTCTTGTGGGATTCCTAACAGTAGGAGCAGGGGCTGTCACCGACTTTTTTGCCTGCTTTTGAGACCCTCCTACTGGAGGTGGGGACAGGAAAAGGAGGGGTCAGGTGGGGGGGGGATGGGCGGAGATGGAAGGAGAGAATACTGAGAGAGACGATTGGAATTGTCAGACATTTCGGGGCTAAGGTAGAAACCTAGTGTGAGGTGCCTAGTCTTTTTTATTTGATTATTTGGTTTTGGTTTTTTTTTCATTTTGTTTTGTTTTTAGAAGGAAACAGAAGAGGAGTGGATGGGGGGGGGCTTTGGGGGAGGGACTAGAAGGAGAGGAGGAGAGGAAAACTGTGGCCAGGATGTAACATATGAGAGAAAAAAATAAATAAAGTTAAAAAAAAAGTATTCACAGTTTTATGGTATTCAAGGTCAAAGTATGAAATGCATGTTGTATGCTGGTTCCTAGAGATTCTGGAGAAAGAACCACCTCTCCAGTTTCTAGAGGCTTCCACAGACCTGGCTCATGGCCCCTTGCCTCTGACTTCAAAGCCAGCACTAGTGCCACTCCAGCCACCCCCTCCATCCTCAAAGACCCCTCCCCCAATTATGAGCACTGTGGGAGGATAACCCATAATAGTTTCTCAGCTCCAAGCTCTTAACATCTGCCCCAGCCCGAGGGGGTCTTCAAACGGAACCTGGAAGGGGGTGCCGGAGTGAAAGACATGAGATGCGAAGAAATGAGGGCAAGTCTGGATTCTGATCAATCCCCGTTTATTGAAAAATTTCACAGGGTTTTTATAGAGCATCTCAGAGGGGCAAGGGCAGGGTTGCTATGGAAACCTAATGGCAGCTATTCTGCTCTCTAGCTGGGTAGTAAAAACTTCAAGATAAGGAAGTAAGTTCTGAGAGAGTGCAGCTGCAGAGGTGATAAGCCAGCGGGTTCCTAGGCCCTAATGAGGATGTTCGGCTATATATCTCAGTAGTAGAAACTTCAAGGATAGATTGGTAAATTCTGAGGAATGCAGCTGAGAGATAAGGTAAACAAGCAGCTTCCTGGGACTGGGTGGTGTGGCCTTGGGCGACCCTCAGCTTGTTACTTGCCAAGCCGAAGTATAGAAAATGGAGCCTAGAGGCAAGGTGGAATTGCTTATGTTTTAAGCCAAAAGCCATTAAGGGTGGCTCCCGACACATATCTACACTGAAAAGTAACAGATATTCCAGATGGGACATTCTCAGGGCTAGAATGTCGCCATCTTTGGGGAAAACATTAATCTACCCATCACTGATTTCCCCCTTTGCTACCTGTTTTTACTGTTAGATTTAGCTGCTCATAAAACTCTGGAATAAATTTATATAGTATTTATTCTTTCCTCCTTTTTATCCCTTTGTCCATTCAGTGGCCAGTTTCTGATCACTCACTCTATGGGCTGAGTGTTAAGCCATCTGTCTTACCCTCAGAGGACTTGTAGCCAGTTTCCCTGGGGTGCCTTGACACCAGTCCAGATAAAACGAACTGTTCTCTGTGAAGGAACACTGTGAATAGGGCAGTCACAATGCTGTGGTGGCTCATCTTGGTTGTCAATTGGCTACATAAAATCAACTGAAACCCAAGCACATGGGCACACATGTGAGGGGGTTTCGTGACTGGAGCATTTGAATTGGGAATATGCACACCGAATCCAGATCACTTGAGGACAGAAGGCCTCCTAACCCTGGGCCACACCTTCTAATGGCACCCTACATAGAAAGTGAGAAATTGTAAAATTATAAAATGTAAGACGCTTGCTTGCCCTGCCCAGAGGCTTCTCCCAGTTCTCGTTACTACTAGCCTCAGAGTTCCACCCTAGTTCCCAGAATAGCTACATGCGAGCTCCCTATATCAGAAGTCCCATATGGTTTCTAGTAACCGCCCTAGGGACCCACACCCAAGTCCCCACAAGAAGTCTCCCACTGCCAATGTCCATATGGTTTAAGCTTGATAAGGAACCCCACGTGCTTTGCAGTTTTTACCCTTAAAAACTAGTCTGTAACAGCTACTCGGGGTCCTTCACCTCCCAAGGGCTGAGGGACCCTGACGCATCAGCAATAACAATAAACCTTTGCTTTTGCATCAGTGTGTTGTGCCTCGAATGGTCTCTCACGGCGACCCCCCTTCCCGAGTTGGGCGTGAGAGTCCAACAAAAGGACATGGAAAAAGGAAGCCTTTCTCTTTTTGCCTGCTTGCCCTCACTCTTGCTGGCAAGTTCACCTACCCTGCCACTGAGGCATTCCTTTGCTGTTATTAGAACCTCCTTTTCAGAACTCTAATATAAAGCAAAGACCAGCAGTTCCCTGGGATTCCAGCACCAGATTAGGACTGCTGAGACATCTAGTGTATGGGATGGATGCTCGGCCTCTCCATCAGGGGACATCTTCTGATGACAATTTATGGCTGTCAACTTGCCATGGGATATTCACCAGAGAAGACTGCACAGATGAGGGGTTATGCCTAACTAATAAACATCCTCTGTCGGACTACTCGGACCACAGCCTGTATGCCACTCCTGGACTACTCGGACCACAGCCTGTATGCCTCTCCAGTCCCATTCCTGCAGAGAACCCTGACTACACACCTTTGCCGACTTACTACCCTGGGGTCTCAGGACACGGCGTGTGACCCTGTGGGGACAGTCAGCAAACATGGGCGAGTGCTCACACAGGATGATTACATCCAAGGTCCCAACTTCGCTTTTCACCAAGTCCACGACTGTTGAGAAGGCCAGTCCACCCTCGCTCAAAGGCTCTCTCTAGAATTCTCCATCGCCTCTACCCTCCCTATCCTCCACCCCAAGGACAAACGAAACTTAGTTGTCTTTAAATTTTATTCAAATTATACTGAGAAAATACTCACATATGGTGGCATCTGCATATAGATGCATCATTCATTTACTTTGCTCCTATTTACCCTGCATTGCCCTCTTTTCTTCCCTACCCTCCTTCTGCTGTTCCCTTTCCTCTACCCAGACAGTCCTAGTGCCACTTTTACTTTCTTGTTGTGTATGTGTGTGTGTGTGTGTGTGTGTGTGTGTGCGTGTGTGTGTACCTGCATTTGCTCCTGCGTGTGTGTCATTCCTTAGGCACCGTTCACTTTGTGTTTTGCAACAGGGTCTCTCATTGACCTAAAACTCACACAGCAAAGCTATGTAGAGAGCACCAAGAATCGCCTTGTCTGCACCTCTCAGCACCGGATGTGGAGGGTGTGCCACTAAAGCCCAGCTTTGTAAACTCGCATCCTGGGGTTCAGGCTCGGGGCTTCCTGCAAACACTTTGGTAATGAAGACAACACGATCATCTGTCTTTCTATATCTGGCTCATTTCGCTTAACATGATTGTCTCCATCTCTACCTAGTCCCCAAATTGCAGCTTTTTTGTAAATTCCAGAGCCATTTCTTGGAAAATGTCCCAATAAACTAGTCTCAGGAAATTCTTGACAAAACACTTGGCCCCTGAAAAGTTTTTATCTTTTAGAGACACATAGTGCAATCTTTAGTGGTATCGGCTTCAAAACAAAGAACGAGGAAGGAAGTAGGTTGCATGGAGTGAGGCAGGCGGAGAGTTCGCTGCTGAAACCAGAGGGGACCACCCTGGGGTGGCATCCCACTACTTGTTTTGCACATTTAAAATTTCTATAATGAAACAGCTAAGAGAGAAAACCTTCTTCATGCTATCAGACATCATGTGGAGATAGTTAATGGCTGAAATAATTGCCTAAATTTAGTAAGTAAATGTAGGCTTATGAATACTGATGAGTTATTTTGATAACTCCAGTCAAAAAACAGTGAGGAGAGAGTGCTGGATACTAATTACCTCTGCTGGTTGGCTTGAAACTACAATATCCCTTTTCCCTAAAGTGTAAACAAACACACAGAAAAAAAGGAGAACATTGTTTCAATTATTGGACTAAGGGCTAAAACTGCCTAGCCTGGGGGAACACGGTTTTAACCTACTAAAGGACAGTTGTGGCTGGTGACGGAGGGGAGGATCTGGTTTAACTCGTCTTCTAAGTTGATATATTAATTTCCCAGTATGACCACTGGTTTTGTGTCACGGAAAACAAGCAGAAGAAACCTGGAAAAAAAAAAAACTCCACTGTGGAATGGATAAAATTCCCTTGCAATGTCTTCATCCGTCTCCTCAGCGCTCCCGGAAGTCAATACTACGCAGAGGAAAGCCAGAGCACCAGAGCCAAAACTTGACTTCCATCTCAAATAGAAACTGGGTGGCTTTCTATAGCTTCTCGCTCTCCTGACAAACTGAACGCAGACACCAGTGAATGGAACAGGTTTAGTCAAGACCAGCTTTGAGAAAACTGAATAGAAAGTTGTGTCCCAAACTGCCAGGTGGGCAGACAGCAGGAGGTGTTAAGTATTGAGGGCGGTGATGTTAATTTTCATCATCGACATGACTAGATCTAGAATTACCACAGAAACACACCTCGGATGTTGCTAGAAGATTAATACGAATAAGGCAAACACGCCCTGCACATGGGCAGCACCATCCCACCCGCTGGAGCCCCACCAGTCATCCACCCTGCCTCCTGACAGAGAACACAGCAGGACTAGCTGCCTCAGGCTCCTGCTGTCAAGTTTTCCCTCAGGTGAGGAGCTGTACCACCCTCACCCTCTACCCCCAGGAATTGGAGTCCAAATAAACCTTTTCTCCCTTAGGCAGCTTCTGTCTGGAGTTTTGTCACAGAGAAAAGTATGGACAGACGAGCTTTCACAGGACACGGGGTGGCAACTAACCCCATGCACCAAATAAAATGTTTAAAATATCCAGGCATGGTGGCGCACACATTTAATCCCAGCACCCTGGAGGAAGAGGCAGGGTCATACCTGTGAGTTTCAGGACAGCCACACGGAAAACAAACCAAACAAACAGTATGTTAAAAAATAAATAAATAAACTGTGTGCTTTCCCTTGCCTTAAGCTCTCTAACTTTGCTTTGATCTGACTGAAATTCTGGACTTGCTTCTGTTCAGGATAGCCAAGGGTCCAGCTTTCTCCTAAGTGCAGGTGGGTTGGCAGGAAGGGAAGTCCTGCCACTGCTGGTGGCAGTGCTGGGCTGGGTTTGCCTCTCCGCTGCCTGGAGAGGAAGCTGTCTTGAGACTCTTCCCTGACCCAGCCTGCCAAGGTTCGACTAACGCTCTGGAGGAGAATTCTCCTGAATAGGGACAGAACACAAGACACGAAGAAGGAGAGCAAGTCTTTGATCAACCTCTCAAATTTTATTTTTCAGGTAGAAGGTTTTATAAGGCAGGGGGCAGGGAAGCATATTGCTATGGCAACCCAGCTGCAGGCTATCTCAAGATGCGAGGAATTCCAAGCAGGTCACAACGTTTTGCCACACTGAATATTTTGCTATCTTTATCTAATCTAACTGCTAAACTACAACAGGGCGGCTCCGTCTAAATCTTACCTTTAGTCTAACTGCCGAACTATGACAGGGTCAGCTGGTTTCTGGTAAATGACAGACTGCTGGAGAAATAGAAACCTAGGCTCTGACAAGATGGCTGAACATTGGCCATATGGCCTACTGTCCCCAACACTTCCCTGCCCCTCTCTAGTCAGTTTTGCATTCCTGGCAGCACTTCTGTCCTCACACTTAACCCATGAATGAGCCTTATCAGTTCAAGGCCTTTGAAGCTCTGCGCAACCCACTGGATTCAAAGCTGCTCTCTCACCTGCTTTACAGCAAAGGCTGGCCTCCTCGAAGCTGTGCCCAGTTCCCCCGTGGTCTCTTTTCTTCACCAAAGCTGGAGGGATGTTTACCTATTATGGAAATTTAACATAGTCACAAAACAGTATAAAGTGCTCTCAGGTACCCACAGCCCAGCTCTAACAACTGCCAGTGAGCCAAAGGCCCATTTTTGGGTCATATCACATCCATTTGGTTTATCCGATATTTGTGGATGATTTGAAATAAGTGCATCTCAGGGCTGGGGCTTCTTTTTGTGGACAGAAACCCACATTTTCCACACTTCACGAAACTTCCAAGGCCTCTGCAGTTGCAGATCCCTGGACCCAGGCTAACCAGCAGGCTGGTTGTTTTCCACCATGTTGAGGACCCTGGGCTGTTTCAGCACCAGCAGGCTTGTGTTTAATGTCTGTCACTGTCTTTGCTAAGGTGTCTAATCATCTTTGCCATCTCTGTCTTTGCTAAGGTGTCGCATCATCTTTGTCATCTCTGTGCCCATCACTTCCTTGGAGATCTTCCAGGTTCAGGTAGGCACCACACTGGCTGCCCACTCAGTTCCCACTGACACTTCCTGCAAGTATTAACACAAAATGCTTACATTAGTTATGCAAAGCATGGCGTCTATTAAAAGCCAGCTCCACAGGCCTGTGTTAATTTTATTCCCCGGCTTTTTACCCAATACACACACATCAATAACTTTTTTTATAGGAGGAACTTTATAAATACTTGCTGCATGAAGCTCCTGAGACAGGTCAACGTGAATGCTGCAACCTGTGGTATACATTTCTTGTATACTCAGAGAGGTGCTATAACCACAGGAATACTCTGGCCCTTAATTTTAAGTAGACTTTATTGTAGTCAAGATGACTTGTGTGATCCAAGCATGGAGGGATAATGCCTACAATCCCAGAGTTTAAGCTGCAAGGCTGTGGGATCACAAACTTGAGGACTCAACCCCATCTTTATTTATTTAATTTTATTTTTCAACCCCATCTTCAAGCAAAGGGATTACAAGCTTCATACTACACTGGTGTTTAAAGATTCAAAGGTAGCCGGGCATGGTGGCGCACACCTTTAATCCCAGCACTCGGGAGGCAGAGGCAGGCGTATCGCTGTGAGTTTGAGGCCAGCCTGGTCTACAAAGTGAGTCTAGGACAGCCAAGGCTACACAGAGAAACCCTGTCTCGAAAAACAAAAACAAAACAAAAACAAAACAAACAAACAAAAAAAAAACAAAACAAAAAACAAAAAAAAGATTCAAAGGTAAACAGTGTGTTGGGGGATGGTCTGATGTATTTTGATGCTAATTACTGCTTGCTGTCTGTGTGACCCATCTTTTGCTTAATAAAAAGCCATCCCACTTGGGCAGGGCAGGAGATAGGTGGGGCTAGGAGAGAGAGGAATTCTGAGAAGAAGAAGGACGCCACCAGGAAAGGAGAGAGACCTGAAGGGAGGAAAGGAAGGCTGCCATGGGTTAGCTGGAGGAGACGCACATGGCTGGCAGTATGGATGGAGAATCCAGCCCAGATGAAGAACATGAGCAAGTATATGGGATTATGGATGGGAGGTAGCTTGACAGAAGTTATTAGAAGCAGATGGCATGAAATTGAGACGGGGATCCCATGCCTGAGGCCCTACTACAGAAAGTGGTTTAGAGGATTGCTATCTGCCCTGCCCCAGGTTAACTAAGGCTATTTTAAAATATAACAAGTGTCTGTGTCTTGATTGATTGCTAGCCAGGCCTACAGGTAATACAGATAATTTTAAAAACAATAACAGTGGCTACCTTGCACTCAAGAGTTGAGTCCAGAAGAAATGAAAGTCTTCTAGTTGAAAGCTGGTCACACTTTGTGTGAAGCCAGGATGTTTAATTAGCCAGTACCTATGGGGTATCAAGTCAGAGAGGATAAACAAGAGTTGTTATCAAAACAAATAAGCCAGAACATCTAATATTTAACAAGACTTAAAGCATTTTTCATACTTAGTCTATTTAATTCTTACACTATCTTTTGACATATACCTTATTATTCTCATGAAATACATTAGGGACCTACTATGGTACCAGAAATTTAGATAAAATATATTACATATGTATGAAAAATCTCAATACACTAAAATATATTTTTTACAAATTAAGTAACTTTTTTTAATTAATTAATTTATTTATTCACTTTACATCCCAGCCATAGCTCCTGGTCCCACCCTCCCTCCCTCTTCCCTGTATCCCCCCTCCTCTACCACTCAGAAAAGGGGAACCGCCCCCCACCTACCCAGCCCAGCCCACCAAGTTGCATCAGGACTGAGTGCATCCTCTACTAAGTGGCCTGGAAAGGGATTCTCATCAGGGGGAAGTGATAGAAAAGCATGCAAGGAAGCCCTTGTCAGATATCGCCTCTCCTCCCTCCCCCTTGCTAGAGGACCCACATGAAGACCAAGTTGCCCATCGGTCCATATGTGTAAGGGGCCTGGGTCCAGTCCACGCATGGTCCTTGGTTGGTGCTTTAGTCTCTGCAAGCCCTACCAGGCCCTGGTTAGTTGGCTCTGTTGGTCTTCTTGTGGAGCGACTGCTCCCTCTGGGTCCTTCTGTCTTACCTTCTCACTCTTCCACAAGGCTCTCTGTGCTCCACCCAAATGTTTGGCTGTGAATCTCAGCATCTGCTTCGGTCCGTTGCTGGGTGGGGCCTCTCAGAGGACAGTTACACTAGGCTCCTGTCTGCAATTATGGCAGAGTGTCATTAGTAGCATCGGGGTTGGCTGTCTTGCATGGTGTGGCCAGGCATTAGTTGGGCATTCCCTCAATCTCTGCTCTTTCTTTATCCCTGCACATCTTCTGGGCTGGGTAAAATTTGGGTTGAAGTTTTTGTGGGTGGGTTGGTGTTCCCCTCTTGGCAGTCACATGGGGTAACTCTTTCTAAGACATCCAGAATCTGGAGCCAGAGAGTGTGACCAAAGATGGAGGACTTCAAGGCTAGGTGTTTGAACACGAAACTTCTCCCAGAGGCTCATATGTTGAAAATGTAGTCACTAATTGGTGCAATTAGGAGACAACAGAAACTTTAGGAAACAGGGGTCCTCCTTTGAAAATTATATTTTGTCCTTGGCCCTTCCTCTGCCTCATCTCCCCTCTCTGCTTCCTAGCCACCAGAAGGCAAGCAACTTTGCTCTTGTACATCTTGGTGGGCTGAGGTACTCTGCCTTACCGTAGGTCTACAGTGACGGAGCGAGCAGACAGAGGTAGGAATGAGAAGCTGGACTGTAGCTTCTGCTCAGGCCACAGCATCTGCAGTAGCCTCCTCCGCCCCTTTCACAGAGACCTGCAGTCACCCTACTGAGACATTGTCCACGAGCCCCGTGCTAAGATTGGATTAGCCACACATCCCCTTCATCCCCCCACTGACTTCCCTGCCTGGGGGTGAGGACGACCATTGCTACCCTTGATGCTCTTTCTAAATAAGAATCTCTCCTAAGATTTTGAAAGAAGAGGGGTGTCATTCTAGCCCCTTGTTCACGACTATTCCAGAGGCTGCAAAAGGGTTGAGGGGGTGGGGGGAACAAATGCAAAAGCCCCCAGGAGGGCTTTTCATAATGTGATCAAGGCTTAGACAGAAGTGTCGACCTGGAGAGAGCAATAATGAGAAGAGGGGTCAGATCAGACAGACAGACAGAAGTGTAGGGACAAACATATTCAAGGTAAACTTGTTTTTGTTTTCAGACTATTTATGAGTGCTGTGCCCCCATGTGTGTCTGTGTACCACTTGCATGCCTGGTGCCCTTGGTGGTCAGAAGAGGATGTTGGATCCCATGGAACTGGAATTGTGAGTGGCTGTTAACTACTGGGTGTGCTGGGAACTGAAGCTGGGTCCTCTGGAAGAGCAGCAAGTGCTCTTGACCTTTGAGCTATTTTGTTACCCCTCAAGGTAAATGGTTTATAACCAAGACCAACTGAGCATAACACAGATTTCAGAGCATCAATAGACTATATTTCACCCATTTTTTAATTGTTTACTTCTGAAGTGATGAAAAGCACATATAATTGGGGGGGCGGATTTCAAGACAGGGTTTCTCTGTGTAGCCTTGGCTGTCCTAGACTCGCTTTTGTAGACCAGGCTGGCCTGTTAAGCTAAAAAGCCAAGTCAGGGGGCTGGAGAGATGGCTCAGGGGGTAAAAGCACTGACTGCTCTTCCAGAGGACCCAGGTTCAATTCCCAGCACCCTCATAGATGCTAACAACCATCTGTAACTGCCATTCAAGGAAGTCAATGCCCTCTTCTGGCCTCTGTGCCCAATGCCTGCATATGGTACACAGGCATACATGTAGCAAAACCACTTATACACATGCAATAAAAATAAATAAATCTTTAAATTAAAAAAAAAAAAGCCAAGCAGTACTCAACATGTCTTGGGCTGGAGCTCAGTAAACAAATGAATAACATCAAAGTGAATCAATTTTTAATGTTTTCAGCTTCAATTAAAACAGAAAATGTAAACAAAAACAGAAACAAACAAACAAAAAAAAAAACAGAAAATGTGGCACATGTCTTTAGTCCCAGCACTCGGGAGACAGAGGCAGGCGCATCATTGTGAATTCAAGGCCAGCCTGGTCAATAAAGTGAGTCTAGGACAACCAAGGCTACACAGAGAAACCCTGTCTCAAAAACCAAAACCAAAACCAAAAACAAAAAAAAAGTTTCTAGACCATTAAAATATCTTTAGTTATTAAAAATATAAACAAACATATAAGCACTGAGAGTTTCAGACTTAAGAAAGAGCTATAGCTGGGCAGTGACGGCACACATCTGTAATCCCAGCACTCAGGAGGCAGAGGCAGGCCGATCTCTGAGTTAAAAGAAGTCAGCCTAGTCTACAGAGCAAGTTCCAGAACAGCCAGGTTACCCACACAAAATACTCCTGTCTCAGAAAAGCAAAAATAAATAAATGAGAGAAAGAAAAGACAGAGGTATGCTGGCTGGGGAGATGGCTCAGTGGGTAACAGAGCTTGCTGCATAAGTGTGGGGACCTGAGCCCAGATCCCAGCACTCACACAAAAAGTCAGGCAAGGCTGCTCACTCCGCAAACCCATCCCTGGGGTTCACTGGCTACTGGGCTGGCTGGAAAAGCAACAACAAAAACCCAGCAGCTCCAGTGTAGGGCAGATGGTGACAGAGTAGGGCTCCCTCTAGCTACCTCTGGTTATGTGCAAGCACTGGTGCCAGAATGCGACTCTCTCTCTCTTTCTTAAAGAAGAAGAAGAATAGGAAAAAGAAGAAGAAGAAGGAGAAGGAGAAGGTAAAGAACTGGGAGTCAAATAGTGATTGATGGGAGGGCTGCTGGCTCTGTTTCTTAGCAATTGAACTTTATTATACAACCCAACTAGCTTACACAAAAAGGGAAAAAAGGTTAAAGGGAAACAAGAGTGAACTTTCCAGTATCTGTTCCACAGGACGGGTCCCTAGGTGTCTCTGGCCTGCGCACTGGTTCGGCCTGTTCGCTGATCCTCTTCCCGATCCATGTGCACTCAAGCCCGGTCTGAACCTGCTGCTCCTCTCTCCTCTCCGCCTGCCTGTCTCTCACATGTAAGGAGCGGTCTCCATCTCCCATCTCAAGGTTAATCTCAGGTATCCATGAGTGTGTCCAAGGGCAAAACCCACCAAGACTGCTTTCACCTGTGACAAAGCTTACAATCCTTCCCACAGAGGGCCCAGCCCATTGTGGGTGGTGCTATCCCTGGGCTGGTAGTCTAAGAGCTGAGCAAGCCATGGGGAGCAAGCCAGTAAGCAGCACCCTTCCATGGCCTCTGCATCAGCTCCTGCCTGCAGGTTCCTGCCCTGTGTGAGTACCTGTCCTGACTTCCTTCGTTGATGAACAGTGATATGGAAGTCTAAGCCAAACAAACCTTTTCCTGCCCTGCTTGGTTTGGTCATGATGCTACACATCAGAGCAATAGTTAACCCTGACCAAGACAGGATGCTGGGCAAGGGGGAAAGAGATGGCCTAGTGCCTAAGAGCACTTGCTGCTCATGCAGTGGGGCCACACCACCTCACACATTCCTGTAAGCACTGCTCCCGGGAATCGGATGCCTTCTTCCGGCTTCCACACGCACCCCCACAAGAGGCAGACACTACAGACACAGAACTAAAGGGTACGAAGCCATTGGTGCTCTGCATTGAAACGTGCTGTTGCAAAAACATTTAAGATCGGAATAAACAATAGTCTAAGAGATGAAACTGAGAAACGAGTAACTCTAACCCTAACCCTGGCTCTCCCACGTTCTGGCGGTCAGATAAAAGCCAGCATTGCTCAAGAGTCTGTGAAGTCTGTTCCCCTCTCACTGGCAGAAGGGGAAAATGGCTGGCTGTGGTGGTGCCTATCAGCATACCAGAGCAGGAGCTGGCTCTCCTCGCCTCTGACCATGAACTTCACCATCACATGACTTCCCTAGCACCGACTACTCTGTTCTCCTTACTCCTCCTTACTGCTATTTCAGCAGTTCTTGATCTCTTACCCTCACCCCCTTTTTGCCTTCCTCTCTCGGTCAAGACCCTGTTTCTCTCTGTAGCTCTAGCCATCCTGGAACTCATTCTGTGGACCAGACTGGCCTTGAACTCACAGAGATCTGCCTATCTCTGCCTCCTGAGTGTTGGGATTAAAGGCATGTGCCACCACCACCACCCAGACGCATCATGGATTTTTACTTTTTTTTTTAAAGTGATACTTTTTGATCTTACAAAACAAAGCCTGATTCGCAAGCTTATGCAAGATCATTTGGTAAGATAATCAGCAAAGCCAAAACTCAAACCTGGGGTTTCTGATGCTGGAAACCCCCTCTCTCCTTTAGCTAGGGGGCCTAGAATAACTTTGCCCTTGTCTTCTGAAAGAACAGCGTATTTGCTGCTATGGTGTTCACTTGCTTGGTACTATCCTGACCATGGGTTAAACAAGGAAGGGGTTTATTTAGTTATTTATTTTTCCCTGTAAGGAGAATTCTGAGTATAGCAGGTCAGGGCAGGCGCAGCCCCCTTTTCTGCGGAGTGTTGTTCTTGGGCTAAGATTACGGTTCCACCCCTAGCTCACAGCAGGAAGAAAGCTGTAGAAGAGAAGAGGTCTTCCTCAAGAGAGCAAGGCTTCCCAGGATTTTCTTCCGCACACACCACCAGAATCACGTGGAGAGTGGCTACCTTACAGGGATTGCTTTGTAACTTTGCAGCTTTGGTTTTTTTTTGTTTGTTTGTTTTTTGGTTTTGTTTTGTTTTGTTTTGTTTTCCCAGACAAGGTTTCTCTGTGTAGCCTTGGCTGTCCTGGACTCACTTTGTAGACCAGGCCGGCCTTGAACTCACAGCGATCCGCCTGCCTCTGCCTCCCAAGTGCTAGGATTAAAGGTGTGCGCCACTACGCCCGGCTCAGCTTTGCCGCTTTTTAACTTGCTCCCCTGAAGCAGAGTAGGAGTCTCCAGAAGGTAAAGTGGGCAACTGTTGAGACCTATCTCTTGTAGACCTTTGACCTTGTAGAGGTGAGACAGTCGGGACAAAAGCCTTTGATCTAGGTTCCTAGGAGTGCTGGGCACCTATTTTAGATCATTTCTTTATTCCTGCGACAAAACACCTGACGACGCAGAAAGGCTTACTCTGACTCACAGTGCATCCAGGCTCTGAAGGCAAGTGGCACGACTCAGCTGCAGGCAGGAAACAGAGAGAAACCCAGCTCACTTCCTCCCTCGCCTTCATGCCAAGACCTCAGGGCACACGGGTGGCCGGTGCCACCTGGGATCAAGGTGGGTCTTCTCACTTCCACGAAGCTTCTCAGAAAATGTCCTCTCAGACACACTCAGAGCTGTGTTTCCATGGTGACGCTAAACGCAATCAAGTTGGCCAGGAGGGATAACCGTGATAGCACCCTTCTGGGTGAATTCTGCCCAAAGGGGCTCACCTTCCAGTTCCGGTATTACAGAAGAGGAGAAAGTGGCAAGCAATGGATTTGCCTGCCGCAGTCTTAACTACCAGCTCCCCAGACGGGATCCTCTCTGGGGAGGAGTGTGGTGTGTAGTCATCCTAACACCTCTAGATGATAATAAATTTGGGGACGGAGGGAGAGAGTGGGCACGTGGGGAAACCTGGGAATGCTAGGAGCATTTGAAGTCCAACTCAGCCTCCTGGACTCTTGAGAAAGGCACTGTAAAGTGCAGGCTGGCTGCTGGCAGCTACTCTGCTGGCAAGGCACCACTCCACAGACGAGTTGCGCGTTGCGCTGCTGGCCTCTGTTAAGCCTAGTGTAAAGTTTATGGAGATGTCCCGCTGGCCCTGTTTGGTGTGTGCACACCACAGATGATGACGGTTCTTTTTCTTAGGCCATGATCTGACTGCATACCTCCTGTCCTCCCCTCCCCCACCCCCACCCCGCATAAGAGAGCCCCAGCCATTTCTGGTGCTCTGGGCGGAAGCACCTGACAGCCCCACTTGATTTCACTCTCTCCTTTCTTCCGGTAAGTCTCCTTTGAGCTGGGAGGTGGGCACACCCCAATTTCCCTTACAGTATACATTTAACAGCTGGGGCAGGGCCGGGGGTGGGGCGGGGTGGGGGGGGAGGCCTTTTACTACGCAGTCAGGCCATTTCTGAGTTCCTGGTAAGGTCAGTTCAGTCCTACTGAGAGGTGAAAAGGCCTAGACTACAGTCTTGTTCCTGGATCTGTTGGAGAGGTGTGGGAGAAAAGTGTGCCTTATTCTAAATGTTTAAATGACTAACAAGTCATAGGTTCTCAACAATATTTGCTGAATTAACACTAGCCAGCAAAGAAAAAAATGCCATTTTTTTTTTTTTTTTTGCAGATTTTGCTTTTTTTGAGGGGGTTCTCGAGACAGGGTTTCTCTGTGTAGCCTTGGCTGTCCTAGACTCACTTTGTAGACCAGGCTGGCCTCGAACTCACAGTGATCCGCCTGTCTCTGCCTCCCAAGTGCTGGGACTAAAGGCGTGTGCCACCACGTCTGGCCAGAGTTTGATTTTTAAAAATCAGCATTTATAGTGCGCAAATGCAATTGCTTGGTGGCTCGCTTGGCTCAATTGTCACCTTGGGAACACCCTGTCTGCAGACAATTACCAAAGGGTAAACTTGAGAAACTGGCTATAGAGCAAGAGGTGGTGACACAATCTTGGGAGCACCTCAGGCTGGGCTTGGGTCGTTAAGGCATGGCACCAGGAAGGAGTCTCCTGCACCCCCCCCCCCATCCCACCCTCCCAACACCCTCCCCCGGCCCCCCAACCAGTTTTCTGCCAACTCACTCAATCTTTTTCCAGGGGCCAAGGCGACAGCCTCGGTCTCCCCTCTGGCAGAGAGCGTCCTGTCAATTGGGGATTGTGCGCTTGCAAGCTATTGGAAACCAAAGCCATTTTTTTCTAGTATGAGCCAGATGGGCCACCGCAGTGTGGACTCAGGCAGCTTACCCTGAGCGCTCTAGGCTGAAAAGAAAAGCTCGGCCCGGCAGGATTACTCTAGTAACAACCTAGGTAGGACTGGAAGGGCGGGCGGGGCGAGCGGAGGTGAGCATCGCGTAGCTCCGCCCCTTGAGGGGTGCTCACCTGGGGCGGGCGGAGCGGGGGTGGGCGGGGCCATCGGAGGTGATCGTTGCGCGGCCCCGCCCCTCGGCCAGTCACAGGGGTTCACGCCGAGCAGGAGGGCAAGCTGAAGTGGGCGCGGGAGTCGCGGAGGCTACTGGCCTGTCGCGTCACTCGTAGGCTTCCCTTCCTGGGACTCGGGGGGAACCGTGGGGCTTCAGTAGAGCGGAGCGCGACGCCCTGCGGACGTCCGTGGAGGGCGAGGGCCGGAGTCCCACGGGCGCCCGGTCCCCGCGCGCTGCTCTGAGCCTTCTGCAGCAGGCAGAGGGGTGAGGTGGGTGGGTGTCGTTCCTCGCTGACTTTTCCGCACCTGCAGGGGCACACCCTGTCACCAGCGACTGAGCCTCGGGCTCTGCCGGGCGTTCCGCACCGGATCGCGGCGGCTGGCTCCGGGACCCGCCCAGGGGAGCGGGGCGGAAGCAACTTCTCTCTTTCTGAGGTGGTCGAGCAGTGGCAACACCCCACCGCGCCCCCAGATCCCTCTGCGGAGGCCACCGCACCCATCTGGCTCCAAGGTAGGAGGAGGAAACAGGCCCTCTTCTCCCCCAACTTGTGCAAATGGTCTGATAAGGGCGTCGTTGCTCATATCCCAGATGTAAATAACACCCAAGGTAACAGAGGACACGCCAAAGGTTGTTCCGTGTGTGCTTTATATTTATGAATGCGTATATGCAGGCGCACATTGGCGTGACCTGTGTCTAGCGTTTCTTTGTGAATCAAGTTTTTAAAGTTGCCAGAGTTGGCTCCTATGAGAATTGCAGGGATTTCCGAACCTGCAAGGTAAAATGAGAGCCTTAACGGAGCAAAGCAACTTGTGGGACTTGTCTTTGTCCTGGTTTGGGAACGTTCTGGAATTTGAGAAAAAGGTTTTATTTTTAGAAAGGGAATTTTAATTACATTTTTAAAAATGTAACCCGCACCTCCCCTCCCCCCCCCATCTCTGTGTGTGGGTGTGTCCCACCTCCTCGTGTGCACACATGTGGGGGTCAGAGGACAGCTTTCAAGATTAGTCTCTCCTCCTGTGTTTGTGGTTGCAACTCAGGTGTTTCGGCTTAATGGCAAGAGCCCTTAGCTCCTGAGCCATCTTGCTGGCTCCATCATCATATAACTTAAAACTGATCTTTTGGAATTCCTGGGTGAAGTTGCTATACAAATCGACGCTTTGCTTCAGTTTGGGGTGCTGGAGTACACAGAGGTTAAAAGCCAAGGATGGATGTCACACATGCAAGCCCTTACTCTGTCAATTTTTGCATATATTGAATATTTCCTTTTAAAAGTTGAAACACTGGGAGTTCAGCACCACAGGTGATCCTAGTTTCAAAGCCTTTCATATGTCATTATTTTTCATAAATTGAATATGAATAATGCCTCATCAGACTGATCATAAAAGATCACAGTCTGTGCCTCTGTCTTACACACACACACACAGAGAAAGAGAGAGAGAGAGAGAGAGAGAGAGAGAGAGAGAGAGAGAGATGCCCCGAGAAAGCACAGGTGTTTGTTAAGTGGATCAAGTTGATGCAGGTGAGTGCTGGCTCAGCTTTTTCTGACCCGTTTGCAAGGGTGTGCTCTCGCTCTCTCTCTCTCTCTCTCCCCCTCCCTCTCTCCCTCTCTCCCTCTCTCTCCCTCTCTCCCCCCCTCCCCCTCTCTTTCCCCCTCCCTCTCTCTTTCCCCCTGTCTCTCCCTCTCTCCCCTGTCTCTCTTTCTCTCCCTCCATTAGCAAGCCGGGGAGTTAGGCTGCCTCTAGTCAGGCAGTGTGTATCAAATGTGTTAGCATTTTTTCCAATAGCTCAAATCCCTTCTAAGCTAGACTCAGCAGAAAACCAGGCTGGGCTTCCTGTGTGGCTCTGCAGGAGAGCATTTGCCTGGCCTGCTCTGGGGCCTGCCTTGGGTCTCCAGGACCCCTCAGTTCCCCCCAGAAAAGACCAGAGTAGTGACACACAGGTGGTCTACTTGGGATCACATGCACTCTGGAATGCTCTGTATGTCAAAGTTTATGTAAAGATAAGGATTAATGATGTATTTAATCCTTGACAAAGATCTGTATTTTTTCTGTATTTATTTCACTCTGCTCTCAGGCTCCTGAAGCAAGTATCCAGCAAAGAGCAGACTGGTACAGTATTGCCTGGCCCATGCTATTCTCTGTTTTTATCTGTGTGGGGAGGTAGTTCATCTAACTTAATTATTTTTTCTTAAATTTCATCCTGTAATTTTTAATGTGTTATCACGCTTCCTTGGCAAATTCTGAGAGTGTAGATTCCAAGAAAGATAGGTCAAAGTTTGGTAAACAAAGAAAGGGGACACAGGTTCCTGAAATATAAACCAGCATTCTTAGTGACTTCACTACAAATGAACTTAATGTTCCTTTGATTTAAAGAAAGGCAGCAAGCACGTAAAGCTCCGCCTGAGAAAAGTCTCCTCAGAGGGATCTGTAAGGGAGTTTATTCTTGCAGCAAATACAAATGACCATGGCCTAGGAACACAGCTTCAGCTTGCCTCAAATAACACACTCTAAGGTGAGAATGGCCTCTTTTTTTTTTAAGTTATAGATCAAAATAAAGTTATAAATTAAGCCACTTAAAAACATAACATAGAGGCAGGCATGGTGGTGCATGCCTTTAATCCCAAACCTTGGGGAGGCAGAGGCAGGCAGATTGCTGTAAATGCAAGGCCAGCTGGGTCTACAAAGCAAGTCCAGGATAGCCAGAGGTGCACAGGGGAAACTCTCTTGAAAAACAAATGAAAAAAACCAAAAAACATAGCACTTAATTATTTTGTTTGGTCGTGTTTAATTTCTTGAGTTCTTTAATATCAGCCCTTGGTTGAATGTAAGGTTTGTGAAGATCTTTTCCCAGGCTGTAGGCCTCTGGTTTGTTCTATTAACAGTGTCCTTTGCCTTACAGCAGCTTTTCAGTTTCATGAGGTCCCATTTATTGTTGATCTTAGAGCCTGAGCCGCTGGTGTTCTGTTCAGGAAGTTGTCTCCTGTGCCAATGAGTTCAAGGTTCTACCCCACTTTTTCTTCTAACAGATTTAGTGTATCTGGTTTTATGTTGAGGTCTTTAACCCATTTGGACTTCAGTTTTGTGCAGGGTAATAAATATGGGATCTATTTACATTTTCCTACATGTAGACATCCAGTTAGACCAGCACCATTTGTTGAAGATGCTTTCTTTTTTCAATGTATAGTTTTGGCTTTTTTTTTTTTAATCAAAAATCAAGTGTCCATAGGTGTGTGGGTTTGTTTCTAGGTCTTGGATTGGATTCCAGTGATCAAACAGCTTGTTTCTATGCCAGTACCATGCTGTTTTTGTTACTATTGCTCTGTAGTACAGTTTGAAGTCAGGGGTGGAACTACCTCTAGAAGTTCTTTTATTGTATAAGATTGTTTTAGCTATACACTGGGTTTTTTGTTTTTCTATATGAGGTTAGAATTGCTCTTTCAAGGTCTGTAAAAAAAATTGTGTAGGTATTTTGATGGGGATTGCATTGAATCTATAGCTTGCTTTCAGTAAGATGGCCATTTTCACAATGTTAATTCTACAAATCCATGAGCATGGGAGATCTTTCCATCTTCTGAGATCTTCTTGAATTTCTTCCTTCAGAAACTTGAAGTTCTTGTCATACAGGTCTTCAACTTGCTTGGTTAGAGTTACGCCAAGATATTTTAATATAATCTCAGTCAGAAGGGGAAATAGACAGCAGTAGTGGTTGGAGAGAGGGAAACAAGGCAAGAGAGGGAGTGCAGAGAGAAATGAAGGTGGAGATCAGACCTGGGGAGAGCAGGTGGTGGAGGGGAGGACAGAGGCCTGAAGAGGAAAGAGAAACTGTGTGTGTGTTGTGGGGGGTGGGGGCTGGGCGGCATCTCTGTGACAAGCTGGAGACCTAAGTCAGGGTAGGCTTCTGGGAGGATATTGGTGGGGGTGGGGGTGGGGGGTTCTAGCTAAGAGTCCTCCTAGTAGCAGGAGCCAGGGAAGGGAACACCAACCCACCCACAAAAACTTTGATCCAAAACTTACCCTGCTTACAAGATGTGGAGGGATTAAGATAGAGCAGAGATTGAGGGAATGTCCAACCAATGCCTGGCCCGACCCAAGACCCACCCAATGGGAGAGAACCAACCCCTGACACTATTAAGGATACTCTGCTATGCTTGCAGATGGGAGCCTAGCAGAGTTGTCCTCCGAGAGTTTCTACCCAGCAGTGCTTCAAAACAGATGCTGAGACTCACAGCAAAACACTGGGCAAAGCATAGGGAGCCTTGTGGGAAAGTGAGGGGAAGGAGAAAAGGACCTGGAGGTGACAGGAGTGCCACAGGAAGACTGACAGAGCCAACTAACCTGGGCCCAGAGGGGCCTTCGGAGATTGAAGCACCGACCGAGAACCATGCGTGGACTGGACCTAGGCCCCTACACAGACATAGCTGATGGGCAGCACAGGCTTCATGTGCATATCCTAGTAAGAGTAGCGGGGGCTGCTTCTGACATGGACTCTGTTGTCTGCTTTTTTGATCACTTCCTCCTGGCAGGGGGATTTGACTTGATGAACTGGGGTGGAAGGTAGGGGGCCTCCCCTTTTCTGAGGAATAGGGGAGGGAGGGTGGGACTGGGAGGAAAAGAGGGAGAGGACTCCAACCAGGATGTAATGTAAATTAATTTAAAATATATATATATAGAGAGAGAAGCATCAGGTAGGCCATCACAACAAAGAGAGGAAAGGAATTTGTGGGTCCCAGATGCTGACCACCCCATCCCCTCCTCCTGGGCAGTGAAACTAGTGGTCTACTAAGTTAATACATTCCAGAGGATTTACTTGAGAGTCACAGGATATTTGGTCAGACAGAAATGGACAGTGAGTTGTTATTAAGGGGCTAAAGATAGCTGAAGGTGATTTGGTTCTAGATCTATAATATTCTAGCTCTCCACAGTCACAGAGTGTTCTAATCAGCTAAACCATGTACATGGATGGTAGGTTTTATTGTTTTATTTTCCTTCTGGGAATCTGGTTCACGGTACCTCAGTAACATTGTTTGGTGTACAGTTCAGTTTTCATTGTATGAACAAAGGAAATATGCAATGGCTACTGGGCACTTAGATCCATAAACGCACTACTTTAGTTTTGTAAACTAGGAGACCAAAATTGATAGATTCATTTACAGTTTTGCCAAAATGAGGTAGGTGGCATGTTTTGATTTTTCAACCCTACTGGCTGTGGCCGTCTCCCAGTTTATGGAAGCCTGGGCTAGGATACAAAGGGTAGAACATAGAGACATTAACTATGAACTAACTAAGCCACCTTTCTGTAGGGAAGGAGACCCAGGCCACAGGTTACCTCATTGTCTCTGTCCTCTGTCACCTGGCTGATAGAAATGGGCCCTTTTTTTGTTTTTGTTTGGTTTTTCAAGACAGGGTCTTTCTGTGTAGCCCGCCTCAAACTCACAGCGATCTACCTGCCTCCGCCTCCCAAGTGCTGGCATTAAGAAAAGGGCCCTTAAGTGATTCCCATTTTAAAAAAAGATTTATTTATGATTTATGCAGTATTCTGCCCATATGTGTGCCTGCAGGCCAGAAGAGATACCAGGTCTCATTGTAAATAGTTGTGAGCCCCCATGTGGTTGCTGGGAATTGAACTCAGGACCTATGAAGAACAGCCAGTGCTCTTAACCTCTGAGCCATCTCTCCAGCCTCCTGATCCCCATTTTTAATTTTTTTTTATTTTTGGTTTTTCGAGACAGGGTCTCTCTGTGTAGCCTTGGCTGTCCTGGACTCACTTTGTACACCAGGCTGGCCTCGAACTCACAACGATCCGCCTACCTCTGCCTCCCGAGTGCTGGGATTAAAGGCGATCCCTTTTTTTTTTTTAAAGAAAAGAGTGTCAGTGACTTGATGAGGTAACATCATTACCCATTTCAGGCCTGTCAGAATTCTTTGTGAATAGGCCTATTTCCTTGATATATACAAAGTAGCCTTTTTAAAAATGTATAAAACGGCTCAAGACAGTTTATTTTAAATTACCTCCAAATTAGAAAGCTCACTGTTCTCTATTAACAGGTGAATGGATTTAGCAAATTATCTTCATACAGAGGATAATATTGATATACTATATAATACTATATTAAATATTAGAAGCATCATAAGTGAATTCATTCGTACACAAACACCTACATTTAAAACATGTTTATTCTTTGATAATTTCATATATTTTTATCATATTCACCTTGCCCTATTTCTCACCTTCACCTCCCTTAGCCACTCAACTTCTCATTCTTCTTCTTCTCCTCCTCCTCCTCCTCCTCCTTCTTCTTCTTCTCGTCTCTCTCTCTTTTAAAGCCCATTCAGTTCAGTTTATGTTGCCCAACTCTTGCGTGTGGACCCTGGCCTGGAGTGTGGCTGACCCACCAGGAGTTGCACAATTAAAGAAGACTGACTCTCCCTCTGTGAGCAGCGGTCAGATGCTAGTGGCTCTTAAGCCATGCAGGAATTTTTTTCTGGCTTGAGCTTGTGTAGCGCGCACCTTGTCACAAATGCTGTGAGTTCATGTGTCTGTGATCCGGTTGTGTCTTGAAAACACTGTGTCTTTGGAAGTTATCCGTCATCTTCGGTGCTGACACTCTTTCTACCTCCTCTTCTTTGAAGATCCCTGGTCCTTGCAGGAAAGAGTTTGATATAAATATCCCACTCATGGCTGAGCAACCCCGCATTCTCTGCATGTTAACCAGTTGAGGATCCCTGTGTTAATTGTCCCCTACTGCAGGAAGCTTCTCCAAAGGTGGTTGAGGGATGCAGTAATCTATGGGTATAGCCATAAGTTATTAGGAGTTTTTTTTAATAGTGTGTCCATGTGGCAGAGCAATAGTATCAAGTTCTCCCTAGGACCTATTTAACCACAGATTCTGGGCCCAGTTAACAGTGTGTGGTCCATCTCATGGAGTGGGCCTTAGATACAACCAGAAAGTGATTGGTCCGCCCCATAGCCGTTATGCCACTGTTGTGTCAGTGGGCATATCTTGTCAGATCATTTATGAGTGTAATCTTCCAGCTTCAAAGCTGGGTGGCTTGATAGTACGCAGAGCCCTTTCCAGGAGTATGGAAGCTAGCCAGTTGAGGCGGTTTCCAGCTGAGTACCAGCTAGATTTCCCCACACTCCATGACTCAATTATGAACATTTGTGAAGTGTAATCAAGAGCCTTGGCAATAGCCTGTACTGTTTGGGGATCTATGGAACTCCACTGGCCAATTCAGAGTAGCCTTTTGTGTCTTTTCTTTGGAGTCATCAAGCTTAAGATCCTTATAGCCTGTTAAACACATTGCTGTTTTAAAAGAAAAAGATAACAACAATCAGATAGCCCCTGAACTCAAGTGTCTGTCTGGCATGAAATCAGTTACATAGATACTGCAACTTAGTTTTCTCCCTGATCCTCTAAGATGTTGCAGAGAAAGTTGCCAAGTCTCTACTTGGCCAGATACTTCCTCTTTTCTGGCAGAGGATAGTGCTAAAAGCCATTATAAGGAATTACCACAAATGTGATACCATCTTTACCCTGACTTGTGAGGCTAAGGGGTGATAAAACCATTAGAAAAGCAAATTGCTCCCTTGTTGGCCCAGAAGAGAGTGGAGAGGGTTGCCTGTGGAATCAGCACACACTGCACTTCTCTGCTTCAACACAGGACTCAAATCTGCCTTACCTTACCCCCTTGTGAGTGTTTTGGAGGGGTGTTTTGGCTTTCAACAAAGGGTGACATTGAGGTCTAAGGGAGCCAAAAGTTTTTTTCCCTTTTTAAAATACAGATTTATTTTTATTTATGTATATGTATATCTCTCTCTCTCCCCCTCCCCTATGTGTGTGTGTGTGTGTGTGTGTTGGGGGGCAGGGATGCCTGAAGTGGCCACAAGAGGATGTTGGGTCTCCTGGAGCTAAATTAGAAATGAGGATACTGGGAACCAAAGTTTGGGTCCTCTAGAGGAACAGAAAGTACTCTCAACCTCCGAGAATCTCTTCAGCCCTCTGCTTTGTTGTTTTTCTGATAAAGAGTCCATGTAACCCAGGCTAGTCTCAAACTCTGCATGTCCCTGAGGTGGCCTTGAGCTGCTGCCTCACCTGCCTCCACCCCACCCCTACCCCCTCCATCCCCAGCCCCACCCCCACTATGACTCCTGCTCTTGGTTTTTACACAAAACCATAGTGCACTGCATGGTAGGCAAGAGTTCCACCCATAGAGCTAAGTTTTCAGCCTCTTAAGTCAGTTTGGTTTTGGGGTTTTTTTTGGGGGGGGGTTTGAGACAGGGTTTCTCTGTGTAGCCTTGGCTGTCCTGGACTCACTTTGTAGACCAAGCTGGCCTCGTACTCACAGTGATCCACTTGCCTCTGCCTCCCGAGTGCTGGGATTAAAGGCGTGTACCACTACACCTGGCTAGTTTTTTTTTTTAATGGAAGAAGAAAATTTTTATTAAGAATCCATGTTAGTCTTTTCATTTATTATATGCTTTTTTTTTTCCAGACAAGGTTTCGCTCTGTGGCCCAGGAACTTGTTGTGTATCCCAAGCTAGCCTCAAGTTTATATGTAACCATCCTTCCTCAGCCTGCTGAGTGCTAGGATTATAGGCATTAGTCATCTTGCCTGGTTTCACATATGTTCTTGTTTGGAGTGGGTGGGTTGATTATGTATTGTGGAGGAATGCTAAGTGAATGTATCAACCATCAATAAAGTGTTGTTTAGCCAATCAGCTGGGCAGAAGGACAGGAAGTGGAAGGCGGGACTTCCTGGAGGAGGGGAGAAAAGTTTGAGTGTTGGAGAGGGAAAGGATTTTTGGACGGTTGGAGGAGGACGGTGAGAACTGGAGGAGGACCGGACCAGGGGTCATAGTGGCAAGTGTTTGGAATATATGTATGTTACAAGGTCTAGAGTAGTTTGTTTAGTTTACGAGTAGATTAGAATCAGTTCAGACTCTGCCGGGGGAAGTGCTGGCAGCTTTAAAGTAGGTTTTAGTCTCTCTGTGTCAGTTATTTGCTTTGTAGGCTGAACAGGTACAAAATAGTGTAACAAATTGGCACCTGGCTTATTCAGTGTATCCACACACTTGAAAAAGGATACCTTATTATAGTTTTGTGGGAGAAATAGCTCAAAAAGAAAAGTTAATAATTTGTTATAATTTGGCAGTTTAAAGATGCAAGACACACTAACACAAAATATTTGGGCCTTGTTAAACACTTTTTAAAATAATGCTGGGATACAAATAAGAGAGAAAGAAATTGTGCTACTGATTATGAATACTATTTTTATTTTACTCATCCTAGCTTTCTATAATTCAAAGAAAAGGCATTAGAAAAAAATTAGGGATTGGACTGAGGAAAATACTAGACTGTGGAAAACAAAGCAAAATGAAAAATATGAAATTTGGAAACAAACCTTAGAAGAGACGTTTAAAAGGCTTATAACTAAGAATAATAATACAAAGATAGGAGAAAAGGTCAGAACCTGTAACACAAAATTGTAACAAGACTACAAGGAATTCATTATTTGCTAAAAAACCAAAAATGATTTTCCCAGCCTTCATAAGAGAACTCCCAGGAGATGTGGAAAATCCACAAAGTTATCAGGGCTTTGATTGGCAACCTATAGAGGCACAAGAATTAAAAGGGTTTAAGGAGGCAATAAGCAGTTATGCTTTGCACTCACCCTATGTTAGACAGATACTTAATAATTGGGCCACATGGAATCATGTAATTCCAAAAGATTGGAGAGATTTGATGACTGCCATCTTAGAGCCAGATCCCCAATTACAATGACTGGCATGGTGGAAAGATGAGGCACTTATGGAGCAGCGCAATAGGACTAGAGGCATTGATATTCTCAGGGGTCAGTTGTTAGGTGAAGGCCCATATTCTGAATTAGTAGTACACGTCGCCTTTGATGATAACGTATTATATCAATGCCGAACAATAGCCATGGATGCTTGGGACAAGGTTGAACAACAGGGACAAACGGAATCATTTACAAAAATAACCCAAGGTTCAAATGAAACCTTCACTGGATTTTTACAGAGAATAATTAAAGCTCTGAATAGAACCATAGCAGATCCAAATGCTAGAGAAATTCTACTTCCATCCCTAGCTTTTGAAAATGCAAATGCTAAATGTAAAAAGGCTATTATGCCCTTGAGGGCAGGATCTGCACCTCTTCGTGAATGGATTAAAATTACTTCAGACATAGAAGTAAACACTCATGATTCAGCTATGATTGGACAAAAAACTACAGGAGCCATCAAAACACAAAATGCTCACTGCTGTGACTGTAAAAATTCAAATCATAGTGAACAAAATATTCCTAAAGATAAATTATTCTATAATGATAATAATTCAGGGAGAAGGTTTCCTGTAAAATGTAGAAGATGTGGAAGGAATGGTCATGTAGCTCATGAATGTAGGTCATCCACGGATATCCACGGCAGTTCCCTGACTTTGGAAAACTGACTAAGGGGCTGAGCTCAAGGCCCAACAAAAAAAACAACATGAGCTATACATGTCCTATTCACCAAAAAGGGATTATTCTAAAAGACAAGAAAAGTCAAGGTCTGATAAAAGAGATAGGGCTACTGAAGACTTAGAAAACCCAATTAATGGAGATAATAATGCCCCCAGAGATAAAATAAAAGGTAATGAAGATACCAAAAAACAAATATTTTGGCAAACTACAATTAATGATAAGAAACCAAGGTTAAAATTACAATTAAATGGCATTGAAATTGAGGGATTACTAGATACTGGCGCTGATGTCAGTATAATTTCTCAAGAATCCCGGCATCCAATTGGCCCCTTCAAAAGGTATCTACCCAGTTCATAGGGGTTGTCTCAAATAAGACAAAGTGTCAGATGGCTTAAATGTACAGGGCCAGAAGGTCAAACAGGAAAATTAAGGCCATATGTGGCTGATATAGGTGTAAATTTATGGGGAAGAGATCTGTTACAACAATGGAAAACCCAGGTTAACTTCCCTCCAATTTCGTAACAAGTGATAAAACAGGTGATACTCCTGATAAAAATTTTAAAACTATAAAAAGGAGTTACCAAAGACAGTTACAGTCTGTCCAGGCTGTCCCAAAACAAGATACAAAAGAGGCTGACTCTTCTAAATTTTATCCGGAAACCACTGCTAATAAAACACCTACTGCCTTGCCCCTCAAATGGTTGACTGACCATCCGATTTGGATTGAACAGTGCCCTATGACTAAAGACAAATTACAGGTACTAGAAAACTTAGTCCAAGAACAACTGGAGGCTCAACATGTAGAAGAGTCCAACAGCCCTTGGAATTATCCTGTATTTGTCGTCAGAAAGAAATCTGGAAAATGGAGGATGTTAACAGATCTCAGAACAATTAAAAAAATTACTTAGCCAATGGGAACTTTACAATCCGGAATTCCATTGCCTTCCTTGCTATCTAGGGAATGGCCTATTATAGTGATTAATCTAAAAGATTGCTTTTTTACGATTTTTTTTACATAAACATGATAGAGATTTGCCTTCTCAGTACCTACTTTTAATAGAAGCTGCCCAATAAGGAGATATCATTGGAAAGTTTTACCACAAGGAATGTTAAACAGTCCTACCTTGTGTCAATATTTTGTACAACAGCCCCATTAGAGATAATTCTAAAGAAATTCCCTCAATCTATAATTTACCACTATATGGATGATATCTTATTGGCTGGTTCAGATATAAGTATATTAGAACAGGTTTTTGAGGAATTAAATAGAACCTTGCCTAGCTGGGGATTACAGATTGCCCCCTGAAAACATACAAGGAAGGAATTCTGTAGATTGTCTAGGATACAAAATAGGCCTACAGGAAATTAGACCACAGAAGGTACAAATCAGGAGAGATCAGTTAAGAACTCTTAATGATTTTCAAAGGTTGCTGGAAGATATTAACTAGCTGCAGCCTACAATTGGTTTAACCACCCAAGAACTAATTTATTTCAAACTCTACAAGGTGATAAGGACTTGAATAGCTTAAGAAAGCTACCAGCTGGAGCTGAAAAGGAACTGGCTCTGGTAGAAAGGAAATTATGAGATTCATATATTGACCACATTGATCCAAAGAAGGCATGGATTTTAGTTATCTTGCCTTCTACTCATTCTCCTACAGGAATTGTTATGCAAAGGGAAGATTGTACCTTAGAATGGATATTTTTACCCCACAAACAAAGTAAAAAGTTAAAAACCTACATAGAAAAGGTTTCTGATTTGATTGTAAAAGGAAAAACGAGACTTTGTCAGTTAGCTGTAATAGATCCAGCTGAGAGGGTGGTACCTTTTACTAAGGCTGAGATTGCCTCATTATGGGCCAATGGGCCAACAATACACATTGGCAGAGGGCTTGTAGTGAATTTTTGGGAGAAATTAACAACAGATACCCAAATAGCAAGCGATTTAAATTCATAAAAAGAACTAATTGGATTCTTCCTCATATAGTAAAGAGGATTACAATTTCTGGTGCTCCTACATTTTACACTGATGCTAATAAATCAAAAAGAGCAGGATATATATATATATATATATATAGGCTCAGTTTATTAACAATTAAACTTTATTATACAACCCAACTAGCATATACAAGAAGGAAAAAAAGGTTAAAGGGACAGAAGATTAAAACCTCCTGGAATCCGTTCGGCAGGACGGGTCCTTAGGTGTCTCAGTCCCACGAGCTGGCCCGGTCCCTTCCTCTCTCTCCGCGCCTTCTTCTTCTCTCCTTCTACCTCTTGTTTTTCTCTCCCCCACCTTCCCAGTCACATGCAAAGGGCGGTCCCTTCTCCCTTCGAGGGTCAATTAGGAAAACAATAGCCACGGTGGGGTTCCTAGGTAGGCTTCCTGAATTCCAAGCCCAGGAAGACTCCAAACAGTCTCTCACAAGGTATTCATGGTGTGCCCCAAGGGTAAAGCCCGCCAAGACTGCTTCCACCTGCGACAAAGCTTAATCTTTCCCATATATATATATATATATATATATATATATATTAAAAGAGCAAGTTATAAATCAGAAAATATAAGTAAGGTAGTTGAGAGTCCTTATGGTTCCATTCAAAAATCAGAATTATATGCAATTCTGCTGGTGTTATCAAAGTTTGAAGACTCTCTTAATATAGTTACTGACTCTCAGTATGCTGAAAGAGTTGTACTGAATAAACAGCTGACCTAATTCAGGATGATTCTGAATTAACTTTACTATTTATTCAATTACAACAAGTGATCAGAAATAGAAACCATCCATTGTATGTAACTCATATAAGATCTCACACGGGTCTACCAGGACCTATAGCACATGGTAATGATGAGATGACAACTATTGATCAGAAGTGTTAGAAGCTTCAGAATTTCGTTTAAAAAAAAAACACCATGTTAACAGTGAAAGTTTAAAAAGGGAGTTTTCTATCACGTGGCAACAAGCCAAGGAAATTGTGGAAAAAATGTCCGGTTTGTTCTATATATAACCAAACTCTATTACCTGTGGAAAAGTAACCCTAGGGGGAATCAAAGAAATGAAATTTGGCAGATGGATGTATTTCATTTTATAGAGTTTGGAAAACTGAAGTATGTGCATCATACTATAGACACATGTTCAGGATTTCAGTGGGCAAAGGCTTTGAGTTCTGAAAAGGCTGATTCTGTTATTATTCATTTACTAGAAGTCATGGTGATAATGGGTATACCTAAAAAAATTAAAACTGACAGTGCTTCATCTTATGTCTCTAATAAAATGAAACAATTTTTAATGTATTATAACATAAAACATGTTACAGGTATACCACATAATCCCACAGAACAAGCAGTCATTGAAAGATCCAGTTGTGCCGGGCATGGTGGCGCACACCTTTAATCCCAGCACTCAGAAGGCAGAGGCAGGCGGATCGCTGTGAGTTCGAGGCCAGCCTGGTCTACAAACTGAGTCCAGGACAGCCAAGACTACACAGAGAAACCCTGTTTCTGAAAAACTAAAAAAAAAAAAAAAAGATCCAATCGTACTTTAAAAGAAATGCTCATCAAACAAAAAGGGGTATCAAAGACCTCAAGAGGTAGATTACATAATGCCTTATTGACTTTGAATGTCTTGAATGCTAATGAACAAAACATGACAGCGGCAGAGAGATTGGATTTCAGAAAAATCTGCTGAATTAGAACAGCCTGTCTATTTCAAAGACATCTTGACCTCAGAATGGAGAACAGGAAGTGTGTTACGATGGGGTAGAGGTTTTGCATATGTTCATACAGGAAAGGAAAAATTGTGTGTTCGATCTAAATTGATAAAAAATTAGATAGGATAGAGGAAGACCCCCTGAAAATCATACATACAACCTTAATCCCCACACCATGAAGTCAAAGACAGACAGATCTCTGTAAGTTCTAGACCAGGCTGGTCTCCACAGGGTGTGACCCCCTTACTGATAAGCTGCTTGTTAAACAGCCTAGGATTTAAACCCACAAATTTCTCATGAACAGACATGCAAACTGCATGCCTTCCACGTTGAAAGGCTTTTCGTTTGCGAAGTTAAGGTGTCACTGCTCTGGCAGCCAGCTTATTCCTCTAAACATGAGCTGCTTTCATGGGAGACAGGTGGCGTCACACCAGATGCAAAAAGACACCTCGGACGTACAGGAGACAAAATACTCGTCAGCCTAGTTAGATCCTAAAAACCCAAAGGCAAAAATTCACATACTCAAAAGGGCAACCTTAATGCCTTCTCTTCTTTTGCTCAGGCAACTGGTTTGTCTCTAAAACGGAGTGCATCTCCTCGAGAGGCAGGTAGCAGCCTTACCTATCCATCAGGTGCCATAGAGCCTAGAGAAGGACCTTTAGTCTAAAAGGTGGAAGTGTCCATCCCTATGGAGAGAAGGGGTGAGACAAAAGCACCTGAAACAACTGTGAATCCCCAGGTTTATGGTGTCTAGGGTATGCGTAAACTCCTCAAAAATGGGAGTTTATATAAGTGTGTAAACCCAGGTACATGGTGCCTAGGGTATGCGTAAACTCCTCAAAAATGGGAGTTTTATATAAGTGTGTAAACCCAGGTAACAAGGTGCCTAGGGTATGCATAAGTTTATTTAAGGCTTAATGCCTTCTCTTCTTTTGCTCAGGGCAACCAGTTGTCTCTAAAACGGGGTGCATTTCCTCGGGAAACAGGTAGCAGCTTAACCTATTCATCGGGTGCCACAGAGCCTAGAGAAGGACATTAATAGCTATACAATCTTGTTTTGATTTCAGTTAAATAATGATTGTATGGTCTTTGGTAATGGTAATATTATATACTTCCTTTTTGAAAGAGGTAAAAATAAAACAGACCTGGATGAAAAAGAGACTACTGACTTAAGTCAGTCTATAAGTACATGAATTTAAACTACAGGACTAGCCTCGATTGTATAATGCTTGTGCATCCTGCACACCTCATGTTTTTATAGTTTGGGAATTGTATAGTGCTTGTGAGAAATTATATAATTTCAGAATTAAAGTACCAGACACTGATGCTGGATCAGACCCAACAGGATTCATCCTCCAGCATGCTGACATGCTGACATGCTGTTTTCCTCATGTTCCATCCACAACTGCTTTGGTTGCTGTTGTCTTCAGAACATCTCCCAAGACAGCTTTGGAGAAAGTTCCTGATTCCAATTGGTCCAGCATATCAGTCCACATAGGACTTTTATTAAGCTTGAATTTTCAACAATTAGAGACTGGACCACAAATGCTATCTCTAGCTTGCTTAACCATTTTCCTAGTTTTATTTGGGCCCCTGTATAGATATTATTTGTCCCAAATCAGCCTGAAGAAGCCTTAAAAAGAGAACGCCGTCTCATTTCTCTTAAAGGGGGGTTGAGTAAGGTCTTGGGCTATGGAGGGTTATCTTCATTGAGAATTTATTGTGTTATTATTGGCTTTGTTCAGAGAAAGAACGAGACTAAATTCAGGGAATTTTGTCCAATGTGTTAAAGAGTTTTGAGTGACTATTCAGGTAGCAAAGTGTCTCTGTCATTTTTTTTTTTTTCATTTTGGAAGCTGCTAACCTGCACTTCCTATTTACTCAGCTAATTGAGTTTATTCCTTCTCAACTCTCTGATGGGGTTGAAGACAGCAAAACATTATAACATAAATATGACGATTGGTGGTTCTTGTGTATATATATTGTACATTGGAGTAATGATATAAATGTGTAAGTAAAAGGTTTTTTTAGACTAAAAGGGGGAATTGTGGAGGAATGCTAAGTGAATGTATCAACCATCAATAAAGTGCTGTTTAGCCAATCAGCTGAGTATAGGACAGGAAGTGGAAGGCGGGACTTCCTGGAAAGGGAGAGGATTTTTGGAGGTTGGAGGAGGATGGTGGGAACTGGACTCGGACAGGCCCAGGGGTCATAGTGGCAAGTGTTTGGAATATATGTGTGTTATAAGGTTTAGAGTAGTTTGTTTAGTTTACGAGTAGATTAGAAGTTCCCTGGCAGCTTTAGTCTCTCTGTGTCAGTTATTTGCTTTGTAGGCCGAACAGATACAAAATACTGCAACAATGTATATGTACACTGGCCCGCTCACCTGTTAATGGGGTGTGGAGGCCAGAGGTTGACGTCAGCTATCTTCCCTGTCACTCTCCACATCATTTTTTTTGTTTGTTTGATTTTTTCAAGACAGGGTTTCTCTGTGTAGCCTTGGCTGTCCTGGACTCACTTTGTAGACCAGCCTGGCCTTGAACTCACAGCGATCCGCCTGCCTCTGCCTCCCGAGTGCTGGGATTAAAAGCATGCGCCACCACCGCCCAGCTCTCCACCTTGTTTTTGTGAGAGATAGGAGAGGTGATCTTACTGAAGCTCACCGTTTCAGCTAGGCTAGCCCAAGCTCCCGGGGCCACTGCTGGGGTTATGGACACACCCTGCCTCCCCTGGCTGTTTTACAGCCCTTCTGGGAATCTGCCCGTGCATCCTCGTGCTTTCCCACAGTCCACCTGACCACAGCTGAGAAGACTCGCTAGTTAGCTTGATGGCCTGTGGTTGGTAAAGCAGCGTGACTTAGGGCAGAAGCCTGAGCTCAGCAGTCTGGACAAGCTAGGCTTACCCCGTTCTCCCCGCCCCTTGTGCCAATTCAGTCACCATACTGGGAAGAGGGACAAACAAAGGGGTCGAGTGGCCCCAAGTTCCTCTTCAAGGAAATACGAACTTGAGGTTGAAATGGAGAAGGAATTGGGGCGAAGAGAGAGAGATGCACTAAAAGTAAGCAGTCTTGATCAGGGCGTGGTCTGGCTGACCAGTGTCTTAATTCCAGTTCTGCAAGGTGGTCCAAAGAAGCTGTTAACACTCTTGTCGCTTTATAGGGCGATACCTTCGGATTCCAGAGGAGCCTACCCACCCTGAGGACTGTGTCATGCGAGGCCACCCTGACCTTGAATGGCTTCAGTCGTGAAGGGATGAGCTACATCAGATAAGCGTCGACTCCTAGAGTGAGTAACGTGTGTGTGCAGAGTGGAGCAGGTGTCCAGCTTTCGGCGTGCGTGTGGTACTTGCAAGCCTTGGTGCCTTTCATTGGCAGCACCAAGAGTAAAAGTGCTCTGTGAGAAGTGATGGCTGCACTATTCCCCCTCTCTGGCGCCACACGACATTCTAGAGGCTTCGTTCTGACAAACTCTTTTACCACATCCCCATGGTGACACACTATGGGGACATGAGTCCTATACAGCTGACAGAAAGGTTTACCTAGGCCAGCACAGAGTTAAAAAGAAAACACAGCCTGCCTCGAACACTTAGATTTGGACCTGAGAGAGACAGCTCAGAAGGCAAGGTGACAAGCGAACAGCCTGAGCTCAGTCTCCAGAAAGCACATGGTAGAAGGAGAAAGCCCACTTTTTTGCATGTTGTCCTCTGACCACCACACACACGCCGTGGCATGTGCTTGAGCGTGCATATATGTGCACATGCACGCATAGTATAGATGTTTTTAAAAATTACAGTATTTTTTACATGAATGGTTCTGCTCCTAAGAATTGTGCTCAAGGGAGGACGGAAGCAGCCTCCTCTTTCGGTAAAGCTGCTGAGCTCACGCTCCCCCTCCACTGTCCACTGAGCTGTTTGCCACCCTTTGGTTTGCTTCTCTTGCAGTATATAAAACATGTGGCCAGGCAGCAAGCAGTTGCACAGGTTTGAGAGTGAGGAACTCGTGGGGGAGCCCTTGTAGCACAACTGTAGAACACAGTAGCCTGTTCGGTAAAGGCTAACAAAATCAGTGTCCTTCAGGCTAAAATGTACCAGGACAGGCAAAACTAGTTGGCTATAGTGGCCACATACCTGTAACCGCAGCACTTGTGGAGGCTGTAGGGAGGAGCTCAGGTAGTACCGTATCTCAAAAGGAAGTCATCATAGGTGATGATGAGGTAGTATTACGGCAGCCAGTGTACTGCTCATGCCTGTAACCCCAGCAGCTCTGGAGGCTAAGATGGAAGGATCATGGGTAGGACCTTCATCTCAAAATGTAGCAGTATTATACATAGCAGTGAGGTGTGTTACAGCCGACCAAGTATGGAGCACATGCCTGTAATCTCAGCAACTCTGGAGGCCGAGGCAGAAGACTACAAGGCCAGCCTGGGCCACATAGCAAAACTGTACCTCAAACAAATGAATACAGGGGCTGGGACTATAGGCAATGGTAGCGCACTCGCCTGGCATCTTCTAGACCCTGGGTTCCAATATGAGGCATCACTTTTTTTTTTCTGTTTGCATGACTGTGCATATGGTATACACGTGTGTCGATAGATGCATGTTTACATGTATAGGGGCGCACGTATGAAATGACGAGTGGCATGCATGTTTGTGGCCTTTGCGAGCTGGCTGCCATTGTTAGAAATGAACGGCGGAGCTGTATAGAGAGATGGAAGCACACCACGCTGCAGATCCACCTACGAGGTTTAATAAGGGAATACTGAGACCGTTCTGGAGACACATGTTGGGGGGGTGGAGAGGGAGAGGAGGAGTGGGAGAGAGGGGGAGGGAGAAAGGGAGAGAGAGAGGAGAGAGGAGTTCCCGTTGTAAACTGGAAGGGACATACGCATGCGTAGGAGGCACGTACGCATGCGCGGAAGGTGCACACGTGCCTTAGGGGCCATGAGTCCTGCCGGCGGTGGGGGTGGTGGTGACTGCGTTGTTGTCTGATTGCTAACAGCCATGCCACCCGTTGTTCACGTGGCTTCTAAAGATTCAAACCCGAGTCCTGCTTCCCGCTCAGCAAGTGCTTTAGCCTCTGAGCCATTTCCCCAAGCCATCCAGCACGGGAACAAAGCTTAAAGGGCCGAAGCTCTTGCCCTTTGAGAATGTGAAAAGGTTTGTGTTTTATACTGTGTGTGCCTGTGGCAAGAGAACATGGGAGGCAGAGGCAGGTGGATCGCTGTGAGTTCGAGGCCAGCCTGGTCTACAAAGTGAGTCCAGGACAGCCAAGGCTACACAGAGAAACCCTTTCTCGAAAAAACAAAAACAAAACAAAACAAACAAACAAAAAGAACAAGGGAGACTGTGGGAGGCAGTGGTGCTGGCTGGCTCTATGCAATTTGGAAAGAAGAGAAAATGCTGCCGCCATATTCTCCCCCCGCCCCCCATTGGCCTGTTGGGCAAGCTCGCGGTATACTGGTGTACTTTCTTAACTGGAGATTGATGTGGAAGGGCCAAGCTTCCTGTGGGCGGCATCATTCCTGGGTGCCTGGTCCAAACTGAGCAAGCCTTGGTGAGCAAGCCAGTCAGCAGGGCTCCGCCATGGCCTCTGCTCCAGTTGCTGCCTTGCGCTGCTGCCTGGCATCCCTGGATGCTGGACTCTTAAGTTGTGAGCTGCAATCAACCCCTTCTTGCCGAGCTGCTCTGGTTACAGCGTTAATCCCATCCAGAGCCCTAACTAGAGCACTCATCTGCTTTGCTCTTTTGCAGAGGTGGGATTGGTGTGGGAGGCCCCGTGGTGGGAAAGGAGTGCCCACAGAGCTCCTTGTAAGTCAGAAGGTAGGACCCGGGGGTCTGGGAACTCCAGCCTGATTCTGGGAGCACAGTGGCTGGTGAGGCTGGGTCCCAGAATTGCCCTGAGCCGGACCCCAGGCATGCCGACGCGCTACCAGGCTTTACCTCTCCCTGTGTCTGCGCAGCCCACTTGACTCCTAATAATTGCAAGCCTGCTGTATGCTACTAAGGAGTGGCTTTGCAGAAAGCTCGGCTTGCGTGAAGAACTGAAGGACTTGCCCACAGCCCAGCCTTCCAGATGCTTCTACAAGTCAAGTCGAATTGAATTTCCTCACTTTGAAACTTACTGTTAAGGATCATAGGGTTGATGTTCTTATCTCTACTGTGCCTGCAGTTTCACCACAGTTAAAGTTCTGTTGAGAATATGGATTCCTCCCTCAGAGTCCCCGGGTTCCACAGGCCTGGCACCCACGCAATGGTTTGGGGGGAAATAAGGTGCTGCTTTGAGGTGTTTGTCGGTAGATTGTCACTGTAGGTATGTCCTAGTGGATGAGAAAGTAGACCATGAAAGAGCTGCAAACGGAATGCCTTGTGTAGGCCCAAAGACGTGTGCCCATCTTACAGACACAGGTGCTTCGTAAGTGGCAAGCCATCAGGCTGGTGGCAGACCTTTCTAGAACTCTACAGGTTTGACTGTGTATAATCTCCTTGGCCAAGTAAAAAAGGCTTGACTGACTGTTGGCTTGAGCAAACAAAAGCAAAACAAAACAGTCCAGAGCAAGGACTTGGGTGTGTGGGGGCTGGTGTCCACTGGCTCCCCCACCTGTCTTACTGTGTTTCGCCTCGCCATGTCACTCCTCTTGTATAAAATAGAGTAGCAATGATGCTCACCTTAGAGATGAGCCTCTGTCAGTGCCTGCATAGGGCTCACGGGAGTGTGGGCCTCCGTGTTGTTGTTTCTAAAGATTTATTTATGTATTTATTTATTACATAACCCGTGCTCTGCCTGCAAGTGAGCCTGCAGGCCAGTAGAGGACACCAGATCTCATCGTAGATGGTTGTGAGCCACCATGTGGTTGCTGGGAATTGAACTCAGGACCTTCGGAAGAACAGCCAGTTCCCTTAACCTCTGAGCCGTCTCTCTAGCCCTTTGTTGTTATTCTTGACAATGGGGCTCCCCTGTTGTTGATGACTGAGCCCTCATGGCCTATCTGTCCTGTGTACGCGTTCTCCACCTCATACTGCTGGAAGACAGAAAGTTATAAATGCTTTACAGCTCTGACTGCTCTTCCTAGGGAGAATCTGTGGGCTGCCCCATGACCTAGTTCTCCCTGACAAATGAATGTGTGTGTGTGTGTGCGCGCGTGCGCGCTTCAAGCATGAAATGGGTAAGAGCAGACTTTGAACCCAGGATTCTGCCTTTGTTCTTTGGGAGTTAAAATCCTCTCTGACTGTGAAAGTCATGGAACCCGGCCCCCAGCATATGTTCACGAGGCTGTAAGTGCTCCCTAGCCCCGACTGTGGAAGAGGAGGCTGATGTCAGTATAGAGCGGGAGCCTGTGGTACACTGCTGCATGGCGGGGACTTAGGAACTCCTGCGTGTCTGGTGACACTTGTACCAGCTTGTGGGGGGGAGCCAGGGGGGTTGTATATGTACCTCACAAATGTCATGAGGGCCAAGAACGTTTCATGAAATCCTGGCACAGGCACGGTGAAGAGCCCCGTCTACTTGCCTCTGACACTGAGAAAACACAACTCTCACCTCAAAGGGAGCCAGAGAGGTTATCCTGGAGGCAGTTATGAGTGACCATGGTTTGGGAACAGAAATTCTGTGTTTCAATGTGGAAACAGTCCTAGGAAGTTTCTATAGTAACAGAACAAAGAAAGCCAGCATAAGTCGAGATTCTTTTCACAGATGTTGGTGGCTCTGTCAGGTAAGTGAGTCAGAGCAAATGGGAAGAGCCCTGCTATGGGCCTCAGATGCTGTCACCGTGCTCAGCCCTTTGGTTGCTCAAAATGCGGCTCTGTTCATACAGTCCAAGGTTTTATTTCTTTTTTTCCCCTTTGTCACAGGATGTTAGGCCAGACACAGAGGTAGTCAAGGAACGGGCTAATTCAGGGCCATGAGGTAGCCCGAGATCGGTGTAGTTAGTCTGGGATCTGCAGCGTTCCAAGCTCTCCACAGCACTGACCCTCATCAGTCGGTCAGGCTTGTTTCCAGAAGGTCTTGTCCACGGTCCATCACAGTAAGCTCTAGCGCTCTAGCGGGTTTGCCTTTTAGCTTGGAAAAGTGTTGTTGGTATCACTAGCTAATATTTGCACTTTTATTGAGCACTTTTCTACCCTCCTAAAGGGCTGTCTAGTTTGGCCTTCGCCCAGCAAGGTGGCTTTGTCATCGTCTGTCACTGTTGCCTTCTGCTACCTGTAAGGAGAGAGGAAAGTGAACTGAGGTTCTGGTGAGAACTGAGCCTAGAAATGGGCACAAAAACTGGGCCTCTTCGTCTTTATCAGAGATGGTGGCATTGAGTGTCTGTTTCTTATGTCTCTGAGGGTCTTTTAAGGAGACTAGCAACATTGCAGGCACCAACTAGGCAGGAGAGCCCTTCCTCCTCACGGCTGGTGCCCCGACCCAGTCAGCAAATGGTGAGGGAGGAAAAGTGGCAGATCCTGAACCTCCCCAGCTGTGCATGAGGTCAAGGCCCGCAGTGCAGCCCCTCTCGCTAATCCAGGCCTGCCTTCTACACCCAGCCAGCTGTCCTAGGAAGAAACCCTGCTCCCCAGTTAACGGAACCAGGCCGAGCCCTGTCTTCCCAAGTCCCTTCCCTCCCTTAGCCTACCTCTTCCCTTGCCTCCCGAACCTAGCCCCGCCCTCCTTCAACGCTGCTCTGTTCTGAGCTGCTGGAAGGAATCTTTAAGCCCCATGTGATGACTGATCATCTGACTGACAACTTGATTAGACTTAAAGATGCCTCGGGCTTGCAGAAATATGTCTCTGCTGTGACAGAGGTGACTGGCATGTGGGACAGCAACTGAGCGTGGGCATGGGGCCCAGGTGGAACAAAAGCTGCAGGACGGGGAAGCCCATCATTACCGGCCTGCTGTATAATTATATCACTATTATTATTATTATAGTGTGTGTGCACACATGCGTGTGCGCACAGTGAATGCTGGCATTCATGTGCCATGGAGCATGAGTGGAGGTCAGAGGACTACATTAGACCATCAGTTCTGGGTTGACCTCGGGTCATCAGATTTGTACAGCAGGTACCTTTACACCCTGAACCATCTCACTGGCCCTTGACAATGGTTTGCCTGCTACATTTGTCACAACAGCAAAGTCTGACTAATACACATGCCTTACCACCTCCCAAGGACCCAGACGCTGACATTTTCTTCTTCACTTTTCTTTTTGTTTTGAGACAGATCCACTCTGCAGCTTGTGTGAGCCTCCGGAGTTTTGGGACCGCAGATGGATTCCACGATCTCCTAAAGTTAGTACGTTTACCCCATGTAAACAGTGCTAGCATGTAACCTAGCTGTCACCCTGTCCCTGAAGGGTGACCCTCTAGCTCTCCCATGCGTTTGTACATATGGATGGCTTCATGCCCTTTCAGCAGTCCTCAACCGTTCTCTAAAAATAGTGGAGGGCCAGGGTGATAAACATAATGGCAGAGCACGCCTCCGTGTGTGCGAGGCCTGCGTTTGAATGCCAGAACTAAAATAGCACTAAAATAACAATTAGTTAACTAGGCCATTGCTCATTTTTATTATATCCTATGGGATATCACACATGTAGTGGCCTCACTCAGCATTTTACATGGTTGCTAAGGATTTGAACTCAGGTCTTCATGGTTGGTCAGCATTTGTTCTTAGTTGTTACCCCCCGAGCCATCTCTGCATCTCTTTTCTTTTTCATTTTAATTTCTAATTTGATCACTTTACATCCTAACTGTAGCCCCCTCCTCACACCTCCCTCATTCATCCCCCTGGTCCTCAGAAACGGGGAGCCCTCCTCCCCTGTCCAGTCTCATCAGGACTGCCTGCATCCTCTTCCTCTGTGGCCTGGCAAGACCACCCCACCAGGGGAAGTGACCAGTGAGTGGGGCCAGAGTCCACGTCAGAAGTAGTCGGTGCTGCCCATATTAGGGGACCACAAGGAGGCTGTGCTGCCCATCTGCTACATCGGAGCAGGGGGTCTAGGTCCTCGCCATGGTCCTTGGCTGGTGCATCTCTCCATTTCTCTTCAGTAGTTTTTATTGACCATAATATTGTGTTCCTTGAAGAGATCATAAAATGTCTTTTGTGACCCTTTGAGAAGCTATCAGGAATAAAGCTGTTATGAACATTGTTGGGCAAATCTTTTCAAAACCACTGAGGAACAATTTACATTGCCATTAAAACCCACTCATTGAGAGTTCACAAATCTGTGTTTTTCAGAGATTTGAAAAGCTGTTACCACAGTTCACTTTTAGAAAATCCTATTCTGAAAACTTTTTGGTCCGCGCCAGCTCCTAGCCCGAAGCAGCCAGCGGCCTGTTCTGTCTCCTGTAAATTCTAAGACGTGTTATGTACATGGGCTCTTAGCATATGGTCTGGGGGATTTGGCTTTTTTTGATGGTGGAGTGTGTGAAGACATGTGTGCTCCTAGAGGCCAGAGGACAACCTCTGGTATTTCCCAGGACCACCCCCATTGGTTTTCTTGAGACATGTTCTTTCACTGGCCTAGGGATCCTCCTGTCTCCAGCCGTCTAGCTGGCTTGCACACTTGCATCACCAGGCCTGGCTGCTTTATGTGGATGCCAGGGTGGAATTCGGGCCCTTGTGTTTACACAGGAAGTGCTTTATTAGAGGAGCCATCTCCCCAGGGCTTGCTTCCTAACGCCCCTGTGTGAGATTAACCTGAGCTGGAGAATGTATCTGTAGCAGGCCATCTCTTTGTATTGAAGGATTTGCTCTAATGAAATGACATCATTTCTTGTCTATGAACTGGTAGGCATTTTGATTATTTATATAGTTGTAGTTATTGCACATGGTGCTTCTGGGAACAACATAATGTTGCTGTGTATGGATGTTTGTGTAGACTTCATGTCTCTTGGGTGAATTTCTAAGTCTGTAGTTGTAGAATCAAGTTTAACTTTTTAAGAACTTGACAAATTATTTTCCCAAAGTGTCCATACAGTCAGTCCTAGAGTCCAAGCAACAGTGGGTGTGGATTTGATTTCTCTGTTCTCTCAGCCACATCCAGTGTTGGCCATCTTTACTACAACCTGCCTTAGTTATTTTTCTATTGCTGCTCTGAGACTCCATGACCAGGGCAACTTATAGAAGAAAGCATTTAATTGGGCTTCCAGATTCAGAGAATGAGTCCACGACCATCAGGGGAGGAGCATGATGGCAGGCAGGCAGGCGGGCATGGTGCTGGAGCGGGCGGGCATGGTGCTGGAGCAGCCGAGCATGGTGCTGGAGCAGGCAGACATGGTGCTGGAGCGGGCGGGCATGGTGCTGGAGCGGGCGGGCATGGTGCTGGAGCGGGCGGGCATGGTGCTGGAGCGGGCGGGCATGGTGCTGGAGCAGCCGGGCATGGTGCTGGAGCGGGCAAACATGGTGCTGGAGCGGGCGGGCATGGTGCTGGAGCGGGCGGGCGGGCATGGTGCTGGAGCAGCCGGGCATGGTGCTGGAGCGGGCAAACATGGTGCTGGAGCGGGCGGGCATGGTGCTGGAGCGGGCGGGCATGGTGCTGGAGCGGGCGGGCATGGTGCTGGAGCAGCCGGGCATGGTGCTGGAGCGGGCGGGCATGGTGCTGGAGCGGGTGGGCATGGTGCTGGAGCAGCCGGGCATGGTGCTGGGGCGGCCGGGCATGGTGCTGGAGCGGGCGGGCATGGTGCTGGAGCAGCCGGGCATGGTGCTGGGGCAGCCGGGCATGGTGCTGGAGCGGGTGGGCATGGTGCTGGAGCGGCCGGGCATGGTGCTGGGGCGGCCGGGCATGGTGCTGGAGCAGTAGCAGAGAGCTTGTGTGCTGAGACAAACAGCCACAAGGCAGAAGAAAGCTAACTGGGAATGGCGTGGGCTTTTGAAACCTCAGAGTTTGCTCTAAGTGGCACACCTCCAACAAAAGCACACATCTTTGTCCTTTGTGAAAGTTCCTCCAGGTGGGGACAGAAGATTCCAATACAGGAGCCTGTGGGGGCTGTTCTTATCCAAACCACACAGCCGTTGTCATGAGAATGTGGTAGTGTAGCACTACAGTCTTAATTGACATTTTCTTAAAGATGGATGTTGTGGGGGACTTTTTTAATCTGATTATTAATCATTTCATGTGGTGAAATGGCTATCTAAATCTTTTGATTTATTTTTGTTTTCAAGACAGGGTTTCTCTGTGTAGCCCTGGCCTGTCTGGACTCACGCTGTAGACCAGGCTGGCCTGAAACTCACAGAGATCTGCGAGTGCAGGGATTACAGGTGTGCATCACTGTGCCGCTGGCTAGCTAAGCCTTTTCTGGTCCTTTCAAAACATTTATTTTTTAAATTAAAATATAGTTACATAATTTCCCCTGCATCCTCCATCTCTCTTATTCTTCCTAGCTCCTACACACACACACACCCCCCACATACAGACATACATACAGACACACAGACACATATATACAGACACACACATACACACATACACACAAATAGACAGGCACACAGAGACACACACCGAGGTGTTAGAGCTGGGAACAATCTGCTAATCATTTAGTGTTGCTTGGATGTATGTGTTTTTAGTATTGGATAAGTGTAAGGACTAGGTCTGTGAGGAAGACTGAATCTCCCCCTCTCAGCAGTTCTAACAGCGCTTCCTCTAGGGGTGGGCTCCATGAGACGTCCCCCATCCACAGTGGCATGTCAGCTGCTGGTGCTCCTGCTGTTCAGGTCTCCTTTAGGCAGCCATGTTGTTGTGACTTCCTAGGTGTAGTACCCTGCCCTATCTGGAGGACACAGTCTTGCAGCAGACTTCCTGGTTCTCTGGTTCTTATGCTTTCTGCACCATCATCTGTGGCGTCTCCTGAGCTTAGGCGCAGGGGTTGTGTTGTAGCCGTGTGGGTTAGGATTGGGCTCCCCACGGTCAGCTGTTCTCTGCTTTTGACCAGCTGTAGATTTCTATAATGGTCTCCTTCTGCTTCAGAAAGAAGCTTCTTTGGTGAGGGGAGGCGTGAGAGGTACCTTACCTGAGGGTTTAAGGGTGTTTGGTCTGCAGCTAGGAATTATACTGGTCTACAAAAGTGGTGGGAGTTCTTGCCACTTAACGTCCTCCCCTAAGGTCTGTGATGTCACTAGCCATGGGTGCTGGCTAGCTTTGCAGTACCAGGCATGATTTTCCTCCTGTGGTCAGGCCTAGTATCTGATTAGACAGCTCTTGTTACTGCCATGACATAAGTGCACTCTTACTGCTCTCTCTCTCTCTGATGGCCATTGCTGTGGCTCACAAGCGTTCCTCCCTTGGCAGCTTTTATAGCACTCTCCGGCAATATAAAAACTAGTCCTCAGGGAAGGGCCTTCAGGTCAGACCCAGCTGGAAGCCTCTGAATCCTGTGTGCCACAGCCATTGCTGTCTTCAACAATAAGGACGTCCTTCAACGCTGGGAGACAGCCAAGGGCAACAGGAGCAACATACATTGTCTGGGGGAGTCTTTTGGGCTCTTCTGACCAATACTCAAGAGGAGATTTCTCATGCCTGGGACTGGCGTTTGTTAAATCATCTATGGCTCTTGGGAAAAACATCACCATAAGTAGCTTACCTTCGTGTGTGTGTGTGTGTGTGTGTGTGTGTGTGTGTGTGTGTGTGTGTGGTGTGGTGTGTTTTGCCTGTATGGATATGCATACACTTGTCTGAGTTACTATTGTGTTGTTGTCAAGAGACACCATGACCAAGACAACTCTTTAATTGAGCGGTTTCTTACTTTGAGTCCATTATCATCACGGCAGGAAGCGGACAGTAATGGCACTGGGGGAGTGGCTGGGAACTTTACAACCTCAACCACAGGCATCAGGCAGAGACAGACAGAGACACAAGACAGACAGACAGACAGGCAGTGGGAAAGCTCAAAGCTCACCCCCAGTGACACCAATAAGGTCACACCCACTCCAACACCACCACACCTCCTAACGCTTCCTAAACAGTTACACTAACAAGGGACAAAACTTGCAAACGTATGGGCCCATCGGGACCGTTCTCCTCAGGCCACCATGCTCTTATATGCACTAGATATAAAATAATATTCCCCGTGGCTATTTCAGAATCCTCCATGGTGCTTATCCCTCCTCCCTCCTCCTCCTCCTGGACTTTCCCCACCCCCTCCCCTCTTCATGCCTCCCTTTCTCCATTCCCGCCTTTACATCACCTGCATCCTGCTATTCTGCTGTGCCTAGCCTCCTCCTCCACCCTAAGGTCCATGCTCACTTCCTGGCTTCTGCTGCTGTTCCAGTTGTGCGCTCACACCTGACGACTTGGAGCCACAGATGAGACAGGATCACCTCACTCTGACATTTTCTGGTTCCGTCCATTCACCTACAAGTTTCGTGATTTCATTTTCTTTGTGGATGGCATTCTATCATATATATGTATAAAGTTCCATTGTGCATCCCTCAGCTGAAGGACTTTTAGGCTCCTCCATCTCCTCGCTCTTATGAGTAGACTGGCTTCACTGCCCTTTGAACCTGCGGTAAAGGAGTACCTCACGGTGGGAGAACACACCAGAACAAAGCCAGGCAGCTCAGAGAGACAGAGAAAGGAGGAGGCTGGGGACAAGGTAGGCCCTTCAGAGTCACACCTGCAGTGACCCACTTTCTTGAATCAGTCCACACCTTCCTCAGTTTCTATCACCTTCCAATGACACCATCAGCGTGTGGCTCCATCAATGTACCAGTCTATTGATGAAGCCAGAGCCCTCCTGACGCACTCAGTTTCCAAACCCAGTAGCTCTCAGGCAGGCTCTAACGCATGCGCCTGCAGGGACACTCCAGATCCAAACCCTACCGTGGAGCCCGTTGGACCTCTTTTCTGGTACTTGCTGTTGCTGACTTTTAGCGCAGCCATTGTGGGGAATGTGAGGTTGTGCGTCATTGTGGTTCCAGCTCTCCCTACTGACTAATGTGAGAGCGTCAGGATGCTGCTGCTGGTGGAAACCAGCATCTTCTACTCAAAGTGTCTTTTCAGTTTTGTCAATTCTGTTATGAGTCGACTTCTTACTGTCGGTCCAGAACACTGAATGTACATAGTGTGGCCACCTGTCATTCATTAGATACATGTGTTGGAAGTATTTTCCCCTGTTGGTTTTTTATTCTTTCAATGTTCTATGATCTGATTCTTATTTTAATGGGTTTCTAATCAATTTCTGTCCTTTTAAAAACATTTTGAGTTTTTTTTTTTTTTTCATTTTTTTACCTGCTCTAAAGGTGGCAAAAATAACCATCCTGGCCAATGGCCGGACAGAGATGCTCTTGACTCAGCTGCTCCACAGAGAAGAGTTAAGGAGGCGCGATTGCGTTCAGAGGTGAGCAGTCATTGGCATGCCCGGGACAATAGCACAGTAAGAAAAACCAAGACTCTTGGCGCCTGCTACACCACATCCAAGCTAGAAGAGGGCAAGCCACCGGTACGGGTGGCAGAGAGGACCCGCACTGTGTGTGTCCTGCAAGTTTTCATAATCTTCATGTTTGCAGCTCACTGCCAGCAGAAACCCGGGGTCTGTAAGTGTCGTTTCCTTTGGAAAAGTAGCTCACATATCTCACTGATGCGACCCCTGCCTTCAGGGCACTGCTACTAAAGACAGCTTGAGACATGAGCTGTGTGGACTTGAACTGCCATTGGAGTCAGAATCCCCATCTGTGAATTCCCATCTTTGGGACTCCACAGACATTCACTGTGCCCTGTACTGTAGGCATAGGTGTGGTGACACAGAGGACAGTGTCACCTTCTAGAATCAGGACATCAGGGTGCTTTCCCATTGGGAAGGCTGGCTACTAGGAGTGCGACCATCCACGTGCATGTAGGCTCCATGAAGGCTCACTAAGTTCTGCTACCTGTTCCCAGGGCTGCACTCAGGTGTCTGGCATCAGCAGGGTGGAGTGGGAACAGCGCAACAGTCATGCTGTCTGCCTGTGTGGGTATGCTGACGGGGCCTTGAGCGGGGTCCATGGGAGCCAAGCATTGACCAGTCCCCAGACGTACACAGCCAACGAGAACTTGATCAGCTCTGGCCATGTAGTCCACCTGGCTACACTATAGAGGAAGCGTAACGGAGCATTTATCTTTCCGCTCCTACCCCACCTAGGAAGTTCCTGCTGCTGCCCTAGCCATGTCCCTGTCTGACCACAATATGCTGCTGTCAAGACTGGGTACAAGCTCCTCGGAGTGAGTGGTGAGGTTTCCACCTGCCTGTGAGTGTGTCTAGTCTGCAGCACTGACTGATTACAGGACAAGTACCCCTAACCCTTACCCACTGCGCAGCCGCCCCTGCTGGAAGCCATTGGGTCAGCAACGCTAGCACCGGCAGATCCCGAGGACCGCCAGTTGTCTGAAAGGGCTGTAACTCACACTGCACAAATCCTTCACCCTCTTCACGCATGTGCCACGCCTGCTCTGCTCGCTGTGCCCACAGAAGGGTCAGTATACACTGTACACACAGTGCACAGAGCCATTCACCAAACCGGAAAGAACACAGGGAAACTATTCTGTGGTGGCCATCTAGAAGCAGAGCCACATCATCAGCAGAAAGTTGCCTGCTGAGAAAGCCACTTCATCAAAATGGTAGAGGTATCTGAACCATCGGATACACAGATCTCAGTGTAGGAACATAAAGAGTAAGGTGACGTGGTGCCTCTCAAAGAAGACACTAACTGTGGCAAGCGAGTGCCAGATAAACTAAAGGGATGATGTGCCTGGTAAGGAATCCAAGGGGATGGTTATCACTGGGCAGGAAAGGAGCCGGTGGAGAGGGGCAGAAGGAGGTATTTGTAAGAGTCCGAAAGTCGCTGAAGGAAGACCTCAAACTCAAACAGTATGTAAAAACGAAGAGCACTGATTCTGCAGAAACAGTCTGCATGCAGGGGTCAGCCATCCATACAAGATGGCGGTGACCCCAGGGGGAGCTCGCAGGCTCCTTTAAAGGCCTCTAGGGGAATCCTGTGGCTACGTGACTCTAACTGGGTTTGACTTGTGCCTGTGGAGGCAGCAGGTACTTGTGGAGGCTTTGTGACTATAGCCACTGGCCTTTTAGCAAAGTCCATATTACAATACTGTAGAGTTAAATATGAGCCACGTACGTAAAGGACAAATGTGTCATAGTGAAACCCATTATTTCTTGCACTAATTTACAAAGAAACAATTGAAAGATAAAAAGAATCGTCACATTTTAAAAAGTGAGATCCAAGAAAATTCAGATAGTTCGATGAAATTAGAGAGATACTTCATATTATGAATGAGAAATTCCATAGAGAGGTATTTTGAAAAAGAGCCAAACAACAATCTTGGGATAAAGAGCTCAGTAAATTAAATAAAAAATATAGTTGATAGCTTCAACAAACAATATAGATTAAGCAGAAGAATGTCTGAACTTGTGACCGTGTCCCATGTCAGCACATTCCATGTCTATCCCCCGGGTCCAGCCAGGCTGGCACACCCTATGCTCCCGTTCAGCCTGATAAGTACAGCTCTCTCCTCTCGTCAGTGTTCTGTTGCTGTGAAGAAACACCGTGACCACGTCAACTCTTAGAAAACATTTAATTGGGGCTTGCTTATAGTTTCAGAGGCTGAGTCCATGACCATCATGGCGGGGAGTGTGGCACAGGCAGGCTTGGTTAGGGAGCAGTGGGTGAGAGCTCACATCCTGGTCCACAGGAGGGGGGGGGGGGAGAGAGAGAGAGAGACAGACACTGGGCCTGGGCCTGATTTAGGCTTTTGACACCTCAAAGGCCACCCACAGTGGCACACTTCCTCCAACAAGGCCACTGCTACTACAAGACTACACCCCCAATCCTTCTAATCCTTTCCAATAGCCCCACTCCCTGGTGGCCAAACATTCAAATCTATGAGCCCATGGGGGCTGTTCTCATCCTAGCCTTATCAAAGAAACTCCTCTTGGCAGAAGTCAGAGGCCACCACTGAAAGCTACACTGATTAAAATGAAGAGAGCAGCTGACCATGAGTGGCCCAGCCCCAGCTGATAGCATCTGCAATGCAACTCCTGCACCTAAGGCTCAGAGAACGTGATGGAAGAGGGGTAGAAAGATAAGAGGCTGAGGAAGGGGAAGTCGGCTGTGAGGTTGTTACACCCAGGGTACCTGAGCTATATCACTGCCTAAACAAGACCTGAACAGGACAACAGTAATAAACACTCTAGCATCTATACAAAATCTCATGACATCATACCCCTGGACAAACAGCTACAGGAAAATAAGGATTACTTTAGTCTTCCCCAGGGATGAGTCCCCTAACTGGTTATCCAATACCAAGTGGTCAGGCCTGACATTGTATAAATACAGCCAACACTAAATGGACTCAGCAGATTATATTTATGCGTATATATTCACATGTAACAACAGTAAAGATAAAGAGGGAGAATATGAGTATGGGAGAAGTTGAAGAGAAGAAAGAGGAGAAATGATGTATTTATTTTTTTAATTCAGATTTTAATTTTTAAATTTTATTTATGTGTTGATTTTACATCCTGATCATAACCCCCTGTCTCCTCTCCTCCTGGTCACACCCTCCCCCCCTATTCCTCAGAAAATGGAGCCCCCCTACCCACCCACCCCAGCTCATCAAGTCACGTCAGGGCTGAGCGCATCTTCTTCCCCTGTGGCCTGGTGAAGCAGCCCTGCTGGGGGGGGAGGGGGGCGGTGATCAAAACACAGGCAACAGAGTCCATAAAAGAGACGATCCTCACTCCCACATGAGGCCCAAGCTGCCCATCTGCTGCACCTGTGTGGGGCCTACATCCAGTCTAGGTCCTTGGTTGATGCTTCAGTCTCCACAAGCCTCTCTGTGTTCTTAAAGGTTTTTGCTCCTTTGTTCATCAAGTGTGTTGTTTTAGGATATACTTTTCTTGAACTACCTTGGTGTGGATATTAGTGTAAGTCTGGTCTGTGACATAAGCTAATGTCTATACTAAGTTTAGTACATGTTTTTTAAAAGCATTTTATTTATTATGTTATGTATATGAGTGCTCTGTCCATGTACACCTGCAGGCCAGAAGAGGGCATCAGTTACACAGATGGTTGTGAGCCACCATATGGTGGCTGGGAACTGAACTCACGCCATCTGGAAGAGCAAACAGTGCTCTTAACCGCTGAGCCATCTCTCCAGCCCTAGTACATGTTTTTTTTTTTTTAACTTTTTATTGATTGTTGTGAATTTCACATCATGTACCCCAATCCCATTCATCTCCCTGTCACTCCATATCCACCCTCTGCCCTTGAACCTCCCTCCACAAGAAAAATAAAAGGTGAAAAAGCATCTTGCCAAAGCTGCAGTAAGTCACACAGTATACCCTTCTGCCCTCACAGCTTTACTTGAAAATGCTCATTGCAATGAATCATTGGTCTGGTTTGCAGGCCCTGGCTTCTGCTACACTCTCAGTACTGGATCCTCACCAGGACTCCTGTTATTGGCCTGTACTATAGAGATCCTGCAGCTTTGTTTCTGGAAGCCCAGCCCGTTCATGTGCTCCAGCAGTTCATAGATGGGGCAGATGTTGGGGTGGCCAACTCCAAAGCCCTGGATCTGGGCCGAGTGGTAGCTGAGTTGATCAGCCTGCCAGCTCTCCTGCTTTGCCCAGGTGAGGGGTAGGGCCAGCTCTCCTGCTTGGGGCAGCCAGAGCAGGTCTCCCTCACTAACGCCCACACCCATGCACTGCCCCAGCACTGCCCTCAGGAGAGCTGGCCATGCCCTTCACCAGCTGCAGCACTCAGGAGAGCTGGCCACGCCCTTCACCAGCTGCAGCACTCAGGAGAGCTGGCCAACTTCAGGCGGTAGCACAGGCTACTCACATCAGAGATTCCTCTTCACCCTCACCTTTCTTCATAGTGCACAAACCATTCAGCTTCTCTCTCCCGTCTCTCCGCCACACTTGTTCACTGAGGTAGCGCTGCGCTTCCCTGGTGTCTTCCACTCGTGTGGGCCACATGGCAGTGGGTGGGCTTCTGGGTCAGTACTTTAAATGTTTTGTGGGATCAGTCAAGATTTAAAATTTTTTTATGTGAGGTTGGGCATGGTGGCGCATGCCTTTAGTCCCAGAGTTGGAAGGCAGAAACAAGCTCTGAGTTCAAGGCCAGCTTGATCTGCAGAATGAGCCCCGGGACAGCAGGAGCTACACAGAGAAACCCTGTCTTGAAAAACAAAACAAAAAATTTTATGTGCATGAGTGGTTTTGCCTGTATTATTTATGTGCACCACAGTTGTGCCTGGTGCCTGCTGAGGTTGGAAGAGGCCATTGGACCCCTTGGAACTAGAGTTACAGATGTCATGAGCCACTGTGTGGGTGCTGGCAAACAAACCAGGGCCTCTTCAAGAGCTGCCACTGCTCTTATCTGAGGAGCCATCTCTCCAGCCAGAGGTTGGCTTCTTTAATGAGATGTTCAATATTCTTTTGAGAATGAGTTTGGTAGAACCCATAAACTATTTCATCACAGATGTTTAAATTATTGGAAAAATAGTTCAAATTAGTCCTTATTATCTTTCTAATGGCTATAGAGGCCTCCAAAAAGTCATTTTTTTCCCCCTAATACTTTAACATCTTCCTTACATTGCTCAGTTTCTCAGTTTCTACCACCCTCCCGCCAAAACAACCAGTCTGCCTCATTGATTGTTCTGTTTGGTTGTCTGTCTCCTTCTACGGCCCAGGCTGTGCAGTCCTCCTGGCTCCACCTCCCAAGTGCTGAGATCACCTGTGTGAGTCACTGCCCAGCCCTACTGCTGTTTGGTTTGTTTTTTCCATTGAATTCTGCTCTTTATTATGTCCTTTCTTAAACCTCTTATATGTCTAAGTCACCCTCACTTCTTGGATTTAAATTTAGATCACTGAACTGAGATATTTTATATATATATATATATCACAAGAAAATGCAAAAGGCACTACAATCCCAAAATTAAAATCAAATAGCAATTTTAACCAATTTTCTTACATTGGTATTGTTGCTTTTCACAGTTACAATTTCCTCTATAGCTTTTCTGCTGTGAAATAAATAACATGTGAGGTTAGAACTTTTCAAAGGACACAGAGAACACTGAGGACTTGTACTAGTCAGGATAGGCTCTAATGGGCTATCTCAAAACCCCAGTGGCTTAATGCAGCAGAGATTTGCTCATAGCATGCATCAGTTGTGATTCCTCAGTGTCTCTGTCCCAGTCAGTGACCCACATTGATAGAGCCACCATCATCTTAAACTGTAGTATTTAGCATGTGGCCTACATGGGCCGACCTAACAGCAGGAGTGTGTGTGTGTGTGTGTGTGTGTGTGTGTGTTTATGTGTGTGTGTGTTTATGTGTGTGTGTGTGTGGTCTGTATGTACATGGATAGGGTTTGTATGGTAGGGGGGGATATCTGATGAAATGATCTGGGCTACATACCAGTGGGCAATATGGGCTACTGAAGGACTGAATAAAATGGGTAATTTTTATTGTATTTCAGCAACTTCAGTTTGTGCCTTATCAATTATATGTAACAAGTTTCAAAACCATTGTTTCTCTGTCATTCAAGAACTTCATATTAGAAGAGTTTGCATTTATGCTTTAGAAGAATAGTTATCTTACCCAGCAGCTGACTGTGGTCTCCCATGGGTAGCAGCAGTGACAGGACTCCTTGAATTTGACAGTGCCTCTTTTTAGAAGGCTCTTTCATGGAAAGATTGGACCTCTTTATTTCCACTCATAATTTGGGCCACAATTACACACCATATGTTTATTAGAATTGATCTTAGGACTAAAGCTATGCGCATCCCTGGCAAGGCTCGGCATAGTGTCCTTCACAGGCTCCTTCCATGCAGCAGGCCCACACGTGCAGCTGTGGTACGGAGCAGTGTCCGGCACCCTGACCCAGTGCTAACATCTGCTGCACCTGTCTTCTCGTGTTGTATTCAGTGCATTTAAACGTTCCTAAGATCAGAAATGAGATTCTGCGTAAAAGGAACTTTATTTAAGCTTCTAGCCTCCATATAATGTATCCCAGGCCTAGAATGTTTTTCAGCCTCTGAGACTTACTGCTAAATAAGCTCACCCACTCTTGTCCTTTCTGAGCTTTGGGCTGGATAGTTCAAACTCTTCTCCTAGCTGGCTTATTCAATATGGCTTTTCTCTTGGCCTCTGAATTGCTCTGCTTGGCCTCAGACTAACTCAGCGGTCTGCTCTAATCTCCTGGCTCGTTCTCACTCTCTGCTTGTTTGGTTTTCACCTGCATTCTCTCTCTGCAATCGTCTCTCATTACTGTCCCGGTAAAACTACCTTGTGTCCCTCTGCATTGCTCCTTGAATGGCTTCCCTTTCATCTCTCTTGGGGTCATCCTATTCTGTCAGATCTTTCTCTGATTTGTCACTTTTTCTGCCACTCAATTAAACATCACTTTTAAACATGGGTGCTTCCTTCTTCAAACTAACTTTACCTTCATTGTTTGGGATTAAAGGCATATACCACCATGCCTGGACATAAGTTTTTCTTTACCTGAAACTTGCTCTATTCCATGCTGGCCTTGAACTCAGATCTGCTTGCCTCTGTCTCGGATTAAAGGCATGTTTGTATTTCAGCCAGATCACACAGACCTAGAAGGTCTTTGGATGTGATCTCTTGCCAGAGCAGCCAGTCATTTTCTGAAGTAAAACTGCTTTACAATTCTGCAACACAATTGTTGGACTACACCTGAAGTCACTCTTTTGAGTCTCCAAATCTTATGAACATACAGAGAATTTTCTCAGAAGCCAAGTGGTAGCTGTGATATCTAGGCAGATTAAATGCAGATGAGAATTAAACTCTCTGACACTAAAGCAATTGTGAAACAGTTCAAATTTGCTTATTTTTTTTTATGTTTGGGAAAATACAGTGATGTTTTTTATTTTGATATTTTTATTTAAAATATTATTAATCGAACTACTGGTTTAGACAGTGGGAAAACTGTAGTATACTGCAGGTTTCTTTGACAAGTGCTGTGTCGGGTGTGCCCTGCTCTCAGCATCTCAGAGTAGACTGCTGAGCTAAGTACCATCTCCTCCTGCTACTCAAAGAAACAGATAGTAAGCAGTTGGGCTGCCTCGAGTCCTAAAAAGTTTGCTATCTTTGTGGTGACATAGAGACTGTGTTTACTAAAATGGCTACTAATGAAGGTCACTGTTTCCTTTCACAGGGGTATACTATGTTTTGGTATACTGAGACAGCACACAAGGAACCTACAGGAAAGCAGCTGAAGGCCATAAAATGAAAGCAATAAGCCCAAGACAAGAAGAAAGTAAGTACAGCATGGTGTTAGGATAAAGATAGCCAAGCGTGGTGGTGCGCGCCTTTAATCCCAGCACTTGGGGGGGGGGGGGCACGGGGGGGCAGGGCAGGAGGATCTCTGAGTTCTATGCCAGCCTGGTCTACAGACTGAGTTCCAGGAGAGCCAGAGTTACATAGCGAGACTTGGTCTCAAAACCTACAAGGGAAGCACAGAAGGGGTCATCCGTCTGCCTGTGCCTCCACGTTGGGCCAGATCTCAAAGCAGTCTTAAAGAGCCAGTGTCCGGAAAAGGCCTCACGGTTGCAACTGAGGCACACTGAGGCCTCACTCTGTGCATCTCTGAATCCCCAAGTATACTTCTCAAGGAAAACTCTGAGCAGGTAGATCATAAGATGATTTCACTTTGTCCTGGGAGCTTTTCTAAAGGAGAAAATATTGGAATTTTGAAATTTTTCAGCGGGCTATGGGAGAAGGGGCCACACATATAAAAGCCTCTGGGAAACGTCTCATCTTTAGACGTTTTGGGTTCTATAGCCATATTCAGGAGCCACTGTGAAATGACCCAAATCTCATTTCTTGCATGCTCCCTCCCTTTCATTGCCTTTACTCCTGGGTCTGATTTTTCTTCCAGTTTGTAGAGTGACCTGCGCAGTCTGCTTCCAGCCTGTCTCCATCCACTCCCCTTCCTAGCAGCTCTGTGAGAGCCAGGTCTTTCTCCACCTTCCTGAACCCCTGGGAAACACTTGGTCCCCTAGACACTAGCCACTTTTTCTGGTCTTCCTACTGTTCTCCATGTGAGGGAGGAACCACATAGAAACTGGGGTGACGGGGGGTGGGGTGGGGGGACATCCTCACTGCTGCTTCTTAGCTTTGCTAATTTCATTCTGCAGTGTGAGCAGCTGCAGAGTCATTGGAGACAAAGCATTCTCTTGCTTCTTTTACCCCAAAGATATGCTTTAAAGCTGGATTTGTGTATGTATATATATATTTTTTTCATTTATATTGGGAGGGGGCACAGCCTATGTGTGGAGGTCAGAGGACATCCTGAAAGAGTCGGTTTTCTCCTTCCACCACACGGGATTGTGGGTTCACCTCAGGTCACCAGACTTGGCAGCAGACATCTTTACCTACTGAACCATCTCACTGGGCCTGGATTTTAATGATTTACTTGAGGGCGGCTGCCCACAGGAAGCAGAGGCCTTGACTACCCCTGTGAGCATCCAGGTGGTAGGGAACAGGCTGGGTGACCTTCTGGATTACCTGCTCAGTGAGCCAGTCCCTGCCCAGGAGTTTTGTGAGTGTGAACTGTCACCATCCCTGACCCCATCCCCATTTAAAACCGACACTGGCATGCTTAAAGTTAAGCCATTTGTCTATTGGTCCAAGGAGGGCGTTGTGTGAGTCGTCTGTTTTTCCACCCAGGCCACCACTCACAGTAGGCATGATGTATTGTCAGTCAGGTTGGCGTTACATTTCTTTGTCCTCGTATGCAGGATCTGGAATGGAACTTTCCAGAGAGGGTCAAGTTAAACTGGAGTGAGCGAGCATAGGAAGGAAAAACCTTGAGTGAAGGAAAATGATTCTTCTGTTTCTTTTATACCTAGAGTTATAAAACACTGTTTTTTATCACAATTTTTACATTTCCATATAAATAAATTGTATACCTTTCTGGGTTTATGGCACAATAGACTGATGGCCCTGGACTGACAACCTCCATACTGGCTTCTTTGCCCTCAATCTCTTCAGTAATCCCTTGAAATTATTTCATTATCAGGCAACTGAGTTCTGTCTTTTTTTTTTTTTTTTTTGAGTTTACAAAAGACAAAAACACTTACTAGTGTAAACTACCATACCACTTAAAAATCTTTGTCTACCATTTTAGTATTTTATGAATACATAATTTCAGATGAATTTAATGCTGTATTGCTGTTACTGTTGTAAATGTTTCCTTTGAGAATTTCATGCAGTGCATTTTGGTCATTTCCTCCCATCTCCCTGTCCACCCAACTTCATATATTCTCACTTATGCCTTCCCTCCTTCTCTGTTTCTCTTCCCCATCCTTCAGCAATCAAACCCCGTCAGCCAGTTTGTGCTGGCTACCTGGTTCTGGTCATCAGCCTTCCCTGGAGTGCTGTCAGCATATCAGGTGTCATTCCATTGCAGAAAACGGGCTTTCCCTTTTCTGGCACCAGTGAAATGCTAACAGCTCTTCACTATAGGTGAGGCTATGTCCTGCCTTCCCTCGTCCATTGTGGGCGTTAGCATGGATTGAGTTTGTGCCATCACAAGCCCCGCTGTGCTTGCAAAACCATTTCCTTGAAGCCATTCACTCACGAACTCTGGCTCCTAAAGTCTTCCTGTGCCGTCTTCCACATGACACTCTGAGCCTTGAAGGGAAGATAAAATACAGATATCCCGTTTGGGGCTGGGGCTGTCAGTCTCTCTCCCACTCTCTGCATCCTGGCCTGTTGTGGGTCTGCATGTTAATGCCACCTAACTATAAGAAGCATCTCTGATGAGGTTGAGTGATGCACTGATCTACAGTGTAGCAGTAAGTCACTGGGAGCAGGTTGATTGCTATGTCTATTTAGTGGAATAATAATAGGTTTTCCCCTAGGGCCCATGACCTATGTAGCCACAGGTTTTGGACTTCGCTGATGATACCAGGTATGGGCTCCATCTTGTGAAACAGGCCTTAAATAGAATCAAAATGTGACCGGTTACTTCTGTAACATTTGTGCCACTATTGCCAGGCAAACAAGTTGCTGCTATAGCTCACAGAGTTCATAGCTGGGTGAAACTGACAATTCCTTTTCTCCCCTGGTAGCATGCATAGTACCTTCCAACAATGTGAAAGCTAGCCAGTAGGGCTGAAGCTTCCAGCTTGATTTTGCCATGTTCTATGACTCAGATGTGTGGAATCTTTAGCAATAGAGGCTTAACATCAATTTCCAGCATTAGGCGTGAATGTTTGGTGTAGGTCTATGAACTCCTTTGGTACTAGTGGTTTTACTTAGAAGCATATGGTGTCTAGTTGGGGTATTGCTCCCCCCACCCCAGAATAACTCCCACTTAAGCTTGTACTTTCAACCCTGACCCCACCCCTGAGATACACTTCCCTTGGCTGCCCTGGAACTTACTCTGTAAACTAGGCCTGGCCCCTGGCTGGCCCTCTGAGTGCTAGCATTAAAGGCCTGCACCGCCAGTGCCCACCTCATGGTCTGTAGTATTAGCTGTCCACCTTGCCATGTTCCCTCCTCTTTCCTGTCCCTAACGCACTTAATTGTTCCTGTTCCATTTTTCCCTTCTTCAAAATGTTTATCATGAAGAGATGTTTTGTCACAGGCCTTTTCTGCATCTGATGAGATGACCATGTGATTTTTGTCCTTTATTCTATTTATGTGGAGGTTTACATTTATTGCTTTACTTATATTGAACCACTCTTTTTTATTAATTTATTCTTGTTACATTTCAATGGTTATCCCATCCCTTGTATCCTCCCATTCTTCCCTCCCTCCCATTTTCCCCTTATTCCCCTCCCCTATGACTGTTCCTGAGGGGGATTACCTCCCCCTGTATATGCTCATAGGGTCTCAAGTCTCTTCTTGGTAACCTGCTGTCCTTCCTCTGAGTGCCACCAGGTCTCCCCCTCCAGGGGACATGGTCAAAGGTGAGGCACCAGAGTATGTGAGAAAGTAATATCCCACTCTCCACTCTACTGTGGAGAATGTTCTGACCATTGGCTAGATCTGGGTAGGGGTTTAAGGTTTACTGCCTGTATTGTCCTTGGCTGGTGCCTTAGTTTGAGTGGGACCCCTGGGCCCAAATCTGCCTATCATAATGTTCTACTTGAAGGTTTCTAGGACCCTCTGGATCCTTCTACTTTGCTATTCTCCCATGCTTCTCTCATCTAGAGTCCCAATAGGATGTCCTCCCCTCTGTCCCAGTTTCCTGGTGAGTGAAGGCTTTCGTGGGACATGCCCTTGGGTTGAACCACTCATATCTCTGGGATGAAGCCAAATTTATCATGATGGGTATTTTTGATGTGTTCTTGGATTCTGCTTACAAATATTTTGTTAAGAATCTTTGCATTTATGTTCATAAGAAATGTCTTTAATTTTGTTATTGAACTTTGGTTTGGATATCAAAGTAATACTGGCTTCATAATATTACTTTAGTTTATGTTTCATGGAACAATCTGAGGAATATTGGTGTTTTCTTTGAGGTTTTAGTAAAATTTCAAGCAATCTCTCTGATCTGGGTTTATTCAGTTGAGAGATTTTTAATTACTGCTTCTATCTAGACATTAGATGTTATGGGTCTGTTTCAATTTTTAATTTTGATAGGTTGTATACATACAGAAATTACTTTTTTTTTTTTAGGTTTTCAATTTGGTGGAATATAGTGTTCAAAAGCATGTATTTATGGTTCTGTGAATTTCCTCAGTGTCTGTTGTAACGTTTCCTTTCTTATCTCTGTTAATTTGGATCCTCTCTTTTGGTTAAGTATGCTAAAGATTTGTCAGCACTATTAACTTTTTCAAAGAACTAACTTATCTTTTCATTGATCCTTTGTGTTTTTGTTGTTCTATTTCATTAATTTCAGCTCTAAGTTTATTTCTTCCTGTTTGCTCTTTTGGGGTGTTATTTGTTCCTGTTTTTCTAAAGTTTTCAAGTGTATCATTAAGCTATTATTATAAGATCTCTGTAGCCCTGGCTAGGGCTTTTATGTAGTCTAGGCTAGACTCTAGAAATCCACCTACTTGTGCCTCCTGGGAGCTGGGATTGGATACACATACCACTATGTTTGTATGTTGCATAATATTGTACCTTGCATTTAATTTAAAATGTTGTAGAAATTTATTACTTTAATGTGTGAAAATTTTCAACAAGTATAGACAAACTGCTTTTCACTAGAAAATTAAAATTTCCTATTTGAATAAGCTTTTTAAATGTTGGGGTTTTGTTATTGTTGTCATTTTACTTTTTGGTTTTTCGAGACAGGGTTTCTCTGTGTAGCCTAGGCTGTCCTGGACTTACTTTGTAGACCAGGCTGGCCTAGAACTCACAGAGCTCCACCTGCCTCTGCCTCCTGAGTGTTAGGATTAAAGGCGTGTGCCACCATGCCTGGCTTAAATGTTGGGTTTTTTTTTTATAAGGGGTCAAACTCAGGGCAGTGAACCTACAAGGCAGATGCACTACCACTGTGTTATATCCTAGCCCTTGGTGTTTTTTTAATGGCAGAATGCAGCACGCGCGCACACACACACACACAATCATACGCCTACCATGTGTTAGTTTAACCCATCCAATTGTTGACATTACTCAGGTTTGTTGTTGTTAGGAGTTGGTTGTGTGTGTTCATGTGTGCTGTACGTTATTGTTTGGGGTTTTGTGGGGATGAGGTGCTAGGGAGCAAACCCAGGAAGGGTTTTGCACATGAAAGGCAGTGAACTGTATCCCCTAATCTTTTTTCTTAAAAGGCCATTTCTATTAGTTCCCTCTTTCTTGACTTCTTTCTCTCTGACCTTTTTCCCACTTGACAATGCATTTCGCACCCCAGCTTCCTGCCTTGCTCCTTTGCGCCTATACTTAGGTTCTCGGGTCCCGTGCTCAGCCGCGTCCTCTTCTGGGTTCTCTCTCCTGTTGCAGCATCTAAGCAGGCACATCCCAAAGAGAAACCCTGCTGTTTCCTCTCCATGGGCTCCCATCCTTCTCAACCCCGCTAAGTTTTGAGCATCAGAGAAAGTTAGGTGGAAGAACCTAAAACCAGCCCCTGAACAGAACCTTTACATTTCCCCGCACAAGGACAAACAGGAGGTATCTGGCACAGTGCGTGCGTGTTTGTCTCCTGGCAACGCCACTCCATCCCACTCCTAAGTCATGAGTTTGTGCCAGCTGGGACGCACGTGAAATTCTAGGGTAGAGCACCACGGTAACATCAAGGTTTTTCTTCTTTTTGCAGGGAAAGAAAATAAGGTGAAGCCATTTCTTATCCTGTGTATCACCAGATTGTCCTGAAATTTACCTAACAACATGACAGCGCTTTCTTCAGAGAACTGCTCTTTTCAGCACGTGTGGCATCAGACAAAGCCGGCCCTAGATGTTAACTGTCTGTTGCTGCTGATCATACTTGGGAAAGCATTGTCAAATATCCTCGTCCTGGGCCTGAGAAGGAAAGACACCTGCCGGAGTTTTATGGAGTATTTCTGCTTTTCACTAGCATTTGTTGATCTCCTGTTATTGGGAATCATTTCCTTTCTGTCCTACTTCAGGGACTTTGTAGTTCTAGGTATTAGGTTTACTAAATACCACATCTGCCTGCTCACGCAAATCGTTTCCTTCACTTACGGCTTTCTGCATTATCCAGTTTGCTTACTAGCTTGTATAGATTACTGGTTGAGTCTGTCTCGAGGAATCAAGCATTCATCTAAGTGGCAAAGGCTGCTTTATTTCTTGATAGTCCTTTTAACTTGGATCTCTGTCCTTGCTTATGTTTTGGGAGATGCAGCCGTCTCAGCAAGCCTAGACGCACACAGGACTCACGGGCAGCAGTGCCCCTCCCATGTCAGCACTCAGAGCCACTGGCTGTCACTGGCTATGCTGATGGTTTTATTTGTGGCCTTTCTGATTTCATGGCCAGAGGTTGTGGCCTTGATACAGGCTGTTAGGATAGCATCCTATAAGAACGAGGCCGTCCTCTACTTCCCCTTCCCGCCTCACTGCGGTTACACTGTGAGCTCCAGAGAAGCACTCCTGCCCAGGCTCATCGTGTGCTTTCTTGGTACCTGGTTCCCCTTTGTGGCTCTCCAGCTCCTCATCCTCTCACTTGGGGGTCAGATTCCAGCGTACATAGAAATGAACGCCCCCTGGCTGTACTTTGTCAATAGTTTTCTCATTGCTACAGTCTATTGGTTTAACTGCCACAAGCTTTATTTAAGAGACAGCACATTACCTGTGGATCCTTTTATCAACTGGAAATGCTGCTTTGTTCCAGTTTACAGACTTAAGCAGGTGGAGAGGCCCATATCCATCGTCGTCTGCTGAGACGCCGCTGCTGGGAGGAGGCCACAAGCACCCCACCAGTCTCAGCAGCGCAGGCACCGCCTGTTCCCCCAAGTTTTATCTCTTGAGCACAGCCTCTGTCAGGTGGATATTAAATAGTACTAAGGACACACTAAGGACACACTAACAAAACAGAATTTTTATTCCTGCCCAGCAACACTGGATACGTCTTTGGTCTTGATCTAAAATAAACACTTTAACATGTGGCCAGCTTGATGTCTTACTCCAAAACTCCTGGATGCAAAGTGTTATATAAACTTGAGATTTCACTGCCAACTTTAAGTTCTGAACTTAAATATTTTATCAGCTTTAGAGCAAAGCAAACAAACAAAAAGCCGCTTAAAATGATTTGGTATGAGTACACTTTATGGGGCAGATTAGCACATCTTAAATGCACCTAACGTATTTTATTATAAATATTCCTGGAGAGTTTCAGCTGTCCCATTTATGGAGGTTGGAACCATGAGGGCTTTTGCCATGACAAATCAATTGCATGTTCGTTTATAACCATGTGTGCATGTCAGGCGTTAGCTACATACACTAGAAAAAGCCGTGGGCTGTTGGGATTTAGGGCTTGGTAATTACAGGAAACCATACACCTTTCCCAGAAGTGGAAATCAAAGAATGTCTCCACAACCCTCCCCTGAGCACAACTCCCCAACCCTACTCCTCAGTGAGCCCCTGGAGTAAAGCACTGGGAGTCAGAATAATCTGTGGTCACTCCATGAATTAAGTTACATAGCTATTTTGGCTGCTATTTACAAATACTAATATACATTGCAAGAACCACCCCTAGCATTTCTAAAATCAATGGCGTTTGGGCTGGGAATCAGTTCATGAACTGCTCACCAGCATGTGTAAACCCCAGCACCATGAAGGCTAAGTGCAGTATTGGGTGCCTGTGATCCTGCACTTGAGAGGTGTGTGCAGGAAGCTCATCTTTGGTTACCTTGAGGTCAGCCTGGGCTACATGAAATCATCCAGTCCCTGTTCCTCCAAGATGACTTTTTTTTTAGGTGTGAGTGCTCTATCTGCACTTACGCCTGCCCACCAGAAGAGGGCATCAGATCACACTATAGAAGGTTGGGAGCCACCATGTGGTTTCTGGGAATTGAACTCAGGACCTCGGGAGGAGTAGCCAGTGCTCTCAATCACAAAGCCATCTCTCCAGCCTCTAAGATGAATTTTTAACATCACAACTCACATGTACTCACTATGTATGTATATAGGTGCAGTGTGTGTGTAATGGCGGTTTAGTTTTAAAAAGACGTTGTGACCTATCAAGTCCATAATCTGCAAATGTATTATATCCTAAAACAAGCGCCATGGAGCAGCAGTGACAGCAACCACGCGTTTGTGTGCCCGGCTCTGGGTAAGCATTACACGGCGCTCGGCTTCATTCTGTTCGCATCCTCTTGCAGTCAAGAAAAGGCACCAAAACTAGGACACCTACCGTGACTCACTCACGTGACGGAGGGGGTAAGATTCGAACCCTGGCTCCAGAGTCGTGCTTTCCCCCACGTTACACCATTCGTTAGTCCCACTCAAGACAATGGCCGTGTGTGTGTGTGTGTCGTAGAGTCTATGACCATCTTCAGGAACTGAGGCCCTGTTTCCTTGAGCATACAGGCCTGTAGCACCAGCCACCTAGAGAGACAAGTTGGCCATGCTGCTACGTAGCCAGTTCTCTGAGCTGCAAGCACAGGATAAGTACTACTGGTCTAAAATGCTTTTGGATAATGGATAATCAATAAAGTCTGAAAAATTTAAGGTCTCAAACATTCCAGATTAGACCTTGTGATACAAACCTGCCCAAAGCTATTCTAAGAAAGGGGGCCCTGGAATAACAAAGAGGTAAATAAGCTAGGAGAGCCTCTGGGACGCCAGGTGTAAGCTTCAAATATAAAACCTCAGGAAATAATTGGCCAATTTGAGCCATATGCTCATCTATAGCCAATGTTGCAAGGAGACACTGGAAGGAAGGGAACCCAATCATTAGGCTGCAAGATGCAGTATCTAAAATATTTAGCAATTAGGTATCAATGTGTAAGGAAGTTGGAATTTGAAATTTTACATTGTTCTACTATTAAGATGCAAACAGAGATACAGTTAAATCCAAAGCCAGCATGCTGATTTGTGTGGTATGTGGGACTGAACCAGGGCCGCCCACATGCAGGCAAACACTCCACGGACAGCAAAGCTCAGCAGACATGACCCTGTGTTCCAGTGAGCAACAGTGCGTGCGTGTGCAGTTCAGATGCCGGAAGCTGGGCCTTTTAATTCACTGGCATACGTTTTCCCCTCCATGGTTCTTTGCCATCCAATTGCTTGTAAAATGAGAGTAAAACATATTTAGTTAGATGTATATTAATGTACACTCTTTGTAAATCATATAGCAGGAAAGTCACAGCCAGTTCAGCCCTCCATTAAGACCTTTATTAGATTTCTGCATCTCTCAAAAGCTTAAAGAAATAAAAATTTGATAACCAGTCAGGCTTTTATTTGTAAAGAACTGAAGTTACAGCTGGTCTACAATATATTATCATATATAAACAACATAAATAAAAGATCCTGTAGGCCCACCACTATTCTTCCACCCAGACCCACTCGAAGCCATGTTACAATACTCTATGTGAAAGTGTGCAGGGAACAAAGGTGCAACCCAAGCAAGTTTAAGCAGCAGAGTATAAGGTGCTTCCATTAGCAGTTAACGTTGCCAGCAAACATCTGATGCTCCATTTTATTTCACTGAATAGACGCACAAATAGGAAGTCTAAAGTTCATACACATGCGACTTAATATGAAAGTGCTTTCTCTTCTTAAAAAAATACATCAAATGAACATTTTGTACATAGATAATGGTGTGCTCTTATAATGCAAAAGTAACTTCATCTTCAGGTTATACACTGTAAAGCTGCAGCTATGGACACAGTCTAGGAATTCTATGCTAAGGGGCTAGAGCTATAGCATTTCCTGTGAGGAGGACTCTAATACAACATCCAATGTGAGACACGTCTATATAACCTTAATATTTGCTTTCTCTAAGATTAAAACATGTTTTCCTTCCCCCTTGGGGATGCTTTTTTCCTTGATGAATCATCTTTTGAGATACTTTTTTATTATAGAACTTTGTTTTTAGAACAATGGTAAAAATCAAAAGGAAGATTTTTAATGTTCTTAAAGGGATTTAAAAAAAAAAAAGGTTAATCACAGCAACTTACCCTTGTGAGACAAATTTTAAGTGGTAAAAAGACAAAACGTTCTAACTGAATCAAGAGGCCTGAACTCAGCATCTAGCCCTGTGCATGGCTGTCTGCAACACACAGCCCTCACTGATAGCACGGCTCCTGCACTTGCCAAGAACTTTTGAGTCTTGATTTTTTTTTTTCCTTTTCCCCCCAAGACATGGTTTCTCTGTGTAGCCTTGGCTGTCCTGGACTCGATTTGTAGACCAGGCTGGCCTCGAACTCACAGCGATCCACCTGCCTCTGCCTCCCAAGTGCTGGGATTAAAGGTGTGCGCCACCACTGCCCGGCCTGAGTCTTGATTTTTTTTTTAATCCCCTGTTGGAAAAAAAAATACAGCCCATGTTTTGATGAGGTGATTGGCAGTCTACTCCGTCAATGTGGGAATCACAAATCATAACCTGTGTTCTCAGCTGATCATGAAGGTCTAAGAACACTTACACAAGAACAGAGACCCAAACGGCACAGAATGTCTTAACGACGTAGGTATAAACTTAAAACACTTGAAAAGGAACCAGAATCATGGAGCAATTTACAAAGGCCAGATTATTGGGCTTATTTAGATTACTATAACTTAAAAAACTCAGCTTGAAAGCATCTATTATATATTGTAGTCTAATGCTTTATTGGGGGCATTTTCCCATTTTAAAAAGCTACAACTATAACACATAAAAGTTTTAAAAATATATATCTTTATAGAGAATGTTAGTATCAACTGATGTTAGTATTTAAAGCAAGAATTACAACCTGATTCACAGAATCCCAGAGCGGCAGCGATTTACCCGATTAAAACAGATCCTTACTCCATCTGTACTCCGCAAACCCTTGCCAGCGCACGCATGGTCTGCTTCATGGTGCCAGGTCTGCCCTTCACGATGCAATGCATGCCCTTTCTGACTGAGTCTTACGTTAGCCTGGCTGTCTCTAACACAATACACTCGGTGGCGGCTGCAGTGGCGGCTGCAGTGGCGGCGGCGGCAGCAGCCTGTTCCCCGGCCTCCTGCAGGTAAGTCTGATTTAGAAAACTGCCCCACTATCAGTACTGGATGTAAAACTTTGAAACTAAAAATGCACATGTATCCCACATCAGCTTCTTACATCCTGCCACACACCACATGCAGAAACGGGCTCACTATGATCATGGCAGGCAATCTCACTGTTGTCACAGACGTGTGCGGTGTGGAAGACAGAGGCGCTGTCATGTGACTTAGACCCCTCTGAGTCCCCAGGCAGCAGGGCACTGACTGGTAGGATTTATATGCTTAAGAAGCAGTGAGTTTGTTTAGGAAGATTTTACTTCTTATTTTCTTTCTTTTCCACATACAATCCAAGTATTCAAATAAACAATTAAGTAACGAATAATGGTATTTACTTGTCATTCAGTCAGGCCAGTGGTAATGCCAATTATGTAGCTCGGGACTGTAATTTTAAAGTGTGTGTGTGGGGGGGGGGTGCTTCAATAATGATTTAAGCAAAAAAAAAAAAAAATCAGTATACTTAGTGCAGCCACAGTGTTTCCACTCCGCACTGTAATGCAGCAAGTGTATTTATCTGGTACTACTGAGGAAAAATAGTAATTTGCTCACATTTTAATAGTACCAAACCATTTAACACAAGCATTATGTACAAGGACTTTAAACACTGCACATATCTTCTTCACTTGAGGCAAGACTCTAAAAGCTGGTTTCTTCTACAGCGGGTCCATCTTTGTTTCAATGATGTTCCAGTCTCCACTACTACTCACACTGTCAGAGAACGGTGCACAGAGCACAGCCAAGCAGTGACTTGTTCTGTTACGCCAATAAGGTGCTATCTGTTCAAGGCAGTACCATGGACACCAAAGATGATTGGCCTAACTTAGTATAAAAGGGCGTAACTATAGTCCTCTTACATTTCATTAAGACTATGCCATACCAGCATAATATTTTAAATTTATACTGATTTTTTCAACATTAAAATTCACTCATTACACACTTTTTTTCTTTCTATAGATCATGAATCTATAGAACCCAGTATCAGCAATATCATGGACAGCAGTAGGTTTACACTTGAAAAGCAACAGAGAGATCTTTGCCTAAAATATAAAGTGTTAGAAGCTCACTTTGTACCTAACATTTTATTAAAATTGTATTTTTAAATCAAATAAAATGCCCACAAGCTATCAAAAGGGAAAGAATATAAAACCCGTATGGAACTACTTTCCCTTAACTATGGCACTGGCCAGAGAACCTGCCACAGGGAAGCTGGGTGCGTGGTACAGCAGAGGGAGGGGCCTCCTGCCTTCCCCTGGAGCATGATGATCATAATTGAATTTAAATTGGTACCTTGTAACTTTCAAAAAGAACAAAGTTTTCTCTTAGTATAATTCTAAAGTAAACCAAACTCTAAACCTATAAGCACAACTTGTAAGGACTTTACATTTTAGGTAACTTTTTTAAAAAGTTAATGTCATTTTCAACATTTTTTAAATTGAAGAACAGCTTTTATTTCAACTATTAACTATATGGTAATGCATTTTATAACCTAACACAAAAGAAATGTCTTCCCAGAGAATTTCTTAAGATGTATGGTTCAATGAGTTAAGGTTAAATTTTAATAAGAAACCATATTTACTTTTCCTAATACTTGTACTCACCTAGCCGGAAAGCCAATCTTTGAGATGAAATAAGATAGTCTAAATGGACTGATAAAATACTGATGATTTTGAGTTAAAACAGTTCGTGTCACGAGTCATTCTGATTTACACCAAGAAGGCAGGCAGGCAGGCTTCTGCTTACTGGAACCTGCCAGTCAGGCGAAACCTATGGCGACAGTCAGCCCTCCTCGGCGCCACGCCCTGTGCCTTCCTCTGTGGGCAGCTGCAGGGCTGAGTCAGCGTGCTGTCTGCCTGCGGACACTCCTCTGTATTCTGGCTGCCCACTCACAGCAAACTTGTCAATCTTGACGATACTCTCCCTGTCACTAGTTATCATCTTCAGAAATCCAGGGTCACTGACTTGGGTACACGTGGTGGTATTAACATCAACTCGCCTCAGAGCACTGTCAGGTGATAAAGAACTAATTGGATTACAGGTAAATACTGACATTTAAACCCACAGGGGCTAGGTTTGGCATGATGGCACAGACCTTAATCCCAGCACTTGAGAGAAGGACAGAGGACCACAGTTCCAGGTTACTCTAGGCAGACAAGCAAGCACACAGTGTGTAACCTCAGCGGTGGACTCTGAAGCCTTAACTCAGTCCCTCGTACCAGTAAACAGAACACCTAACACGCCCAGCCCTCCGTCACTGCGGCGTGTTCTAAGCTACTAACGACCATCGTCACACTGTCTCTATCCTGTGGCCACATCACCTTCCTAGCTGTCTCTTCCTCTATCCTCACCTCCACCTCCCCTAAAAAAAACAAAAAAAACAAAAAAAACCAACAACAACAACAAAAAAAAACCTTTAGGGCACAACTAGTCACACGGTTAATGTTTAGTGCACAAGAAATGTAACTAGGAAATGATTTGCATAGATGGACAACGCTTCCATGGAATACAACTGGTGACGTTACAGCCGGCCCCATTACAAGGTCCTGAAGCTCTCCAGGCAAGGGTACTCCCAACCCCAAGCAAAGAACTACAAAGTGTCGGTGCGGTTTATCTGAAGTGGGGTTAGGGCTCAGTGAAGGCAACGAGGAGACATTCCACGGCAGCTCGCAGGGCCAGCTGGCAGCAAGTGGTGCTGGCATTCACAAAGTCTTCAAAGCTCAGCATTTGGCCAGGCCCTCTGAAATGCTCTAACAGTATTGCCAGCCAGAGACTTCATACACTGGACATAGCGCCTGAGACACACAACAAGCTCGTGAGAAAGTGGGTCATGTGGAAGGCTTCAAGGAAATGCTGCAAAGTCGGGTGGCAAAACTAGGAAGAACCATGTTTCCTTTCTGCTTCTCATTGTTTCCTCCAAGAAAGTTCTGAAGGCGCTCAGCAGTACAAAAGGACATGGAAACAGCACTCTTCCTACATATGCCATGCTGAGCAGGACGAGGGAAGCACGGTGTGTGTGCCCATTACATGTAACTGAAGCTTCCAATTAGGATGAATAAAATTATATAACAAGAAATATCTGCAGCAGTGGGAGAACTACCAAATGACAGCAAAATAAAACAACCCACTTGTAGAAAAAACGAGTATTTTCTAGTTAAACTTAAGTGCAGACAATAGAAGCTCTGGGCTACTTCTAAGATTAAGGACAAGAAGACATTCTCCAATGGACACCGCTTTTGTAAGCTGCTTAGGGATGCTTAAAGCTAGGGCTAGGTTTTCTCATGAGCACATGATGGGCTGGTTTTAGTAAAAGTATCTAGGAGGAAAGCATTACCGTTGGAGGCCTACAACAGACAACCAGTTCTGTATTAACTGTGGGTTTCTTCAACTCAGTTTTAATTCCAGAGGAAATCTGCCTGTTGGCCTCCTCCATTGTGACAGGCAATCTCTTGGCTTCGTAGCCTATGTTTAGGAGAATGAGGGACAAGTCTATGACAACTCTGCTGTGGCGACCCAGTGCTAATAAATAAAGCTGGCTGTCGAGCACCTACCTTCCTTGTAATGTTAATAACGAAATGTGATGCAAAGAACTAAGGCAGTGGACTACACTACAGTGGGTCTGAGACAGGAGCTCACCCACGACTACAGCCAACACCTCCTAACCTCCTGTACCAACAATCCCACAAAGCACACATTCAAACAAGAGGCATCTAAAGATTTAAAAAAAGTATCTGCTATATTTTTGTATAAAAATAACCAACATTTTCTAATGTACACAAAGCCCAAAGATAAAAATCTGTGATATCTTTGTGACATTTTTTAGTTTCTACTAGCTCAACACAATCTCTGAAAAGAGTAAGAGTGGTGAACGCTCAGGCTCTCGCTGCCTCTCAGATCTGTGGCAGAGGATTTGTATATGCTCCTGCAACTGCTCAGATTCTCAGACATGTTGTAAAGGTAGAGAAAGCAAACACAATCAACAAATGTCTTGATGCCCAGCACTATAAGGCTCTCAGGGCATCCACAGAAAATATGTCTTAATGTCCTAACAGAAAACTGCTGAATGAAAACTTTTCGTTAAGAGCAAACTCTTTAAATACTTTGTGGGAAAAATCCAAAGACTTAGTAAGGGAGAAAAAGATGTGCATTCTAGCCAGACTCAGCGGGGTCACTTGGGAAGGGATCACATCTGCACCGCCAGCTCCCCTGCTGGAAGAGGCTCACAGGCACAACTGCATTGACACCTTCATCAGTGCACAGTAGTGCAGAGAGTCAGGAGGAGGTGAGCATGGCCTGTGTCACATGAGAGTCACACGGTCTGTAAGTTAGCCTCGTTTATAGGCCAATTTGATGGATGCCCTTCCCTTTCTAGTATACAGTAAGACTAAGAAGTACTTCAGCAGAACATCAGTACATCTGAATGACACTCCTCATCACAGCCCACCGTCCAAGTATGTGTCCCTGCAGGCGAAAAAGAGCAGTGTGCAGCTCTCCGCTCAGCAAGGCTCCTCAGCCTCGGCACCACTGGCATCTGTACACGTCACTCTTGGTGACAGAGGGACGTCCTGAGCACTGCAGCCACCTCTCTGGCTGCCTGCCACCACCACCCCAAGTCCTGTAACACCCTCCCCAAAAACTCAACCCCCAGCTCTGGCAACCACAGTGTGTGTAGATAATTGGCAACTGTCCCCTGGAGGACAAAAAGGGACCTCCACTGAGAACTATTGCTCTTGATACCCAAAACCCGGAGGAAAACTGCCTGTCATGCCAAGATGGGTGGTGAAGGCTAGAACAGAGACTCTGTCGCCTCCATAAATACTGCCCATGCTAGAACACAACCCTTTCTCACAGCCTGTCTGGAATACATATTTTTAAAAACATACTGGTATTTCATTGCATTCAATTCTGTCAATGGGCTCCTAAATTATCCTATTTCTCTATGACAACCTTTAGAAAACTAACAGGGTAGAAAAACATAAGAAAACAGAATTAAAGGAGGGAGAGTATAAATCAATAATTATTTTTAAAAGTATTCTTTTATATTAATGATAAACATTACCTTTAAAAAATTATCTAGTATAACATGTTTCTTTGAAAAATATGGGCCTCTGTAACAAGTCTTTCAGTGTGGTGTGTAGCTGGTAAAATTAACTCCACCAATGTTGGCTAATTACCAAGCCGTGTGATGAGCTAGGGCATCTGAAGGGAAATGCTGGCACTAGATGTGGCGATCCCAATGTGCCTGGCGTTCCATCATCAGCCTAGTGTTCTCAGCCGGAGGAGGCTTTACCTTTACCTACTAGGAGGAAGGAAACTGATGCCACATCAAAGTCTCGGTTCCTGTTACGAGTCCTTCAGAGAGTTGATGCGCGCGCAGATCTTCAAGGCTGGGCCCAGCTTGATGTTCATCGCACTCATGAGATGGTCTTCCTTCAGCAAGAGCAGGGCCTGCCCGTCGATCTCTTGTGCCCTGAACTCATCTGCCACATCCTGGCAGCCTGGAAGTCCATGAGATGAAGGTTAGAGTTACACACAGTTAGACAGAGCTCCTCATGGTGTTCTGCTGTCCCTGGGTCTGAGTCAAACCCCAAGGAAGAGCTCACTTGGGAGTCTTGCTTTAAAAACATTACACAAATAGCCGAGGTAAGAGGATCAACCCCAACATGCCACGGCAGGCCCGTGCAGAAAGGACTGCATCGTCATGTGTCACCTCACAGCCTCATCTCTGCATAACAGGCAGAGCGGAATGAAATGTTCTGCTATAAGTAAGAATCTGGAAATATCTTCTCAAGTGTCACCCAAACCTTCTGTGAATTCACATACTCGGTGAGTGAATGTCGGCATGCCTGGAATGTTTTTATTGTTCCCCCAGGATTGGTACATGCACATGTCACAGTGCTGCTGACATACACCGCGCTGCTCAACTCTTAACATCAACTTCAAAGCTTAACATCACTACAGTAATTTCTACCTTTCATTTCTGTTTTCTTTTTCTTTTTTTTCTTTTTTCTTTTTTTTTTTTTAGTTTTTTGAGACAGGGTTTCTCTGTGTAGCATTGGGTGTCCTAGACTTGCTTTGTAGACCAGGCTGGCCTCAAACTCACAGCGATCCACCTGCCTCTGCCTCCTGAATGCTGGGATTAAAGGCGTGTGCTACCACACCCTGCACGTTTCTGTTTTCCTACAGTCTATGTAGCCCAGGCTGGTCTTGACCTTATTATCTATTCTGTTTTCTCAATGCACGCTGGGATTACAGGAAAGTACCATAATCCTTTTTGTTACCCAGAGCCCTAGGGATGGCAGGCAAACGCTTTACTGCTGAACACATTACACACTCCCAGCACTCATCTTTACTTTTGGTAAGAAAACAAGTTGTCATTGGAATTATGAAGCTCCAGGGTCGTCTGCTACCAAGTAAACAGTGCACAGGCTCTCAGCCTACAGCAGGCTCTTGCTACCTGAGCCTTGACTGTCTCTACTGTCTACCGGAACACTTGCACAACCACTTTAGTCAATCACTTCCCTATCATGGTAAAGAAACATCTAGGTAGCCAGACTGCAGTGGCGCACATCTTTAATCTCAGCACTTGGGAGGCAGAGGCAGGAGGATCTCTGTGAGTTCCAAGGCCAGCCTGGTCTACAGAGTGAGTTCCAGGATGGCCAGAGCTACACAGAGAAACTCTATCTCCAATAACAAAAACAAAATTAAGAAACATCTAGGTTAGGTAATGAACTGCAAAGCCCAAAGAAGGGAGAATGCCAGAACACGAAAGTTCCCTTACAAGTAGTAAAATTATGAAAGTTAGCTTAGGAACAAGACCTAACAGCTTCACAGCCTTTTTTATACTCAGATCAATATTCCCAGGGGAGTCACAGGAAACAGATGAGAGACGGGAATGGTTACCTTGCACCTTGGAATACAGCAGTTTTGCTAGGATGGTTCTTCCTGTTATAAATTCACCCTCTAGTTTGTATTAAGCTAACGAGCCCCTATAGCCCCAGGAGCATCCCACAGCACTACAGTGCAGCGTACATGGATAAGTGAAGAAATGATAAAACTAAAAAAAATATAGCTCACTATGGAAAGCTATCTGAGACAGGAACAGGTTTTGTTTGTGTTGCCAACATTTTTCTCAGTGTCCCTCAATGACTCTGTTATTTTCTCTTTACTGCTTCTTATATGGCAGCCAGCTTTTCAGTTTCTCTATTTTGGTAATTTCTCAGATTTTCAAAATCCTGTATAAAATGTATATGGCGTTGCCCATGTACCACACGTAAGAACCCATATAGATGGAGCAGGGTTACTCACCATGGAAAAGCCCCTTTTCTTTTCCCAGAGGTAGCTCTGAACAAAACTGACTAATCTTGCATCTAGTTGTGACTTCATCCTTCTTTTATGGAAGAACTAACGCTCTTCTCTCCAGTCTTAGTTATAAGAACCCAGGAAAGGAAAGAAGAGAGAGAGAGAAACGATAGGACTTACTCAGATTCAGAAATCAAGAGGAGTGACGAGTGAGGCCCACAGAGCTTTATTTGGGGATGAAGGAAGGAGCTGCGCCCTTGAGGAAATACCCAGCATGCTCTCATTCCTCCTGACTGAGACTCCTTTCCAGAGGTAGATAGCAAAAGCACTGGCAAAATATTTCTAAAGTGTCTTGGGAAACAGCATGATTAAATAATATACATTATTGTCATTATTTTTAGATTCCCAACTTTCTCAAGCCAAACACAAAAAGTACCATTACATTAGGACAGACGTGAGAAAATAAGGTGACTTATAGAAAGGGAAGGGCCAAGCAAGTATACATCTAGAAACTTACTGGAAAAAAAAAATCAAGATTTTAAAGTTTTAAGTATTCAAGATACTCTGAGCAAAGGTTCTGAGTTTCTGACTTCCTGACTGACAGCAGCATCCACTTGGACTGAAGGAAGCCAAGCACCGAATACACAGCACACACGTGAGGCAGCCAGGCAGCCGGGCTGGCTCCAGTCACCCTGACCGAGTGCACAGGTCTCAGTGAGGCGCTGGCCTCTGCCACAGCCCACCTGAACTTCCCAGTGTCCACAATCACTTCTCCCACTTTGAAAACCAAAACAAAACATTCTGTGGACAAACTGACCTCACTAAAGCTACAGAAAAAATACCAAGAGCCACTCGCTAGTGCAGAATAAACATGTCTCCAAAAGACAGCAAACAGTTGTACTTTAAATAATTCCTACCTGCATTCCTACAGAGACGCAAACGTCCACGTGGAAGGTGCGCTCTAAAGGGCTGCTCACTAAAGGGAAGCAGAGTGCTGTGGAGCAGCCTCTGGGGACTGCCAGGCTGGCAGTGCTCACTGGGGCAACTGGCAGCTCTCACACAGGAGCTCGCTACCGGGAAGCTTTACACAGCCCTAGGGGGTGTTTAGCAACACGACAGAGAGAGCAGAAGCCAGAGTGCACGCGGCTGCCTGGATTACAAGGAAGTACATCCTGTCTCAAAGAGCATGTAAGAGATCACACAAGGGGGCTGGAGACATGGCTCAGTGGTTAAGAGCTGCCTGCTCTCCTAAAGGTCCTGAGTTGAATTTCCAGCAACCGCATGGTGGCTTACAACCATTTGTAATATGATCTGATGCCCTCTTCTGCAGATAAAGTACTCATATACAATAGATAAATAAAAAAAAAAAGAGATCACACAAGGGATGAGCTTGCAAAGAAACCACAGGGGAAACAGAAACGGCCCTGAGAGTTCAGAAAGTTACTTACAAACGCCAGAGAGGGAGAAAGAAAGAGAAATACATGTTTCTGGTTTAAGACTTACCCTAAGCAGCAGAGCACTACTCTGAGGGGAACTTTCAGAAAGCAGTAACTGATAGCACAAATAGATTGTTTGATCTGCCAAAGCAATTCAGCAATCCTCCTACTTCATCAGCAACAAATACAACCCATCAGCTCTGTCTCTTTTGAATGATATGGAATGTTCATAAGTGCAGGTGAACTCAGTAAGGCAAGAATGTCCAGTGTTTGGTGTGGCTGTTGAACTCAAGTGAAAGAAGAGTCAAACAGTCTTGAGCAGAGTGTTTTGATCTGCTGAAGCAGTGCAGAGCAGGCACGAGCACCTGGATGCTAGGAAAACTGCCATCAAGAACAACACTTGAAGTGACCAGAGTCTCAGCAGTAAGGACAATGCGTTAGTTATTTGGGACAACTAATTTTATTAGCTAGAAAACAACTCCCATACCCAAAGGAAAAGTAACCTCTGCCCTCGTCAGAACCCAGGCTCTGGCCCTCTGTACTCTGTTTCTTCATGTAGAAAGAGGGAAAGCACCCAGCCCAGGTAATCAGTTTGGACTCCAGTGTTATGGCAGGGTTAAGGCAGCTATGCTGGTCTGAAACTAAAATTTTGTCTTGTTTCCATGAATATTAAAACAATCATCACTGCAGGTTCACTACCCCCAATCCACTAAGAGACCAAACTTAAAGCAGAGTCTGCTGGTCTGCTACTGACACACACCTTTTCTTATGCAGGTGCTTACAAATTTACATGAAATATACTTCCTTTAGGCAACTCCTTCTTCCTGTGAGCAGGACCATACCTTGTTTTGTTAAAAATTCAGCATTTAGAAAAGCGATGATACAATAATAAAATTTCAGAGTTCAGCAAGTGAGGTAAAATTTAGTTTTTAAATTATTATTTCTATTTCCTTCAACTCTAAATTTGCTTCTGAAACTTTTGTTACCTCCATAGGAAGACAGCAATACCTCAATACTTCTTAGCTCGATTTACGAGTGCCTGATGGATAACCCATGTGAGATGTGTTCTTCTAAACACCTGAAGATGGGAATGATACAACTCACAACGAGACCAGCAGGGATTGTGTTTTTAAAATCTCATTTTCTAGGCTAGTAATACCAGTGTTTTACAAACTTAAAGAAATACACTGTCCTAACAAACATTTAGTGTGGATCGCACTGCAGGCAAAGGCCTCACAATCTTTGGCTGCCAATCCCCTTGCAACATAGATACAAAGAATGCCACTAAAAGAAAAAAGGAAACTGAAGCTGATGAGAAAAATAACAAAAGAAGAGAACAGGCAAGCACAAGGTTACCCTCAGTATTAGAATAAATGTAGCCTTTTACAAAGAAAGCAAAAATTTGCCCTAGAATTGGCTAGCTTTCAAAAATACGCACAGAAAAAAAAAAATACGGTCTTTCTTGTTTCAGCTTCAAAATGGCTGGTTAGCTGAGGAAACGATGAGGAAATAGAACAGAAAAATTGAAAAGCAGAAACGGAGAAGTGTCACTTCCACTCCTGACCTCCTGCGAGAATCAGACGGAGGAAGACAGCACCTCAACGTCCGCCAGCTGGGGTGCCACAGGAGAAGCAGGGCTTGTCAGTCTTTACTCATGTACAAGTGTGAAAGAACACACAGTCATGCTGAGGGAGTAAGAAAGAGGGAGCAGATCACATTCAAAAGCAAACTCCACTTAGTTAACAGGCACACAGTTTCCCTAGCCTTTAATGCCAAAAGTGTGGATAGACTTAACACCATTTTCTTGTGTGGGCACAAGAAAAACAGCCAGGCTAGTTGTGTGTGCTACATACCGGGCAAAGAATGGATGAAGGCCCAGACATCGTCCACCGTCCATATAGAGGGCTCACTCTGTGCAACCGGGAGCAAGTCACTGTTCTCAGGCATTTTCCTGATTCTCACATCTCGAAGCTCGCGTTCTCTTTCCCGCTCACTCTGCCTGCGCAGACGCGTTGTCATAGCAGAGGGCACAGAGTCTTCATGGGAAGCCACGTCTTCTTCTGCAGATGGATAAGTAATTGGAAGCTGGAAAATGCAGTACAAGTAAAATACAGCATTGCACTTTCCTTGCATCTCTGAAAAGGACATTGTAGATTGAAGCAAGCTTTCTACAGACCTGCCTAAGGACATGATCCCTTGCTGCCCCTTCAGGGCCACTTGGACGACGGCCCCGGTGCCCAAGACTTGGATTATCAGGCTTACGATTCCAACGACTAAGTGCAAATTTTTTAGAACAGCTAACATTGTACCTAAGGAATTCAAGAAAGAAAAATTAAACAATATATAGGAAACCCATTTTAGTATTTAACTGTAACTTTAAAATACAACTGTGGCACAGTAAGTACTAGATAATTATTAAGCATTATAAGACTTCACAAAGTACATCCAGCTTACTGAATAGTTCTATTTATGCTACAGGTCAAATATGGTCTCTGTATGTATCATAAAATATCCCTCAACATAATACTAGATACTTATAACAAGGTAATAATATTTTCTCCTGATTTTAGAGGAATAATGAAAAACCTGCGAAATCTATAAGATAATTTGCAATGCAGCAAAAAAATTCATGGTTCCAAAAGAGAGACTTTGTAATAAATATTTCCAATCCTTATTTAAATGAATTTTGAAGGAATATATTTAGGGTTTTGTTTTTTCTTATTGTGTTTAGAGTATGTGGAAAGGAGTGTGCAGATGTGTATTGCAGGTACAATAGCACATGTGTGTACAGATGCAGATGCACGTGTGGAGACCCAGGTTTGGTTCTCAGCTCATGGGGGAGACTCACAGCTGCCTGACCCTCCAGTTCTAGGGGATCCAATACCCTCTCCTCTGGCTTCTACATCAGGCACATACGCAGTGCACATATATTTTTGGAGGCAAAACACACCAATTTGGTTATTGATGACTATTCTAGAACAATACATGTAATTTTGTTTACCTCTGTTTTATGGGAGTTTCAGAGATAGAAATAAGGAACACCATGAGGATTAGCAGACCGCTGTCCTCTAGAAATGCAGGTGTGCCCCGAGAGCCACAAAAACAACTGAAGGCCCTACTGTGGTCAGCAATGCTTTGACTTCTAATTAATCTATCAGGTAACAAAACTTACCACTGAGGAAAGGAGAGAGCTGGTTTTGTGCCTGGCAGTCAGTCCTTACAGAGTTAGCTCTCCAAAACTGTCAGCTAAGCAGCCCTGCACAGCAGCAGTGCCTCCCTGCCCTAACACGGCCTCTCTTCCTTGTCCTCTGTGCCATGCGTCACCGTGTCTGAGCCCCTGACATCTAAAGAGCCTTGTCTAGAGCACACTATACGCCTAGCCAGTCGTCCCCGCTGGGAGCAGGGTAAAGGCAGGTAGTGTTAAGTGTCCTGATACACTTCTGAGCAGATGAGAGGGTTAGAATATCCTGAAAAACAAACCATTCCCCAAATCTCCCAGCATTTTTAAGCAGCATTAGAAAGCTACTGGTGTTTCATGTGCTTTCCGCAAACTGAAATTCAAGTTAAAACACAAATCCAGCATAATCTTATTACAGATCCGCCACTAATCATGAATAAACATTTGAGCAATGGACAGAAACAGCAAGCCCACTTCTGAGAGAAGCTTACTTCTGTTGTACTCATTAAAGGTAGTAAGTTCAACTAACTGTGGCTTTTCAGCAACTAAGCAACATGATGGTCAAGCAAGAAGTTCACTGGCTTCTTATGACAATATAAATTTCAAAATCATCAAACTAAACCCAGGTCTTCTGAAAGGACATCAAGTATTCTTTTTATCTTTAATATATATAATGCACGATTGCTCTCTCTTCATGTATGCTAGAAGAGGGCATCAGATCCCTTTACAGATGGTCATGAGCCACCATGTGGTTGCCGAGAATTGAACTCAGGACCTCTGGAAGAGCAGCAGCCGATGTTCTTAACCAGTCCACATCAAGTATCTTAATTGCAACACCATTGTTCCAGCCTCTGTCTTTATGGACTAGTATTCTACTGGGTGTGGTGGAACATGGCTTTGATCTCAGCACTTGAGAGGCAGAGACAGGTGGATCACAGAATGCTGGAGACCAGCTTGGTCCACACGGTAATTCCAGGCTAGCCAGGGCTATAACGCAAGACCTTACATAAAAATAAATTAATTTTCAAGTTAATTAGTAATTATTTATTTAAACCACAAGACTAATATTTTATCACACACCAGTCACGCTACAGCAGAGACTCTCCCAAGCATGTCCTTGCACCAGACGACTGCTCCTTCCCTGGAGGGTGCACGCTGTGAACCTGCATTATCAGGACCAGGGTGAGCTACTGCTGCGGGGGCACTGACCGTCCTGTGGTATCAGACCTAACTCTCCCTATGCTCAACTCTAACCTTGTCTTGACTTCTCGTATTAGTTAGTGGTTCTTTCTAAGTAAATCCCAAAACACCGACATACCTTTTGGCACATGACATAGTACAGAATCGTTTTGACCGTAAAAATTCATTTGGATATCCCATTTTCCCACAGAACTCACACTTGAGCAACTCATTATCCATTTCTTCTAACGTCTCTAAAAGAAGAAAAGAAAGGAAACAGCCAAAAATGTGAGTGTGTCAAAATTTCTTTCAGCCTCTAATTCTAGTCAGACCAGCATTTCTTTACCTTTTTTGGATCCAGAACTATTCTGACTAGGCTCCTAATTCCTTCTTTCTACGTAAAAATTATGTGGTTTTTTCCCTCTATACAATAAGTATAGGTGAGTTTTGCTAAGAGGCCGGCCAGCATGTCTAAATGTACAAACATCAATATATGGCTTGTAAATACTGAGAAACGAAGGTGAGTGCCATATGTCACTGCCCTCTAGAAGGACACTGCCAAAAAGCAGAACGTGGGCTATGACTTTGGTACACTAGATTGTGGAGACTTACATCAGGGGGCTGTTTAAATTCCTAATGAAGAGAATAGCTCAAAATGGTGAAACTTACATATGTTTGATTTTAGTAGGACATGTAAAATATTTAACTAAGAGACTTGTAGTATATGACCAACTTCATAAAAATATATATAACCAATTTATAAAAGTTCTTTTTAATATTAAATAAAATTAATTCTGCTTTTAAATCTCAAACAGTCTCATAAGGTCCAACTTTTGATGTGATTTCTAGGGTGCTCCCTACTAAGACAGACTATAATTGCAGCCCCAACTCTCTCCTTCCCAGCACCTGAAGCAAGCAGCTCAATCTGCATGCCCTTTCCCCAAAGTACTGAAGTAACGATTAGTGGATACCTGTTCCATTTCACAGTCTCCTCCTAAGAACTAAAAGTACCGGGGCTAGAGAGGGCTCAGTGACGCTGTTCTAATTTTCCTTCAGACGAAATCACCGGAGGATCAGCAGTAAAAGGGGGAATTACTTGGAAACCATGATAGATGTAACGATTTACCAAGGAAGATAATATACAATTTTTACAAATCACAAGCCATTGTTTGGAAAGTCTGATTATAAAACCAGTCCAAGTAAAACAAGAGTTGATCCTTGTGCTGGTTAGTTCTTGTCAGCATAACACAAAGTTGAGGGGTCGGGCTACTCAAGCCCTTAGAAGCCTAGAAGATCATGAGTAAAACCCAGACATCAGACACTGAGCTGTTAACACTGTTGGAGTTTGTGTTTGCTTTGATCTGACTGTTACTATGCCCTAGGTTTTCTCTTTTACAGTAAGAAATAATATAACTCATTTTACATTTTATTGCAGCCCATAGTTGAGACTTTGGACTTTTAAAGTGTTGAAAAGTTTAAAGACTGTAAGACTTTGAAAGTTAAACTAAGCCGGGCACAGTGGTGCACACTTGTAATCCCAGCACTCAGGGAGGCAGAGGCAAGGGGATCACTGTGAGTTCAAGGCCAGCCTGGTCTACAAAGCGAGTCCAGGACAGCCAAGGCTACACAGAGAAACCCTGTCTCGAAAAACAAAAAACAAAAAAAGCAAAACAAACAAACAAAACCCCAATCTATGTTTTATATTGTGATATTAACAAGGGGCCTTGGAGATAACAAAACAGAAAAGGTTACAGTTTAATAAGTGTTTGTGTGAAGTTATCAAGGGGTCAGCTGTACTGGCTTTTGTCAACTTGACAGAAACTAGTGTCATTTGGGAAGAAGGACCTCAAATGAGGAACTGCCTCTATTGGCCTGTGGGCAGCTTTTAAATTAAAGATTGAAATTCCTGGTTGGAGTCTCTCTGGGCGACGGGCTGATAACCTCCCTGCCAAGCTGGCTTTCCTCAGTGTCACATCGCAGTAACAGAGAAGCAAACTTGGACAATCCTGTAAAGAGACTTATACATACCATGAATTTTAATAGCCTGCCTATCTTAGAAATGAGTGTTTTATATTGAAATTATATATACAAAAACCAAAGCCACTAAGTAAACGGCCTCACCATTTTACTCTCTATTATAGTGCATGGACACTGGTATACACAATAATAAAAATACTGAAATTATAAAACGGCCTTGGAAAGTTAAAACTATGAAGTACTTCAAAGTGTTAGCATTTTATGTATTATTTCTTTCCTATGAGATTTATTAACGGTCTTTAGGTTTTGCTGTCCTTCCTGCAGCCTCTTCTCCTGTTGAACTGTCCATTGTTTCGTCTCCCTTTAGGCCTTTCCTCCTTCGTCCCACTATGACTGCAGGTGTCACTCATACACCAACCTCTACACACATCCGACAGAGAGATGGCCAGCACGATGCCAAACCCCTTTCAGTTTCTGACAACTGCCAAGAAACTGTGGTAAAATACCTTCAGGTCCAGGGTCCTCTGAGACCTGGCTGCACCTGCCTTCCCACGCCTCCTCCTCCTCACCCACACTGCTGTGTGTTCACCACCGTGACGTGATAAACACATTTTAGCATAGAACCTTCATTCACACACCACTTCTTACAGATAAGAGCAAGAAAAAGGAATACCTGAGTATCTTTACTCCTTTTCATCTCAAATAAGAAATTTCAGGCCAGGTGTGGTGGCGCACACCTTTAACACCAGCACTTGGGAGGCAGAGGCAGGTGGATCTCTGTGAGTTCAAGACCAGTTTACTCTACAGAACAAGTCCAAGACAGTCAAGGCTACACAGAGAGACCCTGTCTCAAAAAACCAAAGGAGGAAAAAAAAGTCCTCACATATAAAACTAAAAACATGTATTTGAGAATTAAACGAAATTAAATTCTAACAGTGAAAGCCACCATGGTGACCTTGTGTGGATGCTGACTATCCTGTGCTTGCTTTCTGTCAGCCATTTTATTACTGAGTTGTGAGGGATGTTCAGTGTGCTGAGAAGGGCTCTCTGACGGTAAGGAGTGTAACAGTAGTTTTCTCTTAGAACAGATATTATCATCTGTTGACTGACAAGATCATCCTTAGTGTAACTGTGACGCCCAGTTGGTCACACTGCCGACGCCATAGGAAGGACAAATCTAAAACCAGAGTCCTGGATGGCCTATATTTTTAAGCAAATTCAGTAAAATCGTCATTTGTTACTTAGGTCTGCTTTTTAAAAGCGAGAAGTGTTGTCTTGATTCAAGAAATTTTAAATTACTTTCTCTCTGTATGCTAGAACTTGCCCCAGGAGGAATCAAGCTAGCACTGGAGAAATGCGCCCCAGAGCTGTTGCCCTTTCCTTGTTTGGTGACAAGTCTGGTTGGCTTGCCCATTATTCTAGTCCAGCAGTTTACATGCTCACTGCACGTGATGAGCAAATTACTCCTTTCCATGGGAAAAGCCACGCCCCCTTGCAAGCGGTGCGAGCCTAAGGAAAGGGCTATGCGGCCCACAGACCTTCGGCAATCATGTCTTCCATCTCTGTGTCCGACGAGTTATCCGCGTGCTTCGTGTTGTTCTGCAGCTCTGGCTGCACACACATGGAATTTACCACCTGACTGTCCAAGAGAGGCCTCTTTTTCACAGGTTGTTCTATCAGCAAAGATGAACGACTCACCTTTAAAAGGAAAAGAAAATGAAAAGAAATAATCTCTAAATAACTCAGAAATAAATGAGTTAAATTTTAAAATGACCCCTCTGGCTTCTGTGATACTTACTCAGTGATCAGATGCAATCATTAGGGGGTAACTCCTCAAGTCAAAGGTTGGCTACACACACACTATAGCTAGCCCGCAGCAGAACACACACTGCAGTGTCTGTCAGGGAGAGCGCACTGCTGCTTTAGGCAAGTGGCTTTTAAAAATAAGTCTTACATCTAGTGCTTCTTACATTTGTAATATTAAAGCAGAAGCGACTGATTCCCCAGCATCAAGGGAAAGCGACCGTCCTAACTCTCAGTGTCCTTGGGAGTGAGGGGAAGCGGTTGCTGTTTGAACTGATTTACTTTGCAGTTCTGGGAACTGATCCGCAGTCTTGCATCTGTGCCTTTAGAATGTTTTAAGATAGCTCCTCACTAGGCAGCTGCTGTCGCTTCAGCCTCCACCCAGTGCTGGCATCACAGTCCTGTGCAGTGTCCATGCCCACCTTAACTTTCACAGTACTATTCAGTTCAGTAACTCGCTCTAGTTCAAGGCTGTGTCCACAGGCATTTTGTGATTTGGGGTAAGGATGAGGAACAATCAAAGGTGTGTTCATCCTTGCACACGGATACTTTACCTAGCAGTTGAGCCTTCTCCACAGGTCACATTGGCCCCAGATTTTTTTCCAGTATAATTTATTCTGAGAGAAAATAGTGCTAAGTTGCCCAGACTGGCCTTAAACTTGAAATCCAACATCAACGGCCTAAGTAGTTAAGGTTACAGGCCTGTGCCCAGCAGGCCCAACTTAACATTTTTAAATTATCATCATCATCACCATCAGTAGTAGTAGCAGCAGCAATGCGGGCATGCGTGCGGTGCATGTGTGTGTGCCTGCGTATGCATGCATGTGTGTATGTGTGTGTGTGCCTGCGTGTATGCGTGTGTGTGTGTGTGTGTGTGTGTGTGCCTGCGTGTATGCATGTGTGTGTGTGTGTGTGTGTGTGTGTGTGTGTGTGATATGTGAAGGAGAAATCAGGTACCACAGCACACATGTGGACAGTGGAGAACACCCCGTAGACTTATGTATGCTCTTCCTACCTTTATGTGGGTTCCAGGGACCAAACTCAAGTTGCCAAGTTAGCATAGAAATGGCCTTTACCTGCTGTGCCATCTTGCTGGTGGCTTTTAAAAATACAGAAACACTAAATAGACTGGGCAAGAAAGAAAATAAATTCCCTTTGGCACGTAATAATCAAAACGCTAAACGTACAGAGTAAAGAAACAATATTAAAAGCTGCAAGAGAAAAAGGCCAAGTAACATCCGAAGGCACCTGTTAGACTCACACCTGACTTCTTACAGAGAATCTAAAGCCAGAGGGGCCTGGACAGATGTTCTAGACTCTAAAGAGAACACAGATGCCAGCACAGCCTTCTTTATACCTGTGATTGCAAAACTTTTTTTTTCTGGTTTTTTGAGACAGGGTTTCTCTGTGTAGCCTTGGCTGTCCTGGACTCACTTTGTTGACCAGGCTGTGGTTGCCAACTTTTTGTGAAAACAAAACTTTAAATCACAATTGATGAAAAAAATAAGACACTCTACGATAAAACCAAATTTAAGCACGATCTATTTACAAACCCAGCTCTACAGAAGGTGCTAGAAAAGGAATTCCAACCTTACGATGTTAAATCACCAAGAAAACACAAGGAATAAAGTATCCCAAACCAGCAAATCAAAAGAGAAACACACGCACGCGCACACACACACACACCCCACACACCATACACACACACACACACACACACACACACACACACAAAATAACAGCAATCAACAAACACTGCTTACTGATATCAATGGTCTCAAATCCCACAACAAAAAGACAGATGAACAAAATCAATTTGAAAATAGTATCCATCCTTCTGCTGCATCCATGAAGCATACCTTAACATCAACAACAGACACCGCCTCAGGGTAAAAGGATGGAAAAATATACAGTCCAAGCAAACGGACCTAAAATGTAAGCACCTTAATATACGACAAAATCAACTTCAAACCAAAACTAATCAGAATAGGAGAAGACACTACATACTCAAAAGAAAAATCCATCAAGAGGACATTGCAATTCTTAATATCTATGCATGAAGAATGAGGGCAACTAAGTTTATAAAAGAACCCCTACTACAGTATAAATCAAATACTGACCATCACTCATGGAGAGTAGGAGACCTCACACAGCACCCTCACCCATGGACAGCTCATCCAAACAAAAGGTAAACAAGAGAACCGTTGGAGCTGACTGACATCATACACCTAAGAGACCTAACAGATACTTATAGAACATTCCACCCAAACACAAAAGACCAGACATTCTTCTCAGCACCCGTAAAACTGGGCACACACTCAAACACAAAGTAAGTCTCAACAGATATAAGGAAACTGAAGTAACTGCCTGCACCCTACCTGAGCACCACACACTAGAGCCGGACATCAACAAAGAGTCAACAGGAAGCTCACAAACTCATGGAGACGCCACAATGCGCTACTGTATGGAAAGGTCCAAGACAGAAATTAAGAAATTAAAGACTTTCTAGAATTGAATGAAAATGAATACACAACATATTCAAATTATGGGACACAATGAAGCTGATTCTAAGAGGAAAGTTTCATAACAAAAAATATCTACATTTAAAAAAATGGAGTGATCTCATAATAGTTACCACTTAAGAGCATTATCTGAAAGCTCTAGAAAAAAGGGAGTCACACCCAAAAGGAATAGACAGCAAGAAATAATGAAACTCTAGGCTAAAATCAGTAAGACAGAAATAAACAAACAAAAAATATGAAGAATGAATGTAACAAAGAGGTTATTCTTTGAGAAAATTAGTAAGATTGATAAGCCCTTATCCAAGTTAACTAAAATGCAGAAGCAGAAGTTCCAGTTGAACAATGTTCGAGATGAAAAGGGGGACATAACACACACCAAGAGAGCCGAGAACCATACGGAATACTTTAAAAACCTGGACTCAAGCAAACTGGAAAATCTTCATGGATAATTTTCTGAATACATACCACTTACCAAAGTTAAATCAGGGTGAGATAGGCAATTTAGGCAGACCTATAACCTCCAGTGAAACAGGCGCAGTAATTAAAACTCCACCAATCAATACAAGCCCAGAGCCAGATGGTCACAGCACAGAATTCTACCAGACTTTCAAAGAAGGGTTACTGTCAATACTCATTAAGTCATTCCACACACAGAATGGGAATACTGCCCAACTCACTTTATGATATTACAGCTACCCTAATACCAAAATCATAGAAAAATGCCCAATAAAGAAAGAACTACAGACCAATTTCTCTTATAAACATAGATGCAAAGATTATCAATAAAGTAATTGCCAACAGAATCCAAGAACATATCAAAAAGATCATCCACCATGATCAAGTAGGCTTCATCCCAGAGCTGCAGGGATGATTCAACATACAGAAATCAGTAAGTGTAAGCCACCATACAAACAAAAACACAAAAGCCATATGACCATCTCATTAGATTCAGAAAAGGCCTTTGACAAAATCTGACACCCCTTCATGATAAAAGTCTTGGAGGGATTGGGGATCTCTCCGTACCTAAACATAATAAAAGCAATATACAGCAGGCCTACAGTCGACATCAACTTAAATGAAGAGAAGCTAAAAACAATTCTACTAAAATAAAAAAACATGACAAGGTAGGACAACCTCTTTTAATACTACGCAATATAACTGAAGCCTTGCAGTCTTCGCTGCAGCCATAAGACAACTGAAGGCTATCAAAGGGATGTGAACCGGACAAGAAGTGTCTTCATTTGTAGAGGATACAACAGTATATATAAGTGACCCTAAAAATTCCACCAGAGCAATGTAGCCAGATACAAAATTAAATTAAAAAAAAAAGTCAGTAGCCATCCTACATACAAATGACAAAAGAGCTGAGAAAAAAAAAAAAATCAGGGAAACAACATCCTTCACAATAGCCACAAATAATATAAAGTATCTCAGTGTAACTCTAACCAGGCAAGTGAAAGGACCTGTACGACAAAAACTTCAGGCTTTTGAAGAAATAAATTGAAGAAGATATTAGAAGATGGAAAGATCTCCCATGCTCATGGATCAGTAGGATTAACATAATAAAAATGGCCATTTAATCAAAAGCAATCTACAGACTCAATGCAATTCTCATCAAAATTCCAACACAATTCATTACAGACTATAAAAGAAAAGTATTCAACTTCATATAGAAAAACAAAAACAAAAACAAACCAAGATAGCTAAGACAACCCTGTGCATCCAGAAGTATCACCACCCCTGATTTCAAGTTCTCCTACAGAGCTATAGTAATAAAAACTGCATGGTATGCCATAGAAACAGACTAGTTGATCAATGGAATCAAACTGAAGACCTAGATGTAAATCCACACACCCATGGATATCTGGTTTTTGATAAAGAAGCCAAAATTATACAATGGGAAAAAGACAGCATCTCCAGCAAATGGTGCTGGTCTAACTGGATGTCAGCAGACAGACCCACACTCATCGCCCTGCACAAAACTCAAGTCCAAGTGGTCTATCAAAGACCTCAGCATAAAGCCAGATAAACTGAACCTGATAGAAGAGAAAGTAGAGAATATTCTCGAACACATTGGCACAGGAGACAACTTCCTGAGCACAACACGATTAGCAAAGGCCACCATTAAAAGGACAACATGGCAGCCTACAGAACAGGAAAATATTTTCAGCAACTTCACATCTGACAAAGGGCTGATCTCCAAAATATAGAAAGAACTCAAGAAACTAGACATCAACAAAACAAATAATCCAACTTAGAAATGGGATACAAAGCTGGGCGTGGTGGCACACACCTTTAATCCCAACACTAAGGGAGGCAGGGGCAGATGGATCTCTGTGAATTCGAGGCCAGCCTGGTCTACAAAGTGAGTCTCAGACAGCCAAGGCTGTTACACAGAGAAACCCTGTCTTAAAAAACAAAAACAAACAAACAAAAATGTTTAAAAAAAAAAAAAAAGGCTGGAGAGATGGCTCAGAGGTTAAGAGCAGCAGCTGCTCTTCCAATTCCCAGTAATGACATGATGGCTCACAACCATCTCTGAAATGGGGTCCTCGTCTGCAGTGCAGCTGAACTGAGTAGGGGAACAGGAGGAATCAGGTAAGGATAAGATGGAGGGAAAGAGTCCTGGGAGAGACAACTGGTATTGGGGGACATTTCAGGGGTGAGGTAGAAACCCAGTACAATGGAAACTCCCAGAAATCTACCAGGGTGACCCTAGCTACGACCTCTACCAATGGGAGCTATGGAGCCTAAACCTCACATATCCTTAACCAGGCAAGACTTCCAGTGAAGGGACTGGGACACCAACCCAGCCTCAAAGATGTGCTGCGGTAAATAAAGGTGGCACCGACATTGAGGGAGTGGCCAACCACAGACCAGGCCAGCTTGAGACTCATGCTATGAAAGGGAGCCCACTCCTGACACTGCCTGGAGGGCCAGGAACCAGAAGCTGGATAGCCCAGGCACCTCGGATAGAACCAAACACGACTGAGAAAAAAAAAAGTCAATAAAATGATTCCTAATGATATTTTGCTATATTTGTAGACAGGAGCCTAGCATGCTTCATCCAACAACTGATGGAAACAAATGCAGAGACTCACAGCCAAACATTAGGTGGGAGCTCCAGAAATCCTGTGGAAGAGGAGGAGAAAGAACTGTAGGAGCCAGAGGGGACAAGGACACCAAACAAAAATCCACAGAATCGACCAACCTGGGCCCATAAGGGCTCACGGAGACTAAACTGGCAATCAGGGAGCATGCACTGGAATGACCTATGTCCTCCACATATGTAGCTGTGTAGCTTGGTCTTCCTGTGGGACTCCTAACAGTGGGAGCAGGGGCTGTCTCTGACTCTTTTGACTGTTTCTAGGACCCTTTTCCTCCTACTAGTTTGCCTAGTCCAACTTTAATACAAGGCAAGGTGCCTAGGCTTTCTTTCGTTCTTTCTTTCTTTCTTTCTTTCTTTCTTTCTTTCTTTCTTTCTTTCTTTCTTTCTTTCTAAGACAGTGTTTCTGTGTGTAGCCTTGGCTGTCCTGGAACTCACTTTGTAGACCAGGCTGGCCTCAACCTAACAATGATCTGCCTGCCTTTGCCTCTCGAGTGCTGGGATTAAAGGCGTGTGCCACAGCACCCAGCTGAGCTGTCTAGTCTTATTGCAACTTGGTATGCCATGTTTGGTTGATATCCCTTTCTGAAGGGAAGTGGGGGAGAGGTGGATGGGGGGTTAGGGGAAAGGCCTGGGGGGAGAAAACTATGATCAGGATGTAATATATATACGAGAAAAGTAAACAAACAAGTAAATAGAAGAAAAGGTGAAGTTGTTATTGTCACTACAATGGTGATAATCAGTAATAGTTATGGCTAGTAAATGCCAGGTACCACAAAGAAAAGAATAACACGAGAGTATTTAATCCTCATACACCCAAAAAGCATCTCCATCAGGCAGATAAGCAAAAGTAAGATAAGAAATGGCTAGTAAAAAATGTCTCAGGCCAGGCAGTGGGATGCACAGCTTTAATCTCAGCACTTGAGAGGCAGAGACAGATGGATCTCTATAAATTCAAGGCCAGCCTGGTCTATAAAGTGAGTTCCAGGACAGCCAAGGCCACACAGAAACCCTGTCTTGAAAAACCAAAGAAAAACAAACAAACAAAAAGGTTTCAGAACTTATATAGGAAAATACATAAAAGATTAGACAGTTAAAACTCTACGTAAAAAAAAAAGAATAGACTTCTTTTTTTTTTTAAAGACAAGGTTTCTCTGTATAGCCTTGGCTGTCCTGGACTCAATTTGTAGACCAGGCTGGCCTCAAACTCACAGTGATCTGCCTGCCTCTGCCTCACGAGTGCTGGGATTACAGGCATGCACCACCACGCCCCGCTACCAATGGACATTCTTAAAAAGACTGTTATGTAGCTAAAAATAATTCTAAAGATATAAATAACCTTCTACTTACAGGGAATGGCTCCAGTCCTTCCTGAATCACGAAACCTTCTATAACGTGGGTCAGGATCTGTGGTTTCACAATAGCCTGTGGCGGCTTGTTCTCAAGGCTGGGGGTGCTGCTGGCCAGAGACGCGGCACTGCCCCTTGTGGAGGCAGCAGGCACTAGGAGCGGTGGTGGGGGCACAGACACGTGCGCGGGGTCTGAAGGAGACTTGATCACTGAAGCACTGACTGAAGCCACAGCAGGCAGCTCCACTTGCTCTGCAAGAAACGGGATTTCATCTTTAGCTATCTGCCCTGCAGAGATGAAGGGCACTCAGGGATGAACACAGGAGAATTTCTCATCATGCTTGCTGTCTCATCTAATCTGTACAGGATCCCCGTTCTACAGACATTCACTGACATGTGCAAAATTACCATCTAAACAGTTTTTATTGTCCCCACAGAACATGAAAATGCCCTAAATATCATCTCAAGAGTAATTACAAAAATAGTCAGCTGAGTTTTTATCTGCTTTTAAGCTACAGAGATAATAAATATCTCACATTCCTATCTTTCTATTCCTCATGACACAGATGGACTTAGGAAATTCACTTAAGAAATTCAAAAGGACCCAGAAACCAACAAAGAAGTAGGATTCCTATGGCTTGGATAGTTACATACAAAGCAGGAAGAGCTTCTGGACTCTCTCACAAGGCTTTTGCTTTCTCTCAGCTTCTGTGTTGCTGTGTGCTGACAGGAAATGCTGCAGCACCTGGCACTGAGGATGTCTGATGGATGGAGGTTCCCACCCACCAGCAGCACCAGCCCTTGACTGTTGGTGCTACAGGAGAAAGTGAAGCAGCTAACATCTCGGCATATTAACGAGAATAGATTTCTACAGAAAACAGAAGGCATGTGTGCAAGGACATTCACTGAGAACTCAGGTGTCTGTGTCACATTCAATGCTTTCATGTTGTATCTCATTTAATCTACAAGTAGCCTATGGGAGGTCAATGCTATCACCTCTGTCACATAGATTAGGAAACCAACACACAGGTGGACTAACTTCCTTGTCTTAATGGCACACCACAAGTAGGCACTGAAACTGGGGCACTACTGTCCCAGACAGTGATGCTAGAGCACACCTGAACTCTTCTCCACCAACAGTGGTCAAAGGACTGACACAGCTGGGCGGTAGTGGTGCACACTTTTAATCCCAGAAGTCAGAGTAGAGACCAGCCTGGTCCATCTACAGAACAAGTTCCAAGACAGTCAGGGATACACAGAGAAACCCTATCTCAAACAAAAGAAAGCAAATAAACTAACAAAAAGACTGATACCACCAGTTAATGATGCTAAAAATATAGCCCTAGGGGAGAAAATAAGAATAGACTTCCTAAAGAACAAAAACCTCAGCTGAGAAAACAGTATAGTAGGGACTGGGTTATAGGTCAGTGGAAAATGCATGAGTAGCAAGCACAAGGTGCTGCACCACAGAATACATATTCAAATTTAAAATAAAGAAATGAAAACAAAAAGCTCACGCTTAACAAGACCAATGTAATTAATGTCCTGTTGCTTTCACCAACACTCTTATAGCCATAATAAAGTAACCTATCTTTACAAAGACAAAACACTGAAACACATGTTTAATGCCATATAATTGGCCAGTCCTGGTGGTGCGCGTCTTTAATCCTAGCACCTAAGAAGCAGAGGGCAAAACTCTGAGAGTTGCAGGACAGGGAAGGTTACAGAATGAGACTGTGTCTCAAAAACAAACCAACCCCTATGCACAAATAAACCCAAAACTACATAAATGTTATTAAACTAAGAAAGGAGTGGGCATACATAGAGAGGGGAGCTGGGCATGGTGGCACACACCTGTGATCCCAGCATCTGGGAGGCAAAGACAGACAGATTGCTGTGAGTTCAAGGCCAGCCTGGTCTACAAAGTAAGTCCAGGACAGCCAAGGCTACAGAGAAACCCTGTCTCGAAAAACCAATAGAGATGGGGGAGTCGGGGGTTGTAGGGAGGGGCAAGAAAAGAAATACAGCCATGAAACTGTAACTTGCTAATGTCTGTGAATATATGCACAACTGTTTACATATATTATCAAGCAGGAACACTACACCCATGTCAAATCATCACATATGATGAGACAAAAGACAAAAACAAAAACTATGAGGAATAGCTAAGTCTTTTTAAATTTATTTATGCCAGCAGATCATATTATAGATGGTCATGAACCATCATGTGGTTTCTGGAAATTGAACTCAGGTCCTCTGGAACTCAAGCCAGTGTTCTTAAACACTGAGCCAACTTACCAGCCCTAAAAGTCATTTTTCTATAGAAAAAAAGAAATCTACGAATATCTAAAATAAAATTCTAAATAGTCCTTAAAGATTTAAAGACATTTTCTTGCTCAATAAATACAAAACTGCATGCTATAGGTTAAGTGGACATTCCAGAATTCCTGTGCTGGAAACTTAGTGCTCAATCCAAGTGTTGAGAAGCAGAGCTTTATGGACACATTTCCATCATGCAGGTACTGTGGAGGATGCTCCCACTCCCATTGGTGTAATGCTCATGCCGTGTCATAGCTCAGCAGGAAGGTGTAGCCAGATGCAGCACCTTCATCTTATAATTCTCACACTCTAGAAACACAAGCCAAATGTGCCTCTCTTCAGTATAAATTCCTAAGTCCATGGTCTCGTTCTTCGTTGAGATGGTGCTTGTTCCATAACCTAGGATGATGTCACATTCTAGATAAACTTCCTCAGTCTCCTGAGCGATGGTGCTACAGACTATTCCACCACAGCCAGCCCAAGACCACAAAATGGTATAAGACATTGGATTAAGTATATTTTTTCCGGGCTGGAGAAACGGCTCAGAGGTTAAGAGCACTGTCTGTTCTTCCAAAGGTCCTGAGTTCGATTCCCAACAACCACATGGTAGTTCACAACAATCTATAATGAGATCTAGCCTCTTCTGGCTTGTAAGCACATATGCAGTCAAAATGCTGTATACATAATAAATAAATATAAATATTTTATAAAAAAGTATATTTTCCAGAAAATATTGCTCAGTGTTTATCTGGATTAATCTATACATCATGTGTATAATAAAGTCCTTGAGTTGTGTTAAAATAGATCTGTAAGTTACTGACTTTTTAAGAACCTAATGTCTATTATTTGACAATTTACAAAAAACTATTAAAGCCAGGCATGGTGGCATACAACTTTAATCTCAGCACTCAGGGAGGCAGAGGCAGGCGGGTCACTCTGAGTTCAAGGCGAACCTGGTCTACAAAATGAGTCCAGGATAGCCAAGGCTACACAGAGAAACCCTGTCTCGAAAAACCAAAAAAAAAAAAAAGAGAGAGAGAAAGAAAAGAAAAACAAAACCAAAATAAGATATTAAAAACAAAAGCATGAACAACACTGGCATTTTACAACTACTGTACTGTCCTCTGGGCAGCTCTATGACTTTGAAATATGTTACTGAATTGTTTACAGGTTCACACTGTGCTGTGAGCTTGTCCTACCTTTTTTACATGGAAACCTTTAAAGATTTTTACAGATTTTTTTTTTTTTTACAGATTTATAAAAGCTGAATCATGGATGGAAGCAAGTCTATTTTCTTAGGATTTATTTTTATTTCTTTTTACGTGGATGTGGGTGTATGCCGAGTGTGTCCAGTGACTGTGGAAGCCAGAAGACGGCATCAGACCTGGAAACTGGAGTTCCAAGCTACTATGTCAACTCTGAGGCACAAACTCAGATCCTCCGCAGGAGCAGCAAGGGCTTTTAACCACGGAGCATCTCTCCAGCCCCCATCAAGTCTACTTTTACAAGTTAGTTAGCTTCCTTATTTGACAAGTTACTATAAATATCTCTTTTACTTCCACATACCACAGAAGAACGAAGTAAAGTGTCTACACTGTAGCTGGTAACATCCAGAAAGACAGGCTAGGCTGGTCAGGGTCACAGACAACACACGAGAGAGAGCCATAAAGGCAAACCTGCGTGCCAACATTTCAGAGCCGTTCACACTTGGGTTAGCAGTAAAAGCCGATTTGTAATTACAGCAGAATCACAATCAAGTTTATTATTCAAACAAGCTGATATTTTTACTTTTGAGTCAAAACTTTAGGACACATGCAGCAACACAATACTTTCAGAGTAAAGGAACTGCTCACACTGGCTGGAAATGTAGGTCAGCAGTGGAGCATACTAGCATGCCTAAGCACTACCAAATACATAAATAAATAAGTAAATAAATAAATAAAAAGCAAAAATACCCAGGCATAGTGGCATACACCTTAAACCTAGCACTCTGAAGGCAAGAGGTAAGTGCATTTCTGTGACTTCAAGGCCAGCCTTATGTCTATATCAAGTCTCAGGCCAGCCAACATTACATAAAGAATCTCTGTTTTAAAAGAAAAAAGAACAAGAAAAGAAAGGAAACAATAGAAAGATTTTAAAACAAATACAAAAAAAAAAATATTTGAGACTGTTGGTGGTCTCACGTGTAGCCCAAGCTGGCTTCAAACAACTCTGGTTAGCCTCGGGCTCATGAGCCTCCTACCTCAGCAAGGTTATATGTGTGCACAGCATCCCTGGCACTGTCGTCAGGACTTTGGAAAATGTATCACTAGATAGCCTAATGATCTGGCGTTCTCTGGGTAAGACGGGCTGGCCTGGAACTCAGAGAGGCCTGCCCTGTCTCCTGACTGATGGTATTAGAGGCGTGCACCACCATGCCCAGCACATTTTCTATTTTCAAGAGAGAAAAGAGAAGAAAGCTGGTTTCCCTCTTCTCTGCTTCCTGGATTTCCCTTTAGCAAATAAGCTTCAGAAATGGAGGGAAACAGAAGCAGGCTGAAAAGGGAAAAGGCAGGCAGGTGCTGCGCAGCAGCCGGCCCTCCTCAGGGCCCCTGCAGCTGGCCTCCACGCTTGTTCTTAACTAAGGGCCAGTCATCAAAAAACAACCGTGGCCACTAAGCTTGTCCCCTAAGCTTGGGCCAACACTGGTAATTCTCTAGGTCAAAACCTAAGAACCAGGCATACTAAAGAAACCGGGAAAGCACTTATTTGGCATCCTCAACAAGTATGAGGAACACCCAGTACAACTTCAGAGTGGTTCTTTTTTTTTTTTCCTTTATTAATTTATTCTTGTTACATCTCAATGGTTATCCCATCCCTTGTATCCTCCCATTCTTCCCTCCATCCCATTTTCCCCTTATTCCCCTCCCCTATGACTGTTCCTGAGGGGGATTACCTGTATATGCTCATAGGGTCTCAAGTCTCTTCTTGGTAACCTGCTGTCCTTCCTCTGAGTGCCACCAGGTCTCCCCCTCCAGGGGACATGGTCAAAGTTGAGGCACCAGAGTATGTGAGAAAGTAATATCCCACTCTCCACTCTACTGTGGAGAATGTTCTGTCCATTGGCTAGATCTGGATAGGGGTTTATAAGGTTTACCACCTGTATTGTCCTTGGCTGGTGCCTTAGTTTGAGCAGGAACCCTGGGCCCAAATCTGCCTATCATAATGTTCTACTTGTAGGTTTCTAGGACCCTCTGGATCCTTCTACTTTGCCTTTCTCCCATGCTTCTCTCATCTAGAGTCCCAATAGGATGTCCTCCCCTCTGTCTCAGTTTCCTGGTAAGTGAAGGCTTTCGTGGGACATGCCCCTTGGGCTAATATGCAGATATAAGTGAGTACATACCATTTGAGTCTTTCTGCTTCTGGGTTAACTCACTCATAATGATCATTTCTAGCTCAATCCATTTATCCACAAATTTCGGGAATTCCTTGTTTTTAATAGCTGAGTAGTATTCCATAGTGTATATGTACCACAGTTTCTTTATCCATTCTTCAACTGATGGACACTTAGGCTGTTTCCATGTTCTGGCTATTATGAATAAGGCTGCTATGAACATGGTAACCTTGGGAAGACCACACACCGCAGTGCACATGCGGACCTCAGAGGGCAAGTGCTGAGGGGCTGGTTTTCACCTTCTACCTTGTGTAAGGCAGGATCTCAGTTTCTGCGGCTGCGTGGGACACTACAGGCTACATGGCCCACAAGCTTCTAGGCAATTCTCCGGTCTCTACCCACCATCTCACCATGGGAGTGCTATGATTATAGGTGTGACCTATGGCCCCCAGCTTTCTGTATGGTTTACAAGAATCTGAACTAGGGTCACCAGACTTGCATGACAAGCACTTTTAACCAATGAGCCGTTTCTGACACGCACCCCTCCCCCTTTTGGAGAGGGAGTGGTACAAGAGCTAGTGTAGCATAGGCGGGCCTCAAATGCAGCCAAGGTGGTCCTCCTTCCTTCACCCCCAAATGCCAAGACTATAGGCACTTGTCATCACAGCTGGAGACGCATTATGTGCTGCTAGGGACTGGGCCCGCGGCTTGCTTTGTGCATGCCAGACAACTCAATCAACTGAACTACCTACCCAGCTGCTAATGTAATTTCCTGATAGTTTGATTAACTGTGAGTGTGAGAGTGTGTGTGTGTGTGTGTGTGTGTGTGTGTGTGTGTGTGTGTGTGTGAGTGTGTGTGTGTGTGGTGTGTGCTCACGCTCACGCACACATTTGTGCATGCAAGCACATCCATGAAAGCATGTGTGACAGGTAGAGGACACCCCTGAGTGTTGATCTCTGTCGTCTTCTTTCTAGACAGGGTAATTTTTGCTTCCTGCCGGCACACACACGAGGCTAGCTGGCTGACAAGTTTCTGGGTACTCTCCTGTCTCAGCTCTCCTCGCGCTGTGGGCACACTGGGCCTGGGCCTGGCTTTCTGTGGAGTCTGGGTTTTAGCTCAGGTGCTGATGCTTGAGCAGCCTTTCTCAGCCCTGCTCTAATTGTTAAGCTAGAAACAGCTAACACAGCGTCCACAGGCGCGCGAAGCATAGCTGATAAGCCACCGACAGTTACGATGCCTGAGACAGCATGGTTTAAACAGCTAACACAGACCGTCAACAGGCGCGCGAAGCACAGCTGATAAGCCACTGACAGTTATGATGCCTGAGACAGCATGGTTTCTTTGAGTGGTGCTAAAAGTTTTTATAGAAAAAAAAAATTTGCCACTGCTTTAAAAGAATTTTCCAAGAAAGCAAGCAATTTTTATTTATTACTTAATAAAACAATATTTTCTTTATATATTTAAATTTTTTAATATAATCTACTTTTTGCTATAGTTAATAAGAGTAACACGTAAGTTTAATTACATTTCTAATAAAAATAATTCCTATTACTGACCCCTATCAGATAGAATCTTCTCTATATTTTCTACTTCCTCACCTAACAAAGGATGCTCAGATGTCAAATCCTCTCCTCTCCCCACAGCTACGGCTGCCGGAGACAGCGTGGGTGGCGGCGGTGTTCTGTCCATCCCCGCACACTCGTCCGGCTCCTCCGGCATTTCCTCCTCACACACATCTTCCACCTGGTAAACCTGCAATGACAAGCCAGGCTGCCTCGAAATAGTTCCAAAAATACATTTCATGAGGTATTTTGAGTTTTAGAAATTTTAATTCTAGGTGTACTAAATGTAAAAAAGCAAAGCAAAGGACTACACTAACAAGTTGAAAGCTTTGAAACTGCAAATCGAGATGCTTTACGACAGCAGTGTGTCTGAGAACACGCTGGCGGGCGGTTCAGCAAGCCGCTCATCACCGGCTTCCCAAATGACGACGGCCACATCTGAACACCTGCGATGGCTGCAAGCCACCACATGGGTGCTGGGAACTGAACTCAGGTCCTCTGGAAGAGCAGTCAGTGCTCTCAGCCTCTGAGCCATCTCTCCAGCCCCTCAAATAACTATTTTAAAAACAACTGCTTCTGTTCATTTCTACCTGCCATGAGTCAAAATACAGACACTCTAAGTAAATTTCCCAAAATAATATACATCAGGCCAATATATTGCCAAGGAAATTCTATATAAGACTATTCATGTTATTAAAGACTAAATTATAAAAATTGCTGTGTATGAAACCACAAGAAAGTCAGCAGTAATATTTTTATTCCCTCTCTGTTCTACTCAAGAATCAAACGCATTCTTACAAGCTAGGAGAATATATGCAGAAAACATTTTCTTTACAACAGTACACACACTCTCAGCTATATAGGTCTATTTCTGGCTCCCATGGGGAAGGTTTGGCCCCTTTTATCCAACTGTGACGGTTTTACTTTAGGGCTGTGACATCAAAACCACAGACGAGGAGCTATATAATTAACAAAATTACTCAATTGACGTTTTACTAAACTTGAGGGTTAAATTTCAAAGCATCTCCAGAAATTAGTAGAAGTCCTTTGTTTGCTACTTATGAAAAGATGACCGTCTACTAGCAGAAAGCTGTGAAGCAGCCCTTTCCTTTCATGTGTCAAAGCTTTCGCTTAAATTTACACAGATAGAGAGTTGGGTTTTTCTTTTTAAGATTTCTTGACTAATTAAAATTGTAATAAATCTTAACAAAAATAAAAAAGAACATTCACAAAATAACCTAAAGTGGCATCTACTATTACATTTTTAGTTAAATTGTTGGGAAAAACTTTGATAATTTTAGGTGTCTAGAATGTAATAATGAAAATAATCAAGATTTCTGAATTGGCATAAGCCATGTAAAGTACTATCAAGTTTCATTTATGAAGATATACGTAAAAAGTAATACTAGTTTAAAAAAAAAGAAACAATAAACTCTAAGCATCTACTTAGAATGATGTAAAACATCCATCCAGGAATGGTGGCACCACCCGGTAGCAAGCCTTAGCACAGAGAAGGCTGAGACAGAGTACTGAGTTCAAGACAAGCCTGGGTACATAGCAAGACCCATGTAAGCAACAGCAAAAAAGAATTAAACATCATTTTTGCAACAACAACAAAAAATCTTTCTAAAATCTCACTAGAGTTATTTTATGTTTAACATGGCATTTGAGTGTGATTTCCAAGCCAGGTATGAAACGGTCACCCTTTTTTGTAAGATGTTTTTTTCACAACCCAGAAGCTAGAAAACTGAGCAAGAGCCTCCTACACACAGCCACTGCTGCTGTACACTGCGCAGCTGACAGTCACTAGCATCTGTCATGTGACAGCAATATTTAATACGAGGGTAATACTCAGCACAGAATCCAATCGCTGGCCCCATGCCTAGGGGTTAGCAAAGACAACAACAGCCAGAAATAAGACGAAGAAACCTCTCTGGCTCCTAGCAGCTGAGTGTGCGCTCATGAGAGCTGGCCAGGGCAGCTGGACAACTGGCTTGTATAGCCAGTTCGACTTAAGCATTATGTTCCCCTAAAAAGACAACAACTTCCTACAGTGAGCATCACCTAGGAAGCTGCTAAAGCTCTGCCTCACCCTTGGCACCGCCATATGCGGCTCAACAGCTGCTTGTAGTATCTCTTAAGGAACCAAGGTTTGACCACCAACAGAATCCTGATTTTTGAAAAGTATTTTTTTAAAAGGAAATGGCCATAAATGAATAGTATTGTTGTTTTTTTTTTCAATTTTATCCATCAAAAAACACTATAAAATACATTTAATTCTTAAGATGAGGTTAAATACAGAGATCTCAGTTGGGCATGGTGGTGCACATCTTTAATCCCAGCACTCGGGAGGCAGAGGCAGGCGGATCTCTGTGAGTTTGAGGCCAGCCTGGTCTACAAAGGGAGTTCAGGACAGCCAGGGCTACACAGAGAAACCCTGTCTCAAAATAAATAAATAGATCTTTTTTATAATCTCCCAAAGAGGAAAGCAGGTTAACAGGTAAATAAAGTAGGTAAAAGGAATTTGTCACACATATCTGGCACAATCAGCACACACACAAAAAAAATCTAAATGCAACAACTAAAATATCAAGAAAGGCAGTAATTGGAGGTTTTACTCACAAGATCATTACAAAACTTGCACAAGTTCTAGTCAGCTCATAACTATAACTAGTCTAAACATAACGGGGGCCGCCACACTTACCTCAGTAAAGTCCATATTCCCATGTCTCCCTTTCCTAAATAAACTGAGGAGCATTTGTTTATTAGTTCTAAATCATCTACCCTCAACATATCTTATTTATACCTAAATCTCAACTTTAAAAAACAAACTTTTTATAGAAATATCTTTTTGAAAACATACTGGTTTAGTTTGATAAATCACCTTTTTCTTTCAAATTCTTATATACTGTTGGAAAGAAATATATCTCTATTTAAGTACTTGAAATAATCAAGGGTAGAAAAGGTGTTTTGATGGAAAAAAATTTAATCACAACAACAACAACAAAACAGCAACTTACTCAACAGCTGCTGTGAAAAGAATGGAAAGGAAACTGGTACAAAGATAGACAGCAGGCCCTGTGGCCACAGGGTAACAGAGGAACCTTCCAGAACTGGCAGTGGCCTTGTGTTTAAAACAGAGAGCAAAATCAGCAAAACAGAGCCAATACTACTTGTGACATAATATTTAAATATTTAAAGTGTTGGTTTTTGGTTTTTTTAAAAATTGTTTTGGGCTTTTGTCTTTTGGGTTTTTTTGTTTGTTTGGTTGGTTGGTTGTTGTTGTTGTTATTTTGAGGTTGGGCTGGGGGGTTGTTTTGGGTTTGTGGCATTTCTACACTAAATGTGTTGACTCGAAGTTCTCTTATGAGAAAATACATTTTAAAAACATATGGAATGTAGAATTACTATTTTTTGCTAATTGAAAAAAAAAAAGACACTGAACTAAATGTTGAGAAGATTAGATTAAATTAAATTTGATTCCTTCGAAGGTACCATATTTTTCTAAACTTTTGCTTTTCGTGTTTTTGTTTTGGCAGTACTAGGGATTGAACCATGCTAACTAATCAGGCACTCTCCCACTGAGCTACACCCTCAATACATAACCTGCTGTAAGTGCTCTAAAAACTCATTAAGAGAAAGAGCAGAGGCGTAAATAACTGGCAAGCTGGTCCAACACTGTTGCTTCTCTTGGGCTCTGGCTTCCCACGTAATCGCAGGTAGGACAGAGCAGTTCAGAGCCCATCAAGATCAAGGACAACAAACTGTAAACCTGAGTCCTGAGAGCGAACGCCTCCCGTCCTTCTGAGATCACTGCTAACACATCTGCTCCAGGGACTCTGCAGTCCAGCTGTTCTGGCCCTCACACGCCCTCCAGGGTGCCCAGAACGCACGCTCCTCTGCTCCAGCTTCCCAGGAACTGGGGGATGAGGGCATGGAACCATGTCTGACTTGCAGTGATTTTTCAAAATCTGACACAAAACTTCCTTTTAGAAAAATTCCTTTTCTCAGTAAGAAATTGAATTTGGTCATCTGATTAAACTCAGAAAGACCTTATTTCAATTTTCACATAAACCACTTTATAAATTTTAATAAGTCCTTCAGAGAAAATTTTGAAAAAGAAGAATATTTTCAAGCCTTTGCAGGCATCATACGACCCTTTCTAGGGTTCGTTCCGATACACTCCACTGAACCCCACAGCTCAGACTCTTCCTCCATGCATTACATCTCTCATTCTCAGGATCAAAGGCAGAGACTCAGGCTTAGCGTTTTAACCGAAAAATAACTTAAGTACCTATTTTCTCTTAGTAGATAGAAAATTTTAAAAGTCAGTTGTTTTGGTTTGTTTTTTTGTTTTTTTGTTTTTTGCAAAGTTCAACACTACCCTAGAATAAATTATTTTTTACAATTTTACTTACAAAACATACTTTATTCAAAAAAAGTTGTATCATACAATCATACCTCTTCCATGAAAGAAAAGCTGCTCAAGGCCCAGGACTTCCAATTCGTACAACTAAGAGGTTAGCTAGATAGACCATGCGTTTAAGAACATACAAGCCAACAGAAGGGATCTATGAAGGATAATCACCTTAAGAGAAAAAACTTTGTGCAGATGACACTGGTTCAAATGTATTCCCTTGGGGAAAAAAAATCAACTCTGTAAAGATAGCAGATGGATTTGTTTAAATAGTAATAAAATTAACGAGGGACTTTAACAACCATCACAAATTTAAAGCATGCAACCACACTACAACAAACGACATTTTTTTCCTTTGCCCATACAATACATCGTCAGAATACTGACGTAGGAAAAGTGCAAGCTTTAAGAATCATAGGTATTTAGACTCAGCAGTGCAGCACCGTGTGGGAGAAACAGCTTTACGTTCAGTTGAGCAAGAAAGTCAAAGAGCTGCCGAGGGCTTACCACTGGTGCATCAACAGGTGCCGGCGGCTGTACTTGAAGATTTACCGCAACAGTCTGTGGAGGAGGAAGAGTCTGAAATGGCAACTGGACCAAAGCTTCTGCGGCAGGGAGCTCCTCTTCTGACACCAAAGCATTCTGCACCAAAACCTGGCCCTGGGATAGAATTTCAGGCTGCACTTGTAAAGACTGCATAGACTGCAAGGGCAGCGGTGGGATCTGGGCTGGAGGAGATGTCGACATCTGTGGAGGGGTTGCGATTGGAATTGGGGGTGACTGTAGGGCTGAATATTGCTGGTGTGATGTTGGGGAGACAATCTGCTGACCAGGGGACACCAAGGCCGGCTGCTGGACGGGGCCAATGTGTACCACAGGGGATGCTGGGAGCGGAAGATGGGACGGAAGCGCCAGCTGTGCTGTGGGCTGTACCTGATCAGCAGCAGCAGCCTGCTGCAAACTCGGGCCTGTGTGAAGAGCTGAGGACACGAGAGGGTGTGGCTGGATAAGTGCCTGGGGGTGGATGATGATAGTAGGGGACTGGCTAGGGGAATGAGGCGGCGGAGGAGACACCACTACAGACTGCTGTGCCGACTGGGCCTGACTAGGAGACACAGTCAGAGGAGGGGGGTGGCTCTGAATTGGGGAGCAATGCTGTGACTGGGCACTACTGGGAGCTGGAGAAAGGCCATGGTTTGGGAGTGGGATACAGTGCTGGGAAGGGGGTGGATCTTGAGTTGGACTCTGAAGGGTGATTGGCTGAATCTGCTGTTGCTGCTGTTGTAGTACCAGCTGATGGTGGGAAACCTTAGGAGGAGGTGAGTGCAGAGGAATCTGTTGATGTTTGATTAGAGCATGAGGCTGAACTGGAGAATATGAAGCTGTGAGAGAGAAAAATGACAGTTAGTACTGACTTCAAATCAAGGTCGGTTTACATAAACCTAAGGGGCAGCGTCTGCATATCAGCCACAGTCACTGTAGTCCACTACACTGCAGTCTTAGGAACGACCAATGTCAAGTATTTTCCTTGTGAGGCTAAAAACACTGGGCAAAACCAGCTACCCGAGGGACCCTGAGGAAAGCAGTCTAGTCACATATGCACAGCTGCGCCTGCTCTGCGCTTCCAGCCGCCAGGGCAGCGTCCTTGGCAGTTAGCACTGGGGTCTCAATCAACAAGTACAGTGCACACAAGGGTGACTTCAAGCATGGCTCAAACTAATAGCAGAATCAGTTAGCTAGAAAGCTTCCCAAGTAAGCATTTCAGCTCTGATGAAGTCTTTATTAGCTGATCTGAGAGATAGTTATTTCACGTAAAACTCCAATTCATCAGAATACATGGCTGAATCTTGTAGTGTACCTGCCATCCCAAACCTAATGAGCAATCACTTTTCTTGCAAGGAATGAAAGAATGAGACCATGCTACCTAACTAAGGGGTGGTGCTTACCCCTTTCCACTCAATGGAAACCCCAGAGTGAATTAATTATATGGTGTGGTTGTACGGTACGAGATGGCAGTGCTTGGCATGAGACATTTCCACAGACGTGCTCACATCAGGGATCCGTCTAAACAGGGACGGCCCTCCATTGTGACTGGTTCCCACTCTGACGCCTCTTTACAGCGCAGAAGCCAATGAAATCCTCCCTACCCACAACTGAAAACTGAATGGCCTGGAAGATAAAATGAAATGATCGCCTAACACCACACAAACACTGTGCACATCTAAGCTGGGTATGGCAGGCACACCTTTAATCCCAGTACTCAGAAGGCAAAGGCACTCGGATCTCTGAGTTACAGGCCAGCCTGATCTATACAGAGTTACAGGCCAGTCAGGGCTATAAGGAAACCCGGTCTCAGAGTCTCCACTCCCTCCAGCCACCAAATAGTCCCTTAATTCAAATCTGAAGACAGAATCTTTTAACTCTCGCAATGTAAACATAAAAGTTACATAACACTTTGTATCCTTTTATATTCAACCACATTTATGGCAACAGCCTTATACAATAAGACAATAATTTTTGCCTTAAACTTTTTGTATTTGATTAAAATTTAAAGTTCAGGGAGCAGGCTGAGGAGACTTTTCAGGAGGTAAGAGCACTGGCTGCTCTCCCAGAGAACCAGAATTTCATTCCCAACACCCCCACAATGGCTCATAACTATCTGTCACTGCAGTCCCAGGGGATCTGACGGCTTCCTTTGCCTTTCTCAGGCACCAGGCACACATGATTATGTGCAATCATAAACACAGACAAAAGTCATGTATATAAATTGATTTGTTCAAAAATTGTAGCGATCCTTTAAGGAAATTAACATGTAGGAATGTCAATAGCTGTCTACTGACCATTCTTAAGTGGAGGCTGGGTTACAGCTCAGTGTGAGAACACACGCTTAGCATGCATATGCCATGGGTTCAAACCACACACTGAAAAAACAGTTAGGTCTAAAATTTAATCTAAAAAATATTCTTCACATAAGCTAGTAATTCAAATTAATGTTGTCAGCCCCCTACAATTATGGTGATGGCTCTGCTATACAGTGTTCAGCAAAGAGCAGTGCCTACACCCTGTCTATAAAGTGCATTCAGGTCTTGAATTAATACTTGTACAACAGCTGTGGGGCATGCGGCAGTTATCCCTCTGTCAGATAGAGAAATAGATCTTTTGGCCTCCATTAAAAATAAAACAAAGTTATAACTTAATTTTATCAACTTTTTCAAATACCTTTTTGTTTTTAAGTGTGTGTGTGTGTGTGTGTGTGTGTGTGTGTGTGTGTGTGTGGCGTTGAGAGGGCCTGCATCGGGCATCAAGCCTCCCTCGAGCTGAAGTCTCAGGCAGCTGCGAACCATCCAGCATGGGTCCTGGGAACACATCTCCACTCCTTGCAAGAGCAGCAATAACTCCTAAGTGCCGAGTGATCCCTCAGCCTCACAAGCACTGTAGTTGGCAGCAGAGATAGTACATCCACTACAACAGCTCCTGTGACCTCGGTAAGCAACCTGCCATTGGAGTAGGGAACAGTCTACTGTTCATCTAAGTTAAGTCAGAGAGCGTAGGAACAAGTCCTAGAGTGTGAGGTCTATGAGCAAGGAAAGCTGATAATTTCTAGAAAACTGTTGGTTTTCTAGAAACCTATTGGTTAATTTCTCTGACTTTAATGAACACTTAATTATTGTCAGAGTGGCCTAATATGTGACAGATTGACTGACATGATATCTCTCATTATTTATAATACTGTGTAATTTCATTCAATAATTTTACAACCTCACAACGTAGCTATGGTACTAAGCTAATGCAATATATGACCAATTAACTAAGACCACCTATCAAAGAGAGCAGCACTGAGTCTGCCAGAGCCGCAAATCCTGAGCCGAGGGCTGCTATAAACTATTGGTTCCCCTTTCCCCAAATTCACATGATAAAGCCATAGAGGTTAGAGGCTAGGAAATTAACATCACCTGGGATCCTGGAAGTGAGCCTGTCACATGGCAGAGATTTGTATACAAATAAAAAGAGATCCAGGGCTGATGATGGGGCTCAACAGATAAAGGCACTTGATGCCAAGCCTGATGACCTATGTAAAAGGAAAGAACCAACTCCAGGCTGTCCTCTGACCTGGACACGTACTCTGCGACATGCCCAGGCCCCATGCTACCCTACACACAGAATGAGAACACAGATTCTAAAGACTTATCAGAGAGCTCCCCTCCACCACTGTGCACTCAGAAGTACATGTCACAGCAAAGAGAAACAAAGACAAAAAAGACCATCCTCATCAGAAACTGGGCATTGCCCGACTTTGACCTGGAACTTTCAAGGTACCTACTCTATAACATTTCATGGTGGCGCTAGACCAAACCAGTAGAGGACCCTTTCACTACAAGTTGAATTAATGTCTAGAGAAGAAAAAAGAAAAAACTCCTCTAAAAACTGCTCAAGTTTTTTCAGATGTAACACATTAATATCATATGATTTCTAATAAATATGTGGTAGAGGTGAACTTTTACCTTTATATATTAAAAACAACTATCAGAATTGTAAGTCAGGCATAGTGGAAGACTGAGGCAGGAGAGGTGTCATGAATTCAAGGCCAGCCTCAAGTACTGTCTTATAGATAGATAGATAGATAGATAGATAGATAGATAGATAATAGACAGATAGACAGACAGATAAAATTGCTAACAAGTGAAAGCTCTTTCCCTCAAGGAAAAATGATAAAGAAACCAAGTTATTTTTACACTCTAAAAATAAATGCAAGAAAAAAGTAGCCATGTCCATTATAGTAACTATTAGGCAACTACATTAGAATATAAATAGAGGGTGTGGTCTTTTTCTCTACTTAAAATGACTGTTGGCACAGTTCTAGCTAAGGCAAAGAATAAGATGGCAGGTTTCACAGCGCTGCCCTTGACCAGTCACTTAAGGGTGAGGAGGCCAATGCTGCTGCACACTGACTAACAACCCTGGCAGGGCACTACTTTGAATGCTGTGCAAAACTCAGTTGTCTGCCCTTAGAGACAACACAGACCAGGACATAGATATTTATAAACTAAGAATCATTCATAACCCTCCAAACCCCTGTGACAACTGAACCACGCTAACGGGAAAGGCCGTGGGAAACTGGGCGGCTGATCCATCAAACATAAACCTGCCTACCTTTTACAGGCAAATGATGTGAGGCACAACTTAGTGCTATTAACATGAAAAGGTGAATTTGAAAGAAGATGAAAAGACCTAGTAAAGCAGAGCGCTGGCGAGCAGTGCCTACTCCAGCAGACACGCTGTCTGGCAAAGATGCACACAGACAAGGACTGTTGGCAAAGTTTCTGAGTAAGGAGACGTCTTCATCTCTGCTGAAGCAAAGGAGCACCGGCCATACTAACACAGAAGAAACATGACAAGAAGCTGAAGGCTGTGACTGCACATCAGAGCGCTTGTGCAGCAAGCGTGTGAGCCTCTACACTCAAGCCCCAGAACCAAACACAAAGAAATCAGTCTACTGGGGGGTAGGGGGAGAAGTAGATTTCAATACTAGAGAACTAGAGGCAGGAAGCTCACTCTGGAAGGTCCCAAGATTTCCAGTTGAAGAACAGTGAGGCAACTGGGCGAGGTGGCACACCACTCTGAACCCGACACTCAGGAGTCAGCGGCAGGCAGCTCTCTGTAAGCCTGAGAGCAGCCTGATCTACAGAGTGAGTACAGGAAAGCCAGGGCCACACAGTGAAAGCCTGTCATGAGAAAAGGACCATGAAGCCGGGCTACCTGCAGGCGACCCTGACCCACTGGTGAGAATGGAAAGAGGTGATTCCTTGACAAGACTCTCCCAGATGGCATCCCACACGGGCTTTATTTGCACAATCTTTTGTTTTAAAAAAGCAACAAATTCTTCCCACTAATGACTTAAACAAAATACACTTAGTTTTTCACTACAATTTTAAAAATATGTTCCACTAAAGCTAAGACATTCTTTTTTTAAAGCTAAGAGGTTGTATTAATATAAAAAGAGACCAGCACATCATAAACATGAAGGGCCATCTTTTCTGCTGTTATAATTTATTTCAGCTACTAGGCTTTCTGAATACTTTTCCAAGCTACTTAGTGAGGTCTTCTTTAGCTTACAAACATCCTCATTTTAAAATGTCTTTAAGTTGTCATTCTTATTTAAGTAGTGGACATCCTTTGTTTTTCGGTCTGCTAAGAAAACAAATAAGACACCTATTTTCAATGAACATTTATCCCACCTGGTGCTATTAGTTGGTGAATGCTTGATGTCCGAGTGACAGCCGTGCTTCGAGATTCCAGACTCGGGCTTCCTCCCTTCTTGCTCTCGGGAGAAGGGTCTCGTTGGCTGACTTTAGAACTGGTCACTGTTGTTTTATTATGGCAAATTGTCAATGACTGAGTTTGACCAGTGCTTTTTGGTGGGCCATTCTGTGAGCTAGATAAGACACCCAGCTTCTGGCTGCGTAATGTTAAATTCTGAACCTAAGAACCACATAATAAAAAGTAAAGATGAGAACAGATGGCTTTAGCTGATACGGCAGTCATTACAATAACAGCAATTAATACTGTGCCTCCTACCTGCGGAGGCCCAAGCTCCTGCGACAGCCGACTAAGCCTAAGGGAAGGAGAGCCACAGGCTAAGTGAGCATATCTTACAAGGTATGTGGAGGGTTAAAGGCTACAGTGGGCAGGTAAGGCATACTTGTGAGTGAAGATCTATCAGGAGAATGGGAAGGATGCGAGGAACTAAATGAAAACCAAACAAATACTGAGGGGAGGGCTGAAGGCAAATGAACTAGAAAAATGAGGAAATGGCTCTGGAGCACACTGCATTAACAGTGACTAACTCTAAATGTGTTAGGGCAATAGTGCTGCAAGACACTTGATGCATCTAACCATCCACTCCATTGTGACACTAAGGAGAAGCATTTTCAGAAAACTTTAAGTTGTGTTACTGACCACACCTTGCCTTTGAGAAATGGCTTCTTTGAGCTGAAATATTACACACAGCTCTGAAATGGGTCTGTGTGGAGCCCTGCATAAACAGGGGCCACTGTAAACACTGTAAGCTAACAGGAGTGCCCTACTTCACCTCACTTGAGCCTCTCCAAAGAGCAAAGCAGAAAGTGCCTTACCAAAAGCTGCAGAGTTCTACCTATCTGGAACATGCGCCTCACACACTAGTGCTAGCAGTGCTCAGTCCTCAGAGGCTCAAAGGAGGTCCCAGCAATGAAGCTAAGGACATGCCGCTGCCTTCTAACTTCCTCGGCCGCAGTGCGCTGACTCTACAATACACCTTAGCAGGTGCTCAAGTCTACACGCCCTGCCCAAATGCCAACACAGCGTCAACAGAAGGCAAATAAATGTTCGTGCCAGACAAGCTTCAATCAATTCTTTAGCTACTGCTAAGTTGTGGAAATGAAGTGCTTCCCAATTCAGCGCCCCCAAAACACACGTATATTGAAAGTTTGGTCCCAAGCACAGGGGGTGCTCAGAGGTGGCATTTTTGAAAAGTGACAGATAAGGACTCCATCAATGGTTTAATTAGCAAATGAACTTAAACTGTGAATAGACTATTAGGAGGTGTGGGTCTATAGAACAGGAAAGTGGTCTGAGGAAGGTGGGGATTTGTGTCCCTGGTCCCTTCCTCTTACCTTCTCTGCCTGTCCACCAAGAAGTAAACAACTAGGCTCTTTCACAATCTCCAGACATGACGCTCTGTCTCTATGCCCACACACTGCTGCCATGACAGTCTGTCTCTATGCCCACACACTGCTGCCATGATGCTCTGTCTCTATGCCCACACACTGCTGCCATGACGCTCTGTCTCTATGCCCACACACTGCTGCCATGACGCTCTGTCTCTATGCCCACACACTGCTGCCATGACGCTCTGTCTCTATGCCCACACACTGCTGCCATGATGCTCTGTCTCTATGCCCACACACTGCTGCCATGACGCTCTGTCTCTATGCCCACACACTGCTGCCATGACGCTCTGTCTCTATGCCCACACACTGCTGCCATGACGCTCTGTCTCTATGCCCACACACTGCTGCCATGATGCTCTGTCTCTATGCCCACACACTGCTGCCATGACGCTCTGTCTCTATGCCCACACACTGCTGCCATGATGCTCTGTCTCTATGCCCACACACTGCTGCCATGACGCTCTGTCTCTATGCCCACACACTGCTGCCATGATGCTCTGTCTCTATGCCCACACACTGCTGCCATGACGCTCTGTCTCTATGCACACACACTGCTGCCATGACGCTCTGTCTCTATGCACACACACTGCTGCCATGACGCTCTGTCTCTATGCCCACACACTGCTGCCATGATGCTCTGTCTCTATGCCCACACACTGCTGCCATGACAGTCTGTCTCTATGCCCACACACTGCTGCCATGACGCTCTGTCTCTATGCCCACACACTGCTGCCATGACGCTCTACCTCTATGGCCCCAGAAAAGAACAGCAAGAAATGTGAACTGAAACCACAGGCCAAAACAAATTTCCCTCGTCTTAAATTGGTTTTCCTGGATTATTTGTTACGGCAACAAAAACTGACTAATATAACCACCTGAAAAACTTTCTCAGTGAGATCACACTAAGTATCTTCTCAGATTTCCTCACATATATTAATATGTGTCAATATATATTAATAGCCACTATTATTAATGTTTCATGCCAAAAGTAAAATGTACTGTATTCCTTGGATTGCCACTCAAAAGCTCACAACGTAGGCCCAAACCACATAGAGCCCACTTATCCAATCTACAATTCTTTTTCTTTTTTTCTTTTTTGGTTTTTTTGTTTTTGTTTGTTTGTTTGTTTGTTTGTTTTAATTCACTATTCTGCCTGCAGGCCAGAAGAGAGCAACAGATGTCATGTCTAGATGGTTGTGAGCAACCATGTCATTGCTGGGAATTGAACTCAAGAACTTTGGAAGAACAGCCAGTGCTCTTCACCGCTGAGCCATCTCGGCAGCCCCCGGTCTACAACTCTTACGTTCCTGCCAAACTGCTCTCACCAGTCCAAGTGGTGCCTGTGTTCTGGTTCTTCTCGCCTAATGCCATTCTTTCTCAAGCCACTGTTGCAAGTCAAACAGCCCCCATTTCCCTCTTTCAGAGGAGATCCTGAAGTCCTTCCTCAGTTTTCCTTCCTCCGCTCCAGGGTGTTTCCACAGAAGTTGAGTGAGAGTGGCCTACACCCTAATGTCTAGCCTGCCTGTGCATCACCAGCACACACACCTGGGACCTGCTGAGAGGAGACTCGGGCTAGTAGGCTCTCATCTCCAGCACTCACGCTCCCACCCCTCGCAGTTCAGAAACACAAACAATGGACGCTTCCTAGGCCTGGGATACTCTCTTACATCTGATTCTGAAATACACCTCACATACCTATGTGGAAGGTTATTTGGTTCCACTTAGGGCTCCATGCTAACACTAAAATCTGTTCATACTAACACATGTCATCAAGTATCTTGGCGAGGCACACTAAAATATCTCAGTCAGGGGATGTGACTGGGTGGGGATGTGACTGGGCGGGAGCACATCTGCCTAGGATGGAAAAGCCCTGGGTTGAGAAAGAAACAAAAACTGTATCAGGGATAGTTACATAGGAAGCAGAGGCAGGAGGATCAAAAACAAGTTCAAGGCCAGTCTAAGATACATAGTTAATACCAACAGTCTTGGCCACGCAGCAAGACCCAGTCTCCAGAAATAAGTAAATAAGTAAACAAGTAAAGCAATAAGCTCTTCCTGAAAGAGCTACATTACGGAGCATATAACATTTCCCACAGATGGCCCATGCAGCAGACCACATAATAATGACAACCAAGAATCTCAGAGAACTTGAAAAACTTGGATGGCTCCTTCAAAATGAAAAGCAGTAAATGAAGACTCGACACAATGACCTTAACAGCCACAGCACACATCTAGAAGGCTCTGGTCGTTTTCTGGAACCCTGGCAGGCAGTGCACGGGTCTTCGTAGTTAATATGGTGTGTGCTCAATGTGAGATTTTACACTTCAACTAATCCGCTGCCATCTTCGCTCAAGTATCAACTTGATGTAAATATTACACACAAAAACTTTAGCACCAAAGGTAATATTTATTTACTTTTGGAAAGACACATATTAAGATTTCCATGTCACACTATCAGTTTTGAGGAAAGAAAATCCATTCTAAGATCCTAGCTTTAATTTTCAATTCCCCTGAACCAAGCCTATGATATTATGAAAATGTTGATACTGTGCACAAAATAGTAATTTTATGATATATAATGAATATATCAGTGCCAAATTATCCTCCAAATCACTTAACTTGACTCCAACACTGCAGACATCATCATAGTAGCCTCTCTCTGCACAGGAGGAGTCTGTGCTGTACACAGTAGTTTGATTTCTCTTCAAATCAGCATGGCCAGATGCCAGTTGGTAAGTAGGAGTTCTTGCTCTTCTACAAACAGCCTTTTTGTGCCAGTCACGGTGGCACACACTTTAATCCCAGCACTCCAAAGGCAGAGGCATGTGCATCGCTGTGAATTTGAGATCAGCCTGATGTATATAGTTTTCCAGGTCAGCTAGGAGTACACAGTGAGACTGTGCCTAAAAATCATATATTTCTTAGGTGAGGAAAAATTAACTGATATACTGACTTTTGTAGTTTAAATTAGAATATTAAACTACAAATCCTTTTAAAAGTAGCCTAGTTTCCAAACCAGCAGTCCCAAGCCTGAAGTCATATCTTCGTTGGGTCAGCATCACCTCCCACTGCAAGCCTCACCGCCCTTTCAAAAGCACAGCGCTGACAGAGATGTGCCTAAGGAGAAACCCTCCTCAAGCTCCCCTGAAAGCCTCAACTAAACCAGACCTCACGGAGCCTTGCAGACACGCGACACCCGCTGCACCAGAAGACCACGCTCGTCACCTACATTAGCTAGTCACAGATTTCTAAGAATGTTTTCACTGTGAGAAGCAGGTAAGCAAAGTGTGCTCCAGGCCGTGTTAAACACGGGCATATTCTCCTAAGCTGCTGCTTTAGCCTGGAAACATAAATCACTTAAATGGCTATGTTCCTCTCTTCATGTCTACCTTCTTAAAAGCTAAGAAACGATCTCCCCTTCTCTGGCAGGCACTACGCTATGACCTGTGAGGACTAAGGGGTCACTTCTAGCAGGAACACAGTGGTGCCCAGCATTCATTTACTGAGCTAACAGAGGCTCTTAAGGAAGCACAAAGGGCCGGGAAAGTTAGGGAGACTCTGAGTTTACCTGACCACATCCTATAATTCATACACAAAAATGAGTCTTCATCACTAAGTATATTAATAAACAAAGATGGTCTATGAAAAAAAATCAAAGAATATTATTACTATCTCATTTCTCAGATTTTACCGAAAGACTGAAATATGAAATAAAGAAAAAAATGCACCAGCCATAGTGACTAATGCCTGTAACCCCCGCGTAGAGTTGGCTAAGACAAGAATATTGGCTCAAGTTCAAGGCCCGAGACACACATCCAGTACCAAGCCAGCCAAGGCTACACAGCATAATCCTGTCTCAAAAAAGAAAAGTGCTAACACACTCCAAATGAACAAAAGATAATTTAAAGTATTTAATTAAATAAAAAGTCAAAGATGAGGGCCAGGCATGGTGGCGCATGCCTTTAATTCCAGCACTTGGGAGGCAGAGGCAGGTGGATCGCTGTGAGTTCCAAGCCCCCCTGGTCTACAAAGCGAGTCCAGGACAGTCAGGGCTACACAGAGAAAGCATGTCTTGAAAAACAAACAAACAAAAAAAAAAAAACCCCAAAACAACAACAACAAAAGTCAAAGATGGGGGCTGGGGAGACGGCTCAGAGGTTAAGAGTAGTGGCTGTTCTCCCAGAGGTCCTGAGTTCAAATCTCAGCAACCATATGGTAACTCATAATCTATATAATGAGATCTGGTGCCCTCTTCTGGAAAGCAAGCATACATGCAGGCAGAATACTGTATGTAATAAATAAATCTTAAAATAAATAAATAAATAAAAATTTATAAACAAACAAAAAAAAATCACAGATGACCCTATACATAAATGGCTGCCATCAAGTCCAAAAACAGCATCATATTTTAACTTAAAGTTTACTGAATCTAAACAATGTTTATGAAGTGTACTGAGGTATCACTAATAACAAATGCAATTGTCCCAAGAGTCTTGACAGTAGAAATACAGCATATAACCACCTCCCAGCCAAGACACACAACCTCCCTCCTTGTCAACCTTTCCCACCTCTCCCACAGGTACCATTAATTTAATTTTTTTTCACTATGGAGAGTTTTCCCTATTCTGGAACTTTAAAAAAGAAAACAAAAAAAAAGAAAAACAGAAGCATGCCAGATGATTAATCTCAGAACAGAACTCAGGGAGGCAGAAGCAGGCAGATCTCCGTGGGTCTACAAAGAGAGTCCAGGACAGCCAAGGCTACAACAGAGAAAACCCTGCCTCAGAAAAAAAAAGAAAGAAAAGCAGAATCACAGAGAATGTACTTATTGTGTCTAGCTTCATTTGCTAGCCAGGTTTATGAGACATGTCAGTGATCTCTGTTCTTGTCACTATTGAGTTCTATTCCACTGTACAAATACAACACCATGTTTACAATTTGACATTTAAAGAATATTTAATTATTATAAACTACTGCCGTGTCATCAGTCTTCATCTCAGCCACCCAGCTGTGTGTATACAATGCTCATTATGGCTTTGATTTGCCTATCTGTAATGCTCTATGATGTTGAACACTTTTTTTATGTGCTCATTGGCCATTTATATACTGTCTTTTGTTTGGATAATTGTTATTGTTATTGAAACAGAGTCTGGCTATGTAGTTCTGGCTGTTCTGAAAGTCACTATATAAGACCAGGTTGGCCTCAAACTCAAAAATCTACTTGCCTCTACCTCCTAAGTGCTGGGATTAAAGGTGTGTGCCTATATACTGTCTTTTGTGAATGATCTCTTCAAATATTTTGTCCAAACTGACCTTATAATCAATTATTAAACTATAGGCATTTTAAAAAATGCTCTAGGTACAATCTTTGATCAGATACATATATTGTGAATAATTTATCTCAGCCTGTAGTCTGGTAACTCATTTTTAAAATGATTCTTTCAAGAATAATTTTTAGTTTTAGTAAAGTCCAATTTTTTTCCCTAGTTAATCTTTTTTGTGCCCTAAGCAAGCCTCGCCTACCCTAAACTTGCAAAGACGCTATTCTGTTTAGAAAGGTAATTTTTAAATTTTCACCTTAAGGCCTACGTTCTACTTTTAGTCTACTTTTGTGAATAAGAGAGAAGTTAGGGCTCATTTTTTCCATAGTATCAAATGAAGTAGTACTCTACTTAAGTTTTTAACTTAAAGTTTGCCAATTTAATTCATTTTTAAACTTAAAACTACCATCCGCCAGGCAGTGGTGGCACACGCCTTTAATCGCAGCACTTGCGAAGCCAAGGCAGGCGGATCTCTATAAGTTCAAGGCCAGCCTGGTCTACAAAGTGAGTCCAGGACAGCAAAGGCTACACAGAAAAACCCTGTCTTCAGCAAACAAAAAACAAACAAACAAAAAAAAAAAAAACTACCATCTACTATTATATAACCCCTTGCAAAGGCAATCTACAAAAAACAATATAATTTACATAAAAAAAGAAATCTGTAGTACAATAAAACTAAAAATGCAACGTCATTAACAAAACTCTCATTAACCTTGATGAACATCTAATAGCCTATATCTATGTTTACTTATGTATCGTCTCCAGCAAACAAGCATGCTCTTGCAGTTCTCGTGTCTTAGGACGCCCACCTGAAAGGCACGGCAGTGCACTCTGAAGCAGAGGCCCTGAAACTCCGTGCAGTGCAGTGCCCGTCTTTCCACTGAGACCCAGGGCAATCTCACCTGAGTAGCTGCAGACTGACAGGAAGATGACGATGACGACGAGACAACAGGAATGTCAGACTGTACAGCAGCCACAGTGGTAGCGGGTGTGAAAATCAGCTGTACAGACAGAAAACCAAAAATAATACCCTAAGACTAAAGAACATGTCCCACACACAGTGTGTAGCAAGCAGGCAAGAGACTGAACTTTATGACACAGAGACAACGCCAGGCAGGACCACCTCCTAGGCAAAAGGTTGCACGTGACAAAGAGAAGGTTGTGATCACAGAGCTCAAAAAGTCAGCACAGCTTTGAAATAACTCACAATTCTGAGAGTAGGGGGAAAAATCCACCCAAAGGGGGGAAAAATGTGCTTTGGTGATATGAAATCCTCAAACCAAATTTTGTCCCAAATAAAAGCTACTATCTCAGGATTCCTAAGATGAAGAGTGAAAATAAAACTACATAAACTACATTAGGACATAGATTAATTTTTGGTTAAGAAACAGGAAAAGGAACACCAGAAGTCTCCTCAGTCCACACAGACAACAATGCCACACACTACCCTGCACTGCTCCTCAACTACAAGGGCCCTGTCTACAGGACAAAGCACGGCTGCTCCTCATGCCAGTTGGTGTTAAATATACAACACTGGGTTTCACGGTGACCCTCAAGCTTGTGCACACATGATGGTCAGAGTCACTACGCCCGATTCTCTTCACCCCAACCTCTCCTGAGCCCCTTGTTTTTCTCCAGATCCTTTACACTTTAATTTTTTACTCACTTACTGAATCTAAGTAAATTCACCAACAAATGTTCTGATTCTCAGTGCACGCAGCCTCAAAGCACCCACCCCAAAAGGAAGATATTCTGGTAGATTGAGCCATAAGAATGAATTGCCCATTTTAAAGGTCAAAACCATGAAAAAAATTCAAATGGCTCAACCCAATTTCAAATCATATGATTAAAGACAGTTTCACTGGGGAGAGTAATCCAGGAAAGAAAGGTGACGCCTACTCTGTATCTGTGAACAGAATAAAAACCGCATCACAGCATCATTTCTGCGGGAAATATGACTGGAAACTTTTTTCAGTTAATAAAAAACTGGGGTCATACATATGTTCAGTTCATTGGTCAGAAATCTGCACACTAAGGAGGCTGAGGATATTGAGTATTGATAGGACGCCTGCCAGGTATGCATGAAGCCCTGGTTCCATCTCTAGTACTGCAAAATTAACTAAATACACATATATAGCTTATATAAGTAAAAACACATACATGTGCTAAAACATTTGTCTAACTTTGTACAAAATTGTGCCAGCCAATGTCTACGTTCCTTTAAAAAAAAGTTCAATTAAGTCAGGAAATCAGTAGGTACCTAACTATAGAATGATCAATTAACAATTTTATATTAATAAAAAAATTGAAGTACACATAAGAATGCAACATTACAAAATTTGAGACAATAACAATCAAAGCCATCAGCTATCTGAAAAAGTATTAGAACTCCAATCCAAATTCAAGAAGACCCTAGGACAAATTTTTACCTACAGTTAAAAACTGTTTTTAATATTTCCAACTATTTCTTCAAATCTTCTATGTCAACAGAATAAATTATTTTATACATCACCATAGGTACTAAAACTATGGCATCAGTTATAGAAAGCTCTTCAGTTGTAGAGATATCAAAATATGAAAAAAGTTCTTAAAATCAATAACTCAGTATCAAAAAATATTTTTAAAGCAAAAAGGCCTAATTCAAGGTGGAATTTCTATGCACATTTATAAATGTACAAAGGCTAAACACATGTACACACACCTGTTAAATATTAACAACGGTTCATCGCATCAAGTCCAGAAACATTTGAACTCCGCACTTCCTAGACGCTAACAGCTGTTACCACCGTGCATCTTACCATCTGAGCGCGGAGATACATTTGGGCTTGGCTGGCCGTCAAGGTGGGAGAAGTGCTCCCCAGTAGCATGGTCTGTTGGGTAATACTGCCGCTGGTCGAACTGGAAGCCTGCGAACGATTCATCAGCTGAGCAGGCGTAGGCGATGTGGAGAGGTTGATCTAAGGGAGAAAACACAGCAGGTCAATGCTTCCTTTACCTCTGTGCTCCTCAGTTCCACCACGATGGAGCTAGGCAGGCAACAGTGGAAGCCTCAAAGGAGGCTTTGACCTTTGACAGAACCCTTCACTTTGGGCAACTGCTCACACATAAGCAGAAACAGCAGAGCCTGCTTAGTAGCTGAAACAACTCTTAAACATATCCACACTTCAGGAAGACTTGTAGCATTGGGCGGATCTCTGTGAGTCCACAGAGTGAGCTCCAGGTCAGCCAAGGCTAAACAGAGAAAATATGTCCTGGTGGGCCCGGGGGTGGGGCGGGGAAAGACTTGTAACATCTTAAAATGTAATAACTACTACCTCCCTGAAATTAGGACTAATGTTCAATAATTTTAACATTCCATGAGTAAATAACTTTAAAATTCTAACTTTAAAACACTGTTTTGTCACACTGTCACATCTTGAGGAACTTCTAAAGTAAATAAAAATTAAAACACAAATAATCCATTCAAATACAAAGAGCATGCAGGTAACATAAAATTAGTGTAATGTTTTAACTAAAAGCAGAAGAAAATAAAATTGCTACCTGTAAAACAGATGGAAAAATCCTGAATATTGGCTACAAAATTAGTGTGTTAACACTTTAAAGCTTAATGTCCCTGCTTAAGAATTAGTTGGAAAGCAGATGTGGTGACTCATGTAACCCAGCACTCAACAGGCTGAGAGACCCATGGGTTCAAAGCCAGCCTTGGGCCAACCTAGGGTACAAGAGATCTGGTCTAAACAAAAAGAAAAAAAAGAAAAAAAGAAAGAAAGAAAGAAAGAAATAGGAGGAAATTAGTATGTGGCTGAAGGGTGGCACAAGCCTGTAACCCCAGCACAGGAAAGGCTGAGGCACGAGGACTACTTGTTCTTGGTGAGTCTTTGTTAGGAAACATTTAAGTTGCTGGGCAGCCTGAGCTACATAAGATCCTAGCTCAGAAGAGTAAAGATGAGTGTGTAGCCTAGTAAATCCCTGGAAAACCATCAGAAAGTGGCAACCTGCTTGGATCTGTGAAGGGGAAATGCAAAGGGAAGGTGGAGAACAGGAAGAGACACAAACCCTTTGTCTTTCCCATTCCTACTCACGTACTGCTCCTGTCCACACATCATTCATTCTTAAGTTGCAAACAGGACAATACAGCTCAACCTCACCTTAAGTCCTTTTTGTGGAACAAAGCAGAAAATGAAATTAAGAAATATTAGACTTGTAATTCAGCAAGTGAATACACACCCATGTGCTGAAAGGCACTCTCAGATGCTCTGTCCATATGAAAATGAGAATGCGGTTACAGTAAGCCAGAGAGCAGGCGGGGAAATGCCCAGGGATCGTACATAAAGCTGCTTTTTTTCTTTTATTGTTTTCAAAGAAAGAAACCCAAACCCAGACATGAAAGCAACAACTGACACCAAGGGAACTCTAGGCTTATTATGCCCACAGAGATGGAGTGTCCGCGTCTGGCCTGTTACACTGTAAAGCTGAAAGTCAAATCTCTATTTTGAGACAAGATCCTGAGAAAGTCTGATCAATATGAAAAGGCTGCACTTGTCTCTTCTAAGCAGCAGCTAGGAAGCTCTTGCATGCTGCCCTGGCATACTGAAGGGTGGAGGAAGACACCAATGAGACTCAAGATTTCAGGCGTTTGCCATGTGCAGGTATAAAATACAAACTCACGCTCCCTGAAAAGCCCGTAATACAATCCAATACATTAACATCTGATGGAAGAAAATGGTGGAGCATGCTCTCCAGTGATCTTTCACCAGAGGAAAATCAGCCTGAAGCATCCACACATGAAATTCCCTTCATGAGACCCAAGGTGAGAGGACAGGAAGAAAAGATGCTGCTGCAGAGTAGGAGGACCCTTTGCCTTACCTCTTACCCCTCCCGGAGGCTCAGCAGCACAGCACAGAGAGCTAAGCAAAGCCCAGCCCAAGGCACACCCTCCTGGCCCCGCATTCTAGGCTGGTACCCATGGACTAAGTCTTTCAACCTGCAAGCACTAGATAGAACTCATATCCTCTGTGAGATAACGGGCATTTTGGCCAAATCACCACCAGCTGATTGCAAAGTCTTGAATTCCATACAAAGCTCAGCAGCAAAGATGGGGCTTCAAAGGCTCCCAGCAAAAGGTTCCTGTCTGGTGCTAGGCCATGCCTAGAGTGCACAGGCGTCCATGCTGGGCTGTGTTTTAAAATCCACAGATTCTTGTTTTGCCTGGTTAGTTTTGCTCTTCATGCTTTCTTTCTTCCTTCCTTCCTTCCTTCCTTCCTTCCTTTTTCCAATGTATCATTCAGTTCTAGGATTTGTGTTACATTTTTTGTTTTAAACTTTAATGTTAACTTTCTCTGATGAAGCCGTGAATTGGTTTTCTGTATTAACGTGTCAGTTTCCTCAAAGCAGCATCTGAAATTCCTTGATAGGTGACTCACACAATCCATTACAAGGCCAGTGGAGGGTGACTTTTGTCCTTTTAGCATGTCACGGCTCCCTGCCCAGCCCCAGTTCTAACCCTTGTTACTGCTGCTCTGTTTCTCTTTGATGATGAAGTAGGTATTTGTTTTCAGTCTTTGCAGTCTGGCACGCTGCACTTTCAGGCTTAGCAGCTAAAGTTCTGAAAACCATCACCCTTGTTTTCAAATTTCGTAAAAAGTATTTAATACAAGATCCTTGTTAAAATAATTACAAAAGGCATGAAACAGAAATGTCCTTTCACACTGAGGATTCACGTTGGTCACCACTGTCTCAGTACAAGGAAGCCTCAAGAAAATGTTCCACCAAACAGAGTGCTCGCCATAATGCCCCTTGACGATTTACCTGTCCCTACCCTCACAGCATGCTCTAACACCTTTGCTTTCTTTGAACTTTTGGAATCCAGCCCTGTGCCTGACAGCACGCTGGCATGAAAAGTTCTGAAATATGGGCTGAAGAAATGGTTCAATCAGTAAAGCGCTTGTCACACACGGGTAAGGACCTGAGTTTGGTCCCAGTACCAGCATAAGGGAAAGGTGGGCCTGGTAGCACACACCTATAATCTCAGCACTGGGAAGGTGCCTGGGCTTGCTGGATGGCCACTCTGAGGCAGGCAGATCTCTGTAAGTTCAAGGTCAGCCTGGTCTAGCGAGCTACCTCTAGCACAGCCAGGGCTAACACACGCGCGCGCGCGCACACACACACACACACACACACACACATTAAAATTATCTATTGCACATTCTAGTTGGTGCTCATTATTTCTCCCATTCGCCCTTCAATGTAATGGACACACATATCTTTATCATACATGTAACCAACTTAGGAAACCCTGAAAGAGCCATAAATTAATATCTAAATCACAGGTACTCAAACTATTTAATAAGATCCTCTCTTCAAATACAACTATTATTGAATATTTCAAAAACTGATGTGTCTGGCTAGCTTTAAGATGCAAAGCTTTTCTGCCATAGTCTACCATAACAGAACACCACAGCCCAACAACTTGAGCAGCAGCAACAAACTTAGGGCAGGGCCCGTGCACTCAATGTGCACTCAGGCCCAGCACCATGAACTTCAAAAACAGACACTTATTTTTCCAAGTCTTTTCCTCTTTGACAGACACAGCTCTCTCCTAGGAGGGCTCCGCCCTGAAGCCTCGCTTAACTCTAAGTCAGTTCACTGCTGCACAGTCTCTGTCCAGTGTAACAACATGGGTTACATTTCCAGCACATTATCAACTGAGGGAGACACAACTCAGTCCATCTCATGGTTTACTGAATCTTTTCTCCTCAATTTAAATGTAGGGACATCTGGATGGAGAAAAACTAAAAACAGAAACAGAAAAATTCTAAATAGACAATATCACAAAAGCTTGGAGTGTTGGCAAGTTAAGCGGTTTACTTGCCCTAAATTCATCACTAGGCAATCACAGAACTTAATGTGAAAACACACATCCATGCAACTGACCTTTTATAATCATATCACTGAACATTTTCATAACTTCAATTTTCTTTTTAAAAAAATAGATTTCTAGCTGGGCAGTAGTGGTGTGTGCCTTTAATCCCAGCACTCAGGAAGCAGAGGCAGGCAGCTTCCTGTGAGTTTAAGGCCAGCCTGGTCTACAGAGTAAAGTTCCAGGACAGCCAAAACTACACAGAGACATTCAATCTCAAAAACAAACAAACAATTCTTTTAATTATATGTGTGTGTGTGTGTGTGTGTGTGTGTGTGTGTGTGTGTGTGTGTGTGTATTGGAGGAGGACTGCTGGTGAGGGCAGTGCCTACAGAGGCCAAACAAACACATCGTATCCCCATGCCCAGGAGTACCCAGCCAACACAAAAGGAACTCAGTCATATTTTTGTGGACTTTTGTTTCATTTTGCTTTGATTTTCATTTTTGTGGGTTGTTGTCTTTTTAATTATTTATTCTAGCAGTTCTATTCGCTGTTGGCGATGGTTTGGTTTGGTGGGTTTTTTTGGAAAGAGAGATGTGGTTAGGGATGTGGGGGAGGACCTGTTAGGAATTGGAAGAAGGAAGAAACATGATCAAAGACCGCAACATAAAACCAGACACACTAGCCACGTGCAGTGGCACTCAGGGAGGCAGAGGTAGGCGATCTCTGTGAGTTCGAGGCAAGCCTGGCCTTCAAAACAAGTCCAGGAGGCTGCACAGAGAAACCTTATCTCAAAAAAAACAAGAAAAAAAAAAACAAAAAACAGACACACTGAACCTGATAGAAGAGAAAATGAGGAAGAACCTTGAGCTCATCGGCACAGGAGACAACTTCCTGAACAGAGCACCAGCAGCTCAGGCTCTAAGACCAACAATTAATAAATGGGACCTCATGAAATGGAAACGCTTCTGTGAGGCAAAGGACACGGTAAATTGGACAAATCAGCAGCCTACAGATTGGGGAAAGATCTTCACCAACCTATAGCCAACGAAGTGCTGATATCTAGAATATATAAAGAATTCAAGGAACTAGATATCTAAAATGGCGTACAGATCTAAACAGAATTCACGACAGAATCTCAGGGGGCTGAGAAGCTCTTAAAGAAATGCTCAACTTCTTAGTCATCAGGGAAATGCAAATCAAAACAAATCTGAGATTCATCTTACACCCATCAGAAGGCTAAGATCAAAAACTCAAGTGACACTACATGCTCCAAAAGATGTTCCACCATACAACAAAGACATTTGCTCAACTATGTTCACGTCAGCTTTACTCATAATAGCCAAAATCTGGAAACAACCTAGATATTCCTCAACCAATGAGTGGTTAAAATAGGCACATTTACACAACAGAATATTACTCAGCTGTTTAAAAAAAAAAGGCCATCATAAAATTAGCAGGCAAATTAATAGATGGAACTAGAAAAAAATCATCCTGAGTGAGGTAACCCAGACCACAAAGACACCTTCTGCAGCCAGGCAAGGCTTCTAGTGGTGGGGCCGTGTCGTATTCTCAGTTAAACAACCCAAGCAGTTACTAGGACAGAGGGTCGAGTTCCAAAAACTGACAGTGAGGCGCCACTGCCAAAGACAACATCTATATACCTCAATGAATGCAGAGAGTTGAGCCGGTGCCTGCACGAAGCCTTCACACTACGTTCTAGTGTCTTTGGCATGAGAAGGTAATCTGCAGGCTACCAAAGGAGAAATGTGACCCCAACCCAGACACAAAACCTCTGACTAACAATCAGGCCTTCCGGCAAGATGTGCTAAGATAGTAGGTGGTGCAGAACTTGGGGAAGTGGCCAACCAATGTCTGCTTTAACTTGAGGGTGATGCCACAAGAGGGAGTCTGTGCCCTACACTGCCAGAAACCTGAGACTGGATCACCCAGAGAAGCAGAGTAGAACAATACAGACAGACAAATGATAGATAGATAGATAGATAGATAGATAGATAGATAGACAGACAGACAGACAGAATGAAATGATTACTAGAGATATTCTGCTATGCTTATAGATCAGTGCCTTGCCCAGCTGTCATCAGAGAGGCTTCCTCCAGCAGCAGATGAAAGCCGGTGCAAAGACCTGGGTATGAAGGCTTTTCCTTATCCTACTGTTTTGTTCTGTTTGGCTGTTGCCTCCTAGAGGCCTGCTCTCTTCTGAAGGGAAATGGAAGGGGAGTGGGTGTAGGGGAGAGGTGAGCTAGGGGCAGGGCAGAGCTGGGAGGAATAAAGATAAGGGAAACTGGTTGCTGATGTATACTGTATGAGACAAGAATCTCCCTCCCTCCCACCCTCCCTCCTTCCTTCTTTCCTTCCTTCCTTCCTTCTTCCTTCTGTCCTGAAACTCATTCTGTAGACCAGGCTGACCTTGAAGTCACAGAAATCTGCCTGCCATTGACCCACTGCCCAGTATTACTACCTGGAGAGCTCTGGTCCCTCCATTATTCACCAGAGCTTTGTAAGCTACTTTAGCCATCACAATATGCTTCTCATCAAACCACTTGTGGAGCAGCTGGCTACCCAGCACAGTCAACAAAACAAACAGGATGCACTGTGCTCCTCTTACCTGGCATCCATCATCCACTTTCTCTTCCCATGTCTCTTACCCAACCAGCCTCTCACAGTCCTGGCATACTCCCAGGTACAGTACTGTCTGGCTTAGAATGAGTTGCATTAATTGTGCGTGTGTGTGTGTGCGCGTGTGTGTGTGTGTGTGTGTGTGTGTGTGTGTGTGTGTGTTTTACTGTTAATTTTTTAGTCCTTCAAAGATATGACAGGGCTTTTAGTGGGTTTTTTTAGTACTGTAGGGTTCCCATCAATTCTGAAAACTGAAAGAATTGAGAATCTCAAGACATCTAAACATAATCCTAAGAATACACTCAAGTTTTCAAGAGCTGGGCAAAACTTGATGGCTAAGGATGGCTAATCTCGCAGAGGACTGGACTCCAATTCCCAACACCTAAAATGGGCAGGGTATAGTAACATTAACTCCACATGGCTCTGGTGTCTCCAGCATCCTTACACGCCTACGTATACAAGCACGTATTCATGAACAGACAAACACATAAACATAATAAAAATCAGTCTTTTTAAAAATCTCAGATTTTTACAAGTTTTTCTGCAACTTTACCATTTCCAGGCACTCATTAGCTCAACAGCAGCTTCATGATACTAACTTTACTTTTAGAAAACAACCATTAAAAATGTTAAATCAGGGAGGGTGCAGTGGCGCACGCCTGTAGTTCCAGCACTCTGGGAGGCAGAGGCAGGAGTATTGCTGTGAGTTCGAGGCTGGCCAGTGAATCCAGGACAGCCAAGACTACACAGAGAAACTCTATCTCAAAAAACCAAAACAGCTGGGCGTGGTAGCGCACACCTTTAATCCCAGCATTTGGGAGGCAGAGGCAGGTGGATTGCTGTGAGTTCGAGGCCAGCCTGGTCTACAAAAGCGAATCCACGACAGCCAAGGCTAACACAGAGAGACCCTATCTCGAAAAACCATTAAAAAAAAAAAAGTTAAATCAGGAGAAATGTTAGGTACTCACAGATGTCTGCGACATGCTTGACTGTTGCGTGACACTTCCTGTAGGGGATGTAGGTGGTCTTCCACTGGACAAACTTGCCTAAAATAACAAAACTATTGTAATATGTAAAAAACATGAAGGTAACTTCCTTGAGTTGTCAGAAGCTTGACAGAGACAGCTAGTTGTCAAACACCGTTTTCTCCCTTCTGTTTTGACTGCTTGACAGTCTACAGAAAACATGGCAGGGGGAAAAACAAACAAGCAGAACTTCCTGGAGCCACATTGATATGAAACTGCAATAAAAATTCTAAAGTCCATGTAAGAAACAAATCATTTATAGTCAACACAGCTTGATCCTGAGCATTTTTTTAAAAGAGAAAGAGCAAAGCTCTTTGAAAACAAATCCCTCCCCTGCTAGTCTTACTTCTTGTTTCTATGTGTTTATCTGCGTTACTATACACATGTGCCTCACAGAACACAGCTTCTGCCACGTGGGCCTCAGGGACCAAACTCAGTTCATGAGATCTGTGGCCAAGCTTAGCAGCAGGGCCCTCACGCTCTGAGTCCCCTAAGGTGTTTAGTTAGCTGCACTCCCATAATGTAATTATATTGATAAACTGTCATATGTTATCAGAACTCACTCAGCAGGTAGCGCTACAACTGCCGGCTGTTTCCCCCGGCCAACTTCAGCCCCAAGCATGTTTATCTACTGAGACCTCTTGCCTGGGGACTGGCTGGACGCCACTAACTCTGTGACAGAGAGGAAGGAAAGAAGCAAAACAGTCCAAGAAGAAAACATCGTGTCCTGGAAAACAGCTACAAGTTAAGCCATTCCCATCTGATATTATTATTGTCTACCCCACGACATCAATGTCCGTGCGCTGGGGCTTGAGAGATGGCTCAGCAGTTAAGAAAGCTACCACCACAGATGACCAGAGCTGGAGGCCCGGCATCTACGGCAGGTGGCTCACAAGTGCCTGTGACTCCGGATGCAGGGAGCAATGCTGTCTTCTGGCCCCCACAGGCACTGGCATACAGGTGTGCACACAAACACGCACACAACATAAACACACAGTAACGTCTTTCAATGAGCAAATAGTAAAATAAAAGAGAAAAGGCTGGAAGTTCAGGCCTGGTGGGAAGGGGGGTGGGGGGGTAGAGCGCAAGCATGCTGGGAAAGCTCGGCTGGAAACTCTAGCCAGCCGCCTCCTGTTCCGGTTGGGTTTTGCTGGTGGTTGGAAGCAGCAAGTGATGATTTTATCTCTGTACACTGCTGTGCGTTCTGTTACCTGAAAGCCTTACCCAAAGCGACACTGCTGGGCACAGCCACCGGGAACTCCAGCTCGCCACCTTAACAGGCCTTCCCCAGTTGCAGGCCCCTGGTTGGATGGGATTACTTCTCTGCTGTTGCCTGTGCTGGTGCTTGGAGGCCCTGCCTGAGAGGACATTGCTCCATCCTGGGTACTCTGTTAGGAACTCCAAATGACTGCCTCAGTGGGGCTGCACTGCTGGCTGTTTTGGGCACCTGACCTGATAACGTTTTTCTTTCTATCTATTTATCTATTCTTTTACTTTCACTTGCTATCTACTTAATAAATTCATCCATTCAAAACAAAAAACTTGCCAGGTGGCACGTGCCTTTAACTTCCAGCACTCAGGAGGCAGAGGCAGGCGGATCTGAGTTCAAGGTCAGCCTGGTCTACGGAGTGAGTTTTAGGACAGCCAGGTCTCCACAGGGAAACTGTCTGGAAAACTAAAAGGCAAACACTATGACTATGGCAGACCACTCTCCAGACTGTAAGAACAACTCACCGCCAGTCTCACTGTGCTGTTACTTTGAAGTGGAGTCCTACTCCACCATTATGAAAATGAAACTAAGAGCTGGGGCGATGGCTCTGTGGGCAGCGACACCTGCTCGGCAGGCACCTGAGGACAGCCGAGTGTGAGTCCTAGCACTCACACAAAAGCCAGGCACAGCGCCAGAGTCCTCTCAGTGCAGCACTGCAGGACAAGGGCAGGGAGCCCTGCAAGCTGCGGCCTAGCTGAAACAGGGGACTTCCGGTTCCTGAGTCAGGTGGGAGTGCTGCAGACAAAGACAGCCAAGAAAGACACCTACATCCTGCTCTGGCCTCCACATGTGCACACGTGGGCACACACTCACACTCATGTATGACCACACACAACACACCTAAACCATGAATAATTTTGTTAAAAAAGATAAAGCAGCTGGGTGGCGGCGGCGCATGACTTCAATCCCAGCACTAAGGAGGCGGAGGCAGGCGGATGGATCCACAGAGTGAGTACAGGACAGCCGGCGCTGAAACTTGCACTATATCAACAGCCAGTGGGTCTCAATATCCTCAAACCATAAATACAACTGCTACTTAAGATATTATTTTTAGCTCACTACTGAAGCTGGCACAGTAGAACACACCCCTGATGCCAGCACTGGGAGGCAGAGGCAGGTGGGTCTCGGTGAGGCTGAGGCCAGCCTGGCCTCGACAGCGACCTCTAGGCAAGCCAGGGCTATATAGTAAGAAGACACTGTCTTAAAAAAAAATTAAAATGCACTATTGAAAAGAAGTAAAGCTGGATACAGTGACACATGGCTGTAATCCCAGCACTTGGGGGGCAGAGGCAGGTGGATCTCTAAGTTTGAAGAGGCCAGCCTGGTCTACAGAGCAAGTCCTAGACAGCCAAGGCTACACAGAGAAACCCTGTCTCAAAAAAACAAAAAAAACAAAGAAAGAAAGAAGAGAAAAGAAGGCTGGTATCTATGGATAAAGAAATAATTTTTTCACGTTCTATGAATTAAGATTATTTTCTGGTAAGATTTAAGAGTAACAACAAAATTCACAAAAACTTAAAAGTGTACATATTAATTTAAAAAATATATTGGCTTGTTTTCTTTTTCTTTTTTTCTTGTTCTCCTTTTGAGACAGGGTTTCTCTGTATAGCCCTGGCTGTAGACCAGGCTGGCCTCAAACTCAGAGAGATCCACCTGCCTCTGCCTCCCAAAACCTGGGATTAAAGATGTGCCCACTAGGCTGAGTTTCTTTTTTTTAAATAAAAAACATTTAATCATAAAATTAAGTTATTAAAACACTACAAATGTAGCATTTATATAACTCCTGATTGGGTCATGGTTCTTCTTGCTATATATAGGTAGTTAATTGCATATATGTGTAATAATATAAATGTATAAGTAAAAAATAAAAAATGTTTAATTAAAAAATAAATAAAATTAAGTTATTGATAGGACTAATTTCAGATTTTAGAAAGGTACACATACATACATGCACACACACCTGTGTGTTGCCACATGACCACCTCTAAAATAAAGTATGAACAACTCTACTTCATCTACTGCTGGAAATTTTATCCAGTTTATGCTCTTTAATGAGTATAAAATGCCTATGTAAGAAAAAAAAAAAAAAGGCCAGCCTGGTCTACAAAGGGAGCCAGGACAGCCAAGGCTATACAGAGAAACCCTGTCTCAGAAAACAGAAAAAAAAAAAAAAAAAACCCGCAGAAACTAGCCAGGCATGGGTGCACACACCTTTAATGCTAACACTCGGGAGGCAGAAGCAGGTGGATCGCTGTGAGTTCAAGGCCAGCTTGGTCTACAAAGTGAGTCCAGGACAGCCAAGACCACACAGAGAAACCCTGTCTCGAAAAAACAAAACAACAACAACAAAAAAAGAAAACAGAAACTTAGCTTCAGCTTTTAAAAAATATAACTCATATAACCTTAAGTATTCAATGTTTCACCTAAAATTTTGGAGACAAAAACACACCATCTATAGAACAACTTAGACAGAGCTCTCCTCCTGATGAGCTTGTGTTGCCAGCCTATAAGCCATGTCCTCCAGGGCACCGGCGAGCGCTCCCGTGAGTAGTCCCGGGGAGTGTGGCCCCTGTTCTCACCTGCACAGCAGCGAGGCTCTGGAGCTGGGAGCTGCTGAGGTGCTGCTGCTGCAGAGCAGCCGTGTGCAGCATCAGGTGCTGCTGCTGAGCCGCGTACATCTGCTGAAGGTAGTGCGCCGTGGAGCTGGGGGGGCGATGCAGAGCCTGCTGAATCACCTGCGACAAGGGAAGGGAGCCTCTGTGAAACCATCATGGCAGCCTGGTCTGTTAGCGTCCGGTGCTGAGGTTCACACACACGTGGAGCACCGGCTCTACTATTATAACTCCTGCCACCATTAACTTAACCACGAGCTTCCGGATGTGGTGGCGCACGCCTTTAATCCCAGCACTCGGGAGGCAGAGGCAGGCGGATCGCTGTGAGTTTGAGGCCAGCCTGGTCTACAAAGTGAGTCCAGGATGGCCAAGGCTACACAAAGAAACCCTGTCGCGAAAAACCAAAAAAAAAAGAAAGTGACAGCTTAAGGTTTGACGACTTTAATACTCAATGACATGAAGCATACTGACACACTAGCCTATTGGTGCATATCACTAGGATTTTCTTGTTATACAAATTAAATTACCCAGATCATTCATTTAAAGTAGAATGGGATAGATATGTTAGGAAGTCATAAGTATTATTAGAGGTCAAATAAACTTACAATTAAACAGTTATAGCAATTTACAACCTTTGGTGGACAGAGCTCCAAAAGACTACTACTACTGACTAGGAAAATAAACCCTCCTACACAAGAAGTAAGAATCTGAGCTGTATAGACTTTCTGTATACAGCTTGGCAGACGTCAGGGCACATGTATAAAGAATAGCTTCACCATGTAGCCATTATAAACAGTAATACAGACAAATGCAATGACCCCCAACCACGTGTCTAGCAAGTACATAAAAACGGCTAGAGTAAAGAAGGAGGTTTTAGCTTTAAACTGAACTTGAATTTTAAATTTAATGTACAGATATACCTAGTGACTTTAATCCCAGCACTGGGACGCAGAGGCAGATGGATCTCTGTGAGTTCGAGGCCAGCCTGGTCTACAAAGGGAGTCCAGGACAGCCAAGACTGTTATACAGAGAAACCCTGTCTTAAAAAAAAAAGGGGGGGGGGAGGAGGAGGAGGAAGAAAGAAAGAAAGAAAGAAAGTAGTAAGTAGTAAGTAGTAGTAGTAGTCATACTTCACAAGATGAAGAAAATCATTTTGAGTAGAATACTATTTAGTCTTAAAGTTCCTGACATATGTGCCGGGTGTGGTGGGACAATCCTTTAATCCCGGCACTTGGGAGGCATAGGCAAATGGATCTCTGCGAGATTGAAGATAGCCTGGGCTACAAAGCAAGTCCAGGACGGCCAGGGCTATTACACAGAGAAACCCTATCACGGGAAAAAACAGACAGACAAACAAAAAATTCCTGAGCTAGTCAAGGAGATAATAAGGTGAGTACATCAGCGACGACTGCTTTGGTCTTTCTATACATATCTCAAAGTCCTACAGTGAGTATTATATTAACTATTACATAAAATTAAAAGCGTACTTCTCTTTTAAAATGACTCAAATTTTTTTAATTTTTAAAAATTATCCAATTCCCTGTTTCCACATAGGAATACTTGCAATCATTTCTAAAAATACATCTGTGTGTGTATTGGTGTCCATGGCATGTGTGGAGGTCAGAGGTCAACTTTAGGAGCTGGCCCTCTCCTCCCTCCTGAATATGGCTGCCGTGCCCATGTGGCAGTCAGCTCACTCCCGCCTGCAGCGGCAGCTCCAGGCCATCTGCCCCTGCAGGCAACAGGCGCGCACACGCTACACATACATACATGCAAACAGAATGCACACTTTAAAAATACATGCAGGGCTGGAGAGCTGGCTCAGCTCTTCCAGAGGACCCAGATTCAGTTCCCAGCATGCACATGGTGGCTCAAACCGTGCACAGCTGCAGTCCTGGAGGAACTTCCAGCCTTCATGGGTACTGCACACACTTGGTTCACACACACATACGCAAGCAAAACACTCTTACACAAATAAATCCCAAAAAATTAATAAGAATGTTTTTAAAAAATAAACACATAAAAATAATTAATTATAGTAATTATTAACAGATGTAAAATCTGAGCCTAAACAGAGGTCAAAATTTCTAAAAAGATAATAGAAGAACCCTCCATCTGTTGAGCGGCAAGTGAAGGCGCCTCCTCACGCCACTGTGCCTGCAGCACAGACACCAGAGTTTAAGTTCTGATGGAGGAGTGTAGGAGGCAGGGGACCTCAGGACCTCAGGCATCACACCCTGCATCCCTTACTCACAGGCCCATGCGGTGCTCTTCACCTGCATGTGTGCCCCTCTCTCTCCCGCTGCACTCTTCTCACAGATTCCTAGCACATTGCTCACAGCAACAGACTCTGGATGCAACACTAAATGACTAAATGACTCAGAACCACAGTGTTTCTCTTTGGTCAGATAATCCATATGTGGTCTTCAAACTCCGTAACAAAACTCCCAAAGCTCAAACTCAATCACAAGTGGATAACTGACTTGATGTCTATTTCTGTCAACCTACTAACGTCCTGTGTCAGCACGGCCTCCTACTCACTACCAGTTACCTCATATGGCAACTACAAGCTAAAGGCACAGCAAACCACTCTTTCTTTGTTTCGCTACCGAAACCGGGGTACAGAAAATCCCCACGACTAAAAGGAAGGCTTGAAAGCTACAGAACTCCTTACGTCGTTCAGTGAGTGTGCCTTTGAAACACTCTCGATGACGTGATTCAGTGTCCTGCAATAGCTACTTTGAGCTTCTTATGGGACATATTAGCACCTGCAATGTCTCTAGCGACATTTCATTTATTAATTTATCCAGCTTAAGTGAAAATGACAAAAATGGCACTGACAAATATCATACCGCTTGTATGTTCTTTAATATAATATTCTCCCATTTATCACTCACCACAGATAAAAAAGACATTAGAAACAGATTGTGCATTCAAGTTTGAATTTCTGCTGAGCTGACTAGGTCTCCAACAGTTCTCTGTAATGACTTCAGAACTAAATTCGAAACCATAGAAGAGTTAAATAGTCCTTACACCAGAATATCTACCAGGAAAGAACAGGAACAGGGAGTACAGCACAAACTGTGAGGAATGCAATTATAAAAGAACATTTTCATCCCAGCACTTAAAAAAAAGATTAAACAAAACAAAACTTTAAAGAATGCAATTACAGCCGGGCGGTGGTGCACGCCTTTAATCCCAGCCCTTGTGAGGCAGAGGCAGGCAGATCACTGCGAGTTCGAGGCCAGCCTGGTCTACAAAGTGAGCCCAGGATAGTCAAGGCTATACAGAGAGACCCTGTCTCGAAAAACAAAAACAAAAAAACCCCCAAAACCCAAAAACAAAAACAAATGCAATTGCAACCCTGGCAGTGGTGGTACATGCCTTTAATCCCAGCACTGGGGAGGCTGAGGCAGGCAGATCTCTGAGTTCAAGGCCAGCCTGGTCTATAGAGTGAGTTCCAGGACACCCTGGGCTACACAGAGAAACTCTGCCTCAAAAAACAAAAACAAACAAACAAGAAAAAAAAAGCATACAGTTATAAGAATTGAGAATCGTGGCTGGAGAGACGGCTTAGTGGTTATGAGCACCGGCTGCTCTTCCAGAGGACCCGGGTTCAATTCCCGGCAACCACATGCAGCACACAACTGTCTGTAGCTCCTGTTCCAGGAGATCTGACACCCTCATTCAAACAAACATTCAGGAAAAAACAATGTACATAAAATATAAATAAACAAGCAAACAAACAAAAAAGAGTTGAGAATCCTAGAAAAGTGAAGGCAAGTAATATAGAAGAAGCAAGAGCCCAGAGCAGTTAATGGCAGGAGCTGAAGTCAGAAAGCCTGCCAGCAATGCCAGCCTGGAAATATTCTTCAGCTTATTTAAAACACTGGTTTTTCCCATTTGTAAAACTACTACTGTATAGCGGTCTGGTGAGAACTAAACAGAATAGTCCACACTGGGAAAGCATCCACTAAGTGCCTGGCACGTAAGAACAGTTCAATGGACCCCACTGTGATTTCTTAGAGATGCACACAGTTCTAGGTGTCCCCTTCATTCTCCAATAACTGATCAAAGTCCACAGCGTTGTCCACATTTCACTGCTTCCTGGGACTCAAAGAGATCATTATATCTTCCGCCCAAGGGCACACAGATATTGAGAATAATGAAAACCGAGTTCAAACAAAGCGCCTTCGAGACGACAGCACTCATGTCTTTTAAGACAGCACCGTATTGTCTCTGGTGGGATAAAGTTCAACCGAATCGATTTTACTTCCTCAGCTAAGTGATTACACCAAAAATCTTTCAAACTATTCTCTTCCCTCTCTACCCAAGAGGCAGGAGAACCTTCCTGCTTACTGTGCCTACAGTGCCTGAATGTAAAAAGTTTTCTCCAAGCCTATAGGCTTAAATATAAAGTAAAAGCCAGGAACGCATCTATTCTAAATATCTCACAAGTGATATCTTCACTCTTACAGCAGGGACATTCGATTATAATTTATTGTCATGTAATCTTTTTTTTTGGTTTTTGGTTTTTTTGGTTTTTGTTTTTTGTTTTTTTTGGTTTTTTCGAGACTGGGTCTCTCTGTGTAGCCTTGAGCTGTCCTAGACTCGCTTTGTAGACCAGGCTGGCCTCGAACTCACAGCGATCCACCTGCCTCTGCCTCCTGAGTGCTGGGATTAAAGGCGTGTACCACCACGCTCAGCTCTGTCATGTAATCTTATAAACTTAACCTCCCCATGCATATAGCTGAAATACCTGAACAGCATGTCGGTCTGAACCACTGTAGACAGAGATCTGTGGCTGCTGCATCCGAGAGGAGGAAGTGGTGATGGTGGTGGTGGTGGTGCTGCTGGCTGTCGTCAACACAGATGTTCCGGAGTTTGGCTCACTATCCATACTGGTACTGTGATCCTTAAATCTGGTGAATAACACCAAGGATCAGTATTGGTAAAAGCCCAATCTTATGAGCCTTAGTGAATACTCACAACAAAGAAAGCAGCAGTTAAGCATCTAAACTTACAGGAAGGCCTTAATAAAATAAAGCTAGTACATAATCCCCAAATACAAGAGAAACATCCTTCCCTCATACACAGAATATTTGATAGTTCCTATCTGCTAAACCAAATTCAAGTGACTCAGAGCAGTAACTGAGATGAGCCTAGGTTGAAGTTGATGTTTCATTAGTGAAAAGGGAGGGATTTGAGAAATGGGGGACTGAGAAATCCCAGTCAAGAAGCTCTCTGAAGCCAAGAGGTGGTGGCGCATGCCTTTAACCCCAGCACTCAGGAGGCAGAGGCAGGCAGATTGCTGTGACCAGCCTGGTCTACAAAGAGAGTCCAGGACAGCCAAGGCTACACAACAGAAAGAAACCCTATCTGAAAAAAACAAAAAACAAAACAAAACAAAACAAAAAAGAAGAAGAAGAAGAAGAGGAGGAGGAGGAGGAGGAGGAGGAAGAAGAGGAGGAAGAAGAAACAGCTCTCTGAAACTGACACTATTGGCAACAAGAGAATCAACTCTCTCCAATGGAGCCTCACTGGCTGCCCCAGCCCACAGGTCAGGGCAGCCCCGCCCCCCCTGCCCCACCCCCACCCCCACCCCCTCCCCGCCCAGCCAGGATAGCCAGCCAGCACAGAATGAACTCAGTAGCAACTCTGTGGGGGCAGTCTGCTTGATTTTGCTTTGTTTTGACAATTTTTGTCTAGAATTAAGTCTTGCTTATTTATTTTGATTTTTGTTGTTAATGGGGTTTTCTTGGGAGAGTTCTGTGGTTTTCTGTTTTCTTTTTCCTTTTTCTTTTTTTTTGTTGTTGTTGTTGTTTTTTTTGTTGAGACAGGGTATATTTGTATAGGCCTGGCTGTCCTGGAACTCGCTCTGTAATCCAGGCTGTCTTCAAACAGAAAGAAAAGAAATATAAAGAAAAAAAGAAAGAAAAAGAATATAAAGCTGGGTAGGTAGGGAAGGTGGGAAGAAACCAGGAGAAATTGGGAGAGGGAGAAACATAACCAAAATGTGTTATATGAAAAAAAAATTTTCAATAAAAAAGATTTGAAACCAAAAGATAAGGAAGGCTGTGAGAGGATATTAACCTAAGGGGGGGGGCGACTAAGCAATGTCTGAGTGTGTGTGTGTGTGTGTGTGTGTGTGTGTGTGTGTGTGTGTGTGTGTACATGCATATGGGAGTTATGGAGCTACCATGTGAGTATGGGGAACTGAACCCGGGTCCTTTTCGGGAACAAGTGCACCTAAGGCCTGAGCCTTCTCTTCCCCTCTCAGAGTCATCCGTAGCTATATTTTAGAGAAGACTCATAAGGACTAGTTTAACCGTAGCTGCCATACAGTTGTTTAAAATGAAGTCTTAGGAAACCTGGTATGGGGGCACACAGCCATGCAATCCCAGCACTTAGGCAAGGTTATCCTTGGCTGCATAATAAATGAGAGGGCAGCCTGGGCCACACAGGAAACCCTGTCTCTAAATAAATAAATAAGCAATAAAAATTAGGGACTAGAGAGATGGCTCAGTGGTTAAGAGAACTGCCTGTTCTTCCAGAGCACACAGGGCTAATTTCCAGCACACACCAATGAGCATAAAATAAAAGTAAATAATTTTAGAAAGAAATGAAAATTCAAAATAAGATGGTAAAAATATGTTAGTGGGGCTGAAAGACAATTCAGTGGTTAAGAGCACCGGCTATTCTTGCAAAGGACCTGGGTTTGGTGCTCAGCACCCCCACACAGCAGCTCATAACCCCAGGAAATCCAGTCCTGGGGGTCAGGTGTCCTTTTCTGGCCTCGGAGGGACCAAGCACATACCATGGCATAATGCACATACATATAAGCCAGCAAAATACCCATATACATAAAAATTTTAAGTTAACCTTTTTTCAACTCTCAATACCTTATTAGTCTGCAACACTGTCCTTACTAGTTCTAGCAGTAGCCGTTCAGCTTAATAATAGATTAGTCGACTTAGGAAAATAATGTAGCAAATCAAAGCAACATCTTATAACCTTACAAAAATCTTTTTTCACAGCGATTGCTCTAAAATGTGGGGGTACAAGATATAATTTATTCACTTTCCTATGTACAACCAAGAAAGTACATATTTGATCAAATTTTCTAGTCTTTTCCCTCCAATATTACAAACTTGTGTCATTGATGTTGTGGCACAAAGTTTCACCCAATAAAAACTCTATACTTGCCCAGCGTAGTGGTGCACACCTGTAATCCTAGCACTCAGGAGGCAGAGGCAGGCGGATCTCTGTGAGTTCCAGGCCAGCTTGATCTACAAAGTGAGTCCAGGGCAGCCAAGGCTACACAGAAAAACCCTGTCTCGAAAAAAAATAATAATAATAATAAACCGTAAATAAATAAATAAAAGAACTCTATACTTTAAATAAATGCAAGCCTCTAAGGTCAATTCTAAGAGCTTCCATATTGTTACAAACTAAAACCAAAGTAGTTGGCACCCCAGCGTCAGAAACCCACGTGAGATTTTACTAGTTTCCTCTTTCCTTATCTGTCTTTTCTCCTGTGAAATAAAAGTTGAACCAACTGACATTCCCATGCCCTCACTGACAAGACTGTAAAAAGAACATTTTTCTTTCTAAACCAAAACAGGGTGTCACTATGTAGCTCAGGTTTCTCCAGCCTGAATTCACATCTCCAATTCTCAAGCGAGAAAACTGAAAAGAAAAACAGAGGGGACTGATCTCTCACTTTTTATTAGAAGTTGATTCGTACATTTTTATCTTTCTCTGCTATTTTGTAACTGCTTTCCGTTGAGCAAACCACAGTATCATATGGTACCTATTCGATACTACACACAATCAGCAGTAAGGTAAAATCTTGATCAAAATTATCCTCTGTCATGACTTCCAAAATACCAGCGTAAACCCTAGTCTTTCAGAGTCTTACTCTGCTCAGCTGGATGTGCTCTCAAGCCCACACGCGACCCGCAAGTAGTTCGGACTAAGCAAAAAAAAAAACGATCAGAGAACTAGACATTAATTCTAAACATTGCTAAGTGCAACTGGCCAAACCATCGCCTTGCACTGAGGCCTGGTACAAAAGAACACTTCTGGTCAGTGCACGGGGGCCTTGGCACGGAAATATCTGCACGGCTCGGCTCTGGCACACCAGAGGCCTACCCAGTAAGTTGCAAGTCGCTAACTGAGCATACCATCACAGCGCGACGCAGGAATGCGGCCCCCAGGGAGGGAGGCAGGCACGCCGCTGCAGCGCGAGCCCGGAGCGGGACTGCAAGGAAAGGCCGGGGCGTGCCGGCCTGGCCGAGCTGCAGCTGGCGCCCCACACCTCCCTGGGCTCCCCCCACCCCGGCTCCCTGCGGTTCCCCCACCCCCCACCCCGGCTCCCCCGCACGGCGACCCGGCCACCGGGAGCCAGCGTGGGGGGAGGCCTGGCGGCGCCCGCCCTCCCGCTCGCCCGCCCGACCCGGCCCACCTCGCCGGGGCCCGCGGCTGCAATGACAGCCCCGGAGGAGCGGCCCCCAGGGCTCGCGTCCCGTCCCGGGAGACCGCGGAGGCCCGGGTCTCCCCCAGGCAGCTGTGCGCTTAAGGCCGCGCGGCCCCGGGGCCGGACCGTGCCATACGCACTCCCGAGGGGAGGCTGACTGGAGCTGCCATCCTCCCCCTCCTCCTCCTCCTCCCCCGGCCGGGCTCCTCCACCAGGCCGTGGCTCTCTCTTCTCCTCGGCGCTGCACTGTCAGCCTCGGAGGCCTGAGAGCTCCCTCGGGGGGACGTGTCGCTGCCCTCATTCGCACCCCCCGGTTACGACATCAGTCACCAGCAAGTCACTCACTCCGCTTCCGCCATCTTCTCTCCTCCATCACTAACACGGGGTGCGCATGCGCCTCCCCTTCCTCTTCGACGCGCCCCCCTCCTCCCCGCAGGAGGCGTAGGGGGCGGGATCCGCGCTACCCAGGGATGGGGGCTGGGGGGGGCTGAGGTCACGTGAGGCCAGCGAGGTCTAGTCTTCTCCACCTCAAGCTGGTGTTTCCCTCCCTGTAATAAGTGGTCCTTCCCAGCCACCCTGTCTGTATTTCTATTGCTTAGAATCTTTGTTTTAGGCCAGGGTCTGCGGCAAAAATGGAAAGAAAAAGTTCTGCGTAGCGCTAGAAATGAAGAAGTTGACAGAGTGCTTGCAGAAGCATGCATGAAGTCCTAGGGTCAATACCCAGCACCACATAAACCAGGTGTGGTGGGGCCCTTTGGAAAGTGCAGGCAGGAGAAATAAATTCGAAGTCATCCTGGGCTGTATACCGGAGCCACACTGTTGTAAAAGAACCGCATTAAGTCTCCACACCTTACAAGAACAAGTCTATTTCCTAAACCCAGTGTATCCTGCAAACCATGTTTTTTATCATGGGCTGAACTTTTAACCTCATAATGTGTACCCGCTCCTTCATCTTGCTAAACTCCTCAACACCTGAACACCCTTCCACGTGATGTATTCTTAGACTAATGCAGCCTCAAGCCCTGAGTCTCCGCCCCCCACCCCCCTCTTCTGTCCAGGCGCTAACAGCCAATTATCTCAACAGCTGTTTTCTATCAACCCTAAACCTTATAAAAGAGACCTCAAGGGCTGGCGTGGTGGCTCAGCGGATAAGAGCACTGTGTCTGCTCTTCCAGGAGTCACCAGTTCAATCCCCAGCAACCACATGGTTCACAACCAACTGTACTAGAATCTGGTGCCCACTTCTGGCATACAGGTGCATGTGCAGATGGAGCACTCATACATAAAATAAACCTTTTTTTTTTTTTTAAGAGAGAGAGACAGAGACAGAGAGAGCCCTCAAAAGCCAGTGAGGGGGCTGCTCTTTGAAATCCCGACTTAGGGTGAAGCAGCCTTCTGGCAGTCTAGATAAAGCTGGCTTAATCAGTGAGTCATGGAAATGGTGTTTTTCTCAGGGCTAACAAGAGGAATTTTAAGGCTAGCCTGGGATATATAAGACCACGTTGGGCTGGAGAGATGGCTCAGAGGTTAAGGGCACTGAATGCTCTTCCAGAGGTCCTGAGTTCCATTCCCAGCAAGCACATCGTGGCTCACAACCATCTATAATGTGATCTGATGCCCTCTTCTGGTGTGCAGTTGTATGTGCAGGCAGAACACTGTATATACATGATAATAAATAAACTAATTTAAAAAAAAGAAGACTGTGTCACACACACACACACACACACACAAATTGACCACAACTATAAAACATTAAACGTGTATCCAAGGTAGTCTTACTCTGAAGAACAGATTTTGTAGACAACCGTACACAATATATGACTTTGCTCATAGACCCGGGAGGTAAGTAAATCTCAGCTCTTTTGACAGGAGCAGAAGCACACTGATCATAAGCAATGCCTTCTGTTTCCTGAGATAACGTCACACTGACCTCAGCGTCCTACGATTCCTCTTGCTGTGATGCCTTCTATTGAAAGGAATGTGCTATCACCAAACACCTTTACTAACGTAGATACTGTGCAAATTGGACATGTTTCTGTAGCCTGCTCCCTCTCACCCACTCTTGCAGATGATCAGCATGCCACTCACAGGCCTGTCAGTCTTATCTCCTTATGTTAGATGTGGGTGGCAGAATTCACCGTATCCTCCCCAGGTGCTGAGTAATAGCAACACAGAGTATTAAAGCTGAAAGGATCCCCTGGAGCAAGAATCCATGGTAAATACAGAATATGGACTGTCACCCCCTACAGAAGCGTTTTGCCATGCGCCGTGAGCCCTCAGGACACATAGGTGAAATACTCACAGACGCTCTGGACTCCCGCTTTACTCAGCCTTTTTGCCTGGTGTGCATTTACCACTGCGGCATCCGAGAAGCGTTTTGAGACCTGGAGTGTTAGAATGAAGCCAGTTTGAGTCCTGATTCTATCACACCACCACGTGTGAACCCCTGAAGTCCGTTTAGCTCCACCTTCAAATGATGTGTTCATCTCTGCCTCCACAACCATGAGCACAAATGAATTTACCCGAATACGAACCGGTTGTGATTTTATACTACCGACACTGTTACCAGCTGTGACTGTTCGCTATAACTGCCTACTTGACATGGCCTAAGTCACGTAAGAGAGTCTCAGTAAGGAATTGCGTGCTTTACTTTGGCCTGTGGGCATGTCTTAACTAAATGAATTGATGTGGGGAGACCCAGCCCACTGTGGGCAGCATCATTCCCTCCGCAGGTCCTGAACTGTGTAAGATTGGAGAAACTAAGCTGGATGTGGTGGCTCACGCCTTTAATCCCAGCCCTCGGGAGGCAGAGGCAGGTGGATCTCTGTGAGTTCGAGGCCAGCCTGGTCTACAAAGTGAGTCCAGGATAGCCAGGGCTACACAGAGAAACACTGTCTCGAAAAACCAAAACCAAAACCAAAAAAAAAAAAAAAAAAAAAAAGAGTGGAGAAACTAGCTGAACATAGCAAGCAGGTATGCATTAACTTCTCTTGGCTCTCAGCTGTGGGTATGGGATGGCTAGCTGTTTGATATTCTAGTCCGCGTAATGGCGGACTAGACATGGGTTTTGGTTTGGTGCCCTACTCCTCAGTCAGGCTTACGTTTTCCCCACTGACTTGTGATGCAAACGCCCACGTGATCCCCTCACTCCATCTGTGTCTCACTCTCTCCCAGCCAGGACCTTCACCGCACACCTCTGCCATGATATTCTGCCTCACCATAGGCCCCAAAGCATCTGTCCCAAATAAACACAGGCTAAAAGCTCTGAAATCATGAGGCGTTTCCTCCTTTATAAGTTATTTATCTCAGCTATTTAGTTATAGTAGCAGAAAGCTGATATACACCAGATCATATACATTCTACAACAAATTTTAGGCCTCAAGGCAGTATTTTTAGAGCCCAGAAGCAATGTAATCTTTGTAATGAGAATAGACTATTTTCCAGGTAAGTCAGTATTTAGAAAATGGTAGCTGGGTATGGTATTCCCAGAATTCAGAAAGTATAGGTAGGAGGAGCAGAAATTCAAGGTTATCTTCAGTTAACAAAATAAATAAATAAATAAATAAATAAATAAATAAATAAAAATAAATGCCAGGCACTGGGTTGTATTCAATGAAGTTCCAAGACAGCATCCTTTCATGAGGTCACGTAGCAACATTCTTGGTCCAGCCTGGGCTACCTCTTCAGTTTTCATCTAAATCAACTCTCTGTTCCTCCCCCAAACGTCAGATGACTTCTGCACCTCTCAGGAATAAATCCTAAGGGATCTTTTCTAACATAGTCTTCTTATTCAAAAACATCACCCAGTGGCTGCTTCCTGCTTCCTTTAGCCTTCGGCCTCATCACATTTCTCACCGTTCAGAAACAAAGAATGTCTTTCCGGTGTTCCGCCTTTCCAGTCACCATCAGTTCCACCGAAGAGAGGGAGAGAGGCAGCATGTGCCAAACACCTAGCTGTGCCATCTAGTGTACCCCACAGCCATGAAGAGGAGTCTAGTCTTCATCCTGCAGAGGAGTGAGGCCACGTTGGTAAGGGGAAGTCACCTGACCAAGGCCACACAGCCACTCAATGGCAGGACTGGCGGGCATGTTCTTCCCTTAAGTTTTATCTTACTAATTGGTTGTCTGTGCTCACACGCCCACGCTGCATGTGCGTGTGGACTCCCACATACTGTAGTCTGGAGGTCAAGGGAATAACCCTCAGTAGTGAGGTCTCTCCTACCACTGTGGGGTCCAGGGAGCAAGGTTAGGCTGTCACGCCTTTACCCACTGAGCCATCCCAACAGTGCTCAAATGCACGTTCTTGTTTTTGTTTTTTGGGGGTTCTTTTTTGTTTTTGTTTTTGTTTGATTTGGTTTGGTTTTTTTGAGACAGGGTTTCTCTGTGTAGCCTTGGCTGTCCTGGACTCACTTTGTAGACCAGGCTGGCCTCGAACTCACAGAGATCCACCTGCCTCTGCCTCCCAAGTGCTGGGATTAAAGGCATGCCCCACCATGCCCAGCCCCAAATGCAGGTTCTTGACTCACTTTTCCCTACTGTCTTAGGTGGTATTGTTTTTCAGATTCTGCACACCATTTTCTTCCTGTAGGTCTCACAACCTCTTCCAGATGGAGTCAGCTGTTTCTTTAGTATTCAATACTCACGGTATTTACCAAGTGGGTTTTTTGTTTGTTTGCTTCTTTGTTGGCTTGTTTGGTTGGTTTTGGTTTTTTCAGACAGGGTTTCTCTGTGTAGCCTTGGCTGTCCTGGACTCACTTTGTAGACCAGGCTGGCCTTGAACTCACAGCGATCTGGCTGCCTCTGCCTCCCCTAGTGCCGGGACAACAGGCGTGCGCCACCTTGCCCGGCTAACAAGTGTTTTTTAATTGAGATACAATTCACATAAGATGTATTTATTTCAAGTATATGCTCAACTATGTATATGTAACTATATATACATTTTTGTATAACCACTAGCATTTTGTAATTTCAAAACACACCTATCAGCCCCCAAGTAACCCCATTCTGATTATTTATCTATCTCCGCCTTCCTGCTACCGCAGATAACAACTAACATTCTTTCTGTCTCTATGGAATGCCTATTCTTGACGTTTACTATAAGAAGAATCATATAATATGTAGCCTGGTATATAAGCTCTCTTTTACATAATGTTTCCAAGATTTGTGTACTGTCAATGTGTATCAGCAATTCGTTCCTTTCCACTACTGAATGCCTTTATGGGGATATCTTACATATTTGTGTATCCATTCGTCATTTAAGGAAGATGTGGGAGGGGGGTTGTTGTTGTTGTTGTTGTTGTTGTTGTTGTTGTTGTTGTTTGGGAGTTTGGGAGCATTGTATGTGTGTGAGCAAGCAGCCTTCGGAGGGAGGAAATACAGGTGGCTGCCATGCCCACCTGGCACTTTCTTGGGTTCAGGGGATCCACACTCTGGTCCTCATCATTACCTAGCAAGCTCTTTCGTCACTGAGCTAGCGCCCAGCCCCCATTTTGTATTGCTTTATTTATTTACGTCTGCATGAGCTCTCCACACGCGGAGGTCAGGGAACAACCTACAGACTTGATTCTGGCCCTTCCTCCTGTGGATCTTGGGGACCCATTGCAGGTCATCAGACTTGGTCGCAAGCATCTTAACTGGAGAAGCCATCTCACCAACCCTCTTTTCTTATCTAGCCTTTTAAAATTTTTATTTTATTTTATTTTTTTTTACTGTACCTGAAACTAGTGGGCATGAAGTATTTCCTCATGAGTTTACTTGCATTTCACTAATAACTAATGAACTGTTTTGTTTTGTTTTGTTTTGAGAACTATCTGTTTAAACCCTTTGTCCATAAGTTTCTTTCCTTTGGTTGGTTGTTGTTGTTTCTTCGTTTTTGACTTTTTGAGGCAGGGTTTCTCTATGTAGTCCTGGAACTCGCTCTGCAGACCAGGCTGGCCTTGAACTCAGAGATCCTCATGAGTGCAGCACAAAGCCCAGTCCTTCTTTTTTCTTTTGTTTTTTGTGGTTTTGGAACCACATCTAAAAAAATCATTCACTACATCGAGATCATAAACACTACATTTTCTCCTGGGTTTTTTTATAATGTAAACTCTTATATGCAGGTCTTTGACCCATTTTAAGTTAGTTTTTATAATCATCTTCAAAAGTGGTCTGCCTTTACTTCTTTGTGTGTGGAGAGACAGCTAATTGTCTCAGAATCATTTCTTGGGAAGCAACAGTGAAACAATTCTTTCCCCACTGAATTACCTTGAACTTTATCACATGCTTTAAAGCAAATGTTGACAGAGCTCTGCTACTGTGAGCTACATCAGTATAAGGCTTCTGTTTTCCTACCTTGATGTCGAGCATATATAATAAGCCTTCAGTAAACGTGTCTGATAGGTGACAAACTGATTCGGGACTTTTATTGTCAACCAATAAATGTTGAAGGCTATGTGGCGAGAGAGGGGGGGTAGGGGGCTTATACAAAGAAGGCTTTATACAAGGAGCTAAAAGTCGAATGGATTTCTCAAATCAAAGGTTCCCAATGTGGGGCTGAGAATCTTATAATTCTAGAGTGCCGTGGGTCCTGGAGATCACCAACCCTGTCTTTTTCTGCTGAGGAAAAGCAGAGTTGAAATGCTAAATAGCGACCCTTGGCCTATTCTGGCTGTCTTTGAACTTAGGTCGAGACCCTGGCATTTTAACAGGAGCTCTTTCAGTTGGCTCCTGGTAAGACAGGGTTTTGGTTTGGTTTTGGTTTTTGGTTTGGTTTGGTTTTGATGTTACTCCGGATGAAAGTCTTTTCTTTTTTTTTGTTTTTTTGTTTTTTTTGTTTTTTTGTTTTTTTGTTTTTTTGTTTTCCGAGACAGGGTTTCTCTATGTAGCCTTGGCTGTCCTGGACCCGCTTTGTAGACCAGGCTGGCCTCGAACTCACAGTGATCCACCTGACTCTGCCTCCCGAGTGCTGGGATTAAAGGTGTGCGCCACCACGCCCGGCTGAAAGTCTTTTCTAAATGGAAGAGACGCCTTCTGTTTCAGGCCACACATATGTATCTTCGGAGATAATTTACCAGAGTGTTTGGTGTTTTGTTGCTGTTGTCTGTTTGTTTGGTCTTTAGTGCTCTAACCTCGCTGTGTATAAAGTACCCGTCAGTTTCTACAGCTCTTACCTGTTCTTCATAAGATCAGCAGTTTGCTTGGTGTTGGTGTTTTAAAGGGACTGTACTAACTAGGGGGAAGAAACACTGTTTCTTAGTTTAGTTGTATCTAATGGACATACAATAACTATTTTTAATGGTTTTTTTCCTTTGTCTTTCTTCCTTCCTTTCTTTCTCTCTTTCTTTCTTTCAAGACAGGTTATTCACTGTGTAGACCTGTCTGGCCTCAAATGCACAGAGTTCTGCCAGCAACAGATATTTCTCAACATTATTTATGTGTTTAAATAATTCTTTTTTTAAAAAAAATATGAAATTCAACTAGGGATATAGATCAGTAATAAACATTAAGCAAGGCCGAGTTCAATCCCCAGCCCAGGAAAGGAAGGAAGGAAGGAAGGAGAGAAGGAGAGAGGGAGGAAGGCAGACTACCAACTAAGTCCTAGCCTTTCCCCGCCCCTACCGTAGAAAGGGCTCCTAAGTTTGTAGTGGGTCTGTGTTAAACAGGCTTTCTGCTCTCAGAAGCTCAGCAGGTTCCGGCTGGTTTTGTATTTGGATGGAAAGAGAAACCTTAAGTTTCTTTAAATAAGAAGACAAGAGAGGCAGCCATTTTCATCTGGGAATTTTGTAGTGGTTCACTGTTGCTTTCCCAGAAGCAACACATAAAACCCTGTCTCAAAAAACAAAACAAAAAATTAAAAAATATACAGGTGTAAAATATTTCTTAATAGTACTATGAAATGCTTTTTTGGTTTTTCAAGACAGGGTTTTTCTGTGTAGCCTTGGCTGTCCTGGACTTGCTTTATAGACCAGGCTGGCCTCGAATTCACATTGATCCACCTGCCTCTGCCTCCCTTAGTGCTGGGATTAAAGACATGCACCACCACATCCAGCTTAGAAAAATCTTTAACCAGATAAAAACATAAAATTCCCTCTAGAAGTCAGAAAATTCGCTTTTAAGAGAAGTTGGAATTGTAGTCTTTAAAAAAAAAAAAAGATTTATTTATTTATTTCTTGTGTATACAGTGTTCTGCCTGCATGCCAGAAGAGGGCATTAGATCATATTATAGATGGCTGTGAGCCACCATGTGGTTGCTGGGAATTGAACACAGGACCTCTGGAAGAGCACTCACCGCTCTTAACCTCTGAGCCATCTCTCCAGCCCTGGTATTGTAGTCTTAAATTATTAAGAGGGACAGAAGATACACTCTGCTCTCCCATTATTTCAAGCTTGCTTCCCAGTTCTATGACAGGAAATGAAATAATCTAGCCTGAACATAATCAGTTTTGTGGGCTGTTTAAATGGGTTAAACTATAAAATCCAGACTAAGAATTGCTGAGGATATAACTCAGTTTGGTAGAGTGCCAGCCCAGCACACCAGAGTGCTTGGTTGGATCCCCAACAGTGCAGAAAACAAGTGTGGTGACTGCATCCTTGTAACCCCAGCACCTGGGAGGTAGAGGCAGGAAGCTCTTGAGTTCAGGACTATCTTTAGCTCCATAGGAAGTTGAAGATCAGCCTGGGATGATGAGGGCCTGTCTCAAAAACAAACAAATCACACTAACAAAAACACACAATAAGCAGGGCGTTGTTGACAAACACTTTTAATCCCAGCACTCAGGAGGCAGAAGCAGGTGGATCTCTGTGAGTTCAAGGTCAGCCTGGTCTACAGAGTAATTCTAGGACAGCCAAGATTACATAGAGAAAACCTGACTCGAAAAACAAAACAAAACAACAACCAGTAAAATTTTATTTTATTTTATGTGTATGGGTGTTAATCCTGCATGTATGTCTGTGCACATGTTCATGCCTGGTGCCCTTGGAAGCCAGAATTCCTCAGATCCCCTAGAACTAGGGTTACAGATGGTTGTGAGCTATTGTGTGAGTGCTGGGAATTGAACCTGGCTCCTCTGGAAGAACAGTTAGTGTTCTTAACTGCTGAGCCATCTCTCTAGGCAAGCCTTCCTAACAGTTGTTTTTGAAAAAGACTAAGTAAAAGGTGACTTAATGAGGAAAGAAAATGTCTATCAAGAAATGACACTCCACACATTGCCATGCTTGAACCCACTGATTATGAAACCCATCATGAACCCACTGATTGTGAAAAGAGCGCATCATCATCATCGTCGTTGTTATTATCATTATTATTTTGGTTTTTTTCAAGACAGGGTTTCTCTATGTTATCTTGGCGGTCCTGGACTCGCTTTGTAAACCAGGCTGGCCTTGAACTCACAGCGATCCGCCCGCCTCTGCCTCCCAAGTGCTGGGATTAAAGGCGTGCGCCCCCACACCCGGCTGAAAAGAACACATTATTATGAGCTAAAGTGATCCTTTAACTCAGTACATGCTGTTAGCGCATGGTTAGGTCACAAGTACGAAAACACAATGCAAACAGTAAAACTAGGAATTTCATGAGGCTACAGGACTTTTTCTTCAGCTACCAGAAAGTCTCAATTTCAAATTTATGCTATTTTACTTCTTTTCTTAATTTTTTCACTTATTCATTTATTGTTGAGACAGGCTGCCCTGGAATTCCTTCTGTAGACCAGGCTGGCCTTGAATTCAGAGATCTGCCTGCCTCTGCCTCCTGAGTGCTGGAGCTAAAGGCTTGTGTGTCACCATGCCCTGCTTTTCTTTTACTTCTTTTCATTGGTTTCTGGGATCAAATCCATGTAGATAAGATATTACATATTTAACTATTTGTTCCTTTTTTTTTTCTTTTTTTCTTTTTTCCTTCTTTTTTTATTTTATTTTATTTTTATTTTTCAAGACAGGGTTTTGCTGTGTAGTCTTGGCTTTCCTGGAACTCACTAGATAGACCAGGCTGGCCTTGAACTCACAACAATCTGCCTGCCTCTGGCTCCCATTGCTGGGATTAAAGGCATGCGCCACCGTGCCCAGCTAACTATTTTTAAATTATATCAAAAGATTGAAATTTTTTATGTTACAAAAATCAGTCATTTCACTGCTCTGGACTTTATTAAAAGAGAGAGTTAACTTGGATCTCTTTTAATCCCACAATTTAGTTGTAGAGCAACCAATTAGCCCCCTGTGAAATTGTTTTGAAATGGAGGGTCTGAGACTCGATTCTGAACTCTCTAAACCTAGGAACGTATTAATGTTGAAGATACATTATAATATTATAATACAAAATAACTTCCAGCTAGTAACTGAACCATCCAGAATTCTATTTGGAAGACTCCAAACAGCAGGCTGAGAGACGGCTCTGACAGGGTTTGAGTTTAATATGCAGAACCCATATGAAAAAAAACACACCCGTTTAATCTCAACACTCAGGAGGCAGAGGAAGGCAGATTTCTGTGAGTTCCAGGCCAGCCTGCTCTACAAAGTGAGTTCCAGGACAGTCAAGGCTACACAGAAAAACCTTGTCTCAAAAAAACAAAAAAACAAAAAACAGAAACAAACAAAGAAAAACTAGGCATCATGGTACACACTTGTTTGTTTGTTTGTTTTGGTTTTTCGAGACAGGGTTTCTCTGTGTAGCCTTGGCCATCCTGGACTCACTTTGTAGACCAGGCTGGCCTTGAACTCACAGCGATCCGCCTGCCTCTGCCTCCCGAGTGCTGGGATTAAAGGCGTGCGCCACCACGCCCGGCTCATGGTACACACTTGTAATCCCAGTTCTGGGGAGACAGAGATTGTCCGATTCCTGAGATTTGCTGGACAGCTAGCCTAGCCTGTTGGCAAGTTCCAGTTTAGTGAGAAACCATGTTTCCAGGAAGAAAAGGAGGGCATCTTTTTCAGGAACAACGCTTGTGGCTGGCCTCTTACCTGCATGTGCACAGGAGCACCTCACACACACATGGATATGCAGACTTTAAATGAGGCCAAGTGAGTCAGGTAAAAGTCTCCCCTCACAATGGTATCTGCTTGAGGAAAAGGACTGTCAACTGTCTCTTCTAGTCCTCTAAATTAGCATAGAAAGGTCTGGTAAAAGGTCACTGACGGATGAGCCTGGCCTTCTGAGTTGGATCTCCAGAATCCTCAAGTAGGAGGAGAGAACCGCCTCCCACAGCCTGTCCTCTGACACACATACACACACACACACACACACACACACACACACACACACACACACAGCAGCCCCAGGGTTGTGAGAGTGGGAGAGCTGGCCCTGGTGGTGAGGGCGCAGAAGAGCTGGAGGGCTGACCAATGCAGCCACTCCCCAGGCTCAGATCCAGGGCTCTGAGTTGGTTTCACCCCAACATCTACACCATCTTGGGCTGCTGGAGTGGATGAAGGGGCAGGTCCTGCAGATCCAAAGCTTGCAGGGTCTCCATGACTCAGGGTAACAACAGGATATCCGACAGGAGTCCCAGGGAGGATCCTATATTGATAAAGCAGCGGAAGCCAGACGCCTGGAAACACACCAATGACTCATTGCAACGAACATCTGCAAGTAAAGTTGTTTAGGCAAAATGGTATACTGTGTGACACACTGTGACACACGGCAGCTTCAACGTCGAGATTTTGTTTGGTTTTTGTTTGTCTTTCTTTCTTTCTTTCTTTCTTTTTGTTTTTCTCTTTTCTTTTCTTCCCCCCCCCCCCCAGACAGGCTTTCTCTGTGTAGCCTTGGCTGTCCTGGACTCGCTTTGTAGACCAGGCTGGCCTCGAACTCACAGCGATCTGCCTGCCTCTGCCTCTCGAGTGCTGGGATTAAAGGCGTGCACCACCACGTCCGGGGTTTTTCTTCTTGGCAGCCTGGGGTGGAAAGAGAGAGAGAGAGAGAGAGAGAGAGAGAGAGAGAGAGAGAGAGAGAGAGAGTGTGAAGGTTTAGGGCAGATATGAAGAGCTAGGGAGATGAGTGGGTTTGGGGTGCATGATGTGAAATTCACAAAGAATCAATTAAAAGTTTAAAAAATAATGTACTAAAAAAGTTTTCTAAAAATTATAGAGAAAGCAGGAAACAAAGGCTTGCTTTATTCACCGCTGCCGCCTTCCTTCCTGTCCTACTGAGATTAAGCTTAGTGCTGAAGAGGGCATAAACAGTGATTTGTCAAATACAAAACAATTTTATGTTTCCCTTTTAACTTTCATGATGTAACAAATAGTTCTATCCGTAAGATTTAAATGTACATTTGTCTTACTTATTTGTATATGTTTGTGTCTGGGGGGGGGGGAGTGCCTTCATGTGGCTGTCAGAAGCTCTCTTCTTCTACATTGCGGGGCTCAGGCTTGGCCTTGGGCCATCTCACCAGTCCTAAGCAGTTCTGGATAGCTGCAGGCACCCAAGGCCGTTTGGTAGCATTCAGAAATTTCACAGTGATGCTATTTTTCACGCTTGGTTTGTAGATTTCAGCTATCATCAGGGACCACTTACTTGAGCCGACCATCGGATCAACAAACTCGAGCCCGCCATCAGAGCAGCAAGCCCACACGTATGCATCCATCACACGTAGGACAGTTGGTAACCCGAACACACTGCATCATGGGCCCGCTCCAGTAACTGCGCCTTTGCAAATGATACCCCAAATCTCATATAATGAGGCTGATTTCTCATGCTAAGTACTGGCCGGCAAAATGATGCTTTCAGCTCCATGGGCCTTCTAGAAAAGCGAGTGCACTGCCCCTAACAAAGCTTTCATATGTCCAGGGACTCTAATAAAGTCCCCTCCAACAAAGCAGACTTTAGTAAGCATTCTCAACCATGCCCTCTTTCTCTTGTTTGAGTCTCTACGTGTGCATGTGACTGTGCATACATGTTCACATGCATGTGGGGTCTTGCCACCATTCTTCTGTTTGGGGGTTTATTTTTCCACACTGTATATGTTGGTAGTCTCATTTACATATTTTGTCATGTCAGCTTTTTTGTAAGGATTAATTTTTTAAAATTTTATGTGTATATGCATATGCCTGTATGTGTGTATGTGTGTGTATGTATGTATGTATGTATGTATGTATGTATGTATGTATGTATAATAGATGCATTCGGGTGCCCATAAGCATCACATGCCCAGGAACTGGATTACAGACAGTACTAACTGGGTTGCAGGCAGTTGTGAGCTGCCTGGTGTGCGTGCTGGACAGCAAACCTGGGTCCTTTACAAGAGCAGCTAGTGCTGTCGACCAGAGCCATCTCCCAACTACCCCGTTTTATTTATGTATTTATTTCTCATTCATTTTACTGCTTTTTCGAGACAGGGTTTCTCTGTGTAGCCCTGGCTGTCCTAGACTCTCTTTGTAAACCAAGCTGCCCTCGAACTCACAGAGATCCACCTGCTTCTGCCTACCCAAGTGCTGGGATTATAGGCGTGTACCACCGTGCCCGGCTCCCATTTTATTTCTGAAACAGGGTTCTGAGTGGCTCAGGCTGCCCTCAATTTTTCTGTGTAGCCAAGAATGACCTTTAACTTCTCACCCTCCTGCCTCTGCATCCCAACTGCTGAGGGCACCGCCTGTCTCCGCTGCAGGCAGCTCACTCGACGCTGGGGTGTGTCCTGGTTATTTCAGTTGTCCACTTGAAAGGCTCTAAAACCACTTGCAGTGGGATTTCCACCGGAGGGTTAGCTGACTGGGTGGCTGGTGCGCACACCTGTGAGGGGTTTTCTCAAGTGAGTTTATTTTGGTGGGAAGACAAAGCTTGAATATGGGTCCAGGGCGGAGTCGGGAAGGAGAGGTAGGGAGGGGGAGGGGAGGGGAGAGGTAGGGAGGGGGAGGGGAGGCACAAGCACCCATCACTCTCTGTTTCTTGACTGTGGACAATCTTTTTTTTATTTATTTTTTCCTTTGAAGGTTCATAAGCTTAATCTACTTTCCTCTCTATTAGTCGTCTAAATGGTAGCCACAGCATTCATAGTGTAATTCAAAACAGATTGATTTTATGTAATTGCCACACGCAAAGCAGCTCTTAATTTAGGGGGTGGAGACCCCCCCCCTCGGAGCTGACTAGACACAGCCTCAAAGTGGAGGCCCAATACATTTCTAAGTGTCAAAAGGACTTCACAACAGAACGTTTCAGCTCTGTGAGACACCTGTGGAAAATGGCAGCTTGCTTCAAAAGGCTGAGTGTGGCGCTCTGGGTTGATTCAGTTATAAGCACCTTCCTAAGTTGGTCATTTTTTTTCTGGAGTAGGAAGCCATTCAGCAGCAGCTGTCACAGGGCGAGCAGCCGAGTGCACAGATGAACTCGTGGCTTTACCTCGCACTGCCCTTCCACCGGCACTGTGTATGTGCAGGCAGCCAGAGCTCACCCCACACCTGGAGCTCCCCTTTACTCTTGATTTATCTGCGGCCTAAAGTAGGATATGCTTTGGTCTCACTCAAATTCAATAGAAAATCAATATGGAAATGCTGGAGTCCAACAGGAAGCAAGCAGAGGAGAGCTGAGCCAGGCAGCTTTGTCCATTGAAGATGGCTCTTTCCCTGGGTGGAGGCCGGCTGGGTGGTGCTAACAGATCGGAGCGTTGATTAGCGTGTGTTTACATTTCTAGTGCAGCATGCCATCTTCAAGGAAAGGCCTGCTTGGAAGGTAACTTATATTTTAAGTTAATAACCGTGTACTTGGTGTGCAAATACCATTAAAGAACACTGAGCGGTGAGACTTCTGTGGGCTTCAAGGTCTTTAGCTCAGTACTCCAATTCAAATAGAACAAAACTTGCAGAAGAAATTTCAGTATGCTCTTGAATCATGATATCTAAAAAATTATTTTATTCTTAATTACATGTATATGTTTGAGTGTAAGTATATGTGCATACGCAATACAGTAACTTCGGGGTCTGCAGCTCCCTCTATGGTCAGGCTAACTTCGAACTCACAGAGATCTTCCTGCCTCTGCCTCCCAAGTGTGACTTTTTCTTTTAATGGTTAAGGCTGGTTTGATAGCTCACTTGGTAAGGTGCTTACGTACAGGCATAAGGACCTGTGGTCAGCCCCTAGAATTTATGTGAGCCTGGTGTAGTGGTACACACTTATTATACCAGAGCTGGGGAGATGAGGGAGACAGAGGTAGATCCTTGGGGTTCGCTGGCCAGCCAGCTTAGCCTAATTGGTGAGCCCCAGATTCCCATGAGAGATCTTGTCTCAAAAAACAAAATGGATGGCTCCTGAATGAGGCGTGATACCTGAGGCTGGCTTCTGGATTCTACATACACAAACGTGCACACACAACTATGAACACGCACCCCACCCCACACGTACTGCTTAAGTAAAACGATGTGATATAAAAGCGTGACCACACAGAATCTGTGTCTGCTGCTTATTCTGTCAATCACTATTCTCCAAACAGTGTGTAAAGCAGCACATCGGGACAAACATTCTGCTGACTGTAAAATGAGAGAACATTTGCAAATAATATTTTTAAGTCTCTGAAGCCTATAACTATTTTTTTAAAAAATATTTATTTCTTTTATTTATTGTATATGAGTGCTTTATCTGCAGAAGAGAGCACCAGATCTCATTATAGATGGTTGTGAGCCATCATGTGGTTGCTGGGAATTGAACTCAGGACCTCTGGAAGAGCAGGTGGTGCTCTTAACCACTGAGCCATCTCTCCAGCCAGCAAGCCTATAATTGTTTATCATGAATTTGATTTTTCTTATCACCGGAATTACACTCAGCCAGAGGCAGGTGTGACTGAGCCCAGGAGCTGATGCTTACCTCTGTAAAGTAACAAAATCCTCCAAATGATCAGGATTTCCAGTCTGCGTACTTTCCTCTTCTTTTAATGATGTTGTTATAGGTTCAGTTAAACTATAGAAAGTGGCAGATGTATACACAGTTGAGAGCATTTGATTTCTTTCCCTCAGCACTAGGACATGAAGTCAGAGCCTCATGCATGCTAGGCAAGTGCTCTACCACTGTATAATACCTCCAGCACAAACTTCAGGATATTACTGGGTAACAGTAAATTTAGGCAACAGAAAACTGAGCTGCGAGGCTTCCTGCACTGTACCATTTGAGAGCCAGACACTGAAGATCTAGTGGCAGATTTTTATGACCATATGAAGAGCAAGGCAAACATATTTCCACATTTGATCCCAGCTGAAGAACACACTGGTAGCTAATTCAGACTGAATATAAAAATCTACCAGGGTGACGCACCATCTTCTTGAAAGCAATTTTATCTAAAAAAAGCAAGTTGTGTTTCCTTAACATATGATTCAATTTAGACCAGGTCCTTCTAAACATTTCTCCTGCTGGGCCTGGTGGCCCATGCCTTTTATGGCAGCACTTGGGAGACAGAGGCAGGTGAACATCTGTGATTTTGTGGTCAGCAAGATTGACATAGTAAGTTTCAGGCTGGCTGAGGTAACAGTGAGACACTGTCTCAAAACCATCCAACCAAGCAACAACCAATCACCAACCACCCAACCACACCACCCAACCAACAACCAACCAACCAATAACCAACCAACGAACCAATCACCAACCAATAAGCAAACAATCAAACAACAACTAACCAGTGACTAACCACCAACTCTTTTCTACTAAGTCTTATTGTCTTTAATTAAAGATGTTAAAAATAACAAAATAGGAGTTATCTCTTTTTTTTTTTTTTGGTTTTTCGAAACAGGGGTTCTCTGTGTGGCCTTGGCTGTCCTGGACTCACTTTGTAGACCAGGCTGGTCTTGAACTCACATCGATCCACCTGCCTCTGCCTCCCAAGTGCTGGGATTAAAGGCATGCGCCACCACGCCCGGCTGAGTTATCTCAATATTTTCCATTAGTTTGTTACTGAAAATGACACTTCAGTGTTCCACTCATCTGTTCGTACATTAACCTTATCTATTTTCAACTGCATTAGATATAAAACTACTATCAGAATATTTTCAGAGTGCATGTAAGGAAACTTTATGCTCATTCTTCCCACAGCCACAAGGAAAACTATAAATAAATAAATAAAACTTAATCCTGGTGGCCCACATCTGTAATCCCAACACATGGGAAGCTAAGGTGTGAGGGTCAGCATGGGCTATGAAGCAAAACCCTGGGAAAGGAGAGGGGAGGGGCGGGGAGGGGAGGGGCGGGGAGGGGGAGGGGAGAGGGTGGGGAGTAGAGGGACAGGGTGGGGAGGGGAAGGGAGGGGAGGAGAGGAGAGGAGAGAGGAGGGGAGAAGGGGGGGGAGAGGAGGGGAGGAGAAACCGTAAATAACACTGCAGAACACTGCGGTTTTGTGCCCCACCTCCAGCTCCCAGGCACTAAAAAAAAACAGTAAAGGAGGCTGGGAGTTCAGCAAAGCCTACCCAGCAACAGCTGAATACATATTCCTTTCACGCTCATGAAATCATCTCCCAGGCAGACCTCATACGACCTATAAAACAAGCTGCAATAAAGCGGAAAGCACTGAAATAGTTAAAAGCTTATTCAGGATGACACTGGACACCAGCGTCAGGAGGATATGTAGCACAGTCACCATAGTGAGGGTTAACAGTACACTCCTAGGAAGACGAAATCACGAGAAAATGAGGAACTACTGTGGATTGGGTGAAAATGAAAGTATAATATAGCGAGCTGCGTGGGTACAGTTAAAGAAGTGTTTGGAATATTTCCCTAGAGATGAGCATGTACACTGTAAAAAGGAAGAATAATCTTGGGCCATTAACTTCCACTTTCATGTTGACGAGCAGGAGGAACATGAAATAAAGTTCTGCAGTAAGAAGCAAGAAAGCACGGAGACCAGGAATTAGAGGAAATCTACAAAACTAGAAGTCGGTTCTTCAAAACAATCAACAAAATTGACTCAAATATTTGGATTTACTCAAATTTGAAACCTATTATTGTAGCAGCATATATATATATATGTATATATTCATATACACACACACACACAATTCTAATGGATCCCAGCCATGGGATCACCCCAACTAGACACCACATACTAACAAATCAGAACCTCTGTACCATAAATGGGTCACATTTTCGTGAGTTGTTGGCCATTGGGATTCTACAGTCCCCCAGCCCAAGCATCATAGACAATTGCTAATACTCTTGATTACCCTCCAGAACTGGAGGGTAAGACTCTGCTGCTGAAAACACCTCATACCATAGTCACAGAACATGGCGGCATCAAGCTAATACTCACCTGGAAGCTTCAGTCATCCCGGATAGCTTTCATGGTTACCAGGCAGAGGTATCCATGCTACTGGAGGAGAAAAGTAAGCATAAATCTCGCCCAGCTGTGAACCTTGCAAGCTACAGGTGTGACTGGCCTGAGAAACATGCCAACTGGCGCAATAGTGACATAAATGCTCGGGAGTAACCAACCACTCAGTGCTCTAGGGATGGATCTAAGGGGTGGATGAATCCTGAGATGGAGCGCATCCTTGGAACTGACCTGTGCCTCGTCAGGTCAGATGGCTCAGGGAATAGCTTATACTATTTTTCTGCTAAGTAAACATTGTGTTAAATGACTTTTTGCTGTACCCATCAAAAAGTTCATCTCTTAGCCTCTGCCAGAGTCTTCCTGCACTGGACGGTAACTAACACGGCGACCCTTAACCAGTCAAGGTGAAAAGGCTGAGAGATTACAGAGTGCTCAGCTTTTAATGGGAGGCACATATTATACCCCTCTCGCCTAGGGCTCAGGAATAACTGAAGAAGAGGGGGCAGAAGATTAAAAACAACAACAACAACAACAACCGACAAACAGATGAGCACGATAACCTCAGGAAAATAGCCCTTCCCAGACAAAGGACAGCCCCACATAGGAACTCACAGCCATTGTGGCAGAGTGCGCAGGCCCACAGCAGCTCCAGCAGACCAAATCACAGCACGCAGGAGGGGAGCCGGGCTAGGATAAGGAGAGTCAGCTTTCCTTAACGCGCTGACTCCTGGTAGGTCAGTCACACTGTAAGGCAGGCCCTACTCCCCATAACGGAGCAGCACAAACTGAAAGTGATGGGGTAGAAGAGAAAAAAAACCTCAAAGTTGGGTGGGGTCAGATGGAAAGTGTGGCTAGGGGAAGATTTGGGAGAGGGGTGAATATAATTTTAAAATTATGAAATTATCAAAGAATTAATAAAAATATTATTTTTAATGACTCAATTTTAAAAGTTAAAATTATAGTAATGAGATAATTATACATCATACATAAATAAGGCGTGAAAGAGTACTATAAACAGTTCTAGGTGAAGATATTTTTTAGGTAAATTAGAGTTTCCTTGAGTTTGCCAAAACAAACTCAAGGAAAAAAAAAAAAAGATACAATATAAATAAACGCAGCCGGGCATGGTGGTGCACCCTTTTAGTTCCAGCACTTAGGTGGCAGAGGCAGGCGGATCTCTGTGAGTTCGAGGCCAGCCTGGTCTACAAAGTGAGTCCAGGACAGCAAGGGCTATATAGAGAAACCTTGCCTTGAAAAACAAAAACAAAAAAACAAAACAAAACAAAAAAACCCAAAATTTCTCACAAATTATTTCAAAAAATATAAAAAGACAGAATTCTTTCCAACAAATGTAAAAGGACAATATTACCTTGATAACCACAATCAACAAATTTTTTAAAATGCAGACTGGGGCTAGAGAAACGGCTCAGAGGTTAAGAGCACTGGCTTCCAAAGGTCCTGAGTTCAATCCCCAGCAACTACATGGTGGCTCACAACCATCTATAATGAGATTTGGTGCCCTCTTCTGGCATGCAAGTGTACATGCAGGCAGAATACTGTATACATAATAAATAAAAGAAAATGCAGACTACTAACTGTTAAATACAGATGAAAATGTTTTAAACACAAGACTAGGAAATGGAACCCAGCAGTATATACAAAGTGTTTATCATAATTGACATTTTCCATCCTTCAGGAATGCTCATCCCCCAAACAACTGATACAATGTACCAGGTGTCCGATTTAGCTTTAACTGTCACTGCCTGGAGCCATCTGGGAGGACACTCAACTGAGAAATTGCCTAGATCAGTGGTGTGTCTGTGGGAGATGGTCCTGATTGATATGGGCCTAGCCCAATGTTGTGTCACCATTGTTTCTCTGTGTAATAGCCCTGGCTGTCCTGCAACTGGCTCTGTAGACCAGGCTGGCCTCGAACACAGAGATCCACCTCTGCCTCCCAGCAGGGATTAGAGGCATGTGCCACAGTCCAAGGATGAAGCCATTGTTGCATCCACAGTCAGAAAGCAGAGAGAAGCCCGGGCGGAGGTGGCACACGCCTTTAATCCCAGCACTCGGGAGGCAGAGGCAGGTGGATCTCTGTGAGTTCAAGGCCAGCCTGGTCTACAAAATGAGTTCAGGACAGCCAAGGCTACACAGAGAAACCCTCTCTCAAAAAACCAAAAAGAAAGAAAGGAAAATCAATAATAATAAAAAAAAATCATCCAATAGAGAATAGAACATATTTAAAAGAACATTACGGGCTGGAGAGATGGCTCAGAGGTTAAGAGCACTGCCTGCTCTTCCAAAGGTCCTGAGTACAATTCCCAGCAACCACATGGTGGCTCATAACCATCTGTAATGTGATCTGATGCCCTCTTCTGGCCTGCAGGGGTAAATGCAGGGAGAGCACTGTATACATAATAAATAAATCTTAAAAACAAAAAAAAAAACAACTCTCTGCAAGGGGGCGGTCTAATCAGGAAGCTGTGAGCTCGTGCCTTAGAAACGGCAGTTCTTCTCTTAATGAACAAAGCTAAGAAACTGCTCTGTAGTTTTATTTGCTACAAAAGTTCCTGCTAGACTATGTGTGGCGCCCGCGCCACTGCAGTACCGAGTTGAGGGCGAGGGACTGCGGATTTAACTCATGCACACACACGCGCGCACACACACACACACAATAACACAGCGGGTCTTTCGTGCTAAGAGAGCAGCAGCTGTGGCAGCGGTTTATTCTTCTTTTTTCCAGAGTTCCAAAGAGCCTTCTTATAGGCAGCAAAACAGGAATCCTCCTCCCAGGTGAAATCCCTCAAGAGGTGATCGCACACAGGAGGAAAAGTCTCAAGGAAGGGAGGGGTGCGTTCTCAGAGCAGTAAACATGACTAGCTAACCAAGATAAACACAGACATGGAAGCTGCTAGAAACAGGACATGAAACAGCAAGACAGGTGGGCAGCCCAGTCAGGCCTGGTTCCTACACTACTGTAAATTCTGCCCCCAACACTGGTGCACCATTTGTTTCATCTCATACTCTTTCTGCCTCCCTGGGTTGCTGACAATGTTCCAAGCTGCCCCCCCACCCCAGCCCAGGGATGGTGATTTTCATCTGGATGAGCCATCACTGCCAACTGCCTAGAGGCCTTTTTTAGTTCAGTATCCGAGGCTGTAGCACCAACTCCCGGCACATGAAAAGGGTTTAGTTCATCTTTAGGATCTCTAGCCAGGCTCAAAAGTCAGACCACTTCCTCTTCTGGCTGGCAGTAGCATGTGCTAGCTACAGGTGCGCTACCCTGCTTTTTAGTCCTCTGCTTGACCTAAGGCAACTCCAGCCAGCCCCACTGAACTAATAGGCCTTTCTATCCATGAGTGCAAAGCAGGTGATCTTGAGGCCTAATTTGCTTGACTCTGCCCAGAAGTCTCCTTCTTCAGCAGGGTGCAGCCTATTGCACTCAGCATAGTATCTGGCACTCTTATGTTCCTGGTCCATTTCAAACCTCCTGTGCTTTCCTTGGCATTGGCTACACATTGTAGTCTTCATTGCTTCCTTGAGGTCATCCCTTTGTTCTTCCTGGACACCTGGGTTTTATTTCCTTGCACTCAGCAGCAACTCACAAACACTTGTAACTCCAGTTGGGGGGTGGGAGGGGGCAGAGGGAAGGCTGATGCCCTCTTCTTGCCTCTGCAGGAACCAGGCACACAACTGGTGCAAATACATAAAATAAAATAATCATTTATAAGATGACAATCTCATTTTAGATTTAGTTTACAGTTACTAGCAATCAGTCCATATTGAACATGATGGTGCAAGTCTCTAATTTTCAACAAGATATGTTATTTAGTGGGAATTTTCATAGGCTCCAAATTTGTGGCTGTTGGATGATGCTGTAACAAGCTAAGTGTCAAGCACCCAAGCCTAATTTATGATTATAAAGAAAGCTGCTGGGTAGTGGGGACATGCACCTTTAATCCAAGTACCTGGGAGGCAGAGGCAGGCAAATGCTGGAGGGGCAGCCTAGTCTACAGAATGAGTTCCAGGACAGCAGAGGCCACACAGAGAAACCCTGTCTCAAAACCAAAACTAAGGGGCTGGAGAGATGGCTCTTCCAGAGGTCCTGAGTTCAATTCCCAGCAACCACATGGTGGCTCACAACCATCTATAATGTGATCTGATACCCTCTTCATGCAGGTGTAATACCTACAATTAGAGGATTCATACACATAAAATAAATAAATAAAATCTTAAAAAAAAAAACCCAAAACCAAACAACAACAAAAGAAAGCTACATCTTTGATGATTTCAACTGTCTGCTTGTGTTGCATTTGGGCTGACACGATGGCTGGATTCAAGCTACCTTACGTGTTAGAGTTAAGTGACATAGCCAGGTTTGGAGGAAGTCTGAAAGTCAGTTAGAAGGACAGGTTATTTCTAATTCTCGGTTAGCTAGTGTAAGTAAAACAAATGCTAATTGGACTGATAAGCTAGTTAAATATTCACTGGTCACTCAGGTCTATAGAATGGCAGCACACAGGAGCCTGGTATGGTGCCCTGAAGAAGTATTTCTTCTGTGATATCTCCCACTTGAGGTTCTTCTTTCTTTGCGCTCACTAAAAATACTTCTGCTACCTATATTATTAAATTTTCCCCCATAAAAGAGTATGCTGAGCAGGTAATCAAATCTTTTCCCCCCAAAAAGGGCACTGTTTAATTTCAGTTATCAATGAAATTGGCATGGAGAATTTACCTGGAAACAGACTCTAAATCTTGACGAAGCCATGTTTCCAGAGCCCTCAAGACACTCAAGCTGTTTTCAGGATTCCCATGCCTACAATTCCCGGGAGGCACAAGATTGAGTCAGAAAACGCGGCTCCCTACACTTAAGGAATAAGTCCCAGAATCCCACCGGGACTCCAAATCCCAGAAACCCGCGCAGCAAATCCATCCCGGAAGCGCAGCGGGCTCTCTGTGGACGAAACCAAATAAACGAATGGGGGGTGCCACAACCATGGGCGTGTGAGTCCTATGGGTGCTTTTTAAAGGAACTTTTCCATTTATGAGCTGAATTGTATAATATTATCGTGAGCATCCAAGATGGTCCCCATTTCAGAGCGTCTGGCTGCAGGCCGGCGGACCCCGCGCCGCCCTCTGCTACCCTCGCCTCCCCCCGTGAGGATGGCAGCGCCGGGGCTCGGCGGCTCCTGCGCCCGCCCTGCCGCGGAATGCGGCGTCGGGAGCGAGCGCGGTGGGAGGAGCCCCGGCGGGAGGCGTGGATCGCGGGGCGGCGGGAGGAGCGCCGGGGACGGGCTGCGGCGGCGGCGGCGAGGCGACTGTCGGCTCCGCGCCGCGCCGCGGGCTAGGCGTGCTGGGCGGCGAGGCGGGCGGCCACCGCTCTCCGGGGGCAGACGCACGCGGCCGAGACCCTCGCGGCGCACGGCGCTGCCCCGGCCCCCCTCGGCCTCCGGCGGCGAGGCGGGGGAGAGAGGAGATGCCGACCCAGAGGGACAGCAGCACCATGTCCCACACGGTCGCGGGAGGCGGCGGCGGCGGCGGGGACCATTCCCACCAGGTCCGGGTGAAAGCCTACTACCGCGGGTGAGTGACTGCGCGGAGCGTGAGCGGGCAGGAGGGGGGAGGTCTCCGGGCGGTGAGCCCCGAGCGCTCGTGGGGCGCGGCTGGTGGCCCCCGGGACGAATGAGTGTGGGTCGCCGAGGAGTCGGCGGAGAAGGGTAGATGCCACCGGAGGGGAGGACAAATCAGCTGACTGCGAAATTTGCAACTGTTTCGGGGACTGGGTGGTTTGAGGATGGCTGTGGGTTCGCAAGCCTGGACTGCTTCGGTTAGCTGGCTCTTTTCATTACCGACAGGCCTGAAGCCTCTGGTTTTGTAAATCAGGTTTATATCTATTCTTCGCTGTGGGAAGTTCATGTAGGGAGTCCGGACTACAGCCAGAGAGTCAGGATAGGTGTTAAAGTTAGTACTACAGTCGATGCTTTTGAAAAAGATGTGCCTTGGATCGTTAGATGTGGTCAGAATTAAGTGGCAAATGTGCTGACCCACATTTTGGAAAGCCTTGGTTAGGGCGATATATGGAAAGGCGAGAAACCAAAGTTTTAAATTCTAGAAACGGTCTTCACTCACTTGATTTAAACTAATGTGGCTGCCAGAAGTAATCCAGCCCCGAGATCGCTGTGCCAGATCATTTTCTATCATGACTTGTCATAAAGTTCTTCCTTTGAATTCAACTTACAGCTTGAGGTAGTTTAGGCGCACTAGTGAGGTGAAAGGCTATCTTGGGCGTCAAGTCTGGAGAGTGGGGATTAACCGAAAACCTGGCTGCTGGTCTAAGCAGAAATTGGTTTTAAAAACTTCAAGTACCACAAGGTTAAAAGTGCTGGGTGTGCTTTTACATTCCTGAGGAGTCAGTGGATAGCAGCAGCCCTTCAGGTTTCTTTCTTGTTTTCATTTTCAACGAGAATTTTAGCTTCCCATGTCTTATTGCTTACATATAAGGCCTCAGGCCCCTGCGCTGTCGTCCACCTTCTGTAATATTCACGGATGCGGGACCAGTTTGTAGGACTTTACAGCAGACAGTGCTGTGTTTACTTGAGACACGGGCCAGAGAGGTTTTGACTTTAAAATGGTCTCCCCAAATGCATATGTTGGTAGTTGCCATAATAAACTGCATTAGCAGTTGCAAGAGTGAAAGAGCCGTATCCCCCTTTCCAAGAACAAACACACAACTTTCTGATAGTTTGAGAGAGATTTTCCTTTTAGAGCCATGGTTCTCAACCTTCCCGGTGTTGCGTCCCTTGAATGCAGTTCCTCGAGTTGAGGTGACTCCCAACCATAAAATTAGTTTGTTGCTACTTCATAACTGTGACTTGGCCACTGTTATGGATCCTAATGTAAATATCTGTGTTTTGGATTATCTTAGGCGACCCCTGCTTGACCCCCAGAGGGGAGGCGAGCCGCTGCTTTAGAGTAGTGTTAAGAAGTTGACAGTCCGTGGCTGTTAGGGGTGGAGGATGAAATGCAGTGGGGTTTTAAGATACTGTCTAATTGGCAGGCTAACAAACCAGCCTTCAGACTGAATCCAGGCACATGAGAGGACAGTGCATTTGTGTTCAGGTGTAAAATTAAGTGTGGCTTCTCGCCCTCGGGGCTCCCCAGCCTCTACTGATGGTGGTTAACATGTGGTTCTTCTGCAGGTTACAATTCATGGGGCTGGAGAGATGGCTCAGCCAGTAAGAGGTCTTCCAGAGGACCCAAATTGGGTTGGAAGCCTCCGCATCAGGTGGTTCGCTTCCTGTAACTCCAGTTCCACAGGACCCAGTACCCTTTTCTGGCCATTGTGGCAACCTCCCCCCACCCCCCTATAGATGTCTCACACACACACACACACACACACACACACACACACACACATACACACACACACAAATACAAATAAATCTCCAAAAAGTTGGCATTTATGTTTTCTGAGGTATCATCTTTAGATGGTATTTATTGATTACTTGCAGTGAGAGATGAACATTTTCCATGTGGTTCAAATTTTGCTTGTTTAGCTATTTTAGCTTCCAGTGGCTCAGTGAGAGAGCACGGAGTTACTGCTCTTTCGTGTTTCCATACTTTTATTAGTTTGTCAGGTGTTAGTAGGCACAGCATGTAAGTCATTCCCAAAGTGCCTTTGGGAAGAGGTCAGCGTGTTGAACTCGAGAAGTGCAGGTATTCCATGGGGGCGGGGTTCTTTATTTGTTGCTCTGATTACTAAAATAAAGGAAGCAAGAGGATATGTACGTGAGTTTTTCCGTCTAAAATTTTAAGGCATTCTAAGTATCTTTTAAAGTTTAGGAAATTCCACTAAAGAAAGACACAACCCTTTGTCTTTACGGCACTGTACCAATAGAAGCGCCCTAATAGTGCTTTTTTCTCAGGTCTCCTCTAAGGACAGCCTCAGTTCTCTCAACTGTACCATTTTCTGCTCTCTGAGTTAGACAGTAAGATTATATGTTTATTAACAGTAATCTAAGCTGGTGGTTATATCACAGCCAGCTGCTTATTAACGTTGATGAGACTGAAATGAGTCACTAGCAAGGGTAGTTAATAAAGTAAGTTGGATAGCATCCCAAATGTGACTCCAACGTAGACTCTCCCTTTCCCTCACACTGGGAGTGGAGGTCGGTAGGGGATGCACCGCTCAGCTGGCGGAGTGCTCGCTTAGCATGCGTGGGGGGCACAGGTCCCATCCCCAGCTCCGCGTGAACCGGGCGTTGTGATCCCACCATCTGGGAGGATCCGCGTTAAGTTGGGACCAGCCTGGGCTACAGGAGATCTTATCTCAGCAACAAAAACAAAACCACCCCCAAAGAAAATTTTCTTTTCATTATCTCTTTTGAAAAAACACTTCACCCTACTTCCTCTTAACAGTATTTCTTTCCAGTGAATCTTTGAATATTTTCTGTGAGCGAATTACCCTCTTCTTTCAAATATGTGTGGTGGTTTTTGTTTTGTTTTGTTTTTTTGAAACTGTCCTAAATAAAAGAGGCATGCACTTTTCCTCTTTTTTTTTCCTAGTTTTTAAAAGTAGATTTTTTTTTTTTCAGTTTCTCAAAGTAGGAGATTTTTCTAGGTTTTAAAAGCACTGAGAATCTGGTTTGGCTGGAGACGAACTAAGAGCGCCTGTCTCTTGGTCTGCACCGATTTTTCCCCAACGTGGGAACACTTCAGTCAGTGACCCTTTTCTTACAGTGCTGTTAGGTTGGAGGAAGAGAAACAGGTTTTTTTGGTTAGCAATAGGTTGCCATTGTGTGCTTATTCTTATATAAAGGTATTTGTGGGATAGAATTTAACCAGGTGATATCTGGGCTCCTCATTTTTTTACGTTGTACATGTGCAGGAATTTGGTAGAAAGCTTGTGAAAATCCCGTAGTAAGCTGTTATTGACCAGCGATTGCAGCCCAGAGGGTACCTTGTGCAAACGTGAACTGTTCTGGCAGTACAAGGGATCTCAGCTGGGCTTGCAGCCCTCTCCCTGCCCCTGAGCTGCGGTCCAGAGCCCAGGCTTGACTCCACATTTGGAATGTAGAGCTGTTTGCATTCTTTACCCCTCACAGGGAACAAGTCCTGTCAGGTCTTGTTTTTAAAAGCATTGCAGAATTACTTCAGCTGTGTGCTTTCATCATTGGCGCTAAGTGTAGTTCAGCTGGTGGAGTGCTTGCCCAGTGTGCACAAAGCCCTGGGCTCCATCCAAGCGCCGCACTAAGCCAGGTATGCTTGTGCCTACCTGTGCTCAGGAGATAGAAGCAGGAGGCTCAAGATGGCTCAAGCTCACCCTTGGCTCCATAGTCAGGACAGCATGGACTGTGTAAAACCCTGTCTGAGGGGGGGGGGGTGGGGGGAAGGCGGTGGCGGGTGCGGTGTAGGGTGGCAGCCAGGTCCATGAGGTAGTGGCCCAAAGCATCTTGAATTGGCTAACGCTGAGATGAATGACTTGTCACTGCTGTGCTGAAGACTTGGGTGAGGAGTTGGAGGAACTGGGGAGGCCTGAGATGAGACAGGGACACTGAAGGGCTGAAGACACTGAAGTAAGCAACTGTTTTAGAAAAGTCTCCCCAGAGGGAGAGGGAGAGGCGCTCCCCCCCCCCACCCCCCCTTTCCTCCCCTGGTAGTCTCTGGGTAGCTGGCTGGCCTCAAACTCACCTGTAACCCAGGCTGGCCTCGACTTCTCCATCCTCCTGCCTGTGGTGCCTGCATGCTGGGAAGACAAGGTGTTTGGTGACACATTTTTGTGTGTGTTCTCTCGCTCTCCCTTTTCCCCCCTTCTCACCCTCCCTCTATACCTGTCCCTTGTAGCCCAGCCTGGCGTCACTTACTGTGTAGCAGGTGACCTTGAACTCCTGATCTTCCTGCCTGCATCTCCCTAGAGGGGGGACGACAGGTGTGCGCCACGCTGGCGCTCTAACCAGGCTGTCATGCGTGCCAGGCAGGCAGTTCACCAACCCAGCTATTTCCCTTTGAATTCCTTGACATTTTGTTTATTAAAATTGCCAGGCATTTCTCAGTCTATTGTTTGCCAGGCATTTCTTAATCTGTTGTTTATCTGAAGACTTTTATATTTGTATAATTAAATCTGCCTTTTTTTCTCTGTATGTGGCTCCTTGGTCTGCTGCCGTAGGCAGATGAGCTTTTCCTTTACAAGTAGTCTACAGCTCTGTGTTGTGCCCGGTTTTCAGTAATCATCTTCTCAATATTATATTTCAGGCTATAGTTAGTAGTAGTTTTTGATACAACTTAGGTTTTATAATTCTACTAACATTTTTGAATGAGGTCTTCCTTCCCTACTGGTTTGAAACAACTTTTATACACTGTGTTTCTCATAATATGCATAGATAACTGTTCTACACCATTGATTTGCGGAGAGACCTGGGTAGTACATGCTGCAGTTTGATTATCACGGGGTATAGTTAGTTTTGATGTGCAAGGCAAAGTCTCATTGATTTAATCTTCTATTCTGTGGGTTTTTTGTTTTGGTTGAGTATTGTGCATTTTACCAAGAATTGCTTTCTTTCAATGGGAACTTTTATTTCCTATTATTTTGTTGTTGTTGTTGTTTGGTTTTTCGAGACAAGGTTTCTCTGTGTAGCCTTGGCTATCCTGAACTCACTTTGTAGACCAGGCTGGCCTCGAACTCACAGCGATCCACCTGCCTCTGCCTCCCAAGTGCTGGGATTAAAGGCGTGCGCCACCACGCCCGGCTATTTCCTATTATTTTGTATTGCTGTGGCCATAATATCAGACAGAAACAACTCAAGGAAGAAGTTGTTTAGGCTCACAGTCTCAGAGGGTTCAGCACATAATTTCTTAGCCCCATGCACTTGAGTGAAACATCCAGTGTCAGAAGGCGGGGCAAAGGACAGCTGCTTACATCACAGTGGACTAAGAAGCAGAGATTGAGACCAGACGTGACTATGTCATATATCACAGAGGCCTCGCCTTCCAGGGTTCCCAAAACTTTGCAAAGTAGTGCCTCAGCTGGGCGGTGGTGGTGCATGCCTTTAACCCCAGCACTCAGGAGGCAGAGACAGGCGGATCTCTTGAGTTTGAGGCCAGCCTGGTCTGCAGGGCTAGTCCAGGACAGCCACCACTACACAGAGAAACCCTGTCTCAAAAACAGCCCCCCCCCCAAAAAAAAGTAGTGACTCTGGCCATTTAGAGTCAAACCAGAACTTTCTCTAGGCTTATTGAATCCTCTTTTATCTTACCTGGAGTCTTACTGTTGGCTTGCCTGGTATGGAATTCCTAGCCTCAATCATTTTCTTGCCTCAACTTCCCAAGCAACTGGAATTACAGGGCACACTATTGTGCTTAACGCTGTGTCACCAATTTTTTGTTGGTTTGGTTTGGTTTGGTTTTTTAAAGACCGGATCTCACTCTGTAGACCAGGCTGGCCACAAATTCGCAGAGATGTGCCTGCCTCTGCCTCCTGAATGCTGGGATTAGAGAGGTGCGCCTACTATCAGTTTGTGTATGTTTAAACTGAATTGCCATTTATTAGCCATTTCTTGGTTAACTGTCCTGGAATTTATCGGATAATGTGTCTCTGACAGTCTTGCTGCTCGTCTTCATCTTAGTTTTCCTAACTATTTGCTTGTCATTTTGTAGGTAGTGTGGGATTACGGCAGTGCCTTTATCTTAATGAAATATAATTAGGGGCGAGAAATCTCACCAGCTACTTTAAGAATGTTAACATTTACAGTGTACCTACACCTTTGAGGAACTACAGGTATATTGTGCTATTTTTTAATACTCACAACAGTGCTCAGGGAGGGTGGCATTTTTCCATTTTATAGATAAGATTGAAGCTTAGTAATACAAAATGGTAGGTAACTTTCAAAGAACTCTTCCCTTTTATGTGCTTGTTGACTTTGTGCTTTTCTGTCAGTTTTTTAAAATTTCCTATTGCTTTTATTTTCACTTTCTGTCTTGATTATGGAAAGTGGAGACTGCTTTTTGACTTTACTTACTTTTGATTTATTTTTAAGATGGATCTATTTTTATTTTATGTGTATGATGTATGGCTATATGTATGAATTTGTACCATGTTCGTGTCTGTAGCCTGTGGAAGTTAAAAGACCCTGGAAGTGGAGTTAGAGATGGTTGTGAACCTCCATGTGGGTACTGGGAACTGAATCCTGGTCCTCTGGAAGAGCAACTGGTGTTATTAACCACCGCACCTTCTCTCCAGACTCCTTTGCTTAATTTTTAACCTTAGGATTTAACAGAGTTGAGCCATTTTGGCATTTTCATACAAGCCTGTTGTTCACTGGCCTCTCTCCTTCCCCTCCGCCGTTCGTCTTGCCCTTTCCTGCTGGCTCCCTTCCTTAAGTCTCTGCCTTCCTTCTCAGAGTCAGCGCTCTACTGCCCTGACATACCCCACCCCACGGACATACGAAAGTTAAAAAATATATATTAAAAACATTCTTCATATGGGGGAATTATGAGGTGTCTGTCTGAATGTGACTTATTTCACGCATTGTAGTGATTTCTAGTTCTATTTTCCTGCACTATTATGACTTCCTTTTTCTTATGGCTGAGTAAGATCCGACTATGCATATGTACCATGTTTTCTCCATTGTTCATCTGTTGATGGATATAGTGGTTTGAGTAGATACGGCCCCCATAGGCTCGGTGCACTGTCATTAGGGAGTGTCATTTATTTTCCTCATCCAAACACCCCCCCAAGAGAAAGCATCTTCAGGCCTATCACAGCAAAACCCCAGCCCCTAGTATGAGCTTCTGTCTTAGAGTTCCCATTGCTGTGAAGAGACACCATGACCTCAGCAACTCTTACAAAGGAAAACATTTAACTGGGCCTGGCTTACAGTTCAGAGGTTTAGCCCAGCATCATCATGACGGAAGCATGGCCATGTGCAGGCAGGCATGGAGCTGGAGGAGCAGCGCAGAGTTCTACATCTTGCTCTGCAGGCAGCAGGGAAAGACTGTGTGCCACACTGCGTGCAGCTTGAGCATAAAGCCCACCCCACAGTGACACACTTCCTCATGAGACCACACCTCCTACTAGTGGCACTTCCTATGGTCCAAGCATTCAAACACTTGAGTCTATGAGGACCATTTCTTTTTGTTATTAGTGACACTACTTGAGAGAGATTAGGCCTTGTTGGGGAAAGTGTGTTACTGGGCTTGGTGAGCTTTGGGGTTCCAAATCCCAAGCCAGGCCCAGTGTCTCTCTCTTCCTGCTGTCTGTGCATGTAGACTTCTCAGCTCCTGCTGCCATGCTGATAGTGGACTAAACTCTGAAACGGTAAGCAGCCCCAGTTAAATGCTTTTCTAAAGAGCTGCCGTGGTCATGGTGTCTCTCCACAGCAATAGATCACTGACTAAGACAGTGGATACCTGAGCTGGTCCGCTCCCTTCCTCTCTCCCTCCCTCCCTTCCTTTCTTTTTCTGATTCATAGCTGTTATAAACAGTGCACTAGGGAACATGCCCTGCTGTTTCTGCGGTGTGGTTAGAAGCCTTTAGGTATATACTCAAGCATGGTAGAGCTATGTCTTAACCGGGTTCTCTTTTGAGTTTTTGAGGGACGTACACTGATATCCATAATAGCTCACAGTTGACAGCCTGCCAGCACTGTATAAGGCTTCTTTTCCCCTAACATCCTGACAGCATTTGTTGTTGCTTTTTCCCCCCTTTTTAAATTTTAATTAATTAATTTGTTGTTGTGTTGGTTTGGTTTTTTGAGATAAGGTTGTGTGTACCAGGCTGACCTTGAACTCACAGAGATCCACCTACCTCTGCCTCCCAAGTGCTGGGTAATTTATTTATTTTTATTTTATGTGTGTGAGTGTTTTTGCCTGCATGGACCCATGGAAGTCAAAAGAGGTCATCAGATCCCCTGAAACTGGAGTTTTGCGTCATTGTGAGCCACCATGTGGGTGCTGGAAACTGAACCCAGGACCTCTGTAAAATAAGCAAGAGCTCTTAACTGCTGAGCCATCTCTCCAACCCTGTTGCTTGTTTTCTTGAAGGTGTCCATGCTGACTGAGATGACAGGGATCTCAAAATAGTTTTAGCTTGCATTTTCCTGATGGCTAAGCATGTTGTGTATTTTCCATGTATTTATTGGTTACTTTGATTTCTTCTGAGAACTGTCCTGTTTATTAGCCCATTTATTGATGAGGTGATTTAATTAATTAATTTTAAATTTTTATTTATTGTTTTGTTTTTTGAGACAGAGCCCTGGCTGTCCTAGACTCATTCTGTAGACCAGGCTGGCCTCAGACTCACGGAGATTTGCCTGCCTCTGCCTCTTGAGTACTGGGATTAAGATGTGCGCCACCATGCCTGGCGATTTTTTTTTAAGTTTAATTTTTGTTGTTCCTTACATATTGTAGATATTAGTCTCCTGTCCTATGTGTTGTTAGCAGAGTTGTTGATTTTTGTCTTTTTCACTCTGTGGGCTGTGTTTTTATGCTGGTGCTTGTTCCCTTTGCTGTAGAGAAAGTTTTAAATTTCATGTATCCCTGTCTATTAAATTTTGGGATTATTTCCTGTGTTATTGGAGTCTTTGTGCTGTGTGTGTGTGTGTGTGTGTGTGTGTGTGTGTGTGTGAGAGAGAGAGAGAGAGAGAGAGAGAGAGAGAGAGAGAGAGAGAGAGAGAGATATGTTATGGTGGATGTGTGGAGGTAGAACGGAACTTTAAGGAGTCGGTTCTGTCTACCATGTAGGTTCTGGGGATCAAATTCAGGCAAGCCCTTTTACTTGCTGAACCATCTCACTGGCCCCAGTTTTCAACTGATTTTTATGTAGAATTACAGATAGGGATTTTATTTTAGTTTTCTACTATGTACTATATATTACTGTATATTACTCTATACTAAGTGTGGAAATCCAGTTTACCAGAACTGTTTATAAAGCTTTGCTTAACATTAAAGTATAACTACACCATTGCACTTCTCTTTACTTCTTCCAATGCTACCATGTTTCCCTCCCTCCTGTGCGCGCGCGCACACACACACACACGCACACACACACGCGTGCACTATGTAGATATTTGTGTATTTAAATGCATAAATATATAAATAGAACACACTGGATCTGTGTAGTGCTCCTTGTATGTGTATGGTTCAGGGCTGACCACTTTGGTTTGGATAACCAGTTGGAGGCTCTTCCTCAGGAGGATGACTTCTGCCTCTCTCAGCGGTCCGCAGTTGCCCGCAGTTGCCGGCAGTTCTTTGTCTAGGGCGGGTCAGGCGAGATTTCCCTCTTTCTCGTTAGCATGTCTGTTGGTGGTGTCCGTAAGGTCTTGTTTGGTCAGCCGTGTTGTTTGAGGTATAGTGGGCTTAGCTTCCCTCTCATTTCTAGTAGATTCTCACAGCAGTGGCTGGTTCTCTGACCTTACAGTCTTTCCACCTTCTCTTCTGTCTTCTGTGGTATTCCCTGAGCTCTAGGCCCACTATCACTGTTAAAGAGGGTATCCTTTTTCCAGTGTATGTTGAGGTTCTGAGTTTAATGTAAGGATTCCTGGGTGCAGGCTTCCTAGGTGTTTCCTGGGGCTCTGGTAAGTTGTGCTTTCACGTTCATTGGATTCCAGTAATTGTTAGCATCACCTAGGTCTCCTTCCTAGCTCACTGCTCACACAAGAGCGTATTGTAGGTGAGCAGTTCTGTGCTTGCTATTGTTACTGATTTTTAGTCTCTTCCATTAGGACATAAATGATAAATACTTGGGCTTTCCTAAAGCTTGCTGTGGGCTACACTGTGGGCCGTCTTAGGAGAGGCGCTCAGGCTGCTGTGGGCTTCACTGAGGTCCGTCTTAGAGGCACTCAGGCTGCTGAGCGTGCATCTCTTTTCTGTTGGATGGAATATTCATCCAGAAATTTGTTTTGTAGTCTAGTTTGCCTGCAGTGTGTTGGCCTTTTTTAATTTGGAAGACCTCTCTAAAGATGAGATTGAGGTACTGAAGTCACTTAACATTGTATCAAGACTTCTGGGACCTTTTATTTATTTATTTATTTATTTTTTTATTTTTTTCCAGACAGGGTTTCTCTGTGTAGCCTTGACTGTCCTGGACTCACTTTGTAGTCCAGGCTGGCCTCGAACTCACAGTGATCCACCTGCCTCTGCCTCCAGAGTGCTGGGATTAAAGGCGTGCGCCACCACGCCCGGCTTCTGGGACCTTTTATATCCAGTAGGGTTTTTGGTTGGTTGGTTGGTTGGTTTTTTGAGACATGGTCTCTCTGTGTAGCCTTAGCTGTCCTAGACTTGATTTGTAGACCAGGCTGGCCTCGAACTCACAGCAATCTGCCTGCCTCTGCCTCCCAAGTGCTGGGATTAAAGGTGTGCGCCACCACCACCTGGCTATCCAATAGTATTTTTTATGAAATTGGGAGCCCCAGTATTTGCTACATATGTGCTTGCTTGCTTGCTTTCTTAATTTTCCTTTTCTTTCTTTCTTTTTATTTTAAATAGAGTTTCTCTGTGTAGCCTTGGCTATCCTAGACTTGCCTTGTAGACTAGACTGGCCTTGAACTCACAGCAATCTACCTGCAGTCTCTACCTCCCCGAGTGCTGGAGTTAAAGGCAAGTACCACCACACACACACCGGGCTTGTGCGTTCCCTTTTTCTGTCTGTCTGTCTACCTGTCTAACACCTACCCATCCAGCCACAGGACTTTAGGCATCCCAGGGTGGTCTGAAAACCTGATGTAGCTGAAGGTGACTTTACTCTGATCCTGCTTCTAGCTCCCCAGTGCTAGAGTTACAGGCTTGGACACCTGCCAGGCCTTGGTTTATGTGGTGTGGGTACCAAATCCAGGGTTTTAAAAACTTAGGTTTTAAATTTTTCTGTGTATGAATATTCTGCCTGATTTGTATGTATGTATACACCACGTGTGTGCCTGTTGTTCAAGGGTGGTGCCCTCTAGATCTGTGACTCACTTGATGTGGATACTGAGACCTGAACTCTGCTCCTCTAAAACAAGAGCAAATGCTCTTAGGGTGGAGCCATCTCTCCACTCAAGACCGTGTGCATGCCAATTCAACACTGTACCAACTCAACTACCTACCAACCTTGCTTTATCCTTTTGATGAGTTATTCCTTTTATTATGTAATGGCCTTGTTTATCTTTACTTTTTCTCTGAAGTCTACTTTACCTGGTATCAGAATAGTTGCACTCACTCACTTTCAACTCACATTTGCTCTTTAGGCCTTTCTCAGTCTTTGGGAGTCTTGGTTCACTCATGACTATCAAATGCCAGACTTACTCTCACCTGGTGAAATCTGCATTCACAGTGGGGCTGCGCCTTAGGGGGAGAGCCTTCTGCTGCCTGCACTGTTTAGCTGGTCAGCATCCAGTCTTCTGGCTGGCCACAGCTGAGCCCTGGGGCTGAGGCAGGTCAAAGCTAGGCTTTCTGATGGTGGTCGGTCCCAGTTCTCTGGTCTAGATCCCCAGTGTCAAGCAGCAGAGTCCCTCTTGAGGTCGTGTCCACCCTGCCCTCTACATCACGTAGGCTCTAAATTGTGGAGAGTGGGATGTCTCTGCAGCCGACCTCACTCTCATGTCCGCCAGAGTGAAGCCTGTGGGCAAGCAGCCAGCGTGTTCTAGATGAGCCTCCTGTCTCCTCCCGTCCTTGACAGTGGCCGCAGCCTCCGCACCTTCTAGAACCTCTTCCAGTATTGGAACAGTCTTCTTTTTTCTGCAGCTGCTTCTTACCCAGGTCGTATGGAAGCAGCTTTTTAAAGATTTGTTTGTTTTTACTTTGTGTGCGTGTGTTTTTTGCCTGCATGTATTATGTTGGTGTACCACATCTGTGCCTTATACCCACAGAGGTCAGAAGATGGATTGTCAGATCCCCCTGGAGCTGGAGTTATGGTTAGCCATGACCCTCCATATGGGTGCTAGGAAGTAACTTTTAACTACTGAGCTATCTTGCCAGCAGCCATTATTATATTTTTAATCTACGTGTGTATGCATATGTGGGCATGTGTTACAATAATGCTTTGGACAACACTGGGTGTCAGTATTAACCTTCAGCTTCCTTGGTGACAGGTCCCCCCGCCCCAGGCTGGTTCTGAACTCACAGAGCTCTACCTGCCTCTGCCTCCCAAGTGCTGGCATTAAAGGCTACAGGCCTAGAAAGGCAGGGTCTCTTGATCACTCTTGTGTACCCTGGATCCTGCCAGCTTTTGAGGCTTCTCCCATCTCCCCTCCAGTCTTGCTATAGGAGCACTGAGATTACAAACATGTCTTACCATGACTTGCTTTACATGGGATCTGGGGATTTGAACCTGGGTCTTTATCTGAGCCATCTCCCCTGCTCTGGTTTGTTGCCTTCCTTAGAAAGCATCAGTGATGTTTTAAAGAACTTCTAACTTGAGATTATATGAGTCTTCTCTACCTCTGAACCCTTTATCCAATGGTTTTTACCATCTGGGGCTGATCCTGTGAGGCCAATTATTATTGATAAGTTCAAACAAAACATTTGTAAATATCAGTATGTTTCAGAAGAAAAATTTATGTTTAAATAACAGAACTCAGTGTTGCTTCTTCATTTACTTTTAAACTTGGCCTTCAAGAAAGCTTTAGACAAAAAAAAAAGAAAAAAGAAAAGAAAGAAAAGAAAAGAAAGAAAAAGGAAAGTATTAGACTTCATATTTTAGAAAATAGGACCATTTAATTCCTAACCAGTTAGTCTTCTGAAACCACTAACAAAATGGCACCCCCTTTTTCCTTTGAAAAATTAAGTAAAATTGTACCTAAATTTGTATTGGTCATCGATAGAATAATTTATGCTAATGACAGAGTAAAAACATAAAAAATCATGTGTATAGTTTCTTTTCCACCTTGAGAATGCAATGTCTTCATCCATAGCATATTTATAACTTAGTTATTGTCACTGGGATCTGGTGACTGTGGAGTGTTGTAAACACGGTGCTTTCCCAAGTAGAGAATTGTTTATATAAACGTTCTTTAAATGCTTTTCCTCCTGGAACTTAAGGAATGGTGGTTGATAAACTACCCCCTTCACTTAGTCTCTTAAGGAAGTATGTACTTAGGCTTTTTAAATATTACACAGACATTTCCCCAGCTGTGATTATCCTACCTGTTTGTATTTGGGCAGCTAATACATTAAGAATTCAAAGCCAGCCTGGGTTACATAGGAAGACTTTGTTTCAAAAGCGAAAAAAATAAGTTTTACTTATTTAATTTAATTCCCAAGTCAGTTTTCCAACTGTTATGACCTCCCACTAGTAACCTGGACAGTTCTTTGAAACAGAGTACTTTGAGACAAGCAGCTCTCTCTCAATGTCACTAGAAGGAGGAACTACTTCTTGTTTTTATTTTCTGTTTTAAAAGGTTATTATTATTATTATTATTTTAAAGATAGGCTCCCATCTAGCCCAGGCTGGCCTTGACCCAGCTGTATCGTCAGGCATGACCTTGAGCGCTGAGGTTACTGGTGCTCACCGCCAAGCCTGGTTCATACAGTGCTGGGGGTCAAGTTGAAACATCCTGGAGGCTAGGCAAGCACCGTCCCTGCTTCTATGTGTGTGCTTGACTTGGTTATTTTATGGCACATAATGTCCTCAGGGCTTGTCCATGTGGTGTAATGTCTGAATTTCCTTGTTGAATCTGAAGAATAGCTCATTGTTATGTTTATACCACACTTAGCCGTTCACCTGTGATGGGCGCTGTGTCCCTCCTGCCTCTTGGCTGTTGTGAATAATGCTGAGAGGACCGGAGTGGAGATGCCTGCTTGAGATCCTGCTTTTTTTTTTTTCTTTTAAATTTAATTTAATTTTATGCATGGGTGTTTTGCTTGCATGATGTCTCTGTAGTGCCCAAGGAGGCCAGAAGAGAGCCTGAGATCCCCTGAGACTAGAGTCACAGACAGTGTGGGCCTCCATTGGGTGCTGGCGATCAAACCTGGGTGCTTTTACCCACTGGGCCAGCTCTCTAGTGCCCACACCGTCCTGTCTCTCGGATGTATATATGGAAGTGGAGTTGCGGGAGCATATCAAAGGTCTGTGTAGGAACATCCACGGTGTGTATGACGCCGTCTTGTAATCCCTTCACACATGTGGTATCTGTACGCTCACCAACATGCAGTCCCTAGCTCTTTAGAGAGAGGCATTGCCCCTGGCTTTGGTTCCCCTCCCTCCCCTAATGTTGGACATTGCTTTGTCTACTTACTGTGTATTTATTTCTATCTCCTCTGGAACATGTCTGTTCAAGTCACTGCTTGGCTACTTTTAATTGCCTTGTTTCCCTACCCCTGCCATTGTTTTCTGAATTTTTCATGAAGTATATTTTGATCATATGTTCCCTTCCTGCAACTCTTCTCAGATCCTTTTCTCCTCCCAACTCAAAACAAAACCCTACAAAAACACAAAATGAATAGCAAAGCAAAGGAGCAGTAAGGGCTTTCTGTCCTCTTGCTTCCTCGTTTCTTTCTTCGGGGTCTTATTAAGTTTTTACCATACACGCCTTTCACTTGCTCATATGGAGTTACTCCAAGATTTTATTTTTTATATTTTTGAGGCTGTGGTAAAAGGTATTGCTTCCCCGATTTTGTTTTTAGTCGGTTTGTCATTTGTATATAGGAAGGCTGCTACTTTGCTGAAAGTGTTTTTTCAGCTGTAGCAGTTCTTAATGGAGTTTTTAGGGTCTTTTATGTATAAAGTCACATCATCTGCAAATAAAGGTACTTTTTCCTTTCCTGAGATCTTCAGTTGTCTTCTTATTCCAGCTGAGACTTAACCTGCTACACTGAATAGGTATGGGGAGAGTGGACATCCTTGTGTTGTTCTGACTTTAGTGGAATTGCTTTGAGTTTGTCATTGTTTAGGCTGATGCTGTCTATGGACTTGCTGTAGATCTCCTTTCCTGTGCTGTGCTGTGTCCCTGTAGCCTAGTCTCTCCACGACTTTCCTTATGAAGGGGATTTTGTCAAAGATCTTTTCTGTAGCCCCACTTTTACTTTTAAATGACTAATTTAAAATAATGTGTTGACATTCAACTAGGAAAATCATATTTCAGGTGTATACTTGTAGTTTTTCCACATCTTAATTTATCTTTTTTTTTTTTTTTTTTTTTTTTTTTTTGAGTCTGGTCTCACTGTGCAGTCCAGGCTGTCCTAGAACTTGCTATTCAGACCAACCTGGCCTAGAACTCAGAGATCCACCTGCCACTGCTGAATTAAAGCCATGTGTCACCAAACCACAGCATCATTATTCTATTCTTTAACTCACAGTTTTTCTTTAGCATGACTTTTTTTTTGTTTTTTTTTTTTTTTTTTTTTTTTTGTTTTTTTCGAGACAGGGTTTCTCTGTGTAGCCTTGGCCATCCTGGACTCACTTTGTAGACTAGGCTGGCCTCGAACTCACAGCGATCCGCCTGCCTCTGCCTCCCGAGTGCTGGGATTAAAGGCATGCGCCACCACGCCCGGCTTTTTGTTTTGTTTTTTTTTTTTTTTTTTGAGCATGACTTTTTTTTTAAAGGTTTGTTTGTTTGTTTTATTATGTATGCAGTGCTCTGCCTGCATATACCCCTACAAGCCAGAAGAGGTCATCAGATCACATTGTAGATGGCTGTGAGCCATCATGTGGTTGCTGGGAATTGAACTCAGGATCTCTGGAGGAGTAGTCAGTGCTCTTAACTTCTGAGCCATCTCTCCAGCCCCCCTTAGCATGATTTTTAAAGTCTATTGAATAATTATGTTCTGAGAGTCGAATGGTGTGCTGACTTGCTGAGAGGAAGGAGTGATTTTTGTGTTAGTAAAGCCTCTCTCAGAGTCTTCGTAGCTTGGCTGATTTGGCCTGGTCTCAATTGTAGCAGGAAGTTTGATTCTTTTGGAATGTTTTCAGCCTCTGAGACCTCCTGTTTAATAAACTGACTGTCTCTTGTTCTTTCTCAGCTCTGGGCTGGTTGAACTCATGTTCTGACTCAAACTTCTCTCCTAGCTAACTTAGTACTTAACCTGGCTTCTCTCTCGGCCCCTGAATTGCTCTACTTGGCCTCCAGCTAACTCAGCCATCTTTCCCAAGCTGCTGGCTCCTTCTCATCCTCTGCCTCGGTCTGTCCTCGCCGCTGTCTAGCTGTCTAGCTTTGTAAAACTGTCATGGTAAAACTGCCCCTTCTCTCTCTCATTCTCCGTGTTGCTCCCTTAAGTAGCTTCCCTTTCCTCTCTGTTCTTGTGAGAGCTGGGCTTACCCTGTTCTGTCAGATCTTTCCCTGATTTGTCACTTTCTGCCATTCCATTAAACATCACTTTCAAACATGGGAACTTCCTTCTACAAACTAACTTTACTTTCATTGTTTAGGATTAAAGGCATGTACCACCATGCCCGGACCTAAAGCTTTTCTTTACCTGAAATTTGCTCTGTACCAGGCTGGCCTTGAACTCAGATCTGTTTGCCTCTGTCTCCTGGATTAAAGGTGTGGTTGTATTCCAGTTGGATCACATAGGCCTAGAAGGTCTTTGGATGTGATCTCTTGCCAGAGCAGCCATCTTCTGAATTAAAATTCTCTATACTAAATCTTGGGTGACTATATCTTGTCTGACATCAGTCATCCAGACTGTTCTCATGTCTCCTTTCTCTGGTGTGATTGTGGTGCTTTTTATTCCACTATTGACTTTGCTAATTATTGTCTCCTACTCGGGTCACATGGGTGGGTTCTCAGGGGAAAAGGCACAGGAGTCTGTCCGGTTGCATTTTACTACCTTAGCTATGTGCATCCCTGTGTTAACCTGTAGAAGGTGGGGTTACTTTTTCTAATGAGATTCCACTTAAAATTATTATTATTTTTTTGGGAGGGGTTGTTTTTGTTTTGTTTTGTTTTGTTGGTTTTTCGAGACAGGGTTTCTCTATGTAGCCTTGGCTGTCCTAGACTCACTTTGTAGACCAGGATGGCCTTGAACTCACAGCGATCCGCCCGCCTCTGCCTCTCGAGTGCTGGGATTAAAGGCGTGCGCCACCACGCCCGGCCACTTAAAATTACTAAATACGTACATAATGTGTTATATCCTAATGGTGTTTTAAGTATTAACATATTAATTACCAGTTGAAATTTATACCAGAGTGGTAGAGCACTTGTCTAGCATGTGTGAAGCCCTAGCTCCAAACCCCAGCACAATAAGCAACCAAAAATAGTCATTAATTGAGTCTATTAAATTTGTAACATCATCTGATGTATTCTTACTCCCATTTCATGAATGAGACAAGGCACAGAGAAGGCAAGTAACTCACAGCAATATGGAAAATGATAGAGCTTAGATTAAAACTTAGTATCCTGGGTTTACATCTCACGGTCTTACTGTTCTACTATGACTCCTTATTATATGCTATTCATTCGTTCTGGAACACTGACACCTTAGACACCCTCGTTTGCTCAGCATATACTCATTGGAGACCAGACCTTGTGTCAGGTATTGGTGATGTGACAGTGAGTATGACAAAATGCCTGTTCTCCAGGACACTACATTTAGTCAGGGAGACAGATTAGACACGCTGTGTACTCTATATATGTGGGCAGTTCATTTCACCTGACGAATAATAAGTAATCAGCGTCCTGTATGCAGAAAAGGTATTAGAACGGGGGTGGGGTTGGGCTACTGGGAGTTGCTTGGCTCTTATGAATGGGATTAGTGCCTTTGTGAAGTGACCCTAAACTAGCCCCCCTTTCTGAGGATACAGCTAGAAGTTGCAAACAGATGTGGGGGCTGAGCAGACAGTCAACCTAAAGTACCTTCATCTTGGCTTCTATCTCCAGGACAGAGGGACATAGATTCGCTGCTGTTGTTAGTGAGCTGTCTCATGTGTGGATGGATTCACTAAATCAAATTGGAAGAAGCAGTCGCTGGCATCTGCTGAGGAAAGCAGTCCAGAGGATGGGCGAGGGTCATTCAGGAGTGCTCCTGTGATGGGCGAGAAGGGGGAAGGAGGCAGGCGTTGCGAGTCTATGCCTCTGTAACAGTATTACAGATAGCGTAATCTACAGAGAACAGTGATGCTCAGTTGAGAAGCTGAAGGTATGGCACAAACAGTCATGGGGTCTAGATAAAGGTCTTACTTTTCCATCCAGGATGGATTCGTTTCTCTGTTTTCCTATGAAGGCAGCATCCTCACTTTAGTGGAGGGGTAGAGGACAGAAAGGGGCCCACAGTAGTTGCCTCCAGCCTCGTATGAGGCATTAGCTAACTCACGAGGACCAAGCCTCTCATAACTTAACCACTTTTCCTAAAGGCCCGCTTCTCTCCCTTTTCTATTTGTTCTTTTCCTTTCTTTTGTGACAAGATCTCACTATGTAGCTCTGGCTCGCTTGGAACTTACTATGTAAATCAGGCTGGCATTGAACTCACAGAGATTCGCATGCCTTTACTTCCCCAGGGGGATTAAAGGCATGCACCACCACAGGGAGATGAAGTTACACATGACTTTTGGAGGGGACATACAGCCAAGCTGGAGCGCAAGCTAGGTAGAAAAGAACCACACTGCCCTGTCTGCCCTGGCCTCATCCTTCGCCGGGACCTTACAGGCGGGCTTGGCCCTGAGCTCTTCTGCATTTCATCCAAGGCCTCCATAGTCCGTGCGGCTGCTCTAAGAAGAGTGGTGTGCCTGTGTGTCAGTCTTTGAGGGGGCTGATAAGAGGACGGGGTCACATGGCCATGCCAGCTGTGTCCTCAGTCCTCCATTGCTGCTGGGGCGTCCGCTGGTGGCTGAGAAAAGCAAGTCACGGGATCCTTAGGTTAAGGTTAGGGCACAAGTTTTTCTGCTGCTTTTACAACCTGTCAGGGGGGACTTAATGTATAGATCCACATTTCAAAAGTTTGAATAGATAGGATTGTTTAAACACTTGCGACACATTGTCCTATAAAGCCAGATGGTGGCCCACACCTTTGATCCTAACCCAAGAGCTAGACAGCCATATCTCTGTGAGTTCAAGGCTGGTCTGGTTTATATAGCAAGTTCCGAGACATGCAGGGTTACACTGTGAGAACCTATCAGAAGAAACAAAGCAAAATGCTCTCTGAATGTTTATAGTAACCAAATGTACTCCCATGTCAGAAGTGTAGTTGATGAAAATGACTTTCTCTAGAAAGTTTCCCTGCATTTCCTGCATTTCTACAGCACCAGACACTTGAATCCCTTTAGTGTTAATAGTAATGTGAGTATATTTCTGCATCCAAGAAGCTTAGCTTTTAGTTGTTTATTCTGTAGTTGTAGATGTCTCACCAATATAGTAATTAAGTAAAAGATGGTAAGACACTATGGTTGGCAAATTAAATAGTGTGTGATGTTGATGGTGCTTTCTGCGTAAACCCAGCCTTAAACTGAGGGACTGTCAGGGGTAGACTTGTGTAATCAAAATCTTAAGTATGTGGGGTTGTGAGTAAACTAGAGCCTGCAGTAGACTGTTAGTATTGGGGCGGTATGATCAAGTTGACAAAAGAAGTTAGGATAAGATCTGGCTTCTCCACCCTCACCCCCACACAGGGTTTCCCTGTGTAGCCCTCGCTGCCCTGGAAATCACCCTATAGACCAGGCTGGCCTCAAACCTACAGAGATCTTCCTGCCTCTGCCTCCCGAGTGCTGGGATTAAAGACACACCACCACTGCGCCCAGTAAGACCTAGATTCTGTACCCACAGAAGCCATGTATGTAGAGATAATGAGTAAAACAGAATGTGAGCTGGATTTCCGAGTGGTGTGCGGGAGGAGAAGACCATAGGAGTGTCACCCAGATTGTCTTGTGTCAAAATGCAGAGAGGAGGAGACTGGAGCACTCAGTTCCAAAATGTCTGTCACACCCCTTCCTTCAAGGCTCAGGCATGTGTGGAAGAGGAGGCAGACCTGCTGTGAGAGCAGAGCTGGTGATGATTGAGGAAGCAGTGCTCCCAGCCACAGCAGGAGGGATGCGCAAGCCTGCAGAGGGCTAGGCAGACAGCGTCCCTCCCTAACTGAGATGCCGCCTGGAAAAGAGAAAATCCATTTTCTGCAGTGGAGTGTCCCCAGATACTTCAGGCACACTCCACGCAGGTCCCAGGCTCAGCAGCAGCTGGCTGGCAAGATGGACTCCACGGTTTATCTTTGTGGAGTTTTTGTTTTGGTACTTCTGTCTTACTGGGTTTTGGGGTTTTTTGTTGTTGTTGCTGTTGTTTTGTTTTGTTTAATGTTGTTTTGGAGTGAGAGACGGAGAACATGAAGTTAGGTGGAGGAGTTGGGGGAAAGGAAACATGATCAAAGTATAGGATATGAAAATTTTTTATTTTATTTTTTTGACTGAAAACAGACTTTTCCTACAATACATTTTGGTTATGCTCTCCCTTCCCTCTATTCCTCCTGGTTCCTTTCCACCTCCCATCCAGATCTGTACCCTTTCTGTGTCTCTGAAAACAGGCATCTAAGGAATAATAATAAAATACAGTAAGATAAATAAAAAACAAATATGACAAAGCAACCAAATAAAAAAAAGAGCCCCAGAAATGCATAGATGCAGAGACACACACAGGAATCCCACCAAAACCTCAAACCAGAAGCCATAATAATATATGCAGAGGGGGCTGGAGAGATGGCTCAGCGGCTAAGAGTACTGACTGTTCTTCCAGAGGTCCTGAGTTCAATTCCCAGCAACCGCAAGGTAGCTCACAGCCGTTTATAATGTGATCTGACGCCACTTCTGTTGTGCAGGAGTACATTGAGGCAGAGCACTGCATATATAATAAACAAACAAACAATCTGTAAGTTAAAAGAAAGAAAGAAAGAAAGAAAGAAAGAAAGAAAGCCCTGACTTAAACCTCCAGAGATGCTGCCACGTTTGTGTTCGTCATCTTCGTAGGGTGTGCCACCCACGCACCTTTAAGAGTGGTTTCCCCTGTGCGACTCCCTTTAAGAAAACTAAGCTGTCATTTGCACGTGGTTCTCAGTTGGAGCTAGCTTCTGGGCTAGTGGGTGGGGAGGTCTCTCCACGCATCCTGTCAGTTCGAGGACCCCCTCTGCTGCAGACCCTTGTAGGCCCTGTGCATACTGCTCTTGTGTGTGCCAGCTCTGTTGTGTCTAGAAGGTCTTGATTTCCTGTGCCCTCCATCCCTCTGGCTCTTACCCTCTTTCTGCCTCTTCTTCCTCAGTTCCCTGAGTTCGGAGGGAGGGATTTGATGGACACATCCTGTTTAGGGTTGAGTGTTCCAAGGTCACTCAACGCCTAAAGTCCAGCTGTGGAACTCTGTTTGGTACCATCTGCTGCAGGAGGAAGCTTCTCTGATGATGGCTAAGCAAAACACAGATTTAGCAGGAGTTGGGGAGGAGGGAACTTTATTATTATTATTAATATATTATATTAATTAAAAATATATTATATGAAAAAATTTAAGTGAAAATAATAGCTTGTGTTTTGTGAGTAAAGACAGAGGGAGACTAAATGTTTAGGGTATTAGGTGGAGTGAGCGCCCAGAAGCATGTTGTTACCACAGCCATGCCGAGACACTGGCACGAGAAGAGCTTAGACCGGCAGGCCCTGACTGAGGCGTGGCTCTCTGCTCACCTTCTGTAGCTCTTTAGGTTTGCAGCGCTAACTTCCTTTGGCAGATAACTTGTGGCTGCTGCGGGGCTCGTTGCATCCAGCCTCTACTTTAGAACACCTTTTTAATGGTTACAAAAGATCCTTTGTGTGCGGTATTTCAACTACCCAAGTCATGGTTCCGGTCTATTGTCATTTCCTTTCATCAACGAACAAATATTTATTGTGTGAATGAATGTTCCTGGAAAGAACAGTACCTTCTATCAAGCCCGCAAGCCTGAGCAACTGATTAGAGCCTTGTGGAGAGGCTGGACTGTCACAGGTGCAGAGCCTAGTAATCGTTTATCAAGGTCACTTTTTAGCTCCCTAAATAGTCGGTCCTTGTCCGTCTCTGTGTCTGTCTAGTGAAATGTGTTGAGTGTGTCAACGTGACTGAACCACCAGCTTTCAGCATCCGGAAGCCTAAGGAAGCCCTGAACTGGCACTTGAGGCCAGGAGCAGACGTTCCCCACGCTGCTGTAGCGCCGCCTCTCTGGTCTTCCACCAGTGTACTTGAAAACTGCCTTGGACTTAAGGTTTTCTTTCTTCTCTTACTGTGATAACTTCATGAAAATGTTACCATATTGGAACATGGAATTTGGGGTAGCTTGAATCGGTGTCCCCTGGCCATGGCACTCATGTTGGCACCAGTATAATAAGCTCTCTCTTACCTGTTTTGAGGTGAGAGCTCTGTTTTGGCAGTTCAGTGTTCATTCAGTGCTAGGAATTGCATTTGCCTTCAGGACTATAATGAATTGCGTTCAGTCTCACCAAGTTTGATTGTATTCCAGCTGGGACAGAGGATAGACCAGAGACACAGGCTTATCAGCCACGGGAGCAGAAGGCCGGGGAGGAAGCCTGGGCAGCGCACGCAGGGCCTGGAGACCCTCGTGCCCCAGCTTTCTTTCCAGTTTCTGTGGTAAAATGCCCCAATAAAAGCAGCCCAGGGGAAGAGGGCTTATCTTAGTCCACTGTCTCCATTACAGTCAGTTGTAGTGGGGAGGTCACTGTGGAAGTCATGTTGGGGGGGGCGCCCCACGCCACTGTCTTCCACCTCAGTTAACTCACAGGCGTGTCCACAGACGCCTAAGCCAGGCTGCGGCCCATTGCCGCTCTTTCTTCCCAGCGGATTCTAGGCTGTGTCACGGTCCCAATAAAGCTGACCATCTGCCCCACTTGCCTTGGACATTAGCTTTCCCTCTGCATAGTAAAGCACTTGGCTTTACAACAGGAAGTGTAAAAGCCTCAGGTGTAGAGGTCAGAGCTTTGAAAGCCTTTCCAGAGCTGCCTACAGGGAACACCAGGCCTCTATTAGACAGCACCGTTAGCAGCGTAAGTTACAGTGAATAGCTGCTTAGTGAGCGTATCTCATGTGTTCATCTAATGCTAGTTCAAAGGCATTATGCATTAACATAGTTACATTTTTATATTATTTATGGGCACTTCCATTAACTAAAATGCATTCTGTGTTTGGGAAGGAAGTTACCTATAATAAAGGAAGCGACTTGAAAGCTGTTTTTGGAAAACTAGTTCTTTGAGAAAAACTGAAAATGAGATAAGCATGTAGAATCATGCTCTACAGAGAAGGACTGGCAGATTTATGGTTGTTTGTGTTAGTCAGGGCTAAGGGCGCCAGGGTAACAGAAGGACAGTCTCTTAGGTGAGTGGTGGACTGGAGGGACCGCAGAGCCTGGGCATGGAGCTGGGAACAGACTTTAGCTGAGTGAAGGCGGATGCTCGCACAGGGGGTGTGGGGTTGGAAGGCCTCCCAAGCAGGTAGAGCACTGGCAGTGGCCTTTTCAGTGAGAAGATCCTGAGTTAAAGTTTCTCATACATCCATTGCTTTTGTTGCCAGTTTATTTCATATTGAAATTTTATTTCATTAACGTTTTAAATTTTCATACAACACAGAATAACCTGTTACATCAGACATTCAGTCATGTGGAGATCAATATGGCTTTAAAAATAAAGCTTTAGCCAGGCGCAGTGACCCAAATCTGTAATCCCAGGACTCAGGGAGGTAGAAGCTGGTGGATCGATGTAAGTTCGAGGCCAGCCTGGTCTACAAAGAGAGTCTAGGACATCCAAGGCTACACAGAGAAACCCTGTCTCAGTGGTGATGATGATGATGATGATGATGATGATGATGATGCTTTTAAAAGTAAAACTTTCTTTTTCAGGGATATTATGATAACACACTTTGAGCCTTCCATCTCCTTTGAGGGACTTTGCAATGAGGTTCGAGATATGTGTTCTTTTGACACTGAGCAGCCATTCACCATGAAGTGGATAGACGAGGAAGGTGAGTGGGGGGAGGGGCCTGTGAGCTGCGCTGTAAGATAAAATGAGAGTTCTGAGAAACTCAAGAGGAAAAGATGAAGTAGAAATTTAGTGCCACACCCAAGTACATAGAAAAAGACAAAACATTTAAATCAAAGACACGGTTTGGTGTTTTTTGTTTTGTTTTGTTTGTTTTGGTTTTTGGTTTTTGGTTTTTGGTTTTGTTTTGTTTTTTTTGTTTGTTTGTTTTTTTTTGTTTTTTTTGTTTTTTGTTTTTTTTTTTTTTTGTTTTTGGCTCTTCAAAATGAACCAGATTAAAACTAATGACCTCCCTCCAGCTTTTAAGGTAAATGTTTTATCAGTGTGACATTTTAACTTAATTTTGAATATAAATGTCTTATATTTTAATGCGTTTACCTGTAATATTCCTTAAAAAAGTGTTGTTGACTCAACCACAGAGACTGTGACCATTTTATTTAGGGTGATGTTAGAAGCTTAGTCACTTAGTGACTTGTACTCACAAAGTGTTTTGGGACTCTGAGGATAGACATTGGCTTCTCACACCCAGGAGGCTCATCACAACTGGATGTGCGTGTTGGCCAGGGTTCTCCTAAGGACCAGGCCTGGGAGAATGATGGGATGGGCGTGTCAGCGGGAAGACACTGAATTAGGCTACTCACGGTCCACTGTGCTTGTTTTCACTTCATTTCCTATTGTAAGGCTTTAATTTTGGTGAGAACACACACACAATGGGGCTCATTAGAGTGGCTGACAGGTGATGGTCTGTGTATTCCAACGACTGTCCCCAACTGAAAGGCAGAGCATCTGGTAGTTGTTGGGTCCGTAAAACTGCGGATCTGAGCAGCCCCGGTCTGGTTCTGGGGTCCTGGGAGTTCTCAGAGGGCTGCCAGTCTCGGTGGAGTTGGAATCCTAGAGATTCTAGTACCCATGAGAAACAGCAAGTTGAGCAAAAAGATCTAAAACTACAGCTTGAAGAAAAAAGGGAGAGGAAATTTAATGTTGGAGCCAAGGATTGTGCTGAAAAGAGGGGCCCTCATCTGCCTGGGGACAAAGGGTTCAGGGCAGCACCCCACCCAGTTAAGCTTCCAACAGAAAAGAAAGGCCTGAGGAATTTTCTGCTCTTAACTCCAAGAAAGGAAAGTTTCTGCAAATGTGATTCAAGGAGAGGATCAGGCTCCCGAGTGGGCAGCTGACCTTGCGTTGTCCTTATGGTTCTAGCTTTAGAGCCCTGAAAAATACGTAAGGAAAGGGGTTGTGGGTCTTCACTGCTACGGAGAGCCACTGAGGCCACGGTGGCAAGGGGGTCCCTGCATGGAAGCTACCAGATGCCATTGTGTGAAATTGTGAACATGACTGGATTGTGTTAGAAACCCCACGGTGGCAGAAGTGCCAGAGCCGTGGATAACTGCCAAGAAGGGAACCAGCCCAGTGCCTGGCGGGCAGCAAAGCTGGACTGGCAGAGACACGGATTTGCAGTTTACCCTGCTCTTATTTTGTTATTTTTTGGTCTGGTTTTTTGTTTGTTTGGTTTTTGCGGTTTTTGTTTTTGTTTTTGTTTTTGTTTGGTTTTAGTTTTGGTTTTTTGAGACAAGGTTTCTCTGTGTAGCCTTGGCTGTCCTGGACTCACTTTGTAGACCAGGCTGGCCTCGAACTCACAATGATCTGCCTGCCTTTGCCTCCCAAGTGTTGGAATTAAAGGCGTGCGCCACCACTGCCCAGCTGATCTAGTATTTTTTCACTATGCCTTGTTTGCTCCTTTTTTGAATGGTAATATATATTCTGTGCCATTGTATATTGGAAACATGTACATTTTTTTCCCATAGAGATATAGTTAAGAGATTGCCTTGAGTCTCAGAAGAGACTGGACTTTTAAACTGGGTTGAACATGAAAGACTTCGGGGACTTTTGAAGTTGGGCCGAGTGCACTTTGCATTATGATATGGCCATGAGCCAATGAGAGCAGGGAGTGGAATATGGACTTCAGTACAATGAACTATAACCTAAGTTTTGTTTTTGCATCTTGTCAGGCTATTTTAGGTATAGTTGGATCTTTCATATTTAACACCTCTTTTTTTTTTTTTTTAAGCCTAAAGCTTATTTGCCTCATTTTATAGGCAAAAACAGGCAAACAAATGAGCAAACAAAAACGTAGGTGTATTGAAAACAAGAACAAGCTCTTTGGTTAATAGCCAGATTTTATTAATTCCATAATTACCTCAAAATTAACTGCAGTGAGCAAATACTCAGAATGTATTTGTGTTTTATTCTGTGCGTTTAGAATTTGATAATAGAGTTAGCTTTTAAAAAAATATCTCTCCTGGACGTCTTTGTTTCATAATGACTTAAATAGAATGCTTTATGCATCAAACATATGGTCAAAAAAGCCACATGTAACACTCAGACACTCAGTCCAAGAAAAACAAAGCAGATTAAACGTATGTTGTATCTATGCATGACTAAGTTAATGTGTGATTAGCTCACTTTCCTGCTTCCTTGTGGGTACACAGAAGTAAAAATACATTCTCCAAACCACACAGAGCCTAAGCCATCATGACATTAGGTCCACAGTCCAAAGATAATCTCACCCTGTGTCTGGTCCAGCCGTGGTTTAGCTTCCTTGCCTGCCTCTCTGCTGGTCCTGCAGACCTGTAAACTGCAGGCAGGAGAAGCGCAGTAGGGAGGATGCTAATTCTGAACTATCATGGTAGATACTGCATCCCCGCAGGACAGATCCCCGCTGCTCCCTGGCAGTGGTTTTTCATGACTCTAAACCTTGCTTCTGGGTCATTCTTCCCTTTTCCTCGGTAATAGTGTGTTGTAGGTTAGTAACTTGCTTAGATGCTCTCCTGTGGAGTTGAAAGTCACACGTCTTTCTTGTTTTGAGCATTGAAGACCTCCTGTGTATCAAGTTAGAACTGTTCCCTTGGATAAAAGCCACATCCACACAAATCTCTTCTAGCCCAGACCCCATCTGCAGGCTTCTGAGGTTTGAGAGGCTCTTATGCTTACCTAAGATCTTGCTGTTGGGCTCGGGAAGCAAAGGAGTTCTGCACCCATGGTGCAGTTCATAGCTGCCTAGAACTCTAGCCTGCAGGGATCCAACAGCTCTGCAGGCAACTGCCCTGCAGATCACCTGCTCAGCCCTCATATACATGATTTATTAAGCAGTCTTGGTGTTTATTAAAAGCGCCATGTGGGCTGGAGAGATGCCTCAGAGGTTAAGAACACTGTATTTCTAACGGGCCTGAGTTCAATTCCCAGCAACCACATGGTGGCTCACAACTATCTGTAATGAGCGCTGGTGCCCTCTTCTGGCCTGCAGGCACACATGGTGGCAGAATACTGTATAAATAATGAATAAATAAAATCTTTTTTTAAAAAAGCTGCATGTATTTGATCTTTGACCTTAGTATGTTTCGTATTTTTGAGACTTATGGGTAGAAATGAAAAGGAAAGACAGTTTTATTTTCAAACCAAATAAGGTTTAGCAGGGAAATGTTTTTATTTTATATACTTTTTGAAAATTATTCCAAATTATTATTTCACCAAAAAATGATTCCACAGTTGACATTTCTTTGTATCCATATCTACATAGGCCATTGAAGGGAAACCATTTGGGGGCTGGAGAGATGTCTCAACAGTTGAGGGCACTGGCTGCTCTTCCAGAGGACCCAGGTTCAATTCCCAGCACCTACATGACACCCTCACACAGACATACATGCAAAACACCATGCATATACAATAAAAAATAAATTTGTTGCACGCCTTTAATCCTAGCACTCGGAAGGCAGAGGTAAGCAGGTCTCTATGAATCTGAGGCCAGCCTGGTCTACAAAGAAAGTTCTAGGACAGCCAGGGCTACACAGAGAAGCCTTGTCTTAAAAAATAATAATAATAAATAAATAATAAATTATTTTAGAAAAAAGAAAAGAAACTATTTGGTACTTTGAATCTCCTACCTAGTCATCATGATCTTTTTATTTGCAGCCACAGTTTCTTTAAGTATATTGTTTATTTTCTATATTGCCTTCAATGACAGTGCTGCCACACTTTGTTCACTCACTTTGTCCACTTTCCAAATCATTTCCGCTGTCCCTGTCCTTCACAGACAGCCCCTGCCTGCCATCTTCTGCTGTCATGAGATGGAACTCATGCAGCTCTCTTGTCTTGTGCCGGCTTCTGGTCTGGCTGGCTGTCTCTGTGCGGCCTACCTTACAGCTTAGTAATTTGAACACTTACTTCTCACAGCTCTGAGCGTTATCAGGGCTGATGTTACAGATGCTCAGAGAAGATGCGAGGAGGTGAGGACTCAGCAGCCACTCTGGGGAGAAGAGGAGAGACAGTGTAGAAAGGAAACGACTCCCTCTCCTCACCTCCCCTGCCCCCTCCCTTCCCTCCCCTCCCCCCCAGGTAGTAAGCTGAGTTCTCTGCCAAGTGCAATTGAGGAGTGGCCAGTCAGTGGCATCTAGCAGGTAGGAATGTCCCCTGTAGCCACAGGAATGAGCCCTAGAAGAGCAGAGGGGAGGATCCAGACCAGGCCCCAACTTAGCTCTAAATGACTTGTTTGTTGAGGAATGCCATTGTCCCCGGATATATGCCACTTCTTGACTTCCAGGGATGACTCAGCTTTGTGGCTGGTTAGTCAAGAGAGGCATTTCCTCCTCTTCGAGCAGGTGTCCAGCCCTAAGTAGGACATGTGTAACCTCCTCCCCACCACAGGCTCGGGGACGTGTCAGAGGAAGGCATCTCAGAATGGGGGTGCGAGGAATGTAAGGGTGCGGGTGGAGAACACGGAGCGCTGTGCAGTGCTGTCCCTGACTGACGTGGCCTCTGCACCCATGACTTCACTGCAGCACACAGTACTCGGCAGGTTAGGAACAGCAACAAAAAGAACAGAGGGACTTGTGGGTGCTTGGGAGGAGTGGGAGGGGAGAGATGGCGGCTCCTGGGAGGCAGGGGGTTGGAGTTGGAGTGTTCATCTTCCAAAAGACCCAAGTCCACATCTCAGCACCCACAAGGTGGCTCCCAACTGTCTGGAATTCTGCTTCTGTCTTCTGACCTCCACAGGCACACATGTAGTGGGCAGACATATATGCAATATTTGATATACTTATCAAATGAATGAATCTGTAAAAATGTGTTTAAGTAGCTCAAGCTGGACTGTTCTTAGTCCAGAGAACTTCAGTGGTTTTCTTCTTGTGACTTAATTGACCAAGGTTGTAATGTGAAAGAAATTCTATGAGAAAGTCACCACACGGAGACCCTAACCATCCATTGTGTGACACTGAAACTGCTTTCACTCTTTTAAAGAAACTAGTACCCAGGTCTGGTAGTATAAGCCTGTAATCCCAGAACTTGGGAGACAGAGGCAGGAGGATTGTGTGTGTAAGACCAGCCCAGGCTACAAAATGGGTTCCAGGGCAGCCTGAGTAACTTACTGAGACTGTTCCCAAACAGAATACAATACAACAGTCTCTGTCAGTCAGTCAGTCAGTCTCAGTCTCTCTCTCTCTCTCTGTCTCTCTCTCTGTCTCTCTCTCTGTCTCTCTCTCTCTCTCTCTCCCTCCCTCTCCCCCCCTCCCTCTTCTCTCCCCCCCTTCTTCTCCCCCCTTTCCCCCTCACTCTCTCTGGTTTTCCATGTAGAACATTTGGTGCCCGAGCCCCATGCATCACTCTGCCACTAGAAGTTGACATGAGAGGAGTGTCTAGGGCAGTGTCTAAACACTGTCCTTGCAACACCCCCTCGGCTGCTGTTCATAGGATTGCCTCCTGTTGACGTGCTCAGGTTTTGAAGACTGTGCTTTCCTTTTTGGGGTTTTAGGAGATCCATGCACGGTGTCTTCTCAGTTGGAGTTAGAAGAAGCTTTCAGGCTTTATGAGCTGAACAAGGATTCTGAGCTCTTGATCCATGGTAAGAGCGCTGCCAATTCACCTGCCCAGAGCTGTAGTTTAAATAACTCCTTGTTTTCCTGAATTAGGCCAGGTGTCATGATGCTGCTTTTTGTAGTCTAGGAGAAATGTGTGGCAGTAGGTAGTGTTTTAGAGCAGCACAGCGCTGGGGTTGGTAAGCAGTCTCCGTCCTGGGGGTTCTTACTCAGTTGTGGCCCTTAACTCAGCACAGAGTCCATTACTTAACAAGATGCTCCTCATTATAAAAGGGCTTATTTGGTGAACATGTAAATTTATATCCTGGAATATAAGCTTATGTTTTGGAGATTTTGGTACTATTTCTGGTGTTAATGTCTTCCCTAATTAAGTACACATCTTTTAAAAACTCTGATTTTTGTTATTAATCCTTTGTTGTAACAAAGTTCTCCACAACAAGGACTTTTAAAAGTAGTAGTTAGTTTCTTTAAGAACCAAAAGGAAAAAAAGTGATTATTTACAAGGGACTAGAATTAGTAATTTAAGCTTCTACTGTGTTACCTATAGACACATTTATTTTCATAGGAACTTACTTTATGTAGGCTTGATAAAAGTGAGAACCTTCAGTAGACTAATAGTGGCCATCTGCTAAAATTCTGCCTTAGCTATCTCAAGGTAACTTGAAATTTGGGTGAATTTTAATTCTATATAAGTTTATATTTTGTAAATATGCTGTTAATTAATTTTAGCTTATTTTCTTTCAGTCTTTCCTTGTGTACCAGAGCGTCCTGGAATGCCGTGCCCAGGAGAAGACAGTGAGTGTTTTAGTACTCTGCACACGTGAGAAGGGTCACTCAAAGGGAAAAGGCATAGAACTGCTTTATTCTGTTTTGTTTTTTGAGACAAGATTTCTGGCGTCCTGGACTCACTTAGTAGACCAGGCTAGCCCCCAACTCATGAGACCCCCCCCCCCCACCTCTGCCTCCTGAGTGTTAGAAGCTAGGCTTAAGCACCACGCCTGGCTGAAGAAATAGAACTTCCAGTTTGCTTGACTTGTGTTCCTTCACTCTAGCTTAGAATCTATTAGTAACTGCCTAAGCTCTGCCTTGCCAAACGGAATTCTTACATAATTGTCTGTCGTGCATATAAAAGGCCATTTTAACTAAGTCATGTGGCTTCATGGTTTTTAATTTTAGATATTTTCAAATCTATGGAAAATTTGAAACATCTTTGAAAAAAAAGGGGACCTGCATATCACTTGTCCAGACTTGACAGGCTTTCACCTTTCTGTTTACCTGTTCGTGTGCATACGTATGCGTGTACTTCTACACCTAACCCCTCACTCGGTACGGCCACTTGTCCACTTGTGCTTGCTATGGCGTGTGAGAATACTGACCTGGCACGTCACTTCTAGATACCTTTGCAGTGTCACATTGTTAGGGACTGTCACATGATCTCATTTTCATTTACGGTCTCTGCACATTTCCACAACTTCAGAAGAAAGACTTGATGTTGTAGCATAGGCTGTCTAGAGCTCGGTGTCCATCCGAGTCCGGTTTAGGTTTGTGGCATGCTTCCCAGGTGACACACCGTCCCTGGCTTCCCTGATACTGCACACTCGTGGAGGTATGGCACCACTTTTTACCTAGCAAAATAAAGATTAAACTAGAGTATAGAGGACAATTGGTAACTATGCTGTGGTCTCTTGGCTCTTTAAATTTTAGACAGCAGTTATTCAATACCTAAACGTGGGTATAGAAGGTAGGTCGTCATATGAGTGTCTGGTAAGCTAAAATGTGCTGGCTCCTGCTGGCAGGTGGAAAGTCATCCTGCTCCGTGTTAGGAGTTAGGCTCCAGCTGTCTACTAGCACGCAGGGCCCTGGCTTTATTCCCCAGTTCTGCAAGGAAGAACAAGATTTCTAAGTGTTGGGGTTCAGGAATAGCCACACAAGCCACACCTTAAGGCTGATGATCACGGACGCAGTCCAGACTCAGGAGTAAGACTGTAACCTTGAAGGCTCTTTAGAGTCAGCTTATAAAGGAAAAAAAAAAACCTCAATTAGCTCATACATGGGGAGTGGATGGTGTAACTGGTTGGGTGGCTCTGACTCAAGTTATTTTTGCTAACTAGACAGAGCAGTTCTAGCTGACTTTGGTCCTAAGTAGAGCTAGCAGTTAGGACCAGCTGTGTCCAGCTGTGTCTGCAGTTGGGGGATTTCTAAGAATACTTTTTGGTCAGGCTGAGATGATGTGGCTGATATGCCTAAAACAAAAGCGGCTCCAGTTGTGCTAAAGGAGCGAGTGGGCCATAACACTAAGCATTGGAGCTGGTGCTTCCTACTTTAACTTGAAATAGTGAATTCACTGCTACATCTGCTTTAACGTAGCTTGGAAACATCTCCTACTGTTTGTTAACTACCACCGAGGAACGTCACCAGTGGACATTACTGTGTCTGCAGTGTCTAGACCACAGTGACTAGAAGACAGAGTACATATCATAGTGATGGGTAGCCAGAATTTACATGTCATAGTGATGGGTAGCCAGAATTGCAAATGGATTCAATTTGATTACTTGGAAACTCTTCCTGTGTGTTTAAGAAAGAGGCGTGGCTCAGAGATTAAGAGCCCTGGGTTCAGTTTCCCAGCGCTCATATGGTAGCTCACAACTGTCTGTAACTCCAGTTCCAAGGGATCTAACATACACACATGCAGACCAAACCTTAATGCATGGAAAAAGAGGAGGAGGAGGAGGAGCACGAACATTCATTGTAAAACCTTCAGTGTGGGCTAGACCTGTGGCTAAGTGAATGCGTATGTAGCGTGTGTGAGGTCTTGGGCTCAGCACCCACTATTGTACCAAAAACAAACCAGAAAGGATAAAAGCTTGTTATAGATGAAGTTATATGAAATATCACGTACACATAAGTTCAATGAAGTAAGATGCACCTCTACAATGAAGCAGAGCTCCACAGTCAGTACTTGTAAAGGTGACTGTCAGCAGTGAGTGCTGATAGTGTGACATTTGTATGCCTCTTTGAGGTAATGCCATAAGAAAAATAGAACAATCTCTACCTTTTTATTGTATTTTTAAGATATCTTGTTTTAGTTGTGTGTGCCTGTGTGCGCATGTCAGTGCCTGAGGAGTTGAGAACACCACATCCCCGATCTTGCCCCCTCCTCTGCGTGCTGTCACTGCAGTCACAGGCAGTGGTGAGCTGCTTTTGACTAGGTGCTGGGAACCGAACTCGGATCCCCTGCCCGCAGTGTGCTTAACAGCAGAGTCTCCAGCCCCTCAGCCTTTAACAGCAGGGTCTCCAGCACCTCAGCCCTTAACAGCAGAGGTTCCAGCCCCTCAGTCCTTAACAGCAGAGGCTCCAGCCCCTCTACCCTTAAAAGACACCTGTATATTATTTTTGCTGAAAGTATTTAGCACTGACTGATCATGAAGAGACAAAACTGGACGTGGAACATTAGACAAAGCGAGTGCTTTGATTTTGTTAGAGATGAAAAGCAACCAACCAGCCAGCCAAACAAAAGTAACAGTACGGTACCTGAATTGTGATTTTTCCTGATTAGAAAATGATAGCTTTGAAAGATATTTTTACAACAATTAAGAAATTTTGTGGGCTGGAGAGAGGTCTCAGAGGTTAAGAGCACTGTCTGATCTTCCAGAGGTCCTGAGTTCAATTCCCCAGAAACCACATGGTGGCTCATAACCATCTATAATGAGATCTACTGCCCTCTTCTGGCGGGCAGGCACACATGCAGGCAGAATGCTATATGCATAATAAATAAATAAAACCTTAAAAAAAAAAAAGAAGAAGGAAAGAAAGAAAAAAAAACTGTAAGCCGGGTGTGGTGGCACACACCTTTAATCCCAGCACTTGGGAGGCAGAGACAGGAGGATTGCTGTGAGTTCAAGGCCAGCCTGGTCTACAAAAGGGAGTCCAGGACAGCCAGGACTGTTAGACAGAGAAACCCTGTCTCGAAAAAAAACCTAAAAAAAGAAAAAGAAAAAGAAAGAAATTTTGTATATGAGCTTTATATTGAATGATACTAAAGTTAGTTTTCTGAGACACAGTAATTATGTGTAGTTAAGGATAACTAGAGCAATAGTTTCAGACGAGGGTTTCTAATGTTGCATCTTACTTTCAAATCATTCTGAAGGGAAAAAGGGATTTGTTGTTGTTGTTTGTATTTGTTTATTGAGAAGATGTTAGCTATGACCTGAGTAGAAGCTGGTAAAACCAGGTGAAGGTGTGTTTACTCCTTCGGTTTTCTTCAAACCTTAGAGGGAAAGTCCCTTTAAAGAAAAGCAGAACTAGCTGTCCCAGTGTCGCTGCTCCCTGGTGTCTGTTTCCATCTAGGCCTTTAGTGGACCCGTTTTTCATTTTCATTTTCTAGTTTGTGTTACTATATTTTTTTTCCAGTAATAAATATCATGGAAAGTCAGATTTAACTAAGTGGCTTTTATTCAGATTTACCCTCTTTAAACTTTCAATCTCTCTTCAGAGTCCATTTACCGCAGAGGGGCCCGCCGCTGGAGAAAGCTCTACTGTGCAAATGGCCACACCTTTCAAGCCAAGCGCTTCAACAGGGTAAGCTTGCTTTGTTGCATCCTAATAGTTTGAGACATCTACTTTTATTTCCTTTTTCCTTTCAATGAGAGAAAGATAGTTTGTCATTAAGTCTTGCTAGTCCTTTTAAAAGACGTAAGCCCAAGGCCTTGCCTTCCATTGCTGTGGCAGCGCCTCCAGCTGATTCTAGCTAATGCCCAGGCTCTGCTCTGCTCTGCTCCACGCACACACAGCCTCTCACTCCAAGAATGCTTCAGGGTTGTAAAACTCAGGTCAGGACCCGATTAGGTGAATACTTAGGTTAAACTTCTCTTGTCTGCACCTTATTTCCAAATGAGTCTGGAAAAAAAAAAAGCATGGGTAATTAGAGTCTTATCTATGATGCTTTAGCCATTAAGTGCAAAGCTGAGGTTTGAGAGCAGGCAGTCTGCTGGCATAGCCTGTTTAGAAACACCCCACCCCTCTCTGACACAGGCTCTCTGACACACCCCTTACTGTGCTGCTACAGTTGGCCTGGCACTTGGTATGTAGTTGAAGTTAGCCTAGACCGTGTGGCAAAGCCTTCCATCTGTCTCGGTGCTGGGAGTGCCTGGCTTAACTTCTTTGAAAGCTTTAGATTTATGGATCTCATTTCTACAAATAACATCTTATCCTAAATTTATCAATGCCAGTAGAAATGACTGCCAGGAATCCCAACTCCTGCTGCCAGTGGCCCTGGCATTGCCAAGGCTTTGGGCACTCAGCTATCCAGGAAAGCAGGGCTTGGGTTTGCCCTCTGCACAGTTGGGAAGGCTGCATGCTTTATTATATGCCACCTTTTCTGTGTTCATTACTCGGAAATTTTTTTGAAGATGAAAATGTCTTGAGTTTGACGTTGTAAAGCAACATGGTTATATATTCACTGTCTCTTTGAAACGGACTGTCTTCTGTTTATTTTTCACTGATCTCCAATAGCCTTTGAAGAAAAATTATGCATGAGGAAATTTTGTTTGGTTTGGTTTTGCCGTAGGCTGACAACTGATGTCATGCTGAGAGGAATTTAGCCACTTATTTTTAAACATCTTAGGTTTATTTCTTTAGCTTTTGGGGACAGAATCTCACTATATAGCCTCGGCTGGCCTGGGGCTCACTGTATGGAGCAGGCTAGCCTTGAACTTACAGATCAGAATACTTCTGCCTCATGACTGCTGCAATTAAAGGCATAGTAAACAAACTATTGAGAAATAACTGTGGCTGTGGGTTTGTTTTTGTTTTGAGGCAGGTTATGCAGCCCTGGCTGTCCTGTAACTCCCAGTGATCCACCTGCCTCTGCCTCCTGAGTGCTGGTTTGAAGGTGTGCGCCACCACCCCTGGCTGTGATAAAATGTTCTCAAACTTACTCTTTGCAGCGTGCTCACTGTGCCATCTGCACAGACAGAATCTGGGGACTAGGACGACAAGGATATAAGTGCATCAACTGCAAACTGTTGGTTCATAAGAAGTGCCACAAGCTTGTCACAATTGAGTGTGGCCGCCATTCTTTACCACCGGTAAGACAGAGGGCTTTGTGACATGTGTGTGTGGCATGCTTCGTTAACGGGTAAAAAGGGAAGGGGCTGTAGAGCTACGTCTCAGAAGACACAGTGTGTACGGGTGCTTTACAGTGCACTTAAGATGTGGAAACTTTGCAAGTCTTCATATAACTGATGTCAATGCCATCTAGGCAGCGTTCAAAATTTGAGTTGTCTGATAAGTTATTTCATTCTGAATTGGGCCAGAAGAGGGTGCAGACCCCTGGGAGCTGAGCTGTGGGTGGACATGAGCTGCCCAGTGGGAGCTGAGCTGTAGGTGGACGTGAGCTGCCCAGTGGGAGCTGAGCTGTAGGTGGGCGTGAGCTGCCCAGTGGAGCTGAGCTGTGGGTGGACATGAGCTGCCCAGTGGGAGCTGAGCTGTAGGTGGACATGAGCTGCCCAGTGGGAGCTGAGCTGTAGGTGGGCGTGAGCTGCCCAGTGGGAGCTGAGCTGTAGGTGGACATGAGCTGCCCAGTGGGAGCTGAGCTGTGGGTGGACGTGAGCTGCCCAGTGGGAGCTGAGCTGTGGGTGGACGTGAGCTGCCCAGTGGGAGCTGAGCTGTAGGTGGACATGAGCTGCCCAGTGGGAGCTGAGCTGTGGGTGGACGTGAGCTGCCCAGTGGGAGCTGAGCTGTGGGTGGACGTGAGCTGCCCAGTGGGAGCTGAGCTGTAGGTGGACATGAGCTGCCCAGTGGGAGCTGAGCTGTGGGTGGACGTGAGCTGCCCAGTGGGAGCTGAGCTGTGGGTGGACGTGAGCTGCCCAGTGGGAGCTGAGCTGTGGGTGGACGTGAGCTGCCCAGTGGGAGCTGAGCTGTAGGTGGACGTGAGCTGCCCAGTGGGAGCTGAGCTGTGGGTGGACGTGAGCTGCCCAGTGGGAGCTGAGCTGTAGGTGGACGTGAGCTGCCCAGTGGGAGCTGAGCTCAGGTCCTTTGCAAGAGCAGCAAACATTCTTAACTGCTCTGCAGCCTCTCCAGTCTCCTTATCTTTCTTTCTTTCTTTCTTTCTGTTTTGTGTGTGTGTGTGTGTGTGTGTGTGTGTGTGTGTGTCCGTGCTCTTTTGTGTACATGTTATATGCATGTACCACAGCGTCCGTGGAGGTGGAGAATAACTCGGGAGATAGTTTTCTCCTTCCGGTGTGGGATTGGTTTCAGGTTCCATGGCAAGCGCCTTTACCCTGCTGAGCCATCTTACTGATCCTGATTTGGTCATCTTTTTATATCTGTCTGTAGCCTTTTCATTTTTAGCACGATAGTGTATGTCTTGGACATAATTTTTTCTGTTCCCTGTCATTAGACATTTGAATCGTTTTCTAGGTTTTCCTATAAAGAAAATCATAGTGAACTTCCTGGCAAATAAATCTTAATTCCTTATGGGTCCTGAAGTAGAGTTATTAGGTTAAAAAGGACACATTTTGCCGGGCATGGTGGCGCACACCTTTAATCCAGCCAGATCACTGTGAGTTCGAGGCCAGCCTGGTCTACAAAGTGAGTCCATGGCAGCCAAGGCTACACAGAGAACCCTTGTCTCGAAAAAGCCAAAAAAAAGGGGGGGGGGCATGTTTTTAGAAAAATCAGAATGTATTTTATAGATCGCCCAGTAGAACAGTTATCCCATGGTTATCTCATGCTTATTCATAGAACCTTGCTCTGGATACCTCTCTGTTGTGATAAACACCATGATTAACTAACAGCAATTGGGAGGAGGAGAGGGCTTATTTGGCGTATACTAACGGTCATGATCATCACTGATGGAGTCAGGCAGGAGTTCACTTAAGAAGGTGGAGGGATGCTGTTTCCCGCCTACTCTCAGGTTCACGCTCTTATATAGCTCAGGCTCACTTACCCAGGCACAGGACCACTTACAGTGGGCTGGGCCCTTCTACCTCAATTACAGTCAAGAAAACTCCACAAATTATGTCCCCCGGCCACTCTGATGGAGGCAGTTCTTCATTGGAGGTTCCATCTTACCAGGTGTGTCAAGTTGACAAAGAACCCATCTGTGAAAATAGGTTATGAGTAGCTTGTTTATGTGAGGATTATTTAACTAATTTGTTCAAGTTTTAAGTATGAATTTATAGTTTAGGAAGAGGGAAAGTCCAGTTTTTAGAGAAAAAAAAAGTACTAGAAATTTAAGCATAATTTACCCTAGTTTCTGTTGGGGCTGGTTAACTGCCAACTTGACACCATAGACCCACCTGGGAAGAGTCTCAGCGCGGAGTTATGTAGCTTGGGTTGTGGGTTGTGGGTGGTGGGATTGCTTTGCTCAGTGCTTGAGGTGGGACGACCCTCTGCGAGTGAGGCAGCACTCTTACGTGAGTGTATATTGCTGTACATGAGGAGAGAAGGCTGCAGGCCTGTGAGTGTCGCACGCCTTCCCTGACTTCCCCTCAGTGATGCACTGCATCCTGCATTAATTGTTGCCCTTCTCACCTTACTTGCTCATTTGTCAATATACTTTATCTCAGCAACAAAAATGAGACTTGTCTTGAATGGTATTCATAATTTAGATGGAAGGAGGTGCCCAGCTAATGACTGAGTGAGACTTAAGAGCGGTGCTGATGGCATGCCAGTTGCCAAGGCACCCCGAAAGTCATAACTGCATACGCAATGCTACCCCGCAAGTTGACTTGTTCCTGGTGCTGTTCAAGCCTGGAGGCTCGTCAGTTATAAGCCTGTTCCTTGGATGGATGGCAGGTAGTTGGACAAATCCATTTTTGAGAAGGTATTTCTTCTCATTTTTCTGGCCAATTGATATTTTTGAGAGTTTGAAGAAAAAAAATGAAACAAACAAAATACTGCGTGTAGTTTTAAGAGTTTTATGGACTCTTAAAGCCAACCTCTGGATTAAGGCAAGAATGTCTATTCTAGAACCTTCCTGCCAAAGACTTAAAAATGCAGTGCAGAGGGAGAAAAGGTTACTTAGAAGGAAGAATCTCGGTTTTATTTTTTTTCTTTTTTTAAAAAAAATATTTATTTATTATTATGCATACAGTGCTGAAAAGGGCATCAGATCACATTATAGATGGTTGTGAGCCACCATGTGGTTGCTGGGAATTGAACTCATGACCTCTGGAAGAGTAGTCAGTGCTCTTAACCACTAAGCCATCTCTCTAGCCCCCTCAGTTTTATTTTTCAATTGACCTGAAATCACTTGTATTTTTCTTTCTTTTCTTCTTTTTTTCTGTAAAAGTGTGGTATTCTGTCATTCATAGGAGTATTGTCTGGCTTTATATCATTAAATATTATAATCATAATAATGTAATTCACGTCACTTATTTTTTTCATTTAAGTCAGTGTGATACATCTCATTGAAAGACTTCATTTCTAAATTTATAGAGATTTGGGGACTTTATAACAATCTTCTAAGTTACTGTGTCTTTGGAAATGTTTGTAGGAACCAATGATGCCAATGGACCAGTCACCCATGCATCCAGACCATGCGCAGACAGGTAAGGGTAGCAGTTGGAGACGGCTCTGGGGGCCTTCTCACGTGTAACTTCCCATAGTAGACTTCACTTCTCTCTTCCTTCCTTCCTGTCTGTCTGTCTGTCTTTTCTTTCTTTTATTCTTTCTTTTTTCAGTGGTTCTTCTTTTTTGGTTCTTTCTTTCATTTTCTTTTGTTAGTTCGTTCAGTTTCCAAGACAAGGTCTCTCTGTGTAGCCTTGACTGTCCTAGACTCACTTTGTAGACCAGGCTGGCCTCAAACTCACAGAGATTCTCCTGCCTCTGCCTCCTGAGTGCTGGGATTAAAAGGGTGAATTATACTTCTGCCTGGCCCACTACTCATAATACATCACTTAGGACAAATATTAAGCTTTATCTAATTTAATTTACTCATATGTAAAAACTAAGAAAAACCATCAAAAGAAATTTTATGCAAAATTCATCAATGATTATTTGTTTTCTATTTTAATATTTGGGTTTGAATTTTCAGTAATTCCATACAATCCTTCAAGTCATGAGAGCTTGGACCAAGTTGGTGAAGAAAAGGAGGTAAGATAGTTTCTCTTCCTGTTTACAGCGTCATTAGCCTTTTAGAAAGACATCATCTTCCCCAACATAACACTTTAATCTGCTTAGACCTTGTATCATGACAGTCAAATACAAGGAAAATACTGAATGATTTTAGAGTTTTATCTTGGTTTAACTTTTTAATTAAATAATTTAATTATGAAATTTGAAATGTTATTTTCACTTTAAGATAAAACCTACAATATATAGGACTAGTATTTAGTACTTGATAATATTGTTTGAAACATACTGTAGAATCTTCTGTTTTGTGCACTGACTGCTTATTTTAAGTATAAATGACTAAATGCTTAATTACTGTCTAAAATATTATTGTTACTGTGTGAAAGGGGTAGGATGGGCATGCTGCTATGTGCATGTGGCAGTGACACTCTCCGGCCACCTGTATGTGGCTTTAGGGATCCAAATTAGGCTGCTAGGCCTGCGCAGCGAGTGCTTCTTATTCCCCCTGCTAGGCCATCTAGCCATTGCCTTTTTTTTTTTTTAATTAGGCAGTTTATTGGGATTTAATTTTTTATTTTTATGGGTATCTGTGTAAGAACGTACCACGTATGTGTGGGTGGAGGATGCTGGAGGGTTTGTCAGGTCCTCTGAGCAGCTGCTGTGTGCTGCCCTACTGTGCGTGCTGAACTCAGATCCTCTGCGAGAGCAGCAAGTGCTCTTAACTGCTGAGCTGCCTCTCCAGCCAAAGCTCTTTTGTTTCTCAAACAGAAATGAATTAAAACAATAAGCTTTTGGTGAAAAAGAAAGTCATGTCTTGCCTGTGGCTGGTTGTTGCCTTGCAGGAACCCTTTTTAGCCATTTCTGCCTGTGTGAGCAGTACTTATAGCGGCCTTTCCAAATCTGCGTGTTTCTGGCCGTGGAAGATTATTCCTTACCTTTATTATTACTGCCTTTTTTCTTTCTCTTTCTGGTGTTTGATGGGTATGCTATTTTATGCTTCTCTTGTTTATCTTTCAACTTTTTATCATGGAAACTTGGAGCATAAGTAGTAGGCACTACCTACCTGTATGATAAATTAGTTATCAGCACCCAGTGGCTGATCTTGCCTACCCACTTACTTTACTCTGCCATAGTTTTGGAGTAAATCTGTTGATCCCCCCTCCATTTTTTTAAAGACAAGGTTTCTCTGTGTAGCCCTGGCTATCTTGAACTCACTTTGTCAACCAGGCTGGCCTCAAACTCACAGAGATCCACCTGCTTCTGCCTCCCGAGTGCTGGGATTAAAGGCGAGCACCACCACTACCCGGCACCTCTGGTGTCTTTCATGTAACATAGTTCACAGGGAGTACGCCATTATTTTTATAATTCCAGTTTATCTGTCCCACTATTCCATTTTCCCTCCCAGTTAGAATTATTATAAGTTCTGACGGAACCGTCTTATAAATGTGGTGTGGCAACTGGCCCTACAGGTGGAAGCCTGTTGTCATCAGCTGCTCAGGAGGCCGAGGCAGGAGATGTTCAGGGGCTGCCTGGCTACTGAACAGGACTGAGCCAGCCTAGGCAACTTAGTGAAAACCTGTTTCAAAATTAAGTGTTGAGTGGTAGAAAACTTAGCTAGCATACATGAGGTCCTAGGCTCAGTCCTTAGTATTACATAAGATACAATAAAAATCAATCCCCACTACTGCATAAATAATTAATACGTAAGTAAATAAACAAATTAAGTGTATAATCAGTAGACGTACGTACCGTGTAAGAGATAGTGGCCACAGTCTTTCATTGCTGAGTTTATACTTCATCAACAGTGAGTGAGAGTTGTAGCTGCCCATCATTGTTGTCCACACTTTGTATGATCCCTCTCTTTTAAGCCAGTTCGGGAGTGGAGAGTGGCAATGCATGATTTTTTTAAACTTTTTTACCCCCTAAGACATGGTTTCTCTGTGTAGCAGCCCTGGCTGTCATGGCCTCACTTTGTAGACCAGGATGGCCTCGAACTCAGAGATCTGCCTGCCTCTGCCTCCCGAGTGCGGGGATTACGTGTGCCACTGCAGCCCAGCCTTAAACTTGTTTTTAAGCTTGTCATTCTATTATTGGTCTATATATCCTGCAACTTGAGATTTACTACAACTGTTAATACTCAGATCATTTTCAGGAAGATGTACTTTAAGCAACGCCTAGCACTTAGAGTTCAGTCCCTCTCTCATCCTCTCTCCAGGGCCGCTTTTGCCGTATTGAAAAATTCCACTTGTGTGCAGGGTGGTGGTGGTTAAAACAATGCCCTTTATTTAGATTTGCTCAATTTACCCCTTTATTCTCTATTTCTAGTGTCTGTCCTTTTCCACCTAATGTTTTATCTTCTTGAATAATTAAATTAATATTTTCTTGAGTGTGAGTCTAATATGAATTCTAATTATTTATATTTTTTAAAGATTTATTTACTATTGTGTATATAGTACTCTGCCTGCATGTACACCTGCAAGGCATCAGATCACATTATAGATGGTTGTGAGCCACCATGTGGTTGCTGGGAATTGAACTCATGACCTCTGGAAGAGCAATCAGTGCTCTTAACTGCTGAGCCATCTCTCCAGCCCCCTATTTACAATTTTTTTAATGTGACCATTCTTGAAATATTTTTAGATATTTTTATTTTATGTGTGTGAGAGTTTTGCTTGCATGGATGTCTGTGTGCCACATGTGTGCTGGGTGCCTTAGGAGGTTAGAAAACGGCATCAGGGCACCTGGAATTAGCTAGACTTACAGACAGCTGTGGGCTGCCATGTTGGTGCTGGCAGTGGAGCCCGGAGCCTCTGGAAGAGCAGCCAGTGCTCTTAGCCTCCGCGCCATCTCTCTAGCCCGTGACCATTTTTTAAAAAATAATGTATTTTTATTGTTTTTAATATTTGTGTGTTCTGTGTGTCTGTGTGGGTATGTCTGCGTGAGTGCGGGAACCTGCAGAGGCCAGGGCGCTTTCCTTTTAATTCTTTCTCTGTGCCCCTCTTCTTCTATTCTTTTTTCTTGATACTTTTCAGCGAGGATTTCCGCTTTATGCTTGTGGGACATTTGTTGATCACGTGTTGCTGGCTCTGCAGTGCTGAGCTCCAGGCAGGGGCCCTGAAGGTGGTCTTTTTGGTTTTGTAGGTATCTGTCTTATAAAAGATTCTCTTCAGTGGTCTGCATAAATTAGCAGGAGCTTAAAATTCAAGTTTTGAATGAATTATAAGGGTTACTTTGCCGTCTCTTTATCTAATGCCACATCTACTGTTACCTACCTGCCCCGTGTCTCTCTCCTGCCTGCAGCTCCTCATGTGCCTTGGTCATCCTCACTGGCTCGGGTTACACTTACCTCGCTTCTGCCAGACTCTAGCACTCTCTTCCATCTACTTAACTTCCGTTCAGAAAACCAAACAGATAGCATTATTACCAGCCCGCATATTATCCTGGCCACGTGTTTTATTTTCTTTACCTCTGTTCTACAGTCACGAAAATCAAGGTCATATTTAACTCATCTGTGTCCATGACGCCTGTACTTAAAATCTGTCGGGTTCTTTAAACGACAGCTTTTAACATTCCTCAGATTCCAACTCTGTTCTTACTCTTATTTAACTCTCAAACTCATCAGTCTCTTAAACACGGAATGTTTTAGAATATACAAGAAAATATTTTATGTTAAGAAAATACTTGAAAATCATTATTGTTAGAACAGTTGTTAGAAATATAAAGTACTGAGCAGACTATTTCCAGGTCAACCTTTGTTGCTCTGAATGTCCTCGACAGGCCATGAACAGCAGGGAGAGTGGGAAAGCCTCGTCCAGTTTAGGTCTTCAGGATTTCGATTTGCTTCGCGTCATAGGCAGAGGGAGTTACGCCAAAGTACTGTTGGTTCGCTTAAAAAAAACAGATCGCATTTACGCAATGAAAGTTGTGAAAAAAGAGCTCGTCAATGATGATGAGGTAAGATGCCTTTCTGCTTCTAGACAAGCCCTAGCATGCTCGAGGCCCTGGGCTACATCCAGAGTGCCCTACACACACACACACACACACACACACACACACACACACACACACACACACACAACAGAATCATGCTACCGCGGTGTTTGCATGTGGTCTACTTTTCTAAGCACATGCTTTAAGTAATAATAAAGTCAAAGTATATTATTATCAAGGGAAGTACTTGAATTTTCTACATTATCTAGACTGTTTCATAATTCTAGACTTTTTTAATGGTATTTTTCTCTTTGTAAAAGTTTTGTTTCACGACAGTGAGTGGTTTTGATATTTACTCTAATTAACATTTGTGAATGATCAGTGATGACTTGCTACTAACAAATTTATCACTAGTTTGGTAACTTGGTTTGACGTAGATGTCTGTGCTGTTTTGTACAGGACATTGACTGGGTGCAGACGGAGAAGCATGTGTTTGAGCAGGCGTCCAACCACCCTTTCCTTGTTGGGCTGCATTCTTGCTTCCAGACAGAAAGCAGGTAAGGTAAAAGGGCTTCACACTCTTTGCCGTGTTCTATAAGAAGAATCTGTTTCCCATAATTCCTGAAGTAGGAGTACCTCTAACTTCCTGCTACCATCAGTGATACCTGTGTAACTCCAGTCACTGAAAGAAACAGTGAGAGAGAAGGGGCCTGAAGAAACAGCAGTAGACAGCCGACCCTTTAAACATTCTCATCTTGTGACGTAATGTCTTTTTATACCTTAAGTGGCATTTTAACTTGACTCACTTATAGAGAAGACTGCGCTTCCACTGCTGCTGTAGCGTGGAACCGTGTAGAAGCGGGTTGCGCTGGGTTGCTTCCTGTGTCGCTCCTCCTGTTCCACTGAGCGCTCGGCCACATAGGTGAAAGGCCGAGTCACTCAGAGTGCCTTCGCGCTGTTGCCGTGGCTGCTCTGTAGGGAAGGCCAGAGGCTGCACCACTCACGGTGACGTGTGGCTTTGCTTCTGTTTTAGGCTGTTTTTTGTCATAGAGTATGTAAACGGAGGGGATCTAATGTTTCACATGCAGCGACAGAGAAAGCTTCCTGAAGAGCATGCCAGGTAAGACTGTTTGAGTTGGATTTTTCCCTCAGGGTTGCCTGACCTTTTGTGTCTACTACTTGAAAACAGTATATAAATGAGTTACCTTGTTGCCAGTTTATTCTTTGTAAGTCATCAGGAGACTGAACTAGGCTAATTTACATAATAAATTATTATATACCTATTACCTATTATAATCTGCTTGTGTTCACTGTATATTTAGGGTTTTTCAGATGGTTACTGTTCATAGCAAAGCCATTTTTTTTCTTCAATTTAAGGTTTTACTCTGCAGAAATCAGCCTAGCACTAAATTATCTTCATGAGCGAGGGATAATTTACAGAGATCTGAAGCTGGACAATGTGCTGCTGGACTCAGAAGGACACATTAAACTCACTGACTATGGCATGTGTAAGGTGAGAGGCCCCGCCCCGCCCGCTCGTAACCTGTCTGTTAACTGACGTCATCTTTAGATGGGAAACAATCACTGGGCTGTTCAGGATGTTTTGGAATTCTAACCCGAAGACAAGTGTACTCCCTGGCCATCCGGCCATCTGCACAATTCCATGATGTTATATAGAGTTAGTTATTTTCAATTGGCTGGACCTTTCTGTCTTGAAAGCTGTTGCACTTTTGAAGAAAAATTGGAAATAAAAATTACCTTCAATCCCATTATGTTAACACAGTGTTTGCATGTCACCTTCTAAACTTTTACTGTTTAATGGACCCAAACCTACTTTGAAATTTTTTCTAGGAGTCTGCTTTTATATTTAAATTTCAAATCTATGATATAAAATATGATAACTTTATCTCAGGGTATGTCTGTTATTGGTGTTTTATTCTTTTGGCAACGATGTTTCATTTAGAGGTCTAATCTTTTCCCTCAAAACGTCAAGAGAACTGCTGTATGTATTAACCCTGCTCCAACTACACATCCCCAAGAGTATGAGTGTTTGCACTGCATTCCCCATCCATCGGGAGGAGGTACCATAAACACTCAATGGTGTTAGGGATTTAATGTTATGCCTACGCATCTTATGTTAGAAAGTAACGCATCTGAAGTATGTAAAACTCAAGACCTTTTTTCCTGTGATACACTCTACATCATTCTCAGTCATAAGTTTTCTTTGTAAATAGTGAAAAGGGTTAGTCAGTGGCTCCTGGTACCCTTCCCTTCTGTGCAGGATACCTTTTGCTCTGCCATTTTGATTTCTTTCTATAGTATTTTCTCTCTCTGGTTTTAATCATAATAATAAGGGATTCTTACGAGTTTCAAGAGCAGATTAAAATATGAAGAATATGCAGGGCATGATGGCGCACGCCTTTAATCGCAGCACTTGGGAGGCAGAGGCAGGTGGATCGCTATGAGTTCAAGGCCAGCTTGGTCTACAAAGCGAGTCCAAGACAGCCGAGACTACACAGAGAAACCCTGTCTCAAAAAACCAAAAAAAAAAAAAAAAAAAAGAAGAATATTAATCTGTAAATTAGAACAGTGGGTTGTTGTTTTTGTTTGTCTTTGAGTCACTGTCTGAATATTAGTTAAAATTACCAATAGCACGAGGAGCAAAGACATGGTGATAGCTCTGCAAGGCTGAGTGGCCGTCGAGGGCCACCTGGGCTGTACAGCGAGAGTTACCCACTGAGCCGTCTCCTCGGCCTTGCAAAGGGGCAATCTTCATGGCTTCTGCCGTTCCCCTTGCCCCCAAGACATGGATGGCCATGTTTATGCTGTATTTTTGAGTGTCTGTAATATATTTAGTTGTTGGGTTGTTAGTTTGGTTTGAGTTTATTTGTTTTGTTAAGTGCTTGGCTTGTGTTTTCTGTTTCTGTTTTTGCTGTGTAGCTGAGGTTGACCCTGGGTTAACAGTCCTCAACTGCTGGGTTCATTAGTTGTTGGTGTGTACCAGGTGTTTGCGGATACAGGAATGTTAGCATCTCATGATTGAAGACCATGAAAATTTCTTAATGTGTTCATTTTTATGCTCTTTTAAAGAGTATGTTAGTAGGCATACGGACATGTATATTTGTTAACAGTTTTTAATGGCTATTCCACCTGCTATTGGCAGTTTCTCTACTTGGCTTATTCGTGTATTATGCCTTAATTGTTCACCACCCTACAGCTATTAAAATAGCAAAGCAGGAGACTTGCTGCATAGGAAAGATGACCAGAAGCCGAGCACTGCAGTGTCAGCAGGCATGTCCGGACAAAAGATTCATTCATGAGATACTCATTTTAGTCTCATGGTTTCCATTTTGCAGTAAATGTTAACAAATGTTATTTTTAAAGTAGTTTTGTCTTAATTGAACTGACTTTAGCAACATCTAGTGTAAGTTTTCTTTGTGTTCTTTAGTAGGAGTCACTGTTGTAGTGCTGCTGGTCATGCCTAGCATATCGCGTGTACATGCTGGGCTTAGACAGTGAAATGAAGAGGTGAGTTCAGAATAGTTTTGTATCTTACCTTTTTTCTTTTCCCCTGTGACAGGAAGGGTTGCGGCCTGGAGATACTACCAGCACTTTCTGTGGGACTCCCAATTACATTGCTCCTGAGATTTTAAGAGGAGAAGATTATGGTAATAACTAAATAGGTGGCGTTTTAGCTACTGCTGTATTGGTGGTTTAAATGTGGTTCCAGCTATAACATAATATGCTATAGCGTTTTAATATTGATTAATAGAAGCTTTTTTGGTCCTGTTAACCTACATGAAGACCCCCAGATTCTGAAACCAGAGCCAAAGAAAGTCTGGTCTTTGGGGGAGTATGCATTTAAACACTGATTTAGTAGTGAGGGACACTGAGCAGTGGCAAGAGCTGTCTTAGCAGGCAGCTCTAACCCCCCTCCTTAGAGACCTTCTCAGGTAAGTGGTGTTGACTCATTTGCAAGAGAGAGGGAAGTGATGCACAGAAAAGTTTAAATAATGTGCTTAGGTCGCAATAGCCGGGAAGGGACAGGTCAGTACTTAAACCATCAGCTGTGGGGATCCAGTGTCCTGAGCGTCTATACGATTGTTGAGCTTTCCTAGGATAAAGTCCCAGAGGCTGGGTGTTCATCAGCCTCCAGGAAGCACGCTCCCCCCCCCCCCAAAAGTTAGGTCTCTCTCTATGGCCTTGTCTGTCCTGGAACTCGCTCTGTACACTGGGCTGTCATTGAATTCACAGGGATCTGCCTGCCTCTGCCTTCGAGTACTGGCATTTAAAGTGTGCACCTCTATACCTGGCGTCCATTAATTTTTTTTACTTTTGTACTTATTGTTTTGATTAGTTCTTTGAGAATTTGATATGCCATGTTTTGATCATATCTACCCCTTCCTATTCCTCCCAAATCCACTCCCGACTTCCCTGTTCACCCAGCCTTGTGTCCTCTTCCTCTCCACTCACGAAGTCCAGTGTGTGCTGCCCAGATGCTCCCGGGTGTGTGGCCTCCACGGGCGAGCTCCTGCTCCCAGCAGCTGTCACTTGCCATGGCTCCGTGTCCCCTCTCCTGCTGTGCTGGGGTTTGGTGTGATTTCATATGTGCGACTGGAGGCTGCTGTTTCCTCTGTGTGTCCGCCACTTCCGGTGCTTACAGTCCCCCCTCTGCCACAGCACCCCCACTGCTGGGGGGAGGGTGTTACACAGATGTCCCTTCTGTACTTTTTAGTGCCTGCGACACTGTTTATCTTGTAGTTAGAGTTCATCATCTAATTACTTTCTCATTATGTTTACATCTTCAGCTCTTGATGATAACAGAGCTGTGCTGGCTTTCCATGCCCACACAGTTATAGACGTGTCTTTAACCCTTCTCCCCACAGGCTTCAGCGTCGACTGGTGGGCGCTCGGGGTGCTCATGTTTGAGATGATGGCGGGAAGGTCTCCCTTTGATATTGTCGGGAGCTCTGACAATCCTGATCAAAACACAGAGGACTATCTCTTCCAAGGTAGTGTGCAGCGAGGCTCTCGGTCAGCAACCTCGGGCGAAGGCTGAGATTCTGAGGAGGAGGAGGAGTGGCCTGGACAGCAGATGCGCCCTGTAGTCGGGATAGTTTTTAAGGATGCCCCTCGCGCTTCCCAGGCTGCAGTTCCACTGTCCCTTCCGCCCACTCTCAACCTCAGGACAGAGCATCTTAGCTTGCCTGCCGTACATACAGAGCATCTTAGCTTGCCTGCCGTACATATTGGAGCCAGGAATCTGCTGGCTAGAGACACTGATGTTTGCACATGAGCCCCAGGGTTAGAGCCTACGCTCAAGGGAAGTGTGGGTGTGGTGGGGAGGTGGTGAGGGCTCTGGGCGCCATGGTGAGCGGTGCTACAAGTCAGCAGAACAGAACCAGGAGGCCAAGCACAGGGACCTTTAGTTTTACATCTGCGCATGTGACAGAGACGTCAGTGTGACAGTGCCAGTGCTGGTAGAGCAGCGGGAGCTCCTCAGGACTGCTGGTGGGGTGGGAGCTGACAGGAGCTTTGCAGAATAATTTCACATTTTCTGGAACAATTCTGTACATATGCAGGCACTTTACGGTATTAACTTTTATGCCTCGTAAGAGCCCTGTGAAGCAGGTTTTTATTTCTGTTTACAGAGGAAGAAACTAGGGTACACTAGGGTAGTAAAAAAATGTGCTTGTAAATACATGTTCAAGCAAAGAGCCAGCTGTGAGAAGGAGAGCCAAGGATTGAGAAAATACATGAAGTATTTCAGTTAGGTAGATAATGTATTTTCCGCTAGAATGCTTTAAATATCTTGGAATTTACAGAAAAAAATTTAAAGAGCTAAAGAGTATGCTATGACTCTTACCTTTTTTAGTCATTTTGGAAAAGCAAATCCGCATACCACGTTCTCTGTCTGTGAAAGCAGCAAGCGTGCTGAAGAGTTTCCTCAACAAGGTAGGGCAGTGGGAATGGCTGGGGTTTGTTTACCTGTGTGAGGCCACCTGCTTCGTGGAGGCTCAGCAGTGGGGTGCTCAGAACCGGAGGAGGGACCTTGAGGAAGAACTGGAATCTCACTTTAAACCAAGGAGGCAGGATCAAATCCTGACTGGTTTTCCTTGTCACATGGCCGAGTCACCCCCAGCACGGTGCTGCATTTGATGCTGCAGAGTGATCTCCTGTAACTGCATTTTCTGCTGTTTCTCTGTATCATTACCCATGAAACCCGTTGATCACCGTGAATTTTTTGAGCATGTGGTCAAGAGTGTTCTCTATCCATTCCATCGTAAGAACTATATTTAGGTGAGAGTCAGCAGAAATGAAATGGCATCTTAACGTAAGCGTCATTCAGTTGCTTGTTGTGACTTGGGAACCAGAAGCACTTAGGACCTAAGATTGTGAATTTACAGTTCATAAATTTTATTTCAAATAAATGAAGGCAGAAAGTGGGTTGATTACTCCATGATGAATTTTAATAAGATTGGAAGTTAGCACTTAGTTTAGGTGGCTACTTTTTTAAAAATTTATGTGTGTGAGTGTTTTGCCTTGTGTCTATCTGTGCCACGTGCATTATTGGTGCACAGGGAAGGCAGACAAGGACACCAGTCTCCTAGAAGAGCAGTTAGAGGTGGTTGTGAGCGGCTGTGTGGTGTTGGGGGTCCAGCCTACACCCCCTGGAAGAGCAGCCAGTGTGTGCTTAGCCACTGAGCTTTCTGGCCCCGATACCTGTGAGGGAAGATTTAAGCTGGAAAGCTTACGTTTCGTACAGTGAAAAATGAGGTTGAGAATACTCGTAGTGCAAATAAAAGCCAAGGCTTTATGAGTTTCAGCCTCCATCTCAGTCCAGTGATGAGTAACTGCTGTTTGTCTTGGACAAACTCGGGTTTGATGCTGTGGCTAAGCGTAGGGCTATACAGGGAGCTAAGCCTGAGTGTGTGGTGATGGTCAGAGGTTTCTGTATTATTAGGACTGAACTCTGGCCTACAGGAAGGAAGTAGCTGAATGTTGCCTTTATTTTTCCTCATGTTCTTTCTTTAGCAAAGAGTGGTGATAGCACTCTACCATTTAAAAACAGGGTCTCATGTAGCCTTGGCTGACCTTGAATTCTGTGTAACAGAGGATGGCCTTGAGCTCCTGGTATTCTGCCTCCACCTCCCAAGTGCTGGAGTATAGGTATGCCCTACCATGCCTCGGGTGCGGCTCTCCACTTACTGACATAGTAAGTCGACAGAGAGCCAGGGGGAAACCTGGCTGCGAGCTGTAGGCTGCTCCCGCGTGTCTGACAATAGCTAGACATCTCAGCTTCACAATGAAGGTGTCACAGGGCAGGGGCTAGTTACACTCACCCATCGGCTTCTTGGAACACTGCTTTTGCCGTAGGACCCAAAGGAACGATTGGGTTGTCATCCGCAAACCGGATTTGCTGACATTCAAGGACACCCGTTCTTCCGAAACGTGGACTGGGACATGGTATGTAAATGTTTTTCCTAGCTTGGGTTTTGTTGTAACCCAGGGCCAACTTTTATTATGTTACTAAGTTACAGGAAAACTAAGATGCTATCTTAAATAACTTAAAACTACTCCATAGTACTTATAAAATGCTTTAGAAACAAAACAATATTAATGTCCTGGAGCAGGCGGTAATATTACTGAGGCCCATACCAATGTTCAGATAGTAAGATGTGGCTATGATTGCTGAAATTGTATAATACATACCTGGTGAGGATTCAGAGAGCAAAGGAGAGTTTTGTAAAGAGGCGTAGTGTTTGTGAATGCAGATCTGAACTGTCATCGGTGTATCTTTAGATGGAGCAGAAACAGGTGGTGCCACCCTTTAAACCAAACATTTCTGGAGAATTCGGTTTGGATAACTTTGACTCCCAGTTTACCAATGAACCAGTCCAACTCACGCCGGATGATGAGTAAGTAATTCCACACACCAAAATGTTTTCACACTTCTTTTGAAATCTCCTAAGTCTCAAGGCTATTTGTTTATGGAGATGTTCTGTAATTGATCTGCAACCATTACATTGCTGTGTGTTTGAGTCCACTGAGCTGCTAGTCTCTGGAACAGTGTTACATCTACTTGCTTTGTATCGAGTTCTCACAGCAGCCTTGCAAAGTGCGCACTGCCACCTCCCCTCACAGATGAGGAGCCAGCACTCCCCCTCGGCTGCTGCCCAAGGCCGGGCTGCACTGCTCCATCCTCACGTGCACCTCTCTGGGTTCCTGGTCTTGCCAGCGGGGATCAGAATAGTGTTGTGTCACATCCTCTAAAAATACAACTTAGAGCCGGGCATGGTGGCGCCTTTAATCCCAGCACTTGGGAGGCAGAGGCAGGTGGATCGCTGTGAGTTCGAGGCCAGCCTGGTCTACAAAGTTAGACCAGGACAGCCAAGGCTACACAGAGAAACCATGTCTCAACAAAACAAAACAAAACACCAACTTAGATAATTCCTGATGTTTCATAGTTCTTCTTGCTATAGGACGTTTATTGTATATATGTGTAATAATATAAATGTATATGTGAAAAATAAAAATATTTTTAAAAATACAACTTAGAGTAATTAGGGTTATTTGGATTCTCTTAAGGGGCCTTTGCTCCTTGGCATGGACTTTACTTACATCTCGGCCCTAGCGTGCTTAGAAGCTGTTCCTCATAGTATGTTTTTGAAGCCTTCTCTCAATGGATTAAATGTAATCATTCCCTGACGTTAGCTGCAGGAATTGAGACCTTTCTGGTATAGGCTGCTCCCTTTTCAGGTGACCTCAGGCAGCTTTGTGTCTTGGGACTGCCTCACTCTTCTGGGCCCTTACTGTGCCTCCTGCCAGGAAAGCCCTAGGGCTTCTGGAATGCTGCCCCCCTCGCCTCCTAGCCCTGGCCTGTGTCTGCTGTCCCCCTTGCCAGCTCCCTCACTGTATCACCTCTGAGATTCTTTCCAACACTTTTCTCCTACTGAAAAATACACTTAATTTTGCTTTTCCTCAGAGTCTTAGCCCTTTTTTGAGGTAACTTTTTTTTTTCAGACATTTAAAGAAATGGTTAGCGATGTTCCTACTAAAAGAGGAATAAGCAGTGTCTACCAGACTCTGGTCAGGGTGTCAGAATTGACTACCTTATATTTTCTTACCACAGACATTTGTAGATTAACTTGCTTCTTAGACTTTGGCGGGTCTTAGTCTCTTTGGAACCTCTTAGTCTCTAGGTTTCAAAATGTTGCTTGGTTGGATTTCATCTCTCCAGATGTCTGTGAAAGGCACAGCATCCAGAGCAGTGCATCCTAGCAATGCTCAGTTTTGTCTCTATAAAAAATTGTCTGTCATCTTTTTTCCCCTTCCCCTGAGACCGGGATGCTCTGTGGCTCTGTACGTGGCAACATTTTGTTTGCTATATTCAGTTTATACCTTGGCAACTTGAACCAGCCAAGCCATGGTGGACACCAGCTGTTTAAGGGACTCCTGAGTAGGCAAATGGTTATGGAGCAAAAGGTGTTACGCTAAGTGCTAGACATCCATGGGTGATCCAAACAGCCTGGTTTCACACAAAGCTTACTCTCTGCTAGGAAAGCCCAGCCGCTCACTCCTGACACAACCGTGCGTTAAAAAGCACAGAGGAGTAGAGTTCATCAAATCCATGTCACCTTCCCAGCTGTGCAGCCTTCTGTAGAATTGCGTAACTTCCCTGCCTGTTCCTTCTCACATTGTCTACCTCACAAGGCTGCTCTGAAGAACTAAGTGAGGGATGTGTGTGACGCATCTCACCGCCCTCTGTGGCTCTCCCGAGCATGTCCCCCTGGTGAACATCCCCCTGAGTAATGTGGATAAACACCTTAGAGAACTGGAGTCTACAAAGCAAAGTGGTGACCTTTGTCCCCTTTTCTGGGCTGTCCCTCAGTTTGTGTCATGCCTCTGTGTGCCCATGGCAGCACCGTCTGCTCCCGTCAGCCAGATTGAGCCTGTGCTTGCTGGCGTCTTCGCTGATGCGGCTTGGCCTGGTTTTCCTTCCGCACGTGGAGCTGAGCTTTGTGCCCTCACTCTGTTGCCTTCGCGCTGGATCCTGTCCCTGCACATCACACCTGCTAGCTGGTCCCTGCAGCCCTTTGCTGTGCAGCCTAGTCAGGCACTTCACGGAGGACCACTCCCGCTCATCAGAACCCTCCCAGTGTACGCCCTCCTGCTTCCTCAAGGAGGGCTCGTCCTGCTGTTTGCGGCTTTGTGCTTTGCAGGGTGGCAGTCTGCACACTGCAGTGTTGGGTAGTGTTGCCCTTGCTGAATACTTGGCTGGCTGTCCAGTGTAGCACAGCGCCAGCCCGCCCCTCGCTGGGGCTTTGTCTCTGTGATGTTCTCGGTGTGCCTGTTCCCATCACTGCTCCTTCGGCTGACTTCCAGGCCTTCCCTTCACCCTCTGCCTGCCTGTTGAGGTGTAAGTTTAGACCTGCTGTTTACCTTAGTCGGGGTGCTGTTCAGGTTAAACGTTAGAATAACTGCCTTGCAAATCATCCCTGGTCTGATTTTGAGCCCTCTTTGTGTGTGTGTGTGTGTGTGTGTGTGTGTGTGTGTGTTTTGTTTGTTTGTTTGTTTTTCGAGACAGGGTCTCTCTGTGTTAGCCTTGGCTGTCCTGGACTCGCTTTGTAGACCAGGCTGGCCTCGAACTCACAGTGATCCGCCTGCCTCTGCCTCCCAAGTGCTGGGATTAAAGGTGTGCGCCACCACGCCTGGCTGATTTTGAGCCCTCTTGACTCTACAGTTGCTTGTGAGGGTCTTAGTCTTCCCCTTAGGCTTTTTTTTTCCCCCTGATTCTCATAGAACTTGTTTTCTTTCTACAATTATTATCATTTAGCCATATGTTTTCCTTTTAGTTGCATTTCACTGTTTAAAGGGTGAAGACATCTTGATTATGATGAAAATAAGCGTATTTTTCTTTCAACAGTGACATCGTGAGGAAGATTGATCAGTCTGAGTTTGAAGGTTTCGAGTATATCAACCCTCTTCTGATGTCTGCAGAAGAGTGTGTGTGACCCTCACTTTCACTGTGCGATCCGCATGCTGCTGTTTCCTGCATGGACCGACCCTAGCCTGCTCCTAGTTAGCATTATGTGTCTTTTGATATCCTGTAGTAGACTATAGGAATCATATACCTAAGTAAAGCTAAGAAAAAGAAATTAAAACTGGCTTCCTAACAATCATGTCAAACTTTCCTTATGCTTGCTCCCAGAGGCCTGCAAATGAGTGAGGAAGTTGTCTTTTGTGTAAAGAAGCCTCTGCTGTGCCTGACGCAGGCGGGGTCTCCCGCAGTCATTGTCATTTTGTGTTAAGTCTGTGGCAGGCTTACTTGTGTGGGGGAGGGTAATTCAGAATACATCTTGTATGACTAGTTTCCAGCTTCCTTGCGTTTAAGAATCCTATACATTTTCTCTTCACTTGGATAATTATTAATATTTAAAAGAGCATCAAATCAATATACAATTGACTTGTTTTATTAAGAATTGGAAGCCAGGCAGTGGTGGCACACGCCTTTAATCCCAGCACTCAGGAGGCGGAGGCAGGCGGATCACTGTAAGTTCGAGGACAGCCTGGTCTACAAAGTGAGTCCAGGACAGCCAAGGCTACACAGAGAAACCCTGTCTCAAAAAATAAAAAAAAAAAGACAAAACCAAAAAAAAAGAATTGGATTCTAAGCTGGGCTGGACGTGGTGGCACACACCTTTAATCCCAGCACTCAGGAGGCAGAGGCAGACGGACTTTCTGTGAGTTCAAGGCCAGCCTGGTCTACAAAGCGAATCCACAACAGCCAAGGCTACACAGAGAAATCCTGTCTCGAAAAACCAAAAAAAAAAAAAAAGAAAGAAAGAAAGAAAGGATAAAAAAGAAATGGATTCTAAATTATTAGCTGTGTTTGAAAACTGGCACAAGTGATTTATTTATTTATTTTGAGTCTTATCATTTTCTTTAGGATAAGGAGTTAACTTCCGAGCTTGCCTTTTCAGAGAAAACTAGCTTGCTAATAATACATGCAGTTAGACCCAGGCTGCGCATGCGTGGGCAGTGCTGCGTACATACAGAGGGAAAAATAGAAGGGTAAATAGCTGCAGCCAGCAATGGCAGCATCTCATTTCTTACTGGAGGATGACTCCCACGGGGGCGTAAGAGGGGGTGTAAATAATGAGGAGGCCTCACTTCTGACCCAGCTCAAAGGCGCATTCTGTGTATTCGGGGGAGGCGGAGTGTGTGTGTATATATATATATATATTATATTATTTAGGTTTGGGAAAATAATTTATCTTCTAAGTAGAGTATCTTAGTAGAGTAACTACTTTTGATTTCCTCCCCAGACTACATTATCTGTACTTTTGAGACCTGTCTGTGGAGTCTGCAGTGAAATTCAGAACAGTAGTAATGGCCATGGGTAACTGTGACACATGTGACCGCACATGACGGTGTGTGCCTTAGGTACCAAATGTAGTGCAGAATGGAGGACATTTCCGGGGCAGAGTTCTCTGCAAAAGTTTTTATTAACATTAGTCTTTAGCAATATTTTATTTAAAGAAGTACCACTTTAGCATCATTCTGCTGTTATTTTAAATATTTTTATATAAAGGACTTTAAAATGATCTAAATATACTACAGTTGTCAAATCAGTAAAATTTAGTTTTAGGGATGCTATATAGTGTTGAGCTTATAATGATTTAAAACTTGTAGGCATTTAAAAATATTTTTCCCAAGTTTGTGTCATGTGTTTTCTTTTCTTCAAATAACTTAAGACTGAGAGCAATGAAAACCTCCACTGATTAAAGCCAAATAAGGGACCAGTGAGGCGGCTCAGCAGGTAAAAGCATTTGCTGCCAAGCCTGGCTTACCCGACTGTGCTGGAACCACATGGTGGAAGAAGAGGACCAGCTCCCACAAGATGGTACACCATGGCACGTGCACACCCTCCCCTGCAGTAAATAAATGTGGGGGAAGCAGCCAAATAAATGCAGTGAAGTGCACATCAGAAGGCAAGTGCATGTGCACATTCTCGTGTTTTAGACGTGTTCATGGTCCCCTGATTCTAGAGCTTATTTTAAATCTAAAGGCAGTGTTCACATCGTAAGCTTGTAGAGAATTCCTTTGTGTCCATATATTTATGACCTCTTAAGTGGTGCTGTTTCCCTTGGGGCATTTTGGAATATAGAATAGGCACTGAGGGTTTGTCTAAAGTGCATGTTATCAGACCTACCTTAGGACTTTCTTGGGTCTTTGTATTTTGTTTTGGGACACATTTTCTTCAAGTTATTCTTTTCCTGTGGCCATATTTGTTACTGGAGTCTGCTTTTTGTGGTAAAAACATTTTAAGAAGGGTAATCAGTGAATTATCATGCACATTTGTCACAGACTTAGATGGATAAATTCAGATTACATATCTTCCCTATCTTCACCTCCAACAAAACCTGTCAGTTTTATGCCAATAATGTACAAATGATGAGCATTTTCTATAAGGTTTTAACCATTGTTAATGGTGGTCTTTGTTTGTAAATCTTTTTTTTTATTTAACTAATAAGACTTACTGTGAGTTTTATACAGAATTATTACAAATGTTTTTAATTGAGTTCTACTTTTCAGTCCTTAAGTGCCATGCCAGCTCTTTGTCTATTATGTAAACGTTTGCTCAGAATACTCCTGGGGGGAATAACGATGTGGACACGCAGAGTGATTGGCATTTGGTGTCTTCGTCACTGGTTTTGCGTAAGCTGTGGTCAGGTTGTTTTATCACATGCAACTGGATTGATGTCTACGTCTGTGTCCTCATTGCCAGTACACTTACTTTAGAAATTCGTTTTAATTTTTGTCATGTAGAATACTGCCTTGTTCGTTATAATGTAATCTGTATTTGTATAATTTTTTACATTAAAATCTTTAAATAAAATGTTTAATACCTATGAGGAGTGGACCATTTTAAATTTGTGCCACATTGAAAAAAGTTCTAGAACAAGACTATGAACAATTGTTCAAGAATTTCTATAATTCATACACTATTCTGGTACAGGTGATTAAAAGATTCTAGTGTATTTTTACCATGTTCCTCAGTGGGTCTTTTCATGTGAAAAACAAGACATCAACTGAACACAGAACATTGTAGCCAACCTTCAAACTGAAGTTTATCCAAACCTTCAGAGCGCATCGCTCCTGTACCAGGCTTCCTGCTGATCTGTGTGTTCCAGGGGCTGGAACGTCCTCTCTCCGGGTAACAGCCGCTGTCCCACGGATGCAGTCTTCCCCATAGCTCTCCTTCCTTCCTTGGGAATTACATCTTTGGTGCCTCTTATCTAGAAAGCAGAGAACTGTATATGGAAACTCCTTCCCTTGTGTTTATCCCAATGGGAACCTTGCTTAGAATACTTGGGGGTGGTCCAGGCAGTTCCCTGTAGCACCTCAGCAGCTCGGCTGTGTGAGTTAGTGAGATTCCCAGGCAGTCCAAGAGGACCTTGGAGTACTAGGGGGAATTCTGCGTTAAACATTGGAGTCTCTGGGGGCAGCCAGCCTCCCCTGAAAGCTGAAACAGGTCTCCGGCCCCTGAAACATTCACAGCCTGTTTGTTTGTGAACAACAGCAAGCCATGAGGCATGCGGTAGAGCTGACTCTAGGCAAGAGTGGAATCAAAGCCCTGTGAGACCGTGTAGCCCAGTAGGCACAGCCACAGATGTACTGCAGTGTCTTGTGGGTCATGCTGCGTAAGGCTAAAGCTGAGCCTCCACCGCGGCCAGACAAGCTTGCGGCATTCTGTCTCTAGTCCAGTGCTAAAGGGCCCAGGGTTGCAGTGAATGCACACGGTGTGGCCACAGTTGCTGTCGTGTGACTTAATGGGGCTGCTGAGTCTGTGTCTGGAGGACTCATGGCACACTCTGTAGATTTAGAGTAGTCTCCACAGTGCGGCCCTGTTTTGGGGAGCCACAGAAAGAAGGGTGCAACTGGCTTTCCCCAGTGGGATGGGAGAGCAAGCTGCCACCTGCTTCTCGGATCCTGACTTTTGTGGCTGTTTTGTTTGGCAGCTCAGGATGAGAGATGCAGGTGGATGAAGTGTGGCAGGGGCATCCTCACACGGCAGCTCAGCCCTGCCGACACTGACTTGTAGTCACTCCCATTGCGATTTGTAGTATTGGAGAAGCTGAGTACATATCTGGGGAGGTTTGGTGTGGTGTTTTCTAGACTACAGGAAGTAGAAAACTACCAGAAGCTTCCAGTGACCGTGGGAGTTTGTGAGCTCACACACCCACACTGGAGCTGGCCGGTAGAAACCTCCGTGTAAGCAGGGCCTGTAGAGGGGCTCCAGTTAGCAGTGGACTTGAAATAGTTGGGTGCCACGGTTCTGTTTTCCCCTGTGAAAAGAGAATATAGCAAATGGGCAAATGAACTGACTAGGTAGTCTTTTTGAAAAAGAGACAAGGGGGCTGGAGGGATGGGTCAGAGGTTAAGAGCACTGACTGCTCTTCCAGAGGACCTGAGTTCAATTCCCAGCAACCATGTGAGCATGGCAGTTCACAACCATCTATGATGTGATCTGATGCCCTCTTCTGGCCTGCAGGTGTACATGCAGGCAGAGCAGTGTATAAATGTTGGCTCATTTTTCTTAACAATTACACTTTATTATGGACTCACTAACAGAGCGTACCTCACTTATAACCCAACTAACCCAAACATAAATAAGTAAGTAAGAAAAAATATACAAGTTCATTTGAGTTGTATGGTCTGGGTCTGGTTAATTTTGGTTTGTAATATATTTTATTTGCAGTGGGTTTTTCTCTTTGTTTGTTTGTTTGTTTTTCTGAGACAGAATTTCTCTGTAGCCCTGGCTGTTGGACTTGCTTTGTAGACCAGGCTAGCCTTGAAATCACAGAGATCTACCTGCCTCTGTCTCCCTGAGTTCTGGGATTACAGGCATGAGACACTGTACCCACTTGAAGTGGTTATTATTTAAAATAATAACAATTATTTTAAAGGACAGCTGGATTTAAAAAACACAAGGCTGCTCATGGTGGCAAAAATCTGTATTCCCTGTGCTTGGGAGTTAGAGCTCAGAGGGTCAGTTTAAGATCTTCCTTGTATGGAGAGTTCTGGAACTACCTAAGGTAGAAGAGCTTGTCTTGGAACATAGATTGCGGGTGAAAATGGTTCAGAAGGACAGGCCCTTGCCAACAAGCCTGACGACACAAATTAGACCCCGAGATCCACACGGGAGAATAGAGAACATACTCCTGAAAGTTGTTCTTTGGCCTCCACACAAGTTCTGGGCATTATTGTCCCCTCCTGATAAGTAAAAATTCAAAAATATTTTATAAGAACTTGCCACTTGTGGGTAGTTTGTGACTTTATATTAAGATTTAGCAATAAAATATGCATTACAGAATCTAACTTTGAAATTCCGGGTGTGCTTGAGGGTACACAAGCCATCAGACAGCCTCAAGTGGTCCTGAGCTCCATCTTTTTGTTCGTTTTTTTATTTATTTTTGAGACAACGTTTCTCTCTGTGTAACCTTGGTTGTCCCGGACTCACTTTTTAGACCAGGCTGGCCTGGAACTCAAAGAGAACCCCCTGCCTCTGCCTCCCAGAGTGCTGGGATTAAAGACCACCACCTCCTGGCTCAGGTCCGTCTTTTTTTGTTAAACTAGAGTTTCTCACTAGGCATCGTGGCACACACCTTTAATTCCAGTATTTGGGAGGCAGAGGCTGGCAGATCTCTGAATTTGAGGCCAGATTGGTCTATAAGAGTCCTAGTCAGCCAGGGCTATTACACAGAGAAACCCTGTCTCCAAAAACAAAACAAACAAACAAAAAACTGGAGTTTCTTATTGGCTTAGAGCTTGCCCTGTAGAATGACGGATCCGCCTGTCTGTATCTCCCCTTGCTGGGATTATAAACGCCTGTCAGCTCTTCTATATTCTTTTATTGTTTTTTGGTTTTTTGTTTTTGTTTTTGTTGTTGTTGTTGTTTTGAAACAGGGTTTCTCTGTGTGTTGATCCGTCTGTCCTGGACTCACTCTGTAGACCAGGCTGGCCTCGAACTCACAACGATTCACCGCCTCTGCCCCTCAAGTGCTGGGATTAAAGGCGTGCGCCACCATGCCCGGCTCCTGCATTCTTACGTCGGTCCAGGTGCTGGACTCAGGTATTCATGTTTATAGGCAATCAATCGCTTTATGGCTATTTTCCAGTTTTTTTTCCTTGTCACTGTAGTTTTACTTAAAACAGATGTTTCCGTGTGTAAAAGGATATGTATTTGTGGATAGTTTGACTCAGCTTTACTGTTTGTTTTGATTTTTGTTTATATTGTTAGGGATTGGACCCACAGCTTAATACTTGGAGTCAGTATGTCAGCCTTGATGTTTTTCTAACTTTTCCTTATTTTAGGTTTAAAGTATAGTATACGCATTAATTGGGAGATTTTTTGATCTAATATTTTTATTTGAGAATTTCATGCATCTATACAATGTATTCTAACCACTCACCCTGCACTGTCCATTGCAACTGTACCTAGACCCCCTCCCCACAGCAGGCACAGCTCCCCACTTGGCTTCCTTCCCCCTTCGTAACCCACAGCCCAACTAGTGCTGCGCATGTGCACTGAGCAGAGCATACAGCAACCTACCAGAAGCCACACCCCAAAGAAGAAAACGAACGACCCCCCCCCCTTCCCTCAGCAATCACCAACTGCTCCTCGCTGCGGGAGGCAGGGCTTGTTACCCACCCCCCCACCCCCACTCCGTTTGGAATTTTGCCTGCCTTGATCGCGCGCACGTCTTGCAGGCAGGTAACCACAACAGTGGAGGTCATGCGTCTAATAGGCATGTCATGTCAAAAGACAGCATTTCTCCACTCTCTCCCCACCCTCTGGCTCTTTCCACCTTGTCTTCTAAGGCGTTTGCTGATCCTTAGGATAGGGTGTTGACGCAGATGTCAAGTGTTTTGTTGTTGTTTTTAAGATTTTATTTATTTATTATTTATACAGTGTTTTGCCTGCATGTATGCCTGATTGCCAGAAGGAAGCAGCGGATCTCATTAGAGATGGTTGTGAGCCACCATGTGGTTGCTGGGAATTGAACTCAGGACCTTTGGAAGAACAGCCAGTGCTCTTAACCTCTGAGCTATCTCTCCAGCCCAGGTGTCAAGTTTTTATGGCTAAGCACACCTGTCATTTATTCTTGAACACTGAATTTTGAGTTCACATATAACTGCTGTCCACTGCACACAAAAAAAGGGGGGGGCTTCTCAGCCAAGATGGAGAGCCGCATAAATTACAGAGAATTGCTGGCCGGGCTGCACAGAGTGGAAGCAAAGTCTCTCAGATCCCTTGGCTGTAGCAGGCTCCATGTGTGAAAACCACACCCACCCCTCACCTCCCACCGCCGGGCTGGGGGGGGGGGTGTTCTGGTGTGGCGGGGGAGGGGTGTGTATTCCTTATCTGGAAGTTTCCTCCGATCTGGCATTCCATCGTGGTCCTGCAAGTCTGGAGGCACCTAACAGGGGTTGGAAAAGTGCAATCTGAAGGAATTATTTTGTTGTTCATAGTATAAACAACTGTGTTGCCGAAAAGGTTACTTAAAGTTTTTGTTTTGTTCTTGTTTTTTGTTTTTTTTTTGTTTTGTTTTTTAAGCATGCGTATGTGTTGATGTAGGGGAGTTTCCTGAATTAAAATGGTCTCTCCCTAGCAGTGTGGTTTGGGCCTGTGGAAGATTGAAAGTGGGGCTGACAGCCTTGGGCCTGGTTGGCAGAATGACGATGCTGGGCTTGACCACTAGGGGTCAGTCTCCTGCCTAAGGATGGGCAGAGTCACGCTGCGCAAGCGCTCCCGTACTCACGTCACAAGTAGTCCAGTGACCTCGAAGTTCAGGATTGTATTGGTGTTCATCTGTGTCTCGATTTTATTGAAAGTCAATATACTAATCAAATCGCTCTTGAGAGTGAAATCTGCTTTTTTTGTAGTTTGGGTTAAATAGAATTCTTCGCTTTCTTCAATTGTATCGTAAGATATTGTAATTTCTGTTACCAGTATTGACTGTGAACGAGAACCTCCAAATACCAGCCGAGGAGAGATGTGTAAGGGTTTAGTTATGCCATGTTTCTCCTGTGACGAATACTTCTAATTGGTGATAACCAGGGCAGGCTAAGGCAGCCCACGGCAGATACTTCTAATTCTAGTCTGGGTCATAGGAGAATCTGTCTCAAATAAATAAAAACCAATTAATTAAAAATAAATGCAAATAAAATTGGAACCGACTTTGGCTATTTGGTCTGCACTGGAATTCCGTTAAGCCAGTTCAAGAAACTGTACTGGGAAGTTCCTGTATCAACTGTTACATGACGTTAAAGTGGCGTCCTTTGCTGATTTGATTTAACCCATAAATTCAGATACTCAGATTGTCAGTTGTAAACATAATTTTAGCTGGGGCTGTAGCTTGCATGAGGCCCTAGTTTTAATCCTTGGGACTGACAGGAACACAAACAAACAAACAAAAAATATGATTTGAACTGGAGAGATGACTGGGTGATTAAGAGCACTTGGGCTCAATTCCCAGTACCCACATGGTGGCTCACAGCCATTTGTAATCCCAATCCGGGGAATCTATAAACACTTTTATTTTTATTTTATTAATTTATTCAGATTACAACTCAACTGTTATCCCATCACTTTTATCCTCCCAGTCCTCCCTCCCTTCTGCTTTCACCCTGTTCCCCTCCCCTTCACTTACCAGGAGATTGGGATAGATGTGAGGACATCCTACTGAGACTCTAGGTAAGAGAAATATAGGAGATGGGGAAATAGAAGGATACAGAGGGTCCTAGAAACCTACAAGAACATCGTGATGGGTGGATCGGGGCCAGGGGGTTCTGCTCAAACTATTATATTCCAGGCAATCTAGCGCCCTCTTTTTACCTCCACACCAGGCACCTGTGGGGGAACATATCTATATTCAGGCAAAACACTCAATTTAAAAAAGTAAACAAACCTAGCCCGGTGTGGTGGCATATGCCTGTAATCCCAGCACTCAGGAGGCAAAGGCAGGCGGATCTCTGAGTTCAAGGCCAGCCTGGTCTACAAAGTGAGTCCAGGATGGCCAGGGCTGTTACACAGAGAAACCCTGTCTTAAAAAAAATCTCAAATCAAATCAAATCAAATCAAACAAAAAACTTACCAAAAACCCTTCATACCCTTCATGATTTCAGAAGCATTGACTGAGATTTTATCTTTTTATTTTAGTGTTAAGGCAGGTGTGTGTGTGTGTGTGTGTGTGTGTGCCTGAGCATGCCTCAGTGCACATGTGGCGCTCAGAGGGAAATCTCCAGGAGCTGGTTCTCTGCTTTCCTCTTCAGGGATGGAACTCGGCTGCCAGGCTTGCCTGGGTGGTGACTTAGGCCCTGGGCTACCATGCCAGGGACTGTATTAATAATGGTGTGGAAGTGTGAGGTGCTTGTGTGGTGTACAGAGGTACATAGATGGAAGCAGCTGCCAAGAAATGACATTTTTCTTTCTGGCCCTGCTGCGCCTCAGTTCAAAGCACTCATATACTTCATTGCCCCAAAATAACTGATTGTAAAATGCGCCGGAAGTCACTTTAAACAGCTTCACACCTTCTTCTTCTCCTTCACGGGTTTTTCATCAACAAGTTCTTAAGTTTGGTGTGTTGTTGACACCACTCTATGATCTGCATTTAGTGAAAAGAGTGGAAAACGTGAACTACCTCCACTTACAGAGGATTCTTGAAAGTATAAATGGTTTGTCTTAAAATAGAGGGTAGCGCTTGTATTTTTATTAACAAGGCTTGGGTTTTATTTTTTATTTTTTATTTTTATTTTTGGACTTGTATTTGATTTTCAGAGATGCTAAGGATACACGACTTTCCCAAAGGACATCATGCCTCATGTTAGGGCCACCCAAGTAGAAGCATTACTACAGGTGATGACAGAGGACCTGGCCCTGCGTGGGTAAACATTCTATAGAACTGGTCAGAACCAGCGTGAGCCAGTGTGAGCCGGGCACAGGAAAAAATGGCCTCGTGTAACCCAGTGTAATGAGAATTTTTATCCCACTCCCACCTAACCCTCCTCCCCACTGTCCTCCACTCCCCTTCATATCAACTGTGTTCTACAACACGCCCCCCATCTTTCCTCTCCGTCCCCACCAGTGGTCCCCTTCTGTACCCCGCATTCTACAACTACTCCAAGCTAACGACACATATCTGGAGATCCGACACTAAGATTCGCAGAGGAGTGATGACAGGGTTTTCACACAAGAGACTTGCCCTGGGTGGCTCCCTGACCGCGTTCTGAGGACATCGGTTTCGTGCCTCCCTGGGGAGAGGCTGTGTACCTTCTGGATGATTCTAGGGTTCCACACACTCCCTGCAGCTTACTCTCACTCCACCTCTCAAGATGTCTGCTGCATGGCTCTTTCCTAAGCCCCACTCCTGCCCGCTTCGTCTCACTTGGGGAGGATTTGGTACCGAATTTACACTGCTCTTCTGCAAGGCATATGACCACTGCAAACTCCAGGGCCTAAACAGGACAGACACAACCGCTCGAAAGCACCAAACTGCCTGCCTGGTAACCGCATTCCTGCTGTCCCCGTCTTTTCCCTTCCTCGGGAGCACATCTTCAGGTGAGTCGCCTCCCCAGGGAGGCCCTGCCTGGCCATGGTCCCTAGAGGTCTTTCCATTGTTCTCTGTCATTAAACTGTCACCTCCCTCTCCTGCACAGCGCTTCTTGGTGCGCTATTCTGTGCTGTCTGCTTTAGCCCTTCGCTGTCACCTTCACCACAGAACAGCAGCTGTGCCATCTTCTTCACTCTTTCTGAGGGCCCTTTAAAACATGTGTGTGTGGTGTGTGGGTGTGTGTGTGTGTGTGTGTGTGTTGTATGTGTGTGTGGTGTGTGTGTGGTGTGTGTGTGTGTGGCGTGTGTGTGTGTGTGGTGTGTGTGTGGTGTGTGTGTGTGTGGTGTGTGTGTGTGGTGTGTGTGTGTGTGGTGTGTGTGTGTGTGTGGTGTGTGTGTGTGTGGTGTGTGTGTGTGTGTGTGTGGTGTGTGTGTGTGTGGTGTGTGTGTGTGTGGTGTGTGTGTGTGGTGTATGTGTGTGTGTGTGGTGTATGTGTGTGTGGTGTATGTGTGTGTGGCGTGTGTGTGTGTGTGTGTGTGTGTGGTGTGTGTGTGTGTGGTGTGTGTGTGTGGTGTGTGTGTGTGTGGTGTGTGTGTGGTGTGTGTGTGTGTGTGTGTGTGTGTGTGTTGTATGTGTGTGTGGTGTGTGTGTGGTGTGTGTGTGTGTGGCGTGTGTGTGTGTGTGTGGTGTGTGTGTGTGTGGTGTGTGTGTGTGTGTGTGGTGTGTGTGTGTGTGGTGTGTGTGTGTGTGTGTGGTGTGTGTGTGTGTGGTGTGTGTGGTGTGTGTGTGGTGTGTGTGTGTGTGGTGTGTGTGTGTGGTGTATGTGTGTGTGTGTGGTGTATGTGTGTGTGGTGTGTGTGTGTGTGGCGTGTGTGTGTGTGTGTGTGTGGCGTGTGTGTGTGTGTGTGTGTGTGGTGTGTGTGTGTGTGGTGTGTGTGTGTGGTGTATGTGTGTGTGGTGTGTGTGTGGTGTGTGTGTGTGGTGTGTGTGTGTGGTGTGTGTGTGGTGTGTGTGGTGTGTGTGTGGTGTGTGGTGTGTGTGTGTGTATGATAGATACATATATAAGATAAATGTGTATATATATAAGATGTATACATAACAAGATATCTATCTATCTATCTTGGTTTTTAGATGTGTGTGTGTATAGCTCAAGGACAGTTGTGAGAAGTGACATTTCCCTTCCGCCATGTGGAATGCCCGGGGTCAGCCAGAGGTCACCAGCCTTTGGCTACAGGCACCTTGACCTGCTGCGTCATCCCACCAGCCCCACCCACCATCTTTTCTCTTGCAGTCCCAGAACCCAGAACGATGCTTGGCGCAGAGGCACTCCAGAAATACCTACACGTGAATAAACAGATGAGCGGATGGCAAATGTCACTGCTGGGTTTGGAAAGAGATCCCACTGTCTGCCGCTTCCACCGTGAACAGAGCTCGCCGGCCGGGTACCTTTCCTCTACTCCAGCTCGCTGGAGCTAAGGGGCAGCAGTGTGACAGACCACCCACAGGGTTTTGGATACTTTGATAATGCTTGGGGGGGGGGACTGCAGAAAGGAAAGGCCTTCACCCACACATTAAGTGCTGACCTAGGCTAGACCTGCCTCTGCCAGGAAAGTGAGTCATTGTGGGTTTCGGTGGCGTTCGCACTACTGAGGCTAAGGCATCCCTCAGCCAAGGCCCTGGCGTCCCAGGTAAAACTGTGGAAACGACGGGAAAGGAAAGAGGCCTGAAGGCGTGCGGCCTGATTTTCTTTTTTCTTTTTTTCGTTTTCTTTCTTTCTTTCTTCCTTTCTTTCTTTTTTTTTTTTTTTATATTGAGAGGTTTATTATACGAGCATAGGGGAGTGCAGCCTGATTTTCACTCACTGTTAGTTTCTTGTTTTGTGCTGTGACGTCAGGGAATCTTAGTGTTTGGTTTGTTTTCTAATGTGAATCTTGGAGCAGGGCTATTTCAGGACACAGATTCCCTTTGGTGCGTTGACCAGATCCGTGCACCTGAAACCCCTCCATGGCAGATGTTTCCTGCTTCAGCGATGGATGCAGCTCTCAGAACGCTGCAAGGCCCTTGGCTGGGAGCCGATGTCGGTAGAACATCTCGGCAACGCAGGCTCTCGGGAGGGGGGCAGGGTGGGGGGATCTGCACTTCAGTCTCCTGCCTCGGGGTGCTTCCTCTCTTCTGTGTGTGGCTTCTTTTAAAGACACGCCTCTATCTTTTAAGTTTTTATTCTCGGTTTACTTTCTGGGTAAGGGCGTTTGCCTGCATATTTTTCTGTGCCTGTAGAGGGCAGAAGAGGGTGTCGGGCCCTTCTGGAACTGGAGTTACAGACAAGGGTGAGCTGACGTAGGAGTGGAAGGATTGAACCAGGTCCTTGGAGGAGCAGCCAGAGTCTTAACCACTGAGCTGTGTCTCTAGCCTCCACCAAGCAGTCACCATTTTTTGTTTGTTTGGTTGGTTGGTTGGTTTGCTTTTTTGTTTTCTTCGAGGCAGGGTTTCTCTGTGTAATAGCCCTGGCTGTATTCCAGGCTGGCCTCGAACTCAACAGCGATCCGCCTACCTCTGCCTCCCAAGTGCTGGGATTAAAGGCGTGCGCCACCATGCCTGGCTGAGCAGTGACTTCTTTTGTTTTGTTTTTGGTTTTTTCGAGCCAGGGTTTATCTGTCTTAGCTTTGGCTGTTCCTGGACTCACTTCTCACTTTGTAGACCACGCTGGCCTTGAACTCTCAGCGATCTGGATTAAAGGAGTGCACCCCCATGCCCAGCATGGCAGTTACTTCTTTTTTTTTTTAATATAATTTATTAATTTATTCATATTACATCTCAATTGTTATTCCATCCCTTGTATCCTCCCATTCCTCCCTCCCTCCCATTTTCCCCTTACTCCCCTCCCCTAAGACTATGACTGAGGGGGACCTCCTCCCCCATGGCAGTGAATTCTTAAGTTGACTTCTGGAGGCAAAGAAGGCCACCTGCTCTTTGGCCTTGGCCCATGGACTTCATTTTTGCTCAGAGAGGAGATGTCGGCCCAGAAGAAAGGCATCGGGCTCCTCCAGCAGCTATGCCTTTGTCTCTACCATCAGCCCATGGAGACACCTTGACGTAGGAGGGGAGGGAGGAGTGTGTAGCTTCCAGAGCTGGGAGCACGGGGCTGGAAATGGAAACTTTGCACCTTGGTTCCGCTTCCTTGTTTCTAGAAGCAAAATGAACAGCAGGGCTTCGTTCCAGGCCTTGGGACTCTCACGTGGATGCTGTCCAGGATAGGCTCGGCCAGCACTTCTCAGCCTGAGGGCTGCAACCCCTTTGGAGGGTTGAAGGGTCACCTAAGACCATCAAAAACACCCATATTTACATTACGATTCATAATAGTAGCAAAATTACAGTAATGAAGTAACAGCGACAATGATTTTCTGCTTGGGGGTCACCACAACATGAGGAGCTGTATTAAAGGGCTTGCCGCCTTAGGAAGGCTGAGAACCCCCTGGCCTAGACCATCCAACCCAGAGCCTGCCCCCTCCACACCCTGCCCCTGTCCCCTCCACACCCTGCCCCTGCCCCCTCCACACCCTGCCCCTGTCCCCTCCACACCCTGCCCCTCCACACCCTGCCCCTGCCCCCTCCACACCCTGCCTCTGTCCCCTCCACACCCTGCCCCTGCCCCCTCCACACCCTGCCTCTGTCCCCTCCACACCCTGCCTCTGTCCCCTCCACACCCTGCCTCTGTCCCCTCCACACCCTGCCTCTGTCCCCTCCACACCCTGCCTCTGTCCCCTCCACACCCTGCCCCTGTCCCCTCCACACCCTGCCCCTGTCCCCTCCACACCCTGCCTCTGTCCCCTCCACACCCTGCCTCTGTCCCCTCCACACCCTGCCTCTGTCCCCTCCACACCCTGCCCCTGTCCCCTCCACACCCTGCCCCTGTCCCCTCCACACCCTGCCCCTGTCCCCTCCACACCCTGCCTCTGTCCCCTCCACACCCTGCCCCTGCCTCCTCCACACCCTGCCTCTGTCCCCTCCACACCCTGCCCCTGCCTCCTCCACACCCTGCCTCTGTCCCCTCCACACCCTGCCTCTGTCCCCTCCACACCCTGCCCCTGTCCCCTCCACACCCTGCCTCTGTCCCCTCCACACCCTGCCCCTGTCCCCTCCACACCCTGCCCCTGTCCCCTCCACACCCTGCCCCTGTCCCCTCCACACCCTGCCCCTGCCCCCTCCACACCCTGCCCCTGTCCCCTCCACACCCTGCCCCTGCCTCCTCCACACCCTGCCCCTGCCTCCTCCACACCCTGCCCCTGCCCCCTCCACACCCTGCCCCTGTCCCCTCCACACCCTGCCCCTGCCCCCTCCACACCCTGCCCCTGCCTCCTCCACACCCTGCCCCTGCCTCCTCCACACCCTGCCCCTGCCTCCTCCACACCCTGCCCCTGCCTCCTCCACACCCTGCCCCTGCCTCCTCCACACCCTGCCCCTGCCCCCTCCACACCCTGCCCCTGCCTCCTCCACACCCTGCCCCTGCCTCCTCCACACCCTGCCCCTGCCTCCTCCACACCCTGCCCCTGCCTCCTCCACACCCTGCCCCTGCCTCCTCCACACCCTGCCCCTGCCTCCTCCACACCCTGCCCCTGCCCCCTCCACACCCTGCCCCTGCCTCCTCCACACCCTGCCCCTGCCCCCTCCACACCCTGCCCCTGTCCCCTCTACACCCTGCCCCTGCCTCCTCCACACCCTGCCCCTGTCCCCTCCACACCCTGCCCCTGCCTCCTCCACACCCTGCCCCTGTCCCCTCCACACCCTGCCTCTGTCCCCTCCACACCCTGCCCCTCCACACCCTGCCCCTGCCTCCTCCACACCCTGCCCCTGCCCCACACACCCTGCCCCTACCCCCTCCACACCCTGCCCCTACCCCCTCCACACCCTGCCCCTGCCCCACACACCCTGCCCCTACCCCCTCCACACCCTGCCCCACCCACACCCTGCCCCTGCCCTTCCACACCCTGCCCCTGCCCCCTTTACTCCCTGCCCCTGACCCCTTCACACCCTGCCCCTGACCCCTGACCCCCTGACCCTGCTCCCCCACACCTTGCCCCACCCACACCCTGCCCCACCCACACCCTGCCCCTGCCCCCTTTACTCCCTACCCCTGCCCCCTGACACCCTGCCCCTGCCCCCTCCACACACTGACCCTGCCCCCTGACACCCTGCCCTTGTTCCTCCACACCTTGCCCCTGACCCACCCACATCCTGCCCCTGCCCCCCATTGCCCCTGACCCTCCAAACCTTGCCCCTGCTTATTACCTTTATTCTTCTTTCCCTGCCCAGCTCCTTCTTTCTTTCCAGGACTCCCTAGTATCCTAGTCTAGCGCGGAGCTTATGGTTGCCCTGCCTCAGTCTCCCGGAGTTCTGGCGTTACAAGCACGTCCAGGCTCTGTGATAGGCAGGGTGAGCTGTCGGATTGAGAAGGAGACAGGCAGGGGTGGAGGGGGCTGGAATTGCCTTAGTTTTACTTGTGAATGTTTTTCTTTCTTAAATTTTTGTTACTCTTAAGTCCCTTTAAAATCCACCTTGTATTATTGGGACTAACATCCTATGCTAGCTTGCTTCATGGCTGTATTTACAATATAAGTTCTCTGGGGGCTGGAGAGATGGCTCAGAGGTTAAGAGCGCTGGCTGCTTTTCCAAAAGTCCTGAATTCAATTCCCAGCAACCACATGGTGCCTGACCCCATCTATAATGAGATCTGGTGCCCTCTTCTGGCCTTCTAGTGTACATGCAGGCAAAACACTATATATAATAAATTTTTAAAATCTTAAAATAAAAAAACCACACACAATGTAAGTTCTCCACAGTTGCATGGCTCTTGGGCTTTGGGACTTAAAGGACCTGCTGCCTCCTTTTACACATGGAGAAACATACCAGGTAGTGGTGACACACTCTTAGTCCCAGGACTTGGGAGGCAGAGGCAGGTGGATCTCTGAGTTCAAGGTCAGCCTGGTCTACAGAGCAAGTTTCAGAATGGCCAGAGGCCCAAAGAGAAACCCTGTCTCAAAAAAAAAAAAACTAAACCAAACCAAAAACCATGGAGAAACATTACAAACTCCCGGGAGATTAATTTAGACTTGGCAAAAGTTACTTCTGATTGTCCCTTCCCACTTTCCTGTTTTATTCCCTCCTATAGGGGCAAAAATACACATACGTACAGGAGAGTGCACTGCAGTGCTGCTGGTGGCGTGGAAGCAGGAGTCTGAGCCCACTGCCATTTCTTTTTCTCTTTTCTTTTTCTTTCTTTCTTTTTTGTTGTTGTTGTTGTTGTTTTGTTTGTTTTGTTTTTGTTTTTGAGACAGGGTTTCTCTGTGTAGCCTTGCCTGTTCTAGACTCACTTTGTAGACCAGGCTGGCCTCGAACTCACAGGGATCCGCCTGCCTCTGCCTCCCGAGTGGTAGGATTAAAGGCGTGCGCCACCACGCCCTAACACCATCTACACAGTAAACGATTTTCTGAGTGTTCCAAACACATGACAACCAAGAGGCCAGCGAGATGGCTTTAATGAGTAAAAGGTTACGCCCACCACTAACTGCCTTGAGTTGAGCCAAGTTCCACTTGTTGTTTCAGGGCGGGTCTGCTTGACTTCCTCCTTCAACTCCTCCCTTGCCTGGCCCGACCACGCGCTACCTCCCGGGTCCTAGTCTCGTCCTGCTGCTGGGATCAACCAACCGTTTCCAGGCCTCCTGTTCAGCCGCCTCCGCTGGCCTCCTGACTCCCAGCTCACGTGTCTGTCCTTTGACAGCAGGGCTCAGTCTGATCCCTGTCCTGCTGTCCCTGAGCCCAGGATGTACCTCTTTGAGAGCCTCCTCCTAGAACTCATCTCCTGTTTCTCTCACCTCCATTTGCTTTGCCTTTATTTAGTTTTAACTTTTAGAATAGTAAGGATTGAACTCAGGGCCTGTACATGCTGGGCAAGCTCTCTCTCTCTCTCTCTCTCTCTCTCTCTCTCTCTCTCTCTCTCTCTCTCCACACACACACACACACACACACACGAGTGAAGGGTGACATACGTGTGCATGCAAATTGAGGCCTGGAGTTGGTGTCAGGAATCAGTTTTGACTACTCTTTTACCTTATTCATTGATGCAAGGCCTGTTAATCAAACCCAGAGTGACCAGATCTAATGAGCAATCTGGAGGGCCACCTTGCTCTGGGGATCCCCCATCTCTGCCTTCTGACACTGAAGTCACAGGCAGGCCTCCACGCCCAGCTGGTACTTTCGTGGGACCTAGGGAATCCAAACTCCAGTTCTCATGATTGCTTGGCAAGCACGCTAACTACTGAGCCATCTCCCCAGGCCATCTTGATGACAAAAATGTCTTAGATAAGCAATTTAAAGGGAAGAAAGGTTTATTAGGCTCACACCCCAGGCAGAGGGCTTTGTGGCAGGGCAAAATATCATGGCAGTGAGGCTGTGGAAGAGATGGTTCTGTTCACCTCCTGGTGACTAGGAGGAAGGGGTGGGGACAGGGTCCCAAGTCTCTTCCAGGGAACTTTCCAAAGTCCTTCCTTCCATTAGGCCCCACTCCTTACAAGCTCCAGTACCGCCCAGGAGAGCTACAGGCTAGTGCCCAAGTTTCAACACATGGCTTTTGCAGGCCATTTCAACTCCGAAAGTTAATAGATGTCAATGAAATGGCAGAAAGACCGAGATGTATGCTGTGGTTTGAATGTGTCCCCTAAAAGGCAGGAGCTGCTCCCCAGTGCAGTGGGGGTTGAATGCTTGCCATCACCGAGGAATATGGTTCATCTGATGACTGCATCACGTTCCTTTACCCAGATCGAATTCAGCCCTCTCTTGGCCTCTCTTGCTGACCTCTGCACCCCTCTACTATAGAACAAGGCCGCAAGAACAGCCCCAGCAAGGCCACCTTGGATCTTGAAAGTCTGGACCTTGGCAACTGTGACAGCCAAGCTTCTGTTCATTGTGAACTATGCCTTCTCCAATGAGCCATGGCTCATGGCACCGCAACCTGTGCAGCGGCTGGACGTCCAGCCTATTCTCCAATGAGCCATGGCTCAGGGCACCGCAACATGTGCAGGGGCTGGACGTCCAGTCTCTTCTCCGATGAGCCATGGCTCAGGGCACCGCAACATGTGCAGTGGCTGGACGTCCAGTCTTGCCCTCAGCCTTGAGTTGATTACCAATGACCAAGAGGAAATCAACCCTGCCTAAGCCTCAGAAAGTCCAATGGTAAAGAGTGTTTAGGGAGGGGCTGGAGAGATGGCTCAATGGTTAAGAGCACTGCTTGCTCTTCCAAAGGACCCGGGTTCAATTCCCAGCACCCACATGGCAGCTCACAACTGTCTGTAACTCCAAGGTCTGACACCCTCACACCAACACAGATAAATTAAAATTAAATAAAATATTTTAAAACAATAAAAATAAATAAATAAATAAAATAATAAAATAATAAAAAATAAAATAATATAAATAAAAAAATAAATTAAAAAAAAAAAAGAGCGTCTAGAGAGCTGGGCATGTGACGGTGCCGAGGAGGTTATCGGCAGCTCACCCCAGCCTACAAGAGAGGCTCCACGCACTGCTCTCACCCCGCTATTTATCTGTATCCCTTATCATAGCCATTCTTTTTCCTTACTGATTTTTCTGTGTATTTACTGAGTTGACATTTGGTTTCATACAGCCCAGCTTTGCTTCAGACTTGTATATAGCCATAAAGAACTGTGCACTTCGGACCTTCCTGCCTCTGCTTCTGGAGTGCCGAGGTTACTGTACACTATGCCAGGTTTTATTCGGTGCTGGCATGAAACAGAAAGGGGTGTGTGTGTGTGTGTGTGTGTGTGTGTGTGTGTGTGTGTGTTAAGCAAGCATTCTACCAATGGAACCACTTCCGTGGCTTCTACAGTGTCTCTTCCCATAAACAAGGAAGCACAAATATTAGCCTGAGTTGTTTTGTTTTGTTTTTTTTAAACCCACAACATTTATTTATTTATTATGTATACAGTGGTCTGCCTGCATGTACACCTGCACTCCAGAAGAGGGCACCAGACCTCACTATAGATGGTTGTGAGCCACCATGTGGTTGCTGGGAATTGAACTCAGGACCTCAGGAAGAGCAGTCAACCTCTCTTTTAACCTCTGAGCCATCCCTCCAGCCCCAGCTTGAGTTTTGAATAATAACATATGATTGATCCTAGCAAGCTAATGGGAACACCCAGTTTATAGCCAGTCGATCAGAGGCCTGCTCCACAACCCGGTGTTTGCTACTGGTATCTGAAGTGGGAGCAGACTTAGTAGACTGAGCCCTAATCCTGGGTGACCTGACATTAACCCCAGTAGATACATAAAGTGTAAGGCGGCCAGTGGGTGTGTGAAACACGGACTGGTTACATATTGGCAAGGACCACACTTGTTGGTGCCCAGAGGGGACTGAGCTGTGTTGAGTACTGTATTAACTGTGTGTGAGAGTGCAAAAAAAGTCAGGCGTGGTGGCATACACGCCTTTAATCCCAGCACTTAGGAGGCAGAAGCAGGCAGGTCACTGTGAGTTCAAAGTCATCCTGGTCTATAAAGCTACACAGAGAAACCCTGTCTAAAAACCAAAAAAAAGTACAAAAAATTTTTTTGTGTTGATTTTTCTTCTTTTCATTTCTTTTAGTTTATTTATTTATTTTGAAACAGGGTCTTGCGGTGTACCCTTGGCTGCCCCACACCTTACTATGTAAACCAGGCTGTCCTTGAACTCACAGACATTTCTGCCTGTACCTCCTGTGCTGGAGTGAGAGACCTGAACCCTGAAGCCTGCCTTGGTTTTTCTCCTTTTAAATAAGATATCAAATACGTTAAGGCAATTTAAACACTAGGTATAGAAGAAAAATAGAAAGTTAAATATTTACTCTCCTATTCTGAAGATCCTTCAGCCTGGGTGTAGAACCCCGGGGCCTTAAGATTTTGCTGTGTTTTTAAGCAGCATTATAACTATACTTTGTTGTAGGCCCTTAACTATGTTCTGTCTGGGTTAAAACTCAGAAGCTTAGGCTGGAGAGACGGCTCAGAGGTCAAGGGCACTGGCTGCCCTTCTGAGGTCCTGAGTTCAATTCCCAGCAACCACATGGTGGCTCCCAACCATCTATAATGTGATCTGATGCCCTTTTCTGGCCTGCAGGTGTGCGAGCAGACAGAGCACTGTATACATAATAATAAGTAAATAAATCTTTTTTTTTTTTAAAGCAGAAGGAGACATGTCCCGTACACACATCCTAAAGATTGGTCTGGTGAAGAAATTCTTCACAGCCTTGTTTATGTTGTCTGGAACATGAGACCTGGAAAAGAAATTCTAAGTTCATAAGGGGAGTCTAACTTGAAAAGAAAAATGTTAAGAAAGAAAAAAATTTTTTTTTCGCAGAACCTGACTCATTCGAAATGAGAGGAAAAGCTGATAGAGTGGTTTTTAACAGAAGATGTTTGACTAGAGCTTGCCTGCTGTACCCATAGCTACCTGCCCACAAGACTGTGGCTCCCTGGTGACAGCTGCACTAATTATAGAAAAGCAAATGCAAGATGAATTATGTAAATTTACATTGACTGAGGATCCTGCTGGAACATTCAGGAGTCATGACTATCAAAATGAGAATTGTCTTACACTGAAAAGCAATTAAAAGATGAAGTATCATTTGCTATATTGTCTTAGAAAGAGATATGGACCCATCAGGAACATTGACATCACTGGAAATTATCTGCAGGTAACAGCCATTTTGTGGGGCCGGGCATAGTGACGCACGCCTTTAATCCCAGCACTCGGGAGGCAGAGGCAGGCGGATCACTGTGAATTCAAGTCTAACCTGGTCTACAAAGCGAGTCCAGGACAGCCAAGACTACACAAAGAGACCCTGTCTTGAAAAACTAAAAAAAAAAAAAAAAAAAAAAAGCATGTATAACACAGTCCTTTACACACTGGAAAATTTAATAAACCCAGTCTTGGTGAGCATGCTAGCAGAAGGAAATGAAACTGGTATTTAAAATGTTTCTTGGTGAAGCATAATTCAACATCTAATTGAACATGCTATAATTTAAAATAAATCTCTTTTTTTTTCCCCCTTCTCAGGCAGGTTGGAAATGTAGCTACACAGTACCCACCATCCATTCACCACACACAAACACAAGCCGAATCAGAAAGCCCAGCTAGATGTTATTTGCTGTGCCTGGGAAGGGTGAAGAGCAGCCTTAGAAGCAGCACCCTCCCAGGGGGATGCTCTTTTCTCACTAACTGCCTCATCCTGGCTTAGAAAGCCACAATAACTCCCCTCTCCAGCCTCAAGGACAGACGTGTCAGCAGTCTACCACCCAGTGAGGGACCGCCAAAGCCTTTCCCAAATCCACATCTCTCAGGATTTGTGTGCTACCTTGCGGGGAGGTTAAGGACACGGACCGTGTGAGGATTCCCACTTGACCACACTTAGCCCTGACACAGCGCGCTGTGATCTGAGTGGTGCCTTATAAACAAGAGCTAATTAAGAGGAACAGCACTGCTTCAAGGTACTTAGCAGGATGCAAAAATGAAAACCTACAAGCAAGACAGCCAGGGCGCACAAAGGTTGCATTGTTAAAGCAACACAGCCTGAGGCAGCTGGGTTCCCTCCCCTCTGTCTTCTGGAGGACTCTTCTGAGGTCATTGGGAAAGTCTGGAAATTACAATTTATGTCAAGGTGTGTGTATGTGTGCGTTGGGGTTTTGTTGCCTGCGTGGAGATGCCTGAGAGGACCAGGGTGATTCCGGGCATCACGGTTACAAGGGGGAAGTGTTCTTTTTTTTTTTTTCCGAGACAGGGTGTCTCTGTGTAGCCTTGGCTGTCCTGGACTCCCTTTGTAGACCAGGCTGGACTCGGAACTCACAGCAATCCGCCTGCCTCTGCCTCCTGAGTGCTGGGATTAAAGGCGTGCGCCACCACGCCCGGCCCAAGGGGGAAATGTTCTACTATCTCATATTAGAGGCTTCCAGGATATAACCCTTTTAGAAGTGCCCCAAGAGAATGCAAAATCAATAGGGGGTTTAGTTAATCAACTACAGATGAACTTCCTTCACACAGAGAAGGCCAAGTAGGAAAGTGTCACGCTGGGAAACCAGGCAGGACACAGTAGGGAGTATGAGAAGACTAAGGAGTGTGGGTATAATACCTACCTACCTACCTACCTACCTACCTACCTACCTACTTACCTACCTACCTACTTACCTACCTACCTACCTACCTACCTACCTACTTACCTACCTACCTACCTACCTACCTACCTACTTACCTACCTACCTACCTACCTACTTACCTACCTACTTACCTACCTACCTACTTACCTACCTACCTACCTACTTACCTACCTACCTACCTACCTACCTACCTACCTACCTACTTACCTACCTACCTACCTACCTACTTACCTACCTACCTACCTACCTACTTACCTACCTACCTACCTACTTACCTACCTACCTACCTACCTACCTACCTACCTACCTACTTACCTACCTACCTACCTACTTACCTACCTACCTACCTACTTACCTACCTACCTACCTACTTACCTACCTACCTACCTACCTACCTACCTACCTACCTACCTACCTACCTACCTACCTACCTACTTACCTACCTACCTACCTACTTACCTACCTACCTACTTACCTACCTACCTACCTACCTACCTACCTATCTACCTACCTACTTACCTACCTACCTACCTACCTACCTACCTACTTACCTACCTACCTACCTACCTACTTACCTACCTACCTACCTACCTACCTACCTACTTACCTACCTACCTACCTACTTACCTACCTACCTACTTACCTACCTACCTACCTACTTACCTACCTACCTACCTACCTACCTACCTACCTACCTACTTACCTACCTACCTACCTACCTACTTACCTACCTACCTACCTACTTACCTACCTACCTACTTACCTACCTACCTACCTACCTACCTACCTATCTACCTACCTACTTACCTACCTACCTACCTACCTACCTACCTACTTACCTACCTACCTACCTACCTACTTACCTACCTACCTACCTACCTACTTACCTACCTACCTACCTACCTACTTACCTACCTACCTACCTACTTACCTACCTACCTACCTACCTACCTACCTACCTACCTACCTACTTACCTACCTACCTACCTACTTACCTACCTACCTACCTACCTACCTACCTACCTATTGTTCTCCTGGGAGGCCAGGAGATAGAGGAGGCCATGGGACCCCCTGGTATCTGACTGCACAGACTTTTTTGGCCCTTTCTTTAAAAGTATTCTTGACTGGGAGCAGTACAGCACAGTAGTCGGTGAAGTGAGACCATTAGCTTTTTTTTTTAAATTAATTTATTCAGATTACATCTCAATTGTTATCCCATCCCTTGTATCCTCCTGTTCCTCCCTCCCTCCCGCTTTCACCCTATTCCCCTCCCCTATGTTTGTGACTGAGGGGGACCTCCTCCCCTTCTATATGATCATAGGGTATCAAGTCTCATCTTGCTATCAAGCCTGCTACCCTTCCTCTGAGTGCCACCTGGCCTCCCCAGCAAGGGGACGGTGAGACCAGTAGCTTTTAGAGGAGGCAATAGAACGCTGCTTAGAATAAACTCTGCCCTTAGGGGTGTGCCTAGGAATAATTAGCAATGTTTAAGAATACAGAATTTGGGCTGGAGAGATGGCTCAGAGGTTAAGAGCACTGGGTGCTCTTCCAGAGGTCCTGAGTTCAATTCCCAGCAACCACATGGTGGCTCATAACCATCTGTAATGAGATCTGATGCCCTCTTCTGTTGTGCAGGCATACCTGCAGGGAGAGCACTGTATACATAATAAATAAATCTTTGAAAAAGAAAAAAGAAAAAAAAAAGAAAAGAATACAGAGTTCATATTTCCATGTTGCAGGTACATAAAGTACTGGCTGTGCTTGTCTGACGTTGGTTTTCATGGGCAATCCAAGCACAGTTTTGCTAAAAGGGAAACAAAATAGGAGGGTAAGGGATGGTCTCCTCAGTAAAGTGCTTCCCTGAAAGCTTAAGAACTGAGTTCAATCCCCGGGACATTGTCAACGCAGCACTGGGGAGACAGAGCGAGCCAGGTCCCTGGGGCTAGCCAGCCAGCTTAGCCTAGTAGGTAGGCCCCAGGCCAAGGAGAGGTCCTGTCTCAGAGCCCATGGAGGGTGTCTGCTTGCAGATGACATCTGAGGTTGCCTTCCCGCCTCGACCTGCATCACACACATACACGGTACACGCCAGTGCACACACACCACAGCAATAGTGATCAGACTAAAGCAGTTTAAATACACTACTCTTCATGTAATTTAAATTTAGCAAGTTATGCCTGGAGTTGATCAAGTGCTTTCTTAGCATGCTCAGTGCTGTGCATGTGTGTCTGTAGAAGGTTTAAATTCACATATGAAAGCTCATGTTGTTGTTGACAAGTATTGCCCTCAAATATCTCTGATTATTGTTGTAGAAAGCCTGAAAATACACTCCCAAATATGTAACTTGATGTTTGTAAATATATTTTAGGTACATTAGTTGAAAACCTGCTCCAGGATCTCAATGTGTATTCCTGGGGTATGTGTAGATCACTTTGGAGATTGCTTCCTTAGAAGTGACTCTTGAGAAGGCCAAGGCCGTATTTGTCACGCTCCGTTGCGGAGAAGGATTTGGGGACTGTAATTGGAGAGAAGCACAATACAATACAGACTGTAGCTGGCTGGTGAGTTCCATCTTAGGAACCTACACAGTCAAAAGAGAGAACCGACTCCTGTGAGTTGCCCTCTGTCATGCTCCCCAATAAATAAATAAATAAATGTTAAAAAAAAAAAAAAGAAAAGAGAAGTCTATAGTGAGAATTTTTGGTTTCTTTCAAAACAAACACAGAAATGTTATGGGAATGTTTTTGTTTTAATCCCGGGCTGCTTCAGAGTGTCCACAGCAGGTGACTATGATTTGTCTCGTGCTCTGGCAGGGACGTGACTTTGCCAGCTGTGGAGAGTTTCTGCAAATGTGTGACCCTTGAAATTCTGGGCACTCTTGAGAGGGTATATAAATGCCGGGGCTTGGAGCAGGGCTGCGGCAGACGCTGCTTCTGCCGCTGGTGGCTGGTGGTGTGGTTTGCCAAGTGGTCTTGCGAAAAGAGATGAGAAGAAATTACATATCCTGATGGAGACAATCAAACTTGCCCCAAGGAGCTCTACGCCCCTAATCAGCAGGAAGTAGTGTGACAGTGACACCCCCTTTTCCCCTCTGTCCTTCCTTCTCTCCTACCTAGTTTGTGGGGTTGGGAGGGTGGAAGAGAGCAAGATACTCACAAAGCAGCGAACGCTGGCTGCAATAATCGTGACTGCCTATGGATCAGTCAAGGACAGCTGACGCTAAATGTTACAGATGCAACAAGATAGCAGAGCTGGATTCCCCGGGCCCCTCTGAGGCACTCGGCTGTCACTGTGAGCAAGCTGCTCTAATGCAGAGGCTCGCTGCAAACACAGCACTGCCTGCCGAGATCCGGGAAGTTGCCACAGGACAAAGGTAGGTTCACGGTACTCTTCAGGCCTTCTTTCCCCTACTGTAGTAAAAAGATGTGAGCTCAGGGTCTCTGATAGTTCAGTGAAAGGAGGTTTGCTCTCAGTCTGTCCAGGGTGGCAATGGCAGAGGGGTTGTAAGATGGAGGAGATAAGCTGGGCGACGCCTTTAATCCCAGCACTCGGGAGGCAGAGGCAGGAGGATCTCTGTGAGTTCGAGGCCAGCCTGGTCTACAAAGTGAGTCCGGGACAGTCAAGGCTACACAAAGAAACCCTGTCTCAAAAACCATAAAAAACAAAACAAAACAAGATGGAGGAGGTGCTGAGCAAAAGGTGACGGGAGCCCGAGGAGGAAAACGTGCACTTGTTTTCCAGTCTGAGAAAAGACAGGAGTCCACATGGGATCCCCAGGGTGACAAGACTCCCTTCCTGTTGCCTTCCTTTCTTGTCTCTTCCTCACGTCTTTCCATCCATCTCTCCCTCCCTTCCTCATCCTGTCCCTCTCTCTCTAGCTCCCCTTCCCTCTGTGGACAGGGTCTCACTATGGAAACCAGACAGGCTGACTGGCCTTGAGCTCAGGATCTGCCTCCCCCTGGGCCCCCTTCCCCCCACCATACCCTCATCTCCCCAGCTGCTGGGATCAGTGATGTGAACTACCAAACCCAGGGAAGCGCAGACAGCCTTCTGATGGCACAGGTCAGGATGTGCTGGGATCTGAGAGTGGATGTGACCGTTAGCACTGACTGTCAGCTTCTCAGGACTAGAATGCTCAGGAGACAGATTTCTGGGCATATGTGAGGATGCTTCCAAGGGAGTTTAGCTGAGGCAAAAAGGCCACTATGAATGTGGGTGGCATCACCCCATGGGCTGGAGTTCTACACTAAAGTGGGGTCTCTGAGGTAGTTTAGCAGGTAAAGGTGTAAACCTGAGTTTGATATCCAGAACCCACACAATAAAAGGCAGACTTACTCCTACTAAGTTACACACACACACACACACACAAAAGAAACAAGAACCGCCTCCCCCACCCCCCCAGGGCCGGGCATGGTAGCGCACAGCTTTAATCCCAGCACTTGGGAGGCAGAGGCAGGTGGATCTCTGTGAGTTCTAGGCCAGCCCGGTCTACAAAAGTGAGTCCTGGACAGCCAAGGCTACAAAGAGAAACCCTGTCTTGAAAAAACAAAAAACCGGGCTGGAGAGATGGCTCAGCGGTTAAGAACACTGACTACTCTACTCTTCCAAAGGTCCTGAGTTCAATTCCCAGCAACCACATGGTGGCTCACAACCACCTGTAATGTGATCTGATGCATACTGTATACACAATAAATAAATCTTAAAAAAAAAAAAAAGAAAAGAAAAAACAAAAAACCAAAAACAAAACCCCTACATCAGCAACAACACAAACCCAAATTAAAAAATAAAAATGCATTGGTCATCCTTGGAGACTTGGAGTCTTTGAAAAGCCATAAACAAAAGAAAATAGTCAAACATCTGCCTTTCCTGAAGTAACAACAATTAATTTTATGGCATCCAGTAGATGATAAGGAAGCATACCTTGAGAAAAGGATGTCTGGCCAATCAGTGAAGAAGGAACAAATGATGCTACTATCCTGGGGATGTAGGATGCTACCATCCTGGGGATGTAGGATGCTACCATCCTAGGGATCTAGGATGCTCATCAGCAACTACTGACTCTGCAGTTCCAAACAGATGGGGGATTCTTGGGCACAGGGCTTTTGAGACAGGGTTTCTCTGAGTAGCCTTGGTTGTCCTGGAATGTGCTCTTAGACCAGACTGTCCTTGAATTTACAGATATCCTCTTGCCCCGTGAGTGCTGAGATTAAAGGCGTGTGCCACCACCACCAGGCTCCAGTGGGGACTTTTATAATGGACTCGGCCTGACCATACTTGAGCACACTGACTAATCTCAACAGCACACAACAGAGGGACGGGAGCCACTGTGTGTCTTTTGTAACCACGGGCAGGTAAAAGCACTGAAGTTAAGCGTTCCTGCTCCTCCAATTGCACGCAGTCTGGCTGAGCATGACCTTGTACTTCTGACCTCACTGCCTCCGTGTTCCAGCTTCTGGGACGCTTAGCATGTACCACCAAGGCCAGTTCTACGGTGCTGAGGATTGACGCAGAACTCAGGAATGTTAAGCAAGCACTCAGTCAGCTGAGCTGGGTCCATGAGTGCAAGTCTCGATAAAGTTTTATCATTGTCTATCCTGGAAGTAGAGGGGCGGGGGCGTGGTACCTGATACCACAAGGATGCAGCTTATGGAGCTGTCCAGGCTCTGAGTGGTGCAGGGACTTTGACAAGGCAACAACTCCTTCAGTAAATGAAACGTAAGGAGAACAAAATAATAATAATAAAATAAAATAAAGGAACGTAGGTAGATAAAGAGCCCCGAGAAACACACACAAGGCCAGTCAGTGTGTGCGCTTGATTCAAACACACAAACTACACAAACACGTAAGTAACTCTTCAGGAGACAGCTTAAACGCTGACTGGCAGGGAACATGAAGCTCAGGGAGTCCTTGTTAAGCACTGAAAGCAGCGTTGGCCCTATGCACCTGTTTGTGGAGATTTCTCTCTGTCTAGATAAAGCTGAGTACAGAGAGGCTGGTGTGGCCTGACGCTCCCGTTCCACCATGGCTTAGACACGGGGTGGGCTCTTTTCACAGCAAAACTGGAAAGCTGTCTTGGGTGCCCAGGCCGCTCTGACCTGTCAGACAGTTTGTTCTGTTGGCCTGCAGAGTCAGAGGCTCAGCCTAGGTCTGCAGAGCCAAGAAGACCCGGGGTGGCTGGCTACTGTACTAATTGTTGGATATGAAAATGTCTGCCTGGGCCAGTGACAGGGATGAGTTGGGCCAGGGCAAAATCAAAGAACGACCTCTTTGTGGAAGAAGGAGAGGAGAGGGAATGGAGACAGAGGTAAAGGAAAGAGGAGGGGGGAGGGGGAGAGGGAGAGGGGGGAGGGGGAGGGGGAGGGGGAGAGGGAGAGAGAGAGAGAGAGAGAGAGAGAGAGAGAGAGAGAGAGAGAGAGAGAGAGAGAGAGAGAGAGAGAGGCCAGAGATAGCACAGCCCCAGGCTATGTCTTCCAGCCGAATTCATGATTCCTACTTAGACATAAAGATATCCTTGAATTAAACCCATATTTTTCTTGGAAGTACAGCTGCTGAGCACATTCATCTCTTTGATAGTCGCTAGAGAACTCCAGTGCCTAGTCATGGTGGCATAAAAAATTAGCACACTTATCAAAGTGACAAAGTAGGAATGGGTAGGAAATGCCCTACCAGGGAAAAAAAAAAAAGCTGTCCCTTGGGGAGCCTGCCTGTGTTGGTTTACTGATAAGAATCTGTACACTAAGGTTGTCAGCCAGCACAGGAAATTTCTCCCGGTGGAGAGAACTTCCCAGTCGGGACGGATGGCCTGCGGCCACATCGATTGGCTCCAAAGGGCATCTCTCAGACACAGGCAAAGGGCAGCGTATCTAGATCTCTGGGTCACAGAAGAACTTCCTAGCTCTTGAACGGGAGGGGAGGGCAAGGACTAAAAGTGGAAGAAAGCGGCTGCGGCCCTACCTCCTCCTGAGTGGTTGCTTTTTATTTCATTTAAGACAGCTCAGGGCCTGCGAGATGGCTCGGCTTCCAGTGCTTGCTGTAGAGTTGAGCCTGGCAAATCAAGTTGGATCTCTCAGATCTACACGGTGGAAGGGTGGAAGGAGGGACCCGATTCTCCTAGATCGTCTCTCCCTGTCGCATGAGTTTAAAAAAAAAAAAAGGAGAAGCAAAACCAGAATGCATTCCCAAGAGTCTTCCAAAACCACAGACAAATGTCAGAATGCTGGCTGAAACCACGGCAAACAAATCAGGTCTGCGGCTGCTTTACCAGATAGGAGTTATTATCTATGCGTTGGCTTTGCCGAGAGGCGTGCTGTATTGAATTCTGCATTATTGGGATCAATACGTTATTGAGCGTAGCCTGTAAGGGAGCAAGGCTATGGTTGTGGAGGAGATGCAGTCTTTGCTGTGGCAGACTTTTATACCAGAAAGCCTGGAGAATTGCATAAGACAACTAAAATACGAACATCCTTCATCCTTTTTATGTGGGCCTTGAGCTGCTCAGGGTGGTCAGTCTGAGACTTAGAAGAGCCGAGCTGATGGCCTAACAGCTTAAACTGGGGGAAATATATATATACATATATCTCCAAACCTAGATGTGGCCTTGGACCTTTTATCCTACAAGGAGGCAGAGGCAAGAGGATTTTCATGCATATATATATATATATATGCTGTTTAATTTCCTCACAGTAACCTGCTGTGTCCAGCGCTTGCTTGCTCACCTGGACTCCCTCCAGAGAAACCCTTTAAAAAATGTTTCCTTGCCACACTGGAGGTCAAATCCAGGGCTTTTCACAAGTTAAGCAAATGCTCCCCCACGCAACGGCCAGCTGAACAGCGCTTTTCCTGCCCACACCCTGTTATTCCAACAGGTTAAGCAAGCGGTGACTCGGAGTCCACCAATGTCTGGCAGAGCAATGGTGTGATATAAAAAGTTACACTTGGCTCCATTCTGTCTCTTTGACAGTTTAAATGTAGGGAAGTGGACAGAATTCAGGTCCAAAGACGCCACATCGAAATGAAGAAAAGAGGGTTGTACTAGGCCACTGAGGGCTGCAGACTTTCTGGTGTGGGTTACAAGTCTCTTTATGATCCCCCGCCCTGAAGTGACTTTGACCAGATTATCTCATTACATTACATGGAGATCATGAACGGAAATAGTAATACAGTTTTTGTTCGTTTGTTTCTGAGACCCTTATGCTACAAGATTTCCTTTACATTTTACACACACACACACACACACACACACACACACACACACACACACATGCATGCGCCCTGAAAACATCTTAGTGTTTCCAAGGAAGATGTTGTCCTTCATTGACACGCAAGAGGGTCCAACAAATAACATATTAACCAGCATTTCCAGTCTTCCTTTCTTCTACCTTGGACTTTCTTCTCCCTCCCTCCCTCCCTCCCCCCCTCCTCTCCCTCTTTACTCTTTGTGGATGAAATGAGCCATGGAAATTTTATTTATAAGTAATACAACCATCCCTGGACGTTTAACTGTTGATTGGAGTCATCCATTAAGGGAACCATACAGCTAAGGAACTTTGGTAAGTCTGGGTCCTTTGAGTACCTGTAGGACAGAAACAAAGTAACTGAAAACCCAAAGAAAACATTGCCATGGGGCCCTCATAAAGGAAGTCCCGAGTAACTTTCAACCAACAGATTACAGGCAGCTTTTCCTTAGAAAGCCTCCTCTCCAGAGAGGGAATATGAAAGCTCAGATTCTCTTCCGGCAGGGAGCTCTCTCTGCTCTGAGAGTGGATGATTTGAGAAAAGACTCCAGCCAGGAAACTGTTATGCCCGGAGGAATGGCTGGCTTTCTTCAGGACACTTCCTGATGAATCTAATAGTGTTCTCCGCAAATGTGCATGGTAAAGATTTCAAAAGCAAGGGCTGGGGAGACCACGAAAGTGTGAGCTCCCAAAGTCAGATTCCCAGAACACCTGTGAAAAAGCTGGGCACCAAGGAGAGTGCCTGCAATCCCAACACTGGGGAGACAGAGCCAGGGGCGCTCCCTGGGACTCTCTGGCCAGCAACTCACCTTCAAATGTAAGGTGGAGTCAGTTAGCTTAGTGGTCCCAGCACCCAGGGGTGTAAGTGTTGGCAGGCAGCCCCGAGGGAAAAGGTTTCCCCAGCACAAGTGTTGTAGCCCTGAGGGGAAATCCCCAAAATTCAGTTACAGCTCTGAGGGCCAGGCTTCCCCTGTGAAGTGTTAGAGCTGGGGGTGCGGGTAGGGAGGGGGTTCCCCTATGTAAGTGCTACGACTCTGAGGGGAAAGGTATCCTGGCAGTCGAGAGCCAAGGGATGCCACAAAGTCACACTGCACAACAAACCACACACAAGAGATTTATTGGGACAGACACCAGAGAGTGGCTGCCTCTGGGCTAAGCACAGAGAACAGAGCAGGACATAGGCTTATATAGAGTTTCTTCAGGTGACTGATGAGATTTCAGGCGAAGTCCAGGGATTTTTGCCCTCAGGGATTGGTGACCTTGTTGGGGTTTGGTAGATTTCCAAACCTAGATGTGGCTTCGGACCTTTTATCCTACAAGGAGGCAGAGGCAAGGGGATTTTCACGAACTAGAGGCTAGCCTGGTTTACAGAGTTCTACCAGCAAAAGCTGCATAGTGAGATGGTGTCTGAGAATCATGGAGGAATGATTGTGGAAGATACTTTGTTGTTGTTGTTGTTGTTGTTGTTTTGTTTTGTGTTTCGAGACAGGCTTGTCCCTCTACGATAGAGTGACCAAAGCACACGAGGAAAACATTATATGGAACTTTGTTTGACAGACTGATTTATTTTAAAGCCAACAAAGTGGCTGAGGGAACTTTAGGGTATTAATTTCACATTTTATTAACTTTTAATGAGGCATGTGGTTTCTTTAACATCTATATTACCTATGTAAAGGAGCCTATTCATTAGAAATTGAGCTTCTGATTTGAGTACAGAGCCAACATTCATTTCCTACAGAGGCCAACTTGGGTGAGGGTAAAAAGCCCGGGCAGTCACCTTCCTGAGTAGAGGACCTCATCGTCCCATGAATATTTTCCATACCGTCCACATACGCCGAGCACCCACCATTGATAGTTAAGAAATGGAGAGGCTGCTGGGTAAAACAACAGTGCTGGTAATGTCTTCCTCAGCAAAGTTTACATATATATCAGGCATATTTACAAGTGACTATTTTACTGCCTGGGTAACTATTTTACTTGTACACTAGTAAACATAGCCAGGGTGTCACAGAGGCTAGGCGAGCACTCTCTAACTATGCGACAGCCCAGAAGTTTCACTTTGGTGATCAACTTGCCTAAGTAGTTGAATCTTACAATCTCGTTCTGTTTTTGGGTTGGTTGGTTGGTTGGTTTTTATGAGACAGGGTTTCTCTGTGTAGCCTTGGCTGTCCTGGAACTCAGTCTATAGACCAGGCTGGCCTTGAACTCACAGAGATTTGCCTGTCACTTCCTCGTGAGGGCTGGGAAGATTAAAGGCAAGCACCACCACCTCGCTTGTTTTTCCTTGTTTTTCTATGGATTTGTTGAGGAGAGAGTTTTAAGTAAAATTTGGGGAACTATTCACCTCTCTCTAGAATGTTTCTACTCCAAGAAAAGGCTAGGGTGGCTTGACAGCTGTAAGGCAGGTAAGAGTCCAGGGGAATATTGGAGAATGCGTGTTCTAGGGCCTCTTCTTACTTATCTTTCACTGCAGTGAACAAGCGTAGCTCCTTGCTGTTGAGGCAACTTAACCTCAGACAGATGTGAGGAAAGTAGAGCCTGCCTCTGACTTTGTGCTACCATTCTGCCAGCCTGAATGGCTTGTCTGACAGGAGCTCTGAGCAGCCAGTTTCCTCCATCAGACTTCAGGCAAAAACTTGCTCTGCTTTTTCCTTATTGCATATTTTTATTATATTCTTTATTATATAGTCTTCCCTTGGTGCTGAGACTTTGTAGACCAGGCTGGCCTCGAACTCCCAGAGATCCACCAGCCTCTGCCTCCCAAGTGCTGGGATTACAGGCATGCGCCACCAGCCCGACTCAATTCGTGTTTTTAAAGTGCTCCTTGCAGGGTTCTGATGAGGGTACCTGGAAAGTCTCAATTTGAGAGGCGTTGCTTTGGAAACTTGATAGATGTTTTTTCTTTGGTGGGGTGGAGGACATCGAGATAAAACTATTTCAAAACATCGGGTTTTAGCTGGGTGTGGTGCACACACCTGTGCGCCCTACTACTCAGGAAGCTGAGGTCTGGGAGACTTGAGCTCAGGGGGGGGTTTGTGGGTTGCCCAGGCAACATAGTATTTAAAATAGGGCTAGGGAGTTTGCTAGGTCAGTCAAGCACTTGTCTTGCAAGCCTGAGGGCTTGAGTTCTATCTCCAGATTCCAGGTTTAAAAAAAAAAAAAAAGGCGGGCGCTGTGGCTGGAGATCCTGATTCTGGGAAGGCTCAGGGAGGACCCGCGGCTCATGGCCACTGAGATCTCTGTCTCGGAAACTGAAAAGGGGTGGCTCCCGAGGCTTCTAGCTTCCACTGTGGGCACATGTGTAAATGCACACAAATGTAAGACATTGGCTGCAATGCTTTATCAGCTTGCTAAACCCCTTCCTTACAAAGGTTGAAGAGCCTTGTTTCTCAACACTTCCCGGACAAGAACACTGTTGTGAATCCATGTCGTCTCCCTCCCTCCCTCCTTCCTTCCTTCCTTCCTTCCTTTCTGTCATTCTCTTTTCCTCCTCCCCCTCCCCTTCCCCTTTCTCCTCCTCCCCCTCCACCACCATCACTTCTAGCTATGTTATCCCAACTGGCCACAAATTTCTGGGCTCAGCAAAGTTCCTGCCTTAGCCTCCTGCGTAGCTGGGGACACTGTGCCATTCATTTAAATGAACCCACGGTCTGGGAGCTTTCCATCTCTAGCCCCTCCGTCTTCTTTCTTACTAGGACCTTCCAGAATACACCTAGGATCTCCAGTGTCCCCTAGTCTGAGGGTATGTCCCTGACACAGGTCAGCAAGTTGCTGGGGAGGTCTGTGGCCATCTGCCAGCGGTTGACAAGGCCGGCATTGTATGAGTTAGTTAGAACCTGGCTCGTTGCCTTGTAGGTTCAGACACCTGATTTTGTCAACAAACAAGATTGGATCTGGTCTGTGACCCAGGTTCACATTAACCAAACTCACAGCACCACGAACACGCAGGCCTCATGCCACAGATTTGTTTACAGTTAGAGAAGAGGTTAGACCATCTCATTAACGTGGAATCTCCCCACACACAGGTGGTTTGGGAAGCCCCATTACAATCAGAAGGCCGCTTTGCAGGCAAGAAGTTAGAAAAGGGAAGTTAAACACAGGGCTTGGGTACGGCGGAGACTGGGCCTGGCTCGTGAATTTCCACAACTGAGATAACATTGCCGATCTTGTGGGCTGACTTACCGGATTTTTTTCAGACCATAAGACGCACCTGACCATAAGATGCACCCAGTTTTTAGAGCAGTAAAACAAGAAAAACAGTAAAAACAGTAATCGGACTATAAAGTGCACCCTAATCCCCCCCACTTTTGGGGGGGGTGTCTTATGGTCCGAAAAATACAGTAAGCTTTCTGTGTGCTACACGCCTTTTGTGAACTTGTTAAAGTAATTGAGTTAAATTTCACTCAGAGAAGAAAATCATGTTCTTTCTTTAAAGTGATTTTTCAGGGCCCAGGAGAAAGTGATGGGATACAAGTAGGGGGACCACAGTTCAAAGCCTGGAATTCATCTAAAGAAGAGGGGTGTGGTAGTGCTCACTTATAATGCAGGGCTGTGATGGAGAGAGAGGCAGTCACTGGACACCCCCCCCTGCACCCCCCCCACCCCCCCGCCAGCCTAGCCCACTCAGCAAGTTTCAGATAGTACAGGATCCTGTGTCAAAAAGCCAAATGAGTGGCACCCGAACAAAAAAAAGTGACTTTACTGCCCCCACCCCATGCCTTGCTTCTCTCCCCCTCCCTCCCTCCCCCCCCCCTTTTCTTTCTTTTCCTTCTCCAGATTTCTCTTTGTTGGTTTTACTGGTAATTCGCAGCAAGCAGTCTCTATCCCTGTTACTAATAACACAATACCACAGGCTGGTTACGTCAGAAAGGAAAGGGTTTGCAGCTGACTGCGATGACGCAACCTAAATCCAGCACTCTGGAGCGGGAGGTAGGAGTTCGGTAGCCGACTTGAGATTAGTCTGGTCCCCCATCGCAAACTCTAAGTCAGAGCAGAGGAAGTACACATTTCCTGTGTGTTTGCTTTGGCTCATAGGTCCAGTCAAGAGCCTCTGGCTGAGGAGAGAGCCTTCTCAGTGACAGGGTTCTTAGGCTGTGCGGAGTGGGAGGCGACAAGAGGATGTAACTGTGTTCCCTGGTTTCTCGTCTCTTCCTATGAAGCCATTAGTATTCACACATGGGAGCTCTGTTCCTAGTGACTTATATAAGCCTAATAGGCCCCTCGAAGGCCCCATAAACACTATAGTGTTTTTAATACCTCACAACAGGTGTAAAACCCCACCATGGGTGTTAGGGGGCACCACAATATTATTTCTCTAAGCCACTACGTGGAGGAAGAGTTAGGAACAGGGTCAGTTAAGTGAATTGCTACTCCATAGTGTTTCTGCAGTGTGCAGTGTCCACTTTTCTTTCTTCCCTTCTTTTTCTTTCCTTCTTTATTTTATTTTCTTTTTTTGAGACAGAGTTTCTCTGTGTAGCTTTGGCTGCTCTAGATTCGCTTTGTAGACCTCTAACTCACAGAGATCTGCCTGCCTCTGCTCTGGAGGGATTAAAGGTGTGTCCCACTTTTCAAAGAAGACAAAAAGGAGAACAAATAAGACACAGAATCTGGTTGGGCATGGTGGTGCACGCCTTTAGTCCCAGCACTCGGGAGGCAGAGGCAGGAGGATCGCTGTGAGTTCGAGGCCAGCCTGGTCTACAAAGGGAGTCCAGGACAGCCAGGTACACACAGAGAAACTCTGTCCCAGAAAACCAAAAATAAATAAATAAATAAAATAAAACACAGAATCCGTTTCTTTTGCCTTTGGCATAGAATATAAAATATTTCAGGATATTCATTTTTTTCTTAACTTTTAAAGGTTTTATTTTTCATGTGTATCTGTGTTTGTATGTGTGTGTACATGCATGCAGGTGACTGTGGCAACCAGAAGAGGCCATCAAAACTGGAGTTGGAGTTGTAGGCAGTTGTGAACCACCCAGTATGAGTGCTGGAACCCAACCTCAGTCCCCTGCAAAAGCAGCAAGTGCTTTCAGCGGGGGCTTCCTCTCCAACCCTCATGCTTCTTAAATGTAGGCATCTCAAAGCTAAAGCTGTCCAAAGCAACTCCTGACCTTATGGTGTGTGCTGTGTACTGCTCAGTGGAGCCCCTGGCCCCTATGTGGTGTTGAATACTTGAAAGTGTGTGATGAAGAAACTGCAATTTTTACCTTACTTCATTTACATTTAAACAGCTCTATTCAGGCAGCGCAGCACTCTGTTGTTACTAGGTTTTTTTCTGTGACAAGAAGCAAATGGCACTTTCAGGGAGGGGCCCCATCGTAAGCTTGCTTGTTGAACACTCGGGAGACCCTGGATTTGGTCCCCAGTGCACCCTGGAGGAAGGAACAAACAACAGAGTTCATTTGCATAGTCATTTTCCCTGCCTTCCGGGTCCTTCGCAGATCCTGGCCCCTAGTTACACAAGACTCTGCAGACAGCAGACAGCAGACAGCAGGAAGTCACTTCCTGCGATTCAGTCTGAGGTCGCAGGAGCATCCACAGGTACGAAATCAGCTCCACTTCACAACAGCAAACACAACTACCTGAGCTTCTGAGGTTTTATTTTCCTCCCTTCAGCAGCCGGGGAGTGGGGGGTGGGGGCGTTTCTGTGTATTCACACAATTCCGGCAAGGTACCCATTGGCGTAGGGTAGCTTATGTGTGCAGTCTTGCTCTGATTGCCTGTGCCTGAGGACAAGTCAACCTTAGCTGCATGAAGCTCTGTTTATGGGTTTGTGGCTCTCAGGAAGGTGGGAAAGGGACCAGCTAAGAAATGGGAGCTGAGCCGGATGTGGTGGCATAAACCCTTAATCCCAGCACTCAGGAGACAGAGGCAGTTGGATGCTGTGAATTCGAGGCCAGCCTGGTCTACAGAGCGAGTTCTAGGACAGCCAGGGCTACACACAGAAACCTGTCTTGGGGGAAAACCCACCAAAGAAAAGAAAAGAAAAACAAAACAAAACAAAAATGGGGCTTGGGTAGTGAACCCCATGAGAGGTAACCACAGTTCTCACTCTGCCACCTGGTGACCTGGCCCCTCACTGAGTTCCCCCTTCTCAGATTTGCATAGTCTGTTTCTAAAGCCTCCTTCGATGGAAGCTTCTTTATCTTGTGTTCCCTGACAGCGGGGTTCTGCTGCCAGGTGACTATCTAATCTGATCTAGGAAACAGTCTACATCCCAGAGCTCAGTGCAGGAGCGGAGACACCAGCTTTCCCGGTGAACGAGTGAGGATGTCGTGGCCTGCCTTGGAGACGGGGCTAGAGACTATGCCGGCAGTCCTTACTCACCCTAGTGAGCACATTTCAATTTAAGCTGTGTATCAGTGAAACGGACATGCTTCTGGGGATTTTAGTCATGGGATCAAAATGCAATGACAGACAGACTCTATTAATGATCCTTAAATCGTAGAGTTCCATAGCCCTTATGGAACTAATGATTTTTGTTGTGTGAATGTATAGTGTGCGTGTTAGTGTGTGAGTGTGCATGTGAGTGTGTATTGTGTTTGTATGTATGTGTGTGAGTTGTATATGTGTGTACATATATGTGTGTGAGTTTGTGTGTGTGTATTATGTGTGTGAGTTATATCTGTGTGTACATATATGTGTGTGAGTGTGTGAGTATGCGTATATGTGTGAGTGTCTGAGTATGTATGTATGTATGTGTGAGTTGTACATGTGTGTACATGTGAGTGTGTGTGTGCGTGTGTACATGTGTACATGTGCCATGCAGACACGGAGAGGTCAAGAGGACAGCCTTGTGGAGCCTTCAACCTTCACGTGAGCTTCAAAGACTGAACTCAGGTCCATGGGCTTTTGTGGAAAATGCCTTTATCCCCGGAGTCACCTCACCAGTCCTGTATCATCTTTAAAGACCAAACTTATCCTGCCTAAGATTCGGATTTGAAAAGCAAGGGTAAATTTTCCTCATATTTCAAGAGAAAGAATTTATCAGACTGTGTGATCTTGTGGACAATTCTGTGCCAGTTTCCTGATCTATCAAATGGGATAATAATGGCTGCTACTTCATAAGATTGTTCTGGAAACTAAATTTGTTACTATATGCAAAATGATTAGGACAGAGCTAGCAAAAGTAAACACCATGAATGTTTTGTTTGTTTGTTTGTTTTGAGACAGGGTTTCTCTGTGTAACTTTGGCTGTCCTGGACTCACTTTGTAGACCAGGCTGGCCTTGAACTCACAGAGATCCACCTGCCTCTGCCTCCCAAGGGCTAGAATTAAAGGCATGTGCCACCACTGCCCAGCCAATTTTTATTTTTTTAAATGATGGTTTCTTAAACTTTAAGTTGCAGTGTAACAGTAATGGATGGAAATGCAAAGATGCAGAATGAAACAACAACAAAACCACAAGGCATTTAATAAGACAGGTTCAGCGTGTGGCTTGCACTTGTAATTCCAGTTCTTGGAGTCAGAGGCAGGAGGATTGTTGCAAGCTCCAGGCCATCCTGATCTATCTAGCAAGTTGCCCTCCAGCTAGGGCACCACAGTGAGACACTGACTTTCATTTTAATTTTTTTTTTAAATGAAAATCACTTTACTGTAAAAACAACAAAAAAAAAAGAAACAAAAAACAAAAAGGGGCTAGAGAGATGGCTCAGTGGTTAAGAGCACTGACTGTTCTTCCAGAGGACCCAGGTTCAATTCTCAGCGCACACATGGTGGCTTACAACTGTCTGTAACTCCAAGATCTGACACCCTCACACAGATATATATGCAGGTTAAACATCAATGCACATAAAGTTAAGATAAATAAATTATTAAACACAACAACAAAACAAAACCCAAACCAAAATATCACACGACTAGATTAACCTAGCCCTTCACACAAGCACTCAGATCCAAGATCTATACCCACCAGTGAGCATCGATACAGGCAGAAAAACATGCAAAAAGAAACACAAACAAACAAGTGCATTGTGCATAATAAGGGTACGTGTCACTATGGCCTATGAAACATGAACCTAACCCTTGAGTTTCAATATTTGTCTTTTTTCCTAAAATGAATTGGTCCTTATCACCTGTTTGAGCGCTCACCAAGAAGTGAGGAAGTGAAAAAGGAACGGCCCTGGTGTGGACGAGTTCACATGGTTCTAACTCTTGCTTTGCCATCAACGAGTGATGACCCACTCTTCCTCAGCTCCCTCTTAGTTGAAGGAATGAACTTCTAGTACCCCTCTCAGAAGAATGTGTGAAACATTTTGAGGTACTTATTGAGTTTAGTTTCTTCTGTTATTTATTTTTTTGGGGGGGGGAGGGGGCAGGGGGCAGGGTGTCTCTGTGCAGCCTTGGCTGTCCTGGACTTGATTTGTAGACAAGGTTGGCCTCGAACTCACAGAGATCTGCTTTCCTTTGCCTCCTGAGTGCTGGGATTACATGTGCGTGCCACCAGGCCCTGAGTTCCATTCCATTAACTAGAAAACATCTCACAACCTCTTTTTCACGTAAGAAAAAAATCAAGGATAAATGTTTGTTTTATGGGGCTGGGAGACACTTAGGCTGGTAAAGTGCTTTCCTTACAAACATGAAGACCTGACTGTGATCTGCAGAGCTCACCTAAAAACTGAAACAAAAATAAAAAACGCTGGTGTGGTGGTGTGTGACCCCCCCCCCCCAAGCCAATGAAGAGACCCTATTTCAAAGCACAAGGTGAATGCCTGAGGTTGATCTCATGCTTCCAAACATGCACACACATACATGCAGCACACAGGCACACACGCGTTGCCAAGTTTCTTAATCACTTCTGCAATCTTTAGAACTGACCTGTGTTTAATGTGACTGTTACACTAATTAAACAATTTTTTTTTTCAATTTAAAAATTGAGAAGTTGGACTGGAGGAGTGGCTCAGGAGTCAAGAGCATTGGCTGGTCTTTCTAGAGGACTTGGGTTTGATTCCTAGTGCCCACAAGGCTGCTCACAACCATTTGTAAACCCAGTTCTGGGAAACTGCTGCCCTCTTCAGGCTACCTTAGGCACTAGGCTTGTATGTGATGCACAGATATATACACGCAGGCAAAACACTTACACACATAAGGTAATAAAATTAAAAAAAAAATTGAGAAGTCTAATCTCTAACAAGACTTTGCTCTTCTGCGTATTCCTTTTCTGTTTTCTCCACTTTCTGTTTCAGTTTTATAAGGTTTAGTTAAAGCCTGGAAAAAACAAAATCGTGTTGTGACAGTATTCAGTTAGCTTCTCGGCCATTTGCTTGTTTTTACGGCATGAAAATATGAACTGGGACCTTGTTGATCTGGCGCTGACTTGGCAGATAGCAGGGAGAGGCCATGCAGGGAAGACTGCCTAGGAGTGATGGGAAGAGGAAGGCTGTGAGGGAGGCACACACCTCCTCATCCTCAGGAAAAACCCCCGAGGAGCTGGAAAAGGCCATGGTGGGGGGTCTCCCAGGTCTGCCCTGCTGCTAACAAGTCTTTCCAATGCACTGTGCTGTCCTCAGGGAGCAAGGAAAGAGGAGGAAGAGGATGTGCGGCTACAACGGACACCTCTTTGGAAAAGAGCACCAGGGATGTTCTTAAGTATTCATTCCTTCAGCACTGTTTACTGTTAACATTTACTTCTCTTCCCCCACAACATAAAAATGAAAATAATTTAGGTCACACTTTTCCTTATCCTTTCTCATCTTCATATTCCTTGGAACTATATTACTAGGTCATTATCAAGGTAGTGGGAGAGTTGGGGAGGAGAGAGCCATCAAGAATTCTGATGGAAGCTGGGCACACTTGGCCGGCAGAGGCAGGTGGATTGCTGTGAGTTTGAGGCCAGCCTGGTATACAAAGCAAGTCCAGGACAGCCAAGGCTAACAGAGAGACCCTGTCTCGAAAAACAAAACACAGCCGGGCGGTGGTGGCGCACGCCTTTAATCCCAGCACTTGGGAAGCAGAGGCAGGTGGGTTGCTGTAAGTTTCGAGGCCAGCCTGGTCTACAAAGTTAGTCCAGGACAGCCAAGGCTACACAGAGAAACCTTGTCTCGGAAAAAAAAAAAGAAAAACAAAACACACACACACACACACACACACACACACACACACACACACAGAATTATGATGGGATGACGGAGAGGCCTGGGAACAGAGACATCTAGTTATATGTCACAGGCTATTCAAGTGCCCTTGGGTTCTGGAGAAGGCAGGTGCTATGTAAATGACCGAAAAAGACCTTTCCTTCCACTTTAGCCCACTGCCATTTTGGGGAGAGAGCCTTTCTGTCACTCCCCATGCATGTCCCTGACCCAAATGTTTGTTCCTGGACCCCGGGTCCTGGATGTGTAAGTGAATGTGCCTTTGGACTTGACCCTCATCTGTAGCGTTGATCTTAGCTAAAAGGCCAATAAAAGTGACAAATAGATCAGTGAATGGAGTCAAAAGGCAAGCATTTGCCCCAAACAGAGAGAGGGGCTGTCCTTGAGTGTGGAGTTTTGATCTTTACTATTCCCAGACAGCTACAACTACTAATGAAGGGACCCTAAGGTATCCACTCCCAATCTAATGGGAGGACCGCACACTGGGCAAGGCCCCACTCCACCGTTTGGAACCGTTACAACAATAGTTAGAAGAACACGCTCTCACCGATGTCTTGCTCACGTCCAGCTGGCAGCCAAGAAGGTAAGCGTAATCTATCTAATGGTATTTATTGACTATTACTTACCTTTCAGCACTGATTCAGACTACCAATATGGTCAGGCATGGTGGCGCACGCCTTTAATCCCAGCACTCAGGAGGCAGAGGCAGTTGGATCGCTCGCTGTGAGTTCGAGGCCAGCCTGGTCTACAAAGCGAGTCCAGGACAGCCAAGGCCACACAGAGAAACCCTGTCTCGAAAAACCAAAACCAAACAAACAAGACTACCAATACATGTTATCATAATGTTCATTGCTTTCTGGTGCTTTCCCCCTCCCCCCATCCCCCTTTTGTGTGTGGACATGTTCCCATGTGTACAGGTGCATGTGCGTACGCCTGCATGCAGAGGCTAGAGACTGACAATGGGTGTCTTCTGTGGTGCTTTAAATAAGAATGGCCCTCATAGCCTCATAGACTTGAATGCTTAGTCACCTGGGCCTGTTTGAAAGGATTAGGAGGATTAGGAGGTGTGGCCTTGTTGGAGGAAGGGTGTCACTAGGACTGGGCTTTGAGGTTTCAAAAGCCCATGGTTAAGCCCAGTGTTTTTTCTCTCTGCCTACAGATCAGGATGCAGCTCTCAATTACTTTTTCAGCACCGTGCCTGCCACCATGCTTCCTGCCGCGATGACAGTGGATTAAACCCCTGAAACTGTAAGTTAAACCCGAAATGAAATGCTTTCTTTTTAAGAGCTGACTTGGTCATAGGGTCTCTTCACAGCAAAAGAGCAGGGGCTAAGACATCTTCCTTGATTATTTTCACCATAGTTTAGGAGAGTTTTGTCTGCATGTAGGTCTCTGTATCACAGGTATGCTAGGTGCTCCAGGAGGTCAGAAGAGGGCATCTACAGATCAATTTGAGCCGCTGTGTGTGTGCTATGAACTAAACTCGGGTCCTTTGCAAGAACAAGATGGCTCTAAGGAGCCACGTCTTCAGCACTTCCACCTGCCCTGCAGGAGACAGGATCTCCTACTGAGCCTGGAGCTTACGGATCCAGTTAGGCTGGACCGCCAGCGAGCTGCAGCGATCTCCGTTTCTCGGTCCCCTCAGCGCTGTGGTTGTGGATGAGCAGCCCTGCGTCTGGGTTTTATGTAGCTCTTGGGGGACCATATGCAGGACTTCATGCTTGTGGAATAGACCTCCCCAACCCCCAGGGCTTTTTCTAAGGACTGTATTTTTCTGTGTCTGTATAGATCTGTTTCTGGAATAAAAGACCATGTCATTTGCTTCCAGTATCTTTAATTTTAAAAACTTTTTTTTTTCTTGAGCTGGCATCTTTGTAGTAGAGGATGACTCTGAACTTCTGATCTTGCTCCTACCTCCCGAACGCTAAGATGACCCTGCTTCGGCAGTTCTAGGCTTCATCCCAAAGCCTGATGTGTGCCTGGCAAGCACTCCACTGACTAGGTTACAGCCGCAACACTGATTGTATAGTATAAGTTTTATTGATAATTCTGAAAATTTTTTACATGGTCTTCAAAGGTGTGGTTCAGAAAAAGCCTACCCATCTGCAGCAGAGCTGTCTGTGTACACAGACTTTGTTCTGTTCGTTTCACCCGAGTTCCAGCCTTTACCTTTTGGCTAAGACCTTGGGAATCCAAGGGCAAAGCAAGCTTTATTTTGTAATTTAAGAATAATGGTGAAAATGCCCCCCAAAGCTTGGTTTTCATTGGTTCTAAACACATGGCTGTGACTAGTTTCTCGACTGTTATACATAAAATCCCAGACACAAAAGATCTTTTCCTCAAAAATAGGCCCGAGAGGACAAAAGAACTGAAGGATAATGTATTTGATTTTTCTAAAAAGTGTATCTACTGTCTAATTAACTTTGTTTCTCAGGCCTTTGGCTATGCTACCAAGTAATTACTTTTATGGCTGGTAAGATGACTACTAAAAACTTAGCATTAATTGCGGTTCCAGAATCGCTTAAACACAGAGAGAGAGAGAGAGAGAGAGAGAGAGAGAGAGAAGAAGAAGAAGAAGAAGGAGGAGGAGGAGGAGGAGGAGGAGGAGGAGGAGGGGGGAGGGAGGGAGGGAGGGAGAGAGAGAGAGAGAGAGAGAAGAAGAAGAAGGAGGAGGAGGAGGAGGAGGAGGAGGGGGGGGAGGGAGGGAGGGAGAGAGAGAGAGAGAGAGAGAGAGAGAGAGAGAGAGAGAGAGAGAGAGAGAAAGAGAGAGAGAGAGACACCTCGGTTATCTTGGTTTCTAATTTTTTTTTTTCTAGCTAGATACCGAGCCAGGTGCTAGGTGACCAGCTGCTTAGTCTCAGGACTGTCCTGGCTTTCACCTCGGCTCTCCAGCCAGGCCTCTGAATACTCTGGCGGTTGGAACATCTATTCCCCCAGACTCGCAGATGCTGCTCTCCCCCCACCGGCTCGGCACAGAACATCATTATCTTTGCTGAGCTTCTGTCTCTATGGCAATAACAGATGGGAAGTGCTGTGGAATTATTCATGTTCACACAGGCAAGCAGTCAAGGAGCGGAGGGTAGGAGGTGGGCGAGGGGCATGACCTGGGAGCATGGAGCCGGGGGCCCGACAGGAGCTGGGGCGGGGGCGGTGAAGGGAGGGAGGGGGACCATTTGTTAGACCTATTGTGGGGAAAAGAAGGGAGAAAAACGTTCGAGCACAGAACTACTCCCAACTGGACAATTGCAAATGTGGACTCAAACATGAGTAACCCCGAAACGTAAAATAAACTAGGTGGGGGAAAAAAAAAGGCACGCGCGGGGGGGAATGGGAGGGGGGACGCGTAGCGCCGCCGAAGCTTGAGTTCCCTAAGTCTGCGCGGTGCTACTCGCCGCGCTATTTCAGTTCCTGAGACTGCGGTAGGGTGGAGAAAAGGGGATTTCTTGACGTTTCGAAATATGACGGACTAGCTCCACAGAGTTGAGTATTCGAGCTGCTTCCTGGGTACGTTGGCTAGGAAGTCCCCCCGTCACCACTACCCGCCCCCCCCCCCCCCCCGCCGGCGGCCCGAGGTGGCAGCCGAAAGTGGTTCTCTTTCCCCACCTCTTACCGTCTCTTGAGGAGAAAAAAAAAAAAGAAAAAGAAAAAGAAAAAAGAAAAGAAAAAGAAAAGCCTGAAAACCCCAACCAAAGCGCTTAGTGAATTAGAACGGGTCACTTGTGGGCTGAGAGCAGCTGGGGCAGCAAGGTCTGTGCCCCCCCCGCGGTGCGGAAACCGCGGCCTCCCCGACGATGGCGGCCGGGTAGACGAGCGGGCGAGGCCACCCCAGCGCGGCCAGGCGGGGCTGAGCGGCGGCAGCTGGCAGGGCGGCCGCGGCGGGAGGCCCCACGGGGGCGAGAGGCCCTGCGACGTCTGCGCGTCGGCCAGGGCAGCGCTGGGGCGGGAGACGGCGGGGGTCGCCGCCTCCGGGCGGGGGCGTCTGCGCGGCAGGCTCAGCCCGGGGGGTCGCGGCGGGGTGCGGCCAGCAGGCCACCTCCGGGGCGGGGCCGGGCGGCCAGCTGCCACCGCGGGCTAGGGGTGGGGGGTGGAGGGGGGGGGACTGGCCGAGGCTGACCTCGGGCACGGCCAGCTGCCGGGGTCGCGCACAGTGCAGCTCGCCGCGCCCTGCCCCCCCTTTCTAACCCTCCCCCCACCCCCAGTCTGCGCGCGGCGGCCAGGGCGCCCCCAGGTCTGGCCTGTCGCCACTCGGCAGCGGGCGTGGCGGGGGCGGCCCCAGACAGCCGGCTGGGCGACTCGAGGAAGGAAGGAGGGGGGAGCGGGGGTGGGGCCGGGGGAACATCCTGTCTGCGCTGGGCACCGCAGACAGCGCCGTGCGCCAGCCGCCCAGACGGCGCGCCGGGCCAGCCTCGCCGGGCGCGCGCGCGGGGGGTGGGGGTGGAGGGGAAGGAGGAGGGTGGAGGGGAGGGCGCGCGCGGGACCGAGGCACCAGGCGCGCGCCCTTGGCGGCGGCCGAAGACGCGCGCGCGCGCGCCGGAGAGGAGCCACAATAGGCCAGACGTCGCGCGCGCCCGAGGGGCTGGCTGGCGCGGGGCCGCGCGGCGCCGCTGGCTTCGTTCCCTCCCCTCCCCTCTCCTCCCCTCCCCCGCCGCCCTCGCTGTCCCCCGGGCGGCCGGAGACGGCGGCGGCGTCTGCGGGAAGCCGTGTCTCCGCAGTGACGTGGGCGGGCCGCGGGGCCGGGTGACGTCAGAGGCTGTGTGTAGCGATGTGTGTGGGGTTCGGAGCGGCGCCGGCACAGCGAAGGCGGCTGGCGAGCGGCGGTGACGGCGGGCACAGGTGCGGCCGCAGGTCGCGGGGGGACGTGAGGGGTGTGCGGCCTCCGGGGACGCTGAGGCGGCGACGGGGGTGATGGGGGGAGGTCACAGACCCCCGCGGGGCTTCTGGGGGCGCGGGGGCCTGAGTGGGGCGTCTGGGGTGCGTGGGGTCCCCGGGCGGGGTCAGGACATAGGGCGCGCGGCGGGGGTGGTCCCCACGGGCGTACAGGCCTCGCGGATCCTGGGACCGGTCGTCTGGGAAGGGATAGCGCTGCACTTGACCCGAGCCGCCGGGACCCGGGAGACCTGGACGCCGGTCATCGCCGCCATCCCCCTGCCGTCTGCGCTCGGCGGGGATGCCTCGGGCTGGCCCTAGATCTGAGCGTCCTGCGATGCGAGCTTCCGGGCTTGGCGCCCAACGTGCGGTCGCCCCTCTGGGTGCCACGGCTCGGGGTGGGTTGAGGGGGGAGGCTCATCCCCGGGGCGCCGAGGTAGCCCCAGAGCACTTCCCGCGGACCGGGCTCGTGGGGGATTTCCACCGGCGGCCCCCGCCGCGGGGCGATGTTGGAAGGGCACTTAGGGTGATCCCAGTCACAGGGGTGGGGGTTGGGAGGACTCCTCCTACTTCCCTCTGCCCTTCTTCACCTCACCAGACGTCCGGAGGGGACCTCTGTTTCCCTCTCCACCCTCTCTCCTTCCCTCTCTCCCTCCTTCGGGTTGGTGGTGGGTGGGTGTCTGCGTGGGCGCAGGATTGTGGGGGCGCCCCTGGTCTAGGGCATGCCTCTTGCCCTTTTCCTTGGCTCGCCTTGGCTGAGGTGTCCCTGTAGTGGCGAAAGTCTCAGTACAGTGGCTGGGGTGCCTTTCGTCTGTAATCCTTTGGGTTTGTGTTAACATACATTGCCGGGAGTTGAGAAGCAAGGGTTTTTTATGTACCGGCTTTTCTTTGCCGTTCTCCCGGGAGGGAAGTGGAAGAGGACTCTTTTTTTTCCCCCACTCTGCCTCCATTTGCATTCTTTGTGAGGTCTGTCTGCCTTGTGCTTTTTTGTCCCGGATTAGTCTTGCTCAAGGATGGAGATTTCCAGGCGAGGAGTCTTACAGCTTTTGGCTTCCATTAAGTAAATTCGCTAACCTTTTAAAGGGAAAGTTTTTTTTTTCCTCTCCTTCATTTCAGAAACATAGTATATATTGACTAGATGAATTAATCCACTTGAGACTAACTTAGTTATATATTGTAGGTATTTTAACATGTATATAGTGGGTTTTTTTGACATCTTAAACTACAGTTTTTTTTTTAATGAGATGAAAAAAAGGGTTCTCTTTTAGTTAAAATGGCATGGTTGAAAAGCCTCCAGAACAGAGTTTTGGCTGTTCCTATTCTAAATTTGGGTACTTTTCCTTGTTTGGAGGGATATTATTTAATGCTTCTGTTATCTGCCTTCTGGACTGCTTCCTATTTAAGTGAGTTTTCTCTTAGATAACTGGTGTTAGACTGAAGGGAATCACCCAAGTGTTACCTTTGGTAAAGTTGAACTGAGTTTTAAGATTAAGAAACTGGTTTTAAACTGACCTTTTGGCCTCTGGAGCAAATTCAAATGTGACTCTTCTCCACCCCTTTCTCCTCTTCCAGATCAATTAAAAGAAGAATGAACTGTAATCCCTGAAGATAACTGGGCAGCCTTCTCATTTAGTGTGTAGTGTGCTTAGTTACAGAAGTTCAGGTGGAGCCAGGCTCTCCTTACTGGTGTGCAGATTTAGACAAGGCTTCAATTTGTCAGCACAGAGCAACTCACCACCATTTTCAGTGAAGATACCTGCTTCATTTTTTTTGGTGTTCTTGGCAAAAATTAAATCCGTTGCATCGTTGTAACTCATGTTTGGGTGTAGTTTTAGGATAGAGTAATGGCATAAACTTGCCATATGCTTTGCTTTAAAAAACAAGCCCACCAAACTCAACTGTTACACCAAACCTTGCTCGTCTTGAATTGAGAAATTAGCTTTATTTTAATACAAATATTCGAAGTGCTCAAGAAAACAAGATTTTCCTCAGAAGTGTGTGCTTATGATTAAATTCTTTATCATTAGAAGCAAACTGAGAAGTTTTGTAGTATTTTCGATTATATCCTAAGGTATAACAAAAACCAAAACAAAGTTGTATAAATCTATTCAGAAAACTCATCCTTGGAAACTAAAGATTTCTAAGTGAGTCCTAAGTATTTGTATACCCTTTTCAAATTAGCATCTGAGCACAACATGCCAATTGCAGACACAGTTATTTAAGATACCAGTGCAGCCATGGAAAACCTACAGGCCAAATTCTCCTTGGTCCAGGGTCCAAATAAAAAGCTGAGTGAGATGGAGGATGATGGCAGTCCTCCTGTGAAAAAGATGATGACGGACATTCATGCCAACGGGAAGACGCTGGCCAAGGTTAAGGAGGAGCACTTGGATGACTATGGCGATGGGGCGGTGGCAGCCGATGGCCAGCGTGCTAAGCGAAGCTGCACTTCCATCCCCGAGACTCTCAACTTAAACCCTAGTCTGAAACACACGCTGGCACAGTTCCATTTAAGTAGTCAGAGCTCCCTGGGTGGACCAGCAGCGTTTTCTGCTCGATATTCCCAAGAAAGCATGTCCCCAACGGTGTTCCTGCCTCTCCCGTCTCCTCAGGTTCTCCCTGGTCCCCTTCTCATTCCTTCCGACAGCTCCACGGAGCTCACTCAGACTGTTCTGGAAGGGGAGTCTATTTCTTGTTTTCAAGTTGGAGGAGAAAAGAGGCTCTGTTTGCCACAAGTCTTAAATTCTGTTCTCCGAGAGTTTTCACTCCAGCAAATCAACACAGTGTGTGATGAACTGTACATCTACTGTTCAAGGTGTACTTCAGACCAGCTTCATATCCTAAAGGTCCTCGGGATACTTCCATTCAACGCCCCGTCCTGTGGGCTCATCACATTGACTGACGCACAAAGACTCTGCAATGCTTTACTGCGGCCGCGAACTTTCCCTCAAAATGGTAGCATACTTCCTGCTAAAAGCTCCTGGGCGCAGTTAAAGGAAACTGGCAGTGCCTTTGAAGTGGAGCATGAATGCCTGGGCAAATGTCAGGGTCTCTTTGCACCCCAGTTTTATGTCCAGCCCGATGCCCCCTGTATCCAGTGTCTGGAATGCTGTGGAATGTTTGCACCCCAGACATTTGTCATGCATTCTCACAGGTCACCTGACAAGAGGACTTGCCACTGGGGCTTTGAGTCGGCCAAGTGGCACTGTTACCTTCACGTGAACCAAAAATACCTAGGGACGCCCGAGGAAAAGAAACTGAAGATAATTTTAGAAGAAATGAAGGAGAAATTTAGCGTGAGAAATGGAAAGAGAACCCAATCAAAGGCAAGTTTATTATTATTTTCTTCTTTTCAAGTAGTGACTCTGAATGCTTGTGATGGTGCCCTAGTTCTGTGTCTGCAGCTTGTATCTGGAAAGTAATGCTTCAACATGTTTCCACCTGTTTGGTTTTTCGTCTGAGAGCAGGGGTTGCTCCCATTTCCCAGGTAAGAGGATGAGCCTCTGAGTCTCTGATGGCTTTTTGTGGTTGGAGGCGCTGTGGCTTCTTTGGTCAGTCTCTTTCACAGGTCCGGCTTCTTGACTTAAGGTGGCTTGCACTTTGCAAGTGATACAGTGACTGGCCAGAACTGCTCTGATGGCAGGCTCAGAACTGCTTTCTGAAGCTATACCAGTGGTCTTTGATTTTTTTTTTTTTAATATATGTGCTTGGAGATTGAGGATTGATCAGTATTCAGTCAAATTAAGACATTGACCTGAGTAATTTGGTAGTAGTAGCCAAGATTTTGTTTTTGATACAAAAGAAAGGAATGCTTTTGAAAACCTGTGATACAGAAGCAGAGTAAAGGTTATTTCAGAGTAATGAAATGTCACTGTAACAAACTGTCCCTAGAGAGAGGTAAACATCACCCCTCCTGCACCATTATCTGCTCCCCTAAGATAATGTCTTCACTCTCGTTAAGATTTTCAATGCCTAGATAAATGACAAAAGTTTGAGGTTTGATGTGGCTATTTTACGTATTTCTCCACTTGGTTTAAAATTAATATGTAATATACCTAGCACAGTTTAAAATGTATTGAGCATTACTTTGGAGATGCTTTTCATGTATAATTTTATTTAATTAACTTTTTAAAAAAGATTTATTTATTATGTATACAATATCTTGCCTGCATTGGGCCCTGCCCACCAGAGGAGGGCACCAGATCTTATCTGTGAGCCACCATGTGGTTGCTGGGAATTGAACTCCAGACCTTCAGAAGAGCTGCCAGTGCTCTTAACCTCAGAGCCATCTCTCCAGTCCCCTATTTAATTAACTTTTATGACAGAAGACTGGCCACATTTTAAGAACTTAAAAGTTTTCCATCATTAATTTTTTTCTCCTTTGAAATATCACTTTCTATTTAATAGAAGGTTTATTAAAAAATTTGGGGTTGTTTGCCGCAGAGTTAGGTAGGCTTAGCTTATAATTTAGTAGTAGATGTTCTGTGCTTAAGATTTGAAGGAACTTGGGTGTCTTCTAAGGCGGACTTGTGGCTAAAGCGCAGCATGGAGATAATTAGACTTTTCCTTAGGGTAGCCTGCTGCTCTGTACACCGAGCTTCCTCACCAGGGGCTATACTAGATGCGCTGCCGTTCAGGGGTGGCGCCAACTGCTCTTAAAGCAGGTTGACTTGATGCTCTTACTTCAGAGTGGGAAACATGCCTACAGCTGGACTTGTGCTGCTGGGCTTCCTGCTCAGACACTGTAGTTGAAAATGAGGGGTGCGCAGGCTGTGGCACGGGTGCACGCCTGTAATCCCAGCACTCAGGAGGCAGAGGCAGGCAGATCTCTGTGAGTCGGAAGACAGCCTGTTCCACAGAGTGAGTCCAGGACAGCTAAGGCGACACAGAGAAACCCTGTCTCGAAACAAAACAAAACACACACAAAAAAAGGAAGAGAAAATGAAGGGTGCCTCTTTTGATACTTGGATCTTGTCCCAGCTCATTAGGGCCACGACCCTTATCTCTCTGACGGTGGCTGGATTATTTGCCAGAGGCTCCTGCTTTGGTGGTCTTGGCTCTTGGCAGGCATTCTTAGAACCATCTGCTCTGTGCCTGGGCGGAGCCCATCTGAGAAGTGCGCTGACTGGTTTCAAAATAGAGATTTATTGAAAGGGAATTGAGAGTGCCCTGCGCTTGTGAGATACAGTAATAGAGACACATTCTCAGTTTGATTTTTGGGAAGGTTTTGAAGCAGGGCTGACCTCCTCCTTTAGAGTTTGCTGGAGGCTTTGTGCTGTGTTGTCTCCAGTTGTATGTGAACTGGAGGAAGTTAGGGGAATGTAAGACAGTTTCCAGCCAAGCCTGTTAGGAAAAAAATTGGAGTTTATATTCATCACATAACTTAAGCAGTTTTAAAAATGCTGCTCCCACTGGGTGTGGTGGTGTATGCCTGTAACCCCCAGTACTGGGGAGGCAGAGGCAGGCAGATCTTTGGTTTAGAGGCCAGCGTGGTCTCCAAAGGGAGTCCAGGACAGCCAAGGCTACACAGAGAAACCCTGTCTCGAAAAACAAAAACACTGTCCTTGCACATTTTAACATTTCCTCTAAACATGGAGAGGTAGGGTTTTTTGTTTTTTGTCTTTTCTTTTTCTGAGATGGGGTTTTTCTGTGTAGCCTTGGCTGTCCTGGGCTCACTTTGTAGACCAGGCTGACCTGGTTGAATTTACAGAGATCCACCTGCCTCTTCCTCCTGAGTGCTGAGATTACAGGCGTGTGTCACTGCACCCAGCCAGAGGTAGATTTTTAAGGGTCCGTGAGGGAAGTGACTTTGGCGATTTCCTCCTGTCAGGTATGCCGTATGCCTGGCTGTGGCTGGTGGAATGAGTTGAAGGTAGGTCTTCTGACTTCTCTCTCTTCAAGGCTAGAACTTGTCCCTGAAGCAACAGAAGTTGCATCTGAGGAATAAAATAGCATTAGCGCTTAGTTTAGCATAATGGCTCTTAAATTCTTTACTGACTGCCCCAAACTAAAGTATTTAGAGGGGGAAGTAGCCTTTCGGTTGGAGGAGATATTTTTCAAGGCGATCAGAGACTCAGGAGATTTTAGCTGTTGGGTGTCAGATAAACAAAATTGATGAGGAAACTCATTTTATAAATCAAGCCAGACTTTGGTTAACCCAAAGACTGGGGCTGAATTTTTTGTTTGTTTGTTTGTTTGAGACAGAGTTTCTCTGTGTAGCCTTGGCTGTTCTGGACTCCCTTTGTAGACCAGGCTGGCCTCGAACTCATATCAATCTGCCGGCCTCTGCCTCCCAAGTGTTGGGATTCAAGGTGTGCGCCACCATGCCTGGCCTGTGCTGAATATTTTAACCTTCTAAATGAAGGAGATTATATGTAGTGGGATCAGTGTGATTTGATATGGTTTATGTAGTCACAATACTGGAAATACCCAGTTTTGGTTTAAAATAAAAAGCAACCTGAAAATGTAGGCAATTGTTAGAAATGTAGCTACTTTTTTTTTTTTTTTTAGATTTCTTAAAGATTTTTTAGATTTTTTTTAAAGATTTCTTTATTTATTATGTATACAATATCCTGCCTGCAAGCCAGAAGAGGACACCAGATCTCATTATAGATGGTTGTGAGCCACCATGTGGTTGCTGGGAATTGAACTCATGACCTTTGGAGGAGCAGTCGGTGCTGTTAACCTCTGAGCCATCTCTCCAGCCCCGTAGCTACTTATTTTTATTTGTTTATTTATAATAGCTTATTCATATCGTATGCATTGGTGTTTTGTGTCCCTGTGTGAGGGTGTTGGTTCCGGGGAAACTCGAGTTACAGACAGTTGTGAGCTGCCATGTGGGTGCTAGGAATTGAAAGTGGGCCTCTTGAAGAGTGAGCACTGGCGTGTCCCTGGGGTGTAACAGCTGGGCCGTCTCCCCAGCACCTGTGGCAACTTATTTTAAAGAACAGAAATTCTGTTAGTGATGACCAACAAGCTATTTATATGCATAGCTAATATATTTAATTTGCCTACTTCACTATATTTACGTTCTAGGAATAACTGGGGTAAGGTTAAGTGTTCTTAGGTGAGAACTGAGTTTATTCTTTGTGGAGACTAAGCTATTTTGGGTCCTTTCGTAGGTCATCAGACATACTCACGATGGGCCTGGGATGCAGCGCGGTTGGTAGAGCTCGCCTAGCCTGCACAAAGCCCTGGGTTTTATCCCTAGCACTGCATAAAACATGGGTGCTATGAGCCTGTGGTCTTGTGTTTGGGGAATGGAAGTGGATGGTCATCCTTGGCTACGTACAGAGACTGAGGGCAGCTTGGGCTACATGAGACCGTATCTAAACTACAGAACAAAACAAACCCCATAGTTTTAGATTTGCTAGGGTTGCCCTATAGAATGGGTATTTCCAGACTCCTTGGTTATATTTTTGTGTGCTTTTTATTTAGAAAAATGGTTGTTGTGGTTTAGAATGCTTAAATAATCTGCAAAAATACTGTTTTCCTTATTCTTTTTCACCTTGCTGGTAAGGCATTCAGCCAGATAAGAGTCCGAGTGGCTGAGTTTCTGCCGATAGGACAGGGCTAAGCAGGTACAGCATGGGCCGGTGAGCCTGAGGGCCAGTGCTTAGCGTTATCTTCAAGCATGTTAGAAGAGGCCATTTATACTTAGCTGATAACAAAATTGTTGGTCACTGTAACACAGGACTGACTATTCCTAATTCCCTAAGTTAGGGATGGGCTGCCAGGCCAGAGAGAGACAGCTCAGCACTTAAGAGTACTGGTTGCTTCTGCCAAGGACTCAGCTTTGGCTCCCAGCACCCACATGGTGCTCACAGCCGTCTGCATCTGCCGCTCCAGGGATCTAAAGCCCTCTTCTGGCCTGAAGGCCACAGGCACATACATATGCTCAAGTAAACACTCAGACACAAAAAGTTCTTCAGAAAAAGAAAAGGCGTGGGTGGCTTTCTAACCTTGAGACTGTCTAGTCAATACAGTAGTAAGTTATACGGTGTACAGTGAAGGGAACGCTGGCGTTTAGGTGACCTGTGACGCAGCTGTCCCTAAGATAAACAACTTAGAAATACTCTGTCCTAGTTGGTAGAGAGCTTAGCTTAGCTGAGCTTGTGTTAGCCCTGGCTTGAACCTCAGTTCACGCCTCCCTTCCTCCCAAATTAACCAGTTCACTCCCTTCAGTTTTATTTCTGCAGTGATGACAGGTTTCTCCTTCCTGGCTAGGAACCGTGCTGCTGCTCATAGTCCTCATGATGAAGCAAATGCTTTTAAGTATTTGGTGGTGGTAATAATAATTACTATTATTACTACTTAATTAATAGTTATTAATTAAAATAGTAATTATTATTATTAGTTGTTATGGGGTCAAATCCAAGGTTTCTCTGTGTACACAAGGCTGGCCTCAGAGATTCACCTGCCTCTGCCTCCTACGTGCTGGCACTAAACTCAGGCTACCACAGCCCAGCAGGCTTTTTTCTTTTTTCTTTTTTTAATAATGGTTTAACCTTTTAAAATGTATATAGTTTATGTATATACAACTTAGTATACTTATCAGATGAGAGAATGAATGTGAAAGCATTTTGGTGAAAGCCTTTTGAATAGAACTGTCAGATGGTATTGAATGCTTACTGAAATACTACTATGTACATGGAATTCCTCCCCCGCCCACATAGGAAACGTTTTAGAATTAGTTGCACCGTTAGGCTGCAACCCAGGCGGTGTGTGCACTGGATCCCTCGGAGGTGCCGGCCATTTCCACTCTGCCGAGAGCGCTGTGCGGTTTCGGATGATGGGGCCCAGCACTTTGTTGGTACACCATTTGATGATGGGTCCTGAAGGGTGTTTGTAGTGATTGCGTCTCTGGTTTTTTTCTTTTAAGAGTAGAAGTTACTTGGTTTTATTGTCAAGTTTCAGAATGCTTTAGAAATAGTTATGTTTTAATAAATATGTGACATTAATTTTTTTTTATCTAAAATGGAATTGTTAGATATTGATTCTTTTTATTTTGAGTTCCTTTTCAAACTTTGCATCTGTGTACTCTTTTTTTTCATGAGGGGCTCCATGAGAGAAGCAAGCCCTAAAGAAAATGCTTGGGGAGATGGCTTTGCAGTTCCCCCAAGAACAGGCGAGGCGGACCACTGCAGCCCTCACATACAATGAGTATCGTGACGCTTTTAACTCTCCTCATGACCAGGTTGGGAGCGGTCAGAAGGATCATGAAGTCACTCAGCAGGTCACTGGCATTAAGTAAAATAGAATAGATGCAATATAGAATAAAATAGAAAAGTGAGGCCCAGTAAGACAAACTTTCTTTTTGTATTGATAGTGAACATTCTTTGAAGACCCAAATTAGACCATAGGTTTTTTGTTTTTTGTTTTTCGGAGACAAGGTTTCTCTGTGTAGCCTTGGTTGTCCTGGACTCACTTTGAAGACCAGGCTGGCCTCGAACTCACAGCGATCCGCCTGCCTCTGCCTCCCGAGTGCTGGGATTAAAGGCGTGCGCCACCACTCAGCGCCAGACCATAGTTTTTAAATGCGTGTTTCCAAATAAGATAAAAAAAGAAAGCCTTACATTCATTTATTTATTTGTAATTTGAAAAGAACGGGGCGGGGATGACACACAGATGGAGTACTAATAATGTCTGCAGGTGGAATACAGCGATACTAATAACAGCAGAGGTAAATGGCCTAACACCCCAATTAATGACCGCATTTACTAGGATAGCACAATTATATGTTGCCTAAGAGAAAACCACTCCAGATACAGGATCAATAAAGCATGGGAAAAAATGGCACCTCTGAAATCTTACATATATGTATATGTGTGCATATATATTATTTATATTTATTTATTATATATATAAAATGAGTTGAGGAACTGTTTTTAAAAAACATTTACTATTCTTGCATGGGACCCAGGTTTGGTTCTCTGTAGATGGTGATTTTCAGCCAGTTCCATAGGACCTGTTACCCCCTTTGCCCTTCTGGAATGCATCCATACATGCAGAAAGTGTTAGACTTACATGTTAAATACCTCGACACATGTTTTAGTGAAAGTACGCTTATGGCATTGAGATTGCTGGTTTTTCTAGTTGCCTTGAGCTGGCAGGGTCATCTGAAGGAGTCTGGGTTGGGATTACCTCAGTGAGATTGGCCTGTGGCTTGTCTTTGGGGCATTTTCTTTATTACTGATTGATGTAGGAGGGCTGCCCCCTGGGCACATGTTCCTGTTTTGTAGACACAAGCAAAATAAGCAAACCTGAAGTCAGCTTTCACCCATTGAGTCCACTGCACTTCCTGCTTGAGATGCCGTCCTGCTGTCCTTCAGTGATGGACTGTGACAGGGAAGTGAAAGTCACAGAAACCTCCCCCTCCCCACTTGTTATTGCTCAGTGTTTTGTCACTGTGACAGAGAGCACACCAGAGCCCTGCTTGGTCTAAGTCTGAGGGTGTAGCCCAGTGGCTGGATGCTTGGCTCGAGTGTACAAGGCTCTGGGCTCTGATCCCAGCAGCACATTGATGTTTGTAGTTTGTTATGTAAACTACATAATAGAAAAAATGGCAGTATAAAATGTATTTAATTTATTTTCTTAATTTCGTTGCTAATTCCTCGACAAGGGTTTTATCATTTCCAGTTGCAAAGGGAGCGCTATACTACCAACTTCACATGAAGTTGAAGATAGTAACTATTTATTATAAGAAGTGTGGCCTTTGCTTGCCATGTGGGCCTTCTGAGGCATGTGGAGAGTTTGGTCTGTCAGTGTGAGCAGCAGGCACTGATTTCAGGCCCAGGGATCCATGGGATCAGCTCCTGATGCGTTAGCGCAGGTGCTTAGATCATAGTGCCTCAGTTTTGCATTAGGTTAATTAATTCTCAATACGTGCAGCATACACCTAAGCCCGAAAAGCTCCTAAGTAGCTTTGCTGCCATGTAACACTAGTTCATTTCAGTTGCTGACACACTCATTCACAATTTGCTGGGCACTCTGAGGAAAGCGGACACCATCTGAGGGATTGGGTTTCTTCCAGTGAAAGTGGTTGGCGGCTACTGGGTAAGAGGTGCTTTGTATACATACTCTGCCATCATTTATTGACCACTCGCTCGAATGTCTCAGTGTTACATAGTAAAAAGACCCAGAGTGGAACATCACTTCAGACAAAGGGAGGTATCTAGGTAGTGACGTCAGGGTTATCTAGTGGTGACCTTGATAAGGTTGCTGATGACGTAGCTGAACTGTCAGGGAGTAATGTGTGTTATGTCTTGGTTCTTACTTCCGCGCTCTCTTGAGCCTGGTAAGCTTCCCAACTGGTGTACTGTACCGTCTTTGAACACAAGAGTTTAAAAATGGTTATTATTTGTAGCACTTTTAGCCTTTGCTTAATGTGTGTGGGTGTTTTGTCTGAATGTATGTATGGCTTTATATCACTTGCCTGCCTGGTGCCTGCAGAGAGACCAACAGAGGGTGTCAAATCCACTGAAACTGAACTTTTCAGATAGTTGTGGGTTTGGGAGTTGAACCTGGTTCCTCTGTAAGAGAAGCCACAGTTCTCTTAACCACTCAGCCATCGTTTTACCCCCTTTTAAAAAAAAAATTTCTGCTTTTAAACAATTTTTTTTTTGGACGGGGTCAGTGAGATGATCGTGGTAAAGGCATTTGCCGTAGCATCTGATGACAAGTTGCACATGGTGGAAGAAAAGAGCCGTCTCATGAAAATTGTCCTTTTGAAGATACACACACACTCTCAACTTATGAACACATAGTTTTACACTCTCCCTAACTGTAAAAACATTAAAATTAAAAAAAAAATGTCTAGTTTTGATTTTGATTGGGGATTTGGCAGTCCTGCCAGCATTTTAAAACATTATCCTGTTTATTTTAGATAATTGGTGTTTGTCACTACAAATTAAATAATATACTGTTAATCCAAAATTATTATTAGAAACGAGCATACCTCTTAAAAGCCAAGTTTATTCTTGAGTGTAAGTCTGGCATTCATAAGAGTGTCAGTGCAGTTTGTAGTACTTGAATACAAATAGCTTTGAACAGGTGGACATGCTTTTGTATTTAAAGTGGCACCAAAAATCCTTTTTAAAAAAATGCAGTCAAGTTCCCTAAACCATGTCATTATCAAATTGGTAAGCTGTGTCACCAAAACCAATAGTTACTAACAGGATATCTGATTATGCAAGGCTGTGTGTAGGAAGTACCAGAGTTAAGATGTAGGAATTTAGGAACACTTTGACATTTTCCCCTAAGTTTAATTTATTAAAAAGAACTTACTGGGCCTGGAGAGATGGCTCAGTGGATAAGGAAGCGGTCCTGAGTTCAATTCCCAGCAACCAGTGTATTCTGATGCCCTCTTCTGGCGTCCAGGTGTACTTGCAGATAGATCACTCATACATAAAATAAATAAGTAAAATCTTTTTAAAAAAATTACCTTACTGAGCCCAGTGTGGTGGTGGAACACGCTTTTAATCCCAGCACTCGGGAGGTAGAGGCAGGCAGATAGCTGTGAGTTCAAGTCCAGCCTAGTCTACAAAGTGAGTCCAGGACAGCCAGGGCTGTTACAGCAAGAAATCCTGTCTTGAAGAAGCAAAGAAGCCAGGTGTGGTGGTGCATACCTTTAATCCCAGCATTTGGGAGGCAGAGACAGGCTGATCACTCTGAGTTCGAGGCCAGCCTGGTCTACAAAGCAAGTCCAGGACAGCCAAGGCTAACACATAGAGACCCTGTCTCAACCACCCCCACCCCCACCCCCCCCCAAAAAAAAAAGGAAAATGAGCTTATCGTACATTTTGGGATCCTTTAAATTTTGCTCTCATAAATGTTATTTTGGTTCAGTAGAAAAAGAACCTTTGACTGAAATACTGTATCTGAAACTTTGCTTGTGTGTGAAAGGGTGCCATCTGTTCATTTTGAGGTAGGTGATCCAGCAGTAGGGACACTTAAAATAGTAAGACTCTGCCTTAAAGAATCTTCTCTACTTGCCACGGGATTGAGAGCATATTGTCTTAATGCTTAGTACACAGCGGAGTAAACAGTCGCATTGAGTGGTAAGGTAAAAGGCAGAAGATGCTCCCATTTTGATAATTTGTATTTCTGATCAGGAGCATGACTGCTGTACCAGTCATTTTCTAAAAACCCAATTTGTGTGTTGACGCGAATGTAGGCTTAGAAGAGAAAATCAGGCATGTCTGTGAATGTTGTATTCTGTAACATATGCTTAATTGTTCTTAGCATGTAGTTAGTTAACTTGCTAGACGTGCGTTTCTGGCCTGTGCAGCATTCTAGGAACAGTGAACTTGCAGCAGCTATCACCGTTGGCATTGTGCATTTCCCTGGGAGTTGTGCTAATTTGTACGTCTGAGGAAATGCGGCCAAACACTCGCAGCTTCCCTTGTGCTTCATAGGAGAGAGATGCCAAATGTGGCGGCATCTGAGTTTCACAGTAGCCAGTAACCGTGTACTGCACTCCCTCCCTCCTTTGTCTCCTCCTCTGCTCCTTCCTGGTGCTGGTGACTGAACCTCACACACGCTAGGCGAATACAAAGTAAGCATGCTCTTGGCCTCAAGTTACTGTTCAGAGGCTGGCTAGCCCTTGCCTGGGTTGAAGAGGGAATTTTGACATTGGCTAGGGACAAAACTAGCTAACTGCTGAGTTTTCTAGTTAGCGCCAGTCATCTGCTGGCCAGTCCACAGTTAGCTGAGGGAGCCTCAATTGGGCTATTGCCCAGATCAGATTGGCCTGCGTGTGACCTGTCTGTAGGGCATTTTCCTGATGGCTGATTGATGTAGAAGGACTCATCCCATGATAGACAGTATCAGCCATAGGTGTCTTGGACTATATGAAAAAGCTAGCTGATAGCCTGGTGCTTGGCACAGACCTGTATAATGCCAGCACTCGGGGAGGCAGGCGTATGTAGATCTCTTGAGTTCACGGCCAGCCTGGACAGCCAAGGCTACACAGAGAAGCCCTGGCTTGACCCCCCCCCCCAAAAAAAAAAGAAAGAAAGGAGGAGAAGCAAGGATGAGTAGAAGCCAGGAACACGGCAGTAAGCAGCCTTTTCCATGGCTGTTTGGCTTGGTTGCTGCCTCAAGTTCCTGACTTGGCTTGGATGGTTACCTGCTTTTGGTCATGGTATTGATCATAGCAACAGACAGCTAACTAGAGCATGAGGTTTGCTCAGGACCTGCGCTCTGTGACTCTGTTTGACTGGTGTGAGGATAGGAAATAAAAATTAGAAATTGAGAAGGATGAATGCTTAACTAAACAAATGCAGCTACTTACGACGATGTTTCAAATTTAGAGAAACGGCTGAAATAAACCAGGCATGGTGACTCAAGCCTTTAGTCTTAGTACTTGGGAGACAAAGGCAGGTAGATCTCTTGAGTTCAAGGCCAGTGGGAACTGCACAATGATACATTTGAGACGTTGTCTTAAAATTTTTTTTAAAAGCCATACTGTGCTTGGACTATGAATAAAAGTCAAACTAGAGTTTAGAAATGGATTTAATGACTAAATGTATTCTAAGTCTAAGTTTTGAAAACTTCTTGCAAGCTATTCTGAAGATTTCAGAATGGAGTATCCATAGTGGGTAGACCTTTTTAATGTGTGGTTCGTTCACCTTAGTGAGTTTAATTTTTAAAAGTCTGAAAATGATTTATTAGGCATAATATATCTAGAATTGTTTAAGGTATAAGACCAATTGAAGAGTTTTATTTTTAAGTGAATTTAACCAAAAACATTTCACTTAATTCAAGATAATCTTAGATGTCCTTGGGTTGTTAGACTAATATGCTGGTGTTTATCAACATGCCGTCTAACCAAATGGAGCTAGAGTGCAAAGTATTCTGCTTATTAAGGCACTCTCTTGAGCACCACTATTTTAAAGAAGTAAGGTTTTGGGGGAAATGTGCCATTTGGGTCTTTTTATAGTTTTTAAGGTTTTTTCCCCTTGTGTATGAGTGTTTTGCTTGCATATATATATATATGTGTGTATAAACTACGTATGTGCTTGGTACCCTTGGAGGGCAGAAGAGGGTGTTGTGGATCCCTGAGACACAGAGTTACAGACAGTTCTGAGCTTCCATATGGCTCCTGGGAATTGAACCTGGGTCCACTTCAGGAGCAGCCAGTTCTCTTAACCACTGAGCCACCTGTCAGACCCCTAAAAATGTAAACATTTAAAACAAATTTAAGTGTTTCAAATAAGTTTAGATCTAAGTAGTATACAGAATATGATTTGATGATGTCATCTGGATTCAAGACTTAAGTTCCAGTTACCATAGTAACTCAAAATTACTGTGTTAGTCAGACACAATTGAAATGTAATAGAGGACTTGTCCTGGCCTGTGCTAACACCCGCAGACCTCAGATTGCCTTGCTCTGCCTCAGTTTTTATGATTATATTTTGTAATTCTATTTTCTTGCAAGCTATCAGCTGTCTGTGAACATTTTTCGTTTAGTATTTGTTGCTAGAAGTAAGTTCTCTTTACTCTGCTGTAGGCTGAGAGATGGTAAGCAGCTGATTGGGTTACTTTGTAATTAAGTGGTTGAGTTTGCCAGGTTCTGAAGAGTACATCAGCATTGTGGTACTTAGTGAATCTCACAGCTGTCTTATCAGCTTTGGGAAGCCTTCAGAACTCCTCTTTCCCCTCAGTAACGTTCCTTTCCCCACTCTTCTACAGACAGAGCTGCCGTCAGGAATGGAATTGCCATCATGGTATCCCGTTATAAAACAGGAAGGTGGCCATGTTTCTCAGCCGCATTCGTTTTTACACCCCAGGTAAGTGAGAGCGTTCGTTCGTTTGCTTGTTTATTCCTTGCTTGCTTGGATTGTTCGTTGTGCTAGGTACAGTTCTAGCAATTAAAACTTAACCCGCTTACCTGTTGCTTTTCCTTGTTAATTACTTTTGAAGATTCAGAATTGTTTTAGACAGGCACACTGGATCAAACACAGTTTTTTCTTGTTTTTCACCAGAGAGAAGTTGTTTAGCTATTTTATTTGAAAAAAAAAATCGGAGTCTAAATAAAATGAACTGTAAATTGTATTAAATATTTGTGATAATCTTTATTATGTGTTTGTTGGCATACGGTTATTGTATAATTCAAATGCTGATTTCTGTACCTCCCATATCTGGTTGCAGTCCTTGTTCTCAGAATCTCCTGTCTCAATGCTGTATAAACTCTGTTCCCAATTGTCCCCTGGTATGTCAATAAACCAGCTTACAGCCAATCGCTGAGCAGGGGAAAGAATAGGGTTGGACTTCCTGCCAGGCAGGGGAGGAGGAGTTAGAAGAGGAAGTAGGAGATTCAGCCATAGGCAGAGAAAGGTGCAGGGGTGATGAAGAAGATTCAGCTGCAGCAGAGAAAGAACTAAAAAGCAAGTACCTTGGAGATTTTGGCAAAGATGGAATCAGGATAACATAAAGGGTTAGAACAGACTTAAACTGCTCAAGATTTGTTGTAAAGCCTTATAAAAAATATAAAAGTCTCAATTATTTGTGTGATAGCCAGGTTGAGAGAAACTAAGAAACAAACACAGTTTTATAAAAATAACCTTCAACATTTGTTTCTTTAGAAATATAAAATTTCTACTTTGAAGTAGAAATGGAAAGCCTCGGTTTCTTTTATTTACCTTAAGAAGGGTAGATTGACTCTTCAAGAGTTGAGTGTGTTACTTTGCTTTTTGTTTTGTTGGTGGATTTTTGTTTGGTTGAGTTTTTTTTGTTTGTTATTGAGAAAAGGTTTCTCTGTGTAACAGACCTGGCTGTCCTGGACTCACTCTGTAGACCAGGCTGGCCTCAAACTCACAGAGATGCACCTGTCTCTGCCTTCCAAGTGCTGGGATTACAGGTGTGCACCACTGCACTTAGCTGTGTTTTGTTTTTGTTTGTTTGTTTGTTTGAAAATGGTTCTCACTAGGTAACCCTGGCTGGCCTCCTTAGGTAGTCCAAGTTGGCCTCAACTCCCAGTTCTACCTGCCTCTGCTTGCTGAGTGCTGAGATTAAAGGTGTGTGCCCTTGCACCTAGCCTTACTTTGATAATTTTAAAAGCAAATGATTTTGAAACTTGGAGATTTTGTAACGACATCCTTAATAATTGTTTATATTTCAATAAACGTACATCCCAGCTGTCAGTCTTAGCCTTTAATTTACACATTGGATACAATTACCATCGTACAGTTTCTTTCTTTCTTTCTTTTTTTTTTAAGATTTATTTATTTTATATATATGAGTGCTCTATCTGGATGTACACCTGCTTGCCAGAAGAGGGCCTCAGATCACATTATAGATGGTTGTGAGCCACCCAGACAGTGCTTTTAACTGCTGAGCCATCTCTCTCTTTCTAAATAAGTCTTTGGGCACTATTAAACCCATGAGAGATTCAGTTTGCTTAATTTTTAAGCAACATACCAAGTATTCAGAACTAGAGGTAAAGAATAGTAGCATAGAGCCGGGCGTGGTGGCGCACGCCTTTAATCCCAGCACTCAGGAGGCAGAGGTAGGTGGATCGCTGTGAGTTCGAGGCCAGCCTGGTCTACAAAGTGAGTCCAGGACAGCCAAGGCCACACAGAGAAACCCTGTCTCGAAAAACAAAAACAAACAAACAAACAAACAAAAAAGAATAATAGCATAGGTATCCCACACAAAGAAAGTGAGGTGTCTGGCCTTTGTGCCTGCACTTGTGTTACTTTTCCTCCTAATGGGTCAGATCATCCAGCCTTGATATGATAGTTTGTGCCTACTATTTTATTTTATTTTGGTTTTTTGAGACAGGTTTTCTCTGTATAGCCTCGCCAGTCCTGGACTCACTTTGTAGACCAGGCTGGCCTTGAACTCACAGCGATCTGCCTGCCTCTGCCTCCCGAGTGCTGGTGTCCCACCATGCCTGGCCTTAGTTACTTGTGTTTTGAGTGAGTCTTTCACTATATAGCCCAGGGAAGCAGGCCTGAAATTCACCCTGTTGCCCAGGCTAACTTTGAACTTGTGGCAGTCCTCCTGTTTGAGCATCTTAGGTCTTGGATTATAAATGTGAGGTACCATGTGGTTTTTGCTGTCCTTAAGTGCTGACTTTTTTCTCAGAATTCTTTCTGTGCCCTGTATTCTTTGTATTTTTACATTGATTCTAGTAGCTGAGAATTGAGGTTATAGAAAGATGCCACATCTTAATTTATACTTTCGCATGATGTGTAATATGTGCTCTGTTTTACCTCTGTTTTCAGCTATTACTTGTACATGTGTGATAAAGTGGTTGCACCGAATGTGTCACTCACATCTGCTGTACCCCAGTCTAAAGAGGTCACCAAGACAGAGACAAGTAAGTCCACCTCCAAACAGTCAGGAAAGCCTCATGATAGTAGTAAACATCAGAACACAGTGTCTTACCCAGACGTCTCACTTGAGGAACAGGAGAAAATGGATTTAAAAACAAGTAGAGAATTGTACAGTTGTGTAGGTAAGTATTCAGAAGTTATATGTTTAAAATCAGCTAGTTAAGAAACACATTTACTCCGTATTTAAAGACCTTTTTTGTTTAAGGCAATCTCCCCCCATATAACCACAGGTGTTAACAGTTCTAACTTTAAAAACTCAGGGTGGTTTCTTTGCACCTCAGTTGTGAGCTTTCTAGCATGGTGGCAGCTGCTGAGAGAGAATGACTGCCTTTTCCCTTCCTCTTTGTGTTGGTAAAATTGCCTGTCGGTTCCTTCCTTTTCTCACTCACTTTTTGTGAACCGACATGCCTTTTACCTCATGTTAATATACTTAACATTGATTTTTTTTAAACATTTATTTATTTTATTTATTGCATATGAGTGATCTATCTGCAGAAGAGGGTATCAGATCACAATATAGATGGTTGTGAGCCACCATGTGGTTGCTGGGAATTGAACTCAGGACCTCTGGAAGAGCAGGCGGGCTCTTAACCACTGAGCCATCTCTCCAGCCCTTAACATTGATTTTTATTAGACATGATTTGCCATTCTGACAATTTCCTTTTTACTTTCTTGTTGGTGAAGTTGCAATTTTCATGCAGTTCAGTTTGTGTAATTTGTTTTCTCACCTCAGTTGCCATGCCTAAGAAAGCCCTGTGTAGTTCAAGACCAGGAAGATTTAGTTCTTTGAGCCTTTACAGTTAGTTCTTTATCTCATAATGAGGTCATGTTGAATTAATAATTATATGCTTATGGGGAGTCCCACTTTGTTTATTTGCATGTTGTTATTGCTGCTCATTTGTTGAAAAAAAATTTCTTTCCTGATTGTATTGTCTTGGCACTATAATAACAGCAATTGATGAAGGTTTGTGAGACAAAATCCTTGCTGTAGCCAGGCTGCTCTTGAGCTTTGACGACATCCGCTTCCTGTGTGTCAGGATCACGGGTGTAGTCACCTGTCACTCCTGGCTTGGACTCCTGAGGTTTCTTTTGTTAACTTTTTAAGTTACATACAGAGTAATAGGCTTCATTATTACGTGTTTATACATACATATCCTTATGCTTTGCTAAAAAATAAGGAATGCGTCACAAGTTAGCATGTCATCTGTGCTCAGAGGCCATGTCTAATGTTGAATTATTCCACTTTTACCATATGTACTATTCAAGTGAGCACATGGGCTCTGAGGTGGTTTTTTTTTTTTTTTGCTTATTTAAATGTCTAGTCTTATGTCGGCACCACAGTTTCATTGTGTGTGTGTGTGTGTGTGTGTGTGTGTGTGACTGCATATGTAGTTTATAGGACAGCTGTGGGTCTTGTTTGTCCCCTCACACCGTGAGGCATAGTCTTTTTGTCATTTGTCTCTTGAGCTGCTGGAATTTGGGTGTTATCTGCCTTTCATTAGGCTCAGGAAGACTGGGACTACAAGTGTGTGCTCCTGCTCAATGCTTTACACGTGTTTTGAGGGTTCAAACACAGGTCTTCTCACTAACATGGCGAACACATTACCAGCCCCACATAGTGATTTCTGTAGCTTGTAGGAAGATTTGAAGTTGGTAGTTGTGAGTCCTCTTAACTTTATTACTCTTTTTCTAGGTTGTTTTAGGTATTTTGAATTTCTCACATTTCAGTGTGAATTTTAGAATGACCTCCTGAATTTTTGCAAAAATAGGCTCTGGGGTTTTGATGTGGATGGAGTAGGTTAAGTCTTTAGCCCATGAGCATGGAATATCATTTCCTGTCTTCATGTCTTAGGGTTTTTTTTGTAATTTTCGTTGTATGCACCTGGCTCTACTTTTATTCATTTTCTTCCCTAAGTATTTTATTGCTTTTGATTGGATTTACAAATAGACTTTAAAAAAATGTCACATAAATTGTTCCAGTGACTTTTTACCAGTTGGTATTAATGGTTTTTTTCCTTTCTTTCTTTCTTTCTTTCTTTCTTTCTTTCTTTCTTTCTTTCTTTCTTTCTTTTTTATCTAAAGAACCATCAATGTCAAATAATTCTACAAGTAAAAAGAAATCTGAGCCTACTGTTAGCAACTTAGTAAGAGACATGAGCAAGCGCGATGCCGAACCTTCCTCTCCACTTCTGGTCAGAGATGTGACTTGTGAAGACGACAAGGGAAAAATTATGGAAGATGTGATGAGAACCTACGTCAGCCAGCAGGAGAAGCTGAATTCAATCCTGCAAAAGAAGCAGCAGCTGCAGATGGTGAGCTGTCCTAACAATTAGTCCTTGTTTTCTGAGACACGTCTCTGTATGTAGCTCTGGCTGCCCCGGAACTCACAGAGGCCCACCTGCCGATGCCTCCCGCGTGCTGACAGTAAAGGTGTGCACCCCCGCTGCCCGGCTAGGCACAGTCATTGTTGGGGCGCCTTTTCATATACGAGTCAGAGTGCAATGCTGCAGATGGACTCAGGGCGGGTCAGCTTTACATGAGGAAGAAAGAGGTCTTGTGATGGTTACTGCTGTGTAGACATGGTACCATCGCTTGCATACCTTGAGACTTACTGCTTCCTAATGGTGTGGAAATTAAGACTTCTCACTCTGTGTTACAGGAAGTGGAGATGCTGAGCAGCTCAAAGGCGATGAAGGAGCTCACGGAGGAGCAGCAGAATCTGCAGAAAGAGCTTGAGTCTTTGCAGAGTGAGCACGCTCAGAGGATGGAGGAGTTTTATGTTGAGCAGAGAGACTTAGAGAGAAAGCTGGAGCAGGTGATGAGACAGCAGTGTGCCTGTGACTCAACCCGGGAGGAGGACAAAGAGGCTGAGTATGCGGCACAGGTGAGAGCGGGCCGGCCTTTCAGCGTGACTTTGTGTGGTCGGGCTAGGCTCCAGAGTGGAAAATTGTTTTAAGCACAGCTTTTATTCTCCACTAAGGCAGTGTTTCTCGCCCCCTCCCTTCCTCTATTTTCCCCTCCCCTCCTGCTCCCCACTTTAATCTTTTTTATGGTAATAGGATGGGAGGATATCAGTGTGTATGGTCCTGGCTGGCCTCAATACTCCCAGATCTGCCTGCCTCCCAGGTGCTGGGATTAAAGGTGTGTGCTGCCACGCCTGGCTCCAAGAAAAAAATTTCCTTCCCCCGAGACAGGGTTTCTCTGTGTAGCCTTGACTGTCTTGGGCTCGCTTTGTAGACCAGGCTGGCCTCGAACCTACAAAGATTCACCTGCCTCTGCCTCCCGAGTGCGCCACCAATGCCTGGCAAGATTTTCTTTAAACTTTATTATTTTCTATTTTAATTGAGACTCTGTAATTTAGTTACCTAATTACTTAATGTCTAGTATAAAAATGTCTTTGTGTATAAAATGTTGCATCTTTTTGGGCTAGAAAATGTAGCTGAGTGGTAAAGTACCTGCTTAACCTGCATAGGACCCTGCGTTTAATCTCTAGCACTATCTAAATTAATAAACAAATAAATAGAATAGTTTTTCATTATTTTGATATAGTAAGATGAGCTTTTCTTCCAAATTAGCAATTCTGAACTATTGCCTACTATGTTTGGAAGTGCTGGGGGCAAACATAAGTAACTCTGTGTTACTCTTATCACAAATATGGGCAGATGAGCACACTGACTAGCAGCCATGGAGAGTCGGAGTGGCCCGCAGCCTTAGTGAGAGTGCACTGCACACTGACTCCTCCTGATAGGCGCACTCCTCCAGCTCACTGCCATGTCGGTTGTCAGCGCTACTAGGTGTTCTGAGAGATGCAGGAGAACAGCTCAGTGTGTAAAAAGCCAGTGGCAGTTGGCTTTGTAACTGTGGTAGGACGACTAAATGATGGAAAACTAACATAGTCTTTTCAATCACACAGTTGGCGGAGCTGAGGCAAAGACTAGACCATGCTGAGGCCGACAGGCAAGAACTCCAAGATGAGCTGCGGCAGGAGCGCGAGGCCAGGCAGAAGCTGGAGATGATGATCAAGGAGCTGCGGCTGCAGATGGTGACGTCATCACAGAGCACCAAGGACTAGGGGGAGGCCACCTGGATTTGGCTGACAGGGCTTGGGTTGTCACTTGCTTTAAAAATTGAATTCTAACATCTTATCTGCATGAAAATAACTAGGCATTCTGTTCATTTATAGGGCAGCAAAAGTGAAGATTATATATTAGTACATAAATTTTTTCATTTTCCAAATGAATGAAAATGTATGCTTCTTTGTATTTTTTCTAGTTGGCTTGGTAATTATTACCTATGTATTTCGACCTTTAGACAGTCTACCTGTGTTTCTAAGACAAGCCAAACAGTTACATACTTTCCAGATCTGTATTATGTGGTGGGAAATATCCTGTCAATTTTGTTGTGTGTATTTCAGGCTTGAGTTTAGATACAGAGGTAACGTCTGACGCAGAGCGCCTCACTGTACCTTCTTTCTCCTCATTACAGCGTCTCCGCATTCGTAGACACCAAGTCTGTTTTTCCTTTGTTCAGGTTGTGGAGTGAGTTTCTTCTGGTTTCCTGAGAGGGATCTTACAGATCAGATAGTACCAGCACCCCAACATACGGTGGGGGGCACACTTTGCTGTGCCCTGATGCTGCACACAAGAAGCCATTTGTCATTTGTCTTTCTTTTTAAGAGTGGCTATATCTAAACATGTGTGAAATGATTTCTGAACTGGTGTTGTTGATAGTGGTGTGGAAACGTTCACAAGGAAAGTGGATTCCGCTGACGTTGGTTCCTATGTGACTCATGATCCTCGTGTACAGTTTTTATATGTAGTCTTACAAAGGTCTTACTAAAATTTATATAATGGATTTTTTCTTTTAAATTATAAAATATTAAATACCTTGAAGGCTATTTTGGACTTTCGTATGTTTAAATGTTATCTTAAAACTTGCATGAATGGACCATTATGACTAATCATAAAATCAGGAATTTACAGTCAGCTAGTAATATCTGATAGGTTAATAATCCACAATTGAAGTATCTGCTACAAGCAGGAATTTTAAATGACAAATGAATTCCATGATTTCAGAAGGGCAGCCTCAGCACTTTTCTTTGTTTTTGTTTTTTGCACATAAAGTCTGATATTTTTACCAGCAGATTTCACATTAGTTGATGCTTGGCTTGAAATTTACTAGGGAAAATTTGCCGTGAGCATTGTAATTTTTTTAAAAAATTTTTTTAGCATTCTAATTTTTTTTCTTTTTGTTTTCTTTTGCCTCAGTTTGCAGGGATCCTCTTGCAAGCTCTGCCTCCCATGTGCTAGGTTGACAGGTGTGAGCCTGACCACAGCTGGCCCTGTGTGGGTTTTTAAGGGAAGTGCCTGAAAGCTTCTCGAGCTTCCTCATCTCAGCTTCCTGCCCCCAGTGCTGTCTCATGGCTCTGTGTGCAGTGACCTGAGATCTGTGCTTAGGAGTAACCTAGGTTAAGGCTTTCACTGTACCAGTAGTGTGGGGCATCACAGCCCTGCATTATCACTTATGGTCATACTTACTTTCTAAAAGCAGTGTTTCCACTTTCCAAAGGGGGGTTTGCTTTCTAAGTATTGTGACCTGAATGGATTTGCTCTACTCTTTAGCTCCATAATTTGATGTGTTGCCTTCTGTAACCTCCTTGAGGAGAAGCAGATGCTAATGGCACAGGGACCATATATGTCATTCTTTTTGTTGTTGGTTGTTTTGTTTTTTTTCAAGATAGGGTTTCTCTGTGTAGCCTTGGCTGTCCCAGACTCACTTTGTAGACCAGGCTGGCCTTGAACTCACAGCGATCCGCCTGCCTCTGCCTCCTGAGTGCTGAGATTAAAGGCGTGCGCCACCACTGCTTGGTCCCATATATGTCATTCTATTTAGGTCTGGAGAAAGGAAAGCCACAGGCTTCTAACGTAGCTGTAGCTGAGTTGTCACTAGTTGTATCACAGCTTGGCAGTGGGGAGGCAGAGTTGAGGACTTAGAGCATTTACGTTTTGGACTTACTCAAAACTAAGCTGCTTAGATGCTACTTAGTAAATGTAATTCTTCTCGTCTTTTGATGAAATTTGCCTCGGGACATTGGTTAGCATCGTCTTCACTTTCCAGAAGATGAAAGGATGTGCCATAGTTTTATGTCTGAATGTCCTTAAAAGTAATTTTTAATCAATTGTAAATATATCTACTGCTGTTGAAAGTAACTTTAATTTACACTGCACCATGTAACTTGAAAAACAAGACTGAAATTCTGTAATACTCCCAAAGTGACCTCTGCTAAAATATCCATATGAATCTTATTTTATGCATGTTCACTTTGCGCGCTGGTTACTATCTTAAAGTTTGTTTTGGTGTCGGGGCCTCTCGTGTTGTGCCAAGTCACTAGGCAAGCAGGTTTTCCCTCAGACTCCGTGTGCTGTTCCGAAAACATGAGAGCGTTTAATCTGAAAAGCTGTGTTGAGGAGTGACTGTGGAGTTCGTTAGACTGTGAGAAAGACGCTGTTAGCTTTTACACTGAGGGGGTGAATGATGCTTGGTGTGGGTGGGTTCTCCCTGTGATCCAATGGCTGTGAGGAATTTGCACCAAGTGTATAAAGGCATTGAGTGTGGCAAGGTCCTGCAGCTGCCAAGGATGCTCTTAAGCCACCTGCCTAGCACAGCCAAGGCCTTGAACACCGGAAGCTTCGGCCAACATTAGGTTTGGCTTGGCTTTATCATTTTTGAAGTATATTCTTTCGCTTGAATTTCTTGTGTTTTTGAGGATAAGGATGTTTTATGCTTCTTGAGCTAATTTTATAACATATTTAATATATAACCTGTTTATATGTAAGATCTTTTGTACAGGGGTGGGAAGGAGTAATGACAAAAAAACTCATTTGTACATAGTGAATTGTAAAGCCGACTGAAGTAGGTGAAACAGTGAGTTACCACACTGTTCACAGGCTCCCCGAGTCCTTTCAGAGTCACATCAGAGCAACCAGTGTATCTCTGTGTATCTATGGCTTCTGTTGCAGAAAAGCCGAACAGAAAGGAAGCACAAGTACTGAGAAGTGAGCTGGAGGCATTTCCCTCGCCGCAGCTGCAAAGCTGGTCCTGGCAGGTTCTTCCCCGAGTCTGGAAGGTCTGCTCAACATGTTACCCTGTGAGCGAGTAGGGATGCCTCGGTTTATCTGTCCGCTATGCATTTAATCTGTAGGGCAGGACATTACCAGCTGATGACAAAGCGCGACCGTGCTGTACATCTGTCTGCTTGCTAATGGTCTCACCGAAGCAGTCAGCAATATCCGATATGAACTGCTGCATTATATATTATACTTGTGGGACTGAGATATTTAAACAGAGCTTAATTTTTTTTTCCTAGTGTATAATACTTAAGCATTTCCACTATTGGAAGAAAAACATATATGGGTATTTTGTATTGTATCTTGTTTAAAAGGACAGTCTTTTTTAAATCTTCCCATTTAAATGGCTTTTAAAATACATATTGCAATTTGAAGCTTGTTTAGAAATAGAATTAAATGTCTTATGTAGTGCTACTGTTTTGGAATTAGAAAGTGATCAAATGTAAAACATTTTAAATTTAAGCCCAGCAAACAAAATAGTGTTTAAAGTTAGTTTAGTATAAAAGAAATTTATAAGACTTTTTTTCAATATATAGATACCTCACTTGAAAATAAAAAGAAAGCACAGCACATTTAAAGTAATTCTCATGAAAACACACCATTAAAATAATTGCTAAGTCTAGGACACTTTTTGAGTTGTTAGAGTTTGTGGTAAATGTAGTCGCCGGTAGCTTTCCCGCTGGAAGTACTTCCCTCCATCACTTTAAGGCAGTATAATAGTCTTCAGCCAGTCCTCGGTTTCCAACCTGTGAAGGCAGTAAGCAAACAGCCCCTTCTGCAACTACTGACACACGCTGACCATATTGAGCATAATTCAATTGATAATTTTGCCAGTGTGTATAGGGTTATAAAAATTGCTGTGGTTGGTTGCATTACATGACACAAAACTGTCCTCTACCTCACGTGAAATAAATATTTTATATGGTTTTACTAAAAAAAAAAAAAAAAAGACTCATCTATCTGGTTACTTAGTTTACAAATTTTGGATTATATTTATTGAAACATGACATACTGTGCTCTTAGCTTATACCTCAATTGTATTTTGTGCTGTTTTCCATCATTTTCATGCCTTGTACATAACTTGTACAGATTGTGGATGATATTCCCAATAAAAACTTTTAAAGCCAATGAAATTTGGTTCAAATCATCTTGGTGTCAACTGTTACCTTTCTTGTCCCCCTAAGGTAGAAGTTTCCCTTTCATTTTAAAGAGGTTTATCTGTTTGTGTGTGTGTGAGTGCCTGCGTGTGTGTGTGTTTGCCGTGGGAATGGCTGGTGCCCATGGTGGCCAGAGGAGGTGGGTGTGAGGTGCCGTGTGGCTGCTGGGAACTGAACAGGGGTCCTCTGCAAGAGCACCAAACTGCTCAACTATCCCTCAGCCCCCGGTTTCCTCTTTCTGTACCTTATACACAGATGAAATTATAAACTTTCATGTATTGTTGCAGCTGTTGAAAATGCCAGCATTTTGTGATTGTTTCGCAGGTTGCTTGGACTCATCCTTTAAAACACACACACACACACACCAGTTCCTGTCATAAGTTATTGCTTATCACAACCTACTTAATACCTTATGGCAAACTGCCAGTATTTCAGGCTCAAATACAGGAGCAGGCTGACTGGGGGTGTGGCTTGGGACCCAGCAGGGTGATGTCCTCTGGGCGTGACTGGCTGGGAGGCTTGCTTAGGTGAGCTCATGTGAGCGGATGTGTTGGTGCTGTTGATGGCATGGCTGTGCGGAACCTGCCTTATCCAAATAAGTGACCCAGAAGAAAGCAGCACTACTATTTTCCTTTTTTGTTATTTATTTTTGAGATGATTTCTTTATGTAGCCCTGGCTGGGCTGGATTCGGCGTTGGAGACCAGGCTGGCCTCGAGCCCACAGAGATCCACCTGCTTCTGCCTCTCAGAGTTCTGGGCTTACATATGCTCGCCACCACGCCCAGCTCACTACCGTTTCCTTATGACCAGGATTCTTTGTCATTGCTTTGCCTTGTTAAAAACGTGTTGCTGCTGAGGTGTGATGGAGGATGCCTTTGATCCCAGCATTTGGGAGGAAGAATCAGGCAGATCTACAGACAATTCCAGGACAGTCTACACAGGGAAACCCTGACTACCAAAACCAAAACCAACAACATGAAATGGGTCACTGAACCCAGCTCATACTCAACCGAAGGGGTTTTCATAAGGCAATAAATACCAAGAGACGACCGTCATTAGGCGTCGTGGTTACAGTACTCTGCACAATTTCTGTGACATAGACCGGTTTCAGCCGGTTTAGGGTGTAATTCGGTGCCCCTGGGGCACGGTCAGTGTTGTGCAGTCATTATTTCCAGACTATCAGTGTTACTGAGCTGTAACATTCTCTGCTTTACTTCCTTTCCAGTGTGCTTCCTCTAGGTACTTAACAAGGAGTAGAAATGTTTGTCCGTGTGTCTGGCTTGCTCTAGTCCGTATGCTTTCAGGATCTAACATGTCACCAGTATCCAAATTTGACTCCCTTTACCGCTGAGGAATATTCTGTTAATGTGTATGCCACAGTCTGTCCCTCTGTCTGCTGATGGCCTTTGGGTGGTTTTTCCTTTGTAGTTCTTGTGAATGCCGCCTGACTTGATTGACGAAGTCTGTGGCATTTTTAAGTTGATGCGTCACCTGTTAATTTTATAACTCCTCAGCGAGCCGCCAAATGGGTCTACAGGGCTGTACTGGAAAGTGTGGCCCTCCCAGCTTCTCTACGCCTGTGTGAGAATGTAGAAATTTTCGTTTTACCAGTGTTAACCCATGCACATACGAGATGTGGTTTCATCCCAGTTTGACCTGCATTTCTGTAGTGACTAAGGATGCTGAGTCCGCTTTCATGGGCTTGTTAGCCGTCTTTATATTTTTTGGAGACATCTTGAAACTGATTGTCTGCTTCTAAAATTGCCTTCTGTCGTGCTTTGTTGAATATTAGGCCTTTATCTTAGTCTAGGTTTTTTTGTTTGTTTTTACTGTGCTGTCCTCTTTTTTTTGTTTTTTGTTTTTTTGTTTTTCAAGACAGGGTTTCTCTTTGTAGCCTTGGCTATCCAGGACCCACTTTGTAGACCAGGCTGGCCTTGAACTCACAGTGATCCACCTGCCTCTGCCTCCCGAGTGCTGGGATTATAGGCGTGCGCCACCACGCCCGGCCTGTGCTGGCTTCTTACATGCTGAACATCCATTAGTCTTTATTCTTTGTCAGATTATGACTCGTCTCTATTTCTACCATTCTGGTCTCTCTCTCTCTCTCTCTCTCTCTCTCTCTCTCTCTCTCTCTCTTTTTGTAGTCTTACTTTGCTTGTAGCCATGACAAAATGGCAAACAACAGGAATTTATGGGAGAAAGGGCTTATTTTGGCTCCCGGTTTGGGGGGATACAGTCGGTCAGGTGTGGCAGCAGGAGCTTGAGGCTGCGCTCACACTGCATCGGCCATCAGGAAGTACTGTTCTTTTTTATTCCTTCTGAGGCCTCAGCCCTTGGGCTGGTGCTGCCTGTAGTCAGCGTCCTCAAACCCCTTGTCTCCAGGGTCACCCTACATCTCAGGCTCACCCAAAGAATCATCACACCTCTGAGGAGTGAGTTTTGAAATTAATAGCCCAGTTTATTTGTCTTTTGTTATTTGTGATTTTTTTGACGCCATAATAATTGTTGCTAAATTTAGTGTCACCAACCTAGGTCTTTGATGAGTTTTCACTTTTGTATCTGGTGCAGTACAGCCTCCTCTTCTTACTTCCCCCTTCTTTTTTAAAAGTAGGTATCCAGTTTTCCTAGCCCTCTTATTGATAAGAACAAGTCACAAAGCTCAATCCCCTCCCCCCCTTTCAAATGGCCTTGGTACCCTTATTGGAAAAATCACTTAACTGTATCACTTAAAACATATTTCTGGGGCTGGGCGTGGTGGCGCACGCCTTTAATCCCAGCACTTGGGAGGCAGAGGCAGACGGATTGCTGTGAGTTCGAGGCCAGCCTGGTCTACAAAGCGAGTCTAGGACAGCCAAGGCTAACACAGAGAGACCCTGTCTCAAAAAACAAAAAACAAAACAAACATATTTCTGAGCTCTTTTGTACCTGTCCTTACTCCAAAAATATCCTGGGTTTTTGTTTTTTGTTTTTGTTTTGTTTGGGTTTGGTTTGGTTTTTCTGAGACAGGGTCTCTCTGTGTAGTCTTGGCTGTCCTGGACTCACTTTGGAAACCAGGCTGGCCTCGAACTCACAGCGATCCGCCAGCCTCTGCCTCCTGAGTGCTAGGATTAAAGGCGTGCGCCACCACCGCCTGGCTAAATATCCTGTTTTGACATGGAACTTTGAAGTAAGTTTTAAAATGAGGACTTGCAAACCTTCTAAATTTCTTTTTTAAAACAGAGTCTCACTGCGCTGTGGCCTGGCTGGCCTGCAACTCAGAAATCTGCCTACCCCTGCCTCTCCAGTGCTGGAGTCATATGTGCCACCATCCCTGGCCCCAGATTTTTAAAAATTCACACTGCCTTAATAATTTGGGTTTGTACCAGTTTCACAATGATCGTAATTTTGATAGGATTGCACTAAATCTATGAAATGAATGCCTTGGGTTCATTGCTGTTCTAACAAAATTAAATCTTACAGAGTATGAACTTGGAATGTCTCTCTACACTGGTCTTCAGTTCCACCCAGCATTTTCACTGCACAAATCATTTTTTTTTTCTTGGTTAAATTTATCCCTAAATAATTGCTTTTTGATGCATAGACTAAATTAATTTCCATTTTGAGGATTCTTTTGGTTTTAGGGCATAAGAATGCAACTGAGTTTTACATCTTTATTTTGTAGCCTGGCACTTTGTTGAGTGGATTTATTAGTGCGCACTCTCGCTGTATCTCTCTCTCTCTTTCTCCGTGTGTGTGTGTGTGTGTGTGTGTGTGTGTGTGTGTGTGTGTGTGTGTATCTGTGTCTCTCTCTCTGTGTCTCTCACTCTCTCTGTCTCTTATTCTGTTTCTGTCTCTTTCTCTGTGTCTCTGTGTGTCTGTCTCTCTCTGTGTGTCTCTGTCTCTGTGTATGTATGTGTTTGTCTCTCTCTCTCTGTCTCTCACTCTCTGTGTCTCTCACTCTCTCTGTGTCTCTCTCTGTCTCTCACTCTTTTGAGTTTCTGTCTCTCACTCTCTCTGTGTCTGTCTGTCTCTCTCACTCTCTCTGTGTCTCTGTCTCTCACTCTGTCTGTCTGAGGTCCTTGATCATTCTTGATGACAGACTTTTAATGATTCAGTCATCTTGTCATGGTCTGCTGAAGTTTTTCTATTCAGTGTTTCATCTTTGTGGATTAAATGTGCCCAATATTATACAAATTTGTTCTTGGTTATCCAACTTATTACCATGTAATTATTACTTAGTCTCATCGTCCCATCTATTTCTGTTGTATTGGTTGGAATGAATGCATTTTTCATTCTAATTCCTCTCTTTTTTTTTTTTTTTCTTAGCTGAGCTAAGTTTTGTTGATTCCCACCCCACCCCCACTTTGACAAGGAACAATTGCTTTCAGGGCATCCAGACCTTTTATGTTCCTCTTCCGGTTTCTTATGTAATTCTCTGTCATCCTTATTACCTTGTTCTTTCCTCGAAGCTTCTCTTGGCCGTCTTTCCGTAGGTTGGAGACATAGTAAGATGGAGAGTATTTATGAAAGTGTGTGTGTGTGTGTGTGTGTGTGTGTGTGTGCATGTCATGGTGACCACTGAGGGCAGAGGACGGTTGGTGGACTTGGTTCTCTACTTCCCTGTTTGTTTGTTTTGTACACACACACACACACACACACACACACACCCTACCTTCTAAGGATCAAACACAGGTTGTCTGGCTTGAGACAAGTGCTCTTACCTGCTGAGCCATCTTGTGCCCTAAAGAATCTTTTTTTTCTTTGGTTTTTTGAGACAGGGTTTCTCTGTGTAGCCTTGACTGTCCTGGACTCACTTTGTAGTCCAGGCTGGCCTCGAACCCACAGCGATCCGCCTGCCTCTGCCTCCCAAATGCTGGGATTAAAGGCGTGCGCCACCACGCCCGGCTAAGAATCTTTTTTTCAAGTGTTGATACTTATTGCCACAAACCTCTCTTGGTGTCACTTTGGCTGTGTACAATGAGTCTTGGTATACTGTGTTTCTGTTTTCATTTGTTTTTATTTTAGGAGCTATTATTTGGTCCCCACAAACTGGAAAGTTTTTTAAACTTCTCCTATTACTGATTTATAGTCTCACACTATTGTGGTCAGAAGAGATGGTTTTGACATTTTGGTTTTCCTTTATTTGCATGGGGCTTTGTTTTCCCCTCCTCCGTTCCCTTCCTTTCTTGTGTACATACCTCTCTGTGTGCTTTATGCATTGAGCCAGGCTGTCATGTTATGCACATAATCTACCTGCTATGGAACAACTCCCCTAGTTGTCCTTAGGTTTTTCTCATCAGTGTCTTTGAAGGTGAAATGAGTAAACAGCATCCACTGAGATACCCTGTCTCTTTTTAAAAAGATTCGTCTTATTTTAAAATTATGTGTGTGTGACTCAGACTTCGCACAGAATACACACCCAGACACCAAATTCTCAGTACAAAGAAGATTTATTACCCTGCATGGACAAGCAGGTTCCTAGGGAGGGTGCCGCCCCTGGATCAGAAAAAGACAGCAGCAGATATCTCTACAGAAGTGGATTTTTAGAAGGGGAAAATCTGTGTTAGGGGGAGTTGGTGAGTCCTGATTGGAGCTGTTAGCCAGGGTAGGCAAATGATGAATTTTGATTCTGGACCATGGCGTTTTGATAGTTGAACCTTGGAGTTTTAGTCAGGCATGAGGAAGTGGCCAAATGAGGGAACAGACCTTGGGGATTAGTTTTAGGAATGCAATCTAATGAGTTAGCAAGGGAGGCGGAGAGGGCAGGGCAAGACACGCTGGAGCAATGTTTGCCGTACTTGGACCTGTTAGAAAGCCCTTCAATAAAGAGTGCAGCTGGGTGCAGTGGCGCACGCCTTTAATCCCAGCACTCAGGGAGGCAGAGGCAGGCAGATCTCAGCGAGTTCAAGGCCAGCCTGGTCTACAAAGCTAGTCCAGGATAGCCAGGGCTTCACAGAAAAACCCTGTCTTGAAAAACCAAAACAAAAAACAAACAAGCAAACAAACAAAAAACACCCCAAACCCAAATCAAGCCAAGATGACAGCTACAAGAGTGCAGGTTACCAGAGGAGGCCAGAAAGGTCAGATCTTCTGGCACCAGAATTGCAGGAAGTTTTAGCTACCTCGTGTATGTGCTGGCAACCGAGCAACAAGTGTTTAAGGGGGGTTGGAAAGATGTATTTCTCCAGCGCACTTGCTTCTCTTGCAGAGGACCAGGGTTCAGTTCCCAGCACCTACATAGCATCTCACAAACATCTGTAACTAGTTCCCGGGGGGAATCTGACTTTCTCAGGCACTGGGTACATATACACATGTAGGAAAATCATGCATACACATTGGTGTCTTCTTGGTTGTTGTTGTTGTTGTGTTTTGAGACAAGGTTTCTCTGTGTAGCCTTGGCTGTCCCGGACTCACTTTGTAGATCAGGCTGGCCTCGAACTCACAGGGATCCACCTGCCTCTGCCTCCCAAGTGCTGGGATTAAAGGTACTCGCCACTACATTGGTGTTTTCTTGAGAGCTACAGTCATTTACGTTCAAGCTACGTTGGTAGGTGGCGCTCTGCCATTGCCATCTGGTCATTTCCTCGTTATTTTATAACCCGGGTCCCTTTCCTGGTGCATTCCTTTGTAATTAGATAATTCTTCCAAAGTGTAACTTTTGATTTCTTTATTTCTATTTATTTATTTGTTTATTTACAGATAGGATCTTCCTGTGTTGCTTATACTTGTGGTCTTCTAGCTTCCGCCTGCCGAATGCTGGGATTGTGTTGCCGGATCCCTTCTGAGTTACGTGGCTTGACTGTCGCTGGTTTTGTCGCCGCCGCTGTTCTTCCACTCTCCACCGCCGCACCTGACTGTTAAATTCTCCGCTTGTGTTACCAGGTGACTTACACAAAACACCTATAGCTAACATTAGGTGGCTGTAGGCTAATAACTAACCCCTCGTTTGCTTTCTGTTGCTATGAGGAAAGAATTTGTTTCAGATTTTGCAACTCCCAGTCCTTCACTGATGGGATTCAGGGCAGGTACTCCAGGCAGGACCCCGGCAGAAAGCAGGGCAGAGACCAGAGAGGAATGCTGCTTCCTGGCTTGTTCCGCCTGCCTTTGCTCTGATCACTCTCTTACACTGCTCAGACCTACCTGCCTAGGGGTGGCCCCACCCATACAGGCCTGGGCCTTCCCTTATCCGTCATCGATCAAGACGATCCTCACTGCCATGCCCACAGGCCAATCTGATGGAGGCAGTTCCTCAGTTGAGGGTCTGGTCTCTCTTTCCAGGTGTCCCTAGTTTGTGTCAAGCTGACATCATCGTGCTTGCTGAGTCGGAGAGGGGTCATCTATGGACGGCCATTATGACCGGGAGTTCAGCAGCTACTTATTATTAGGACTTTGACCAATTTTGAGTCTCTGTAGTCACCATTTTTAAGTTGTTTCTGTTGGGTGCTTTGGTCACAAGAATGAAGAATTCGATAATAACGTGAACTCCGCCCCTGGAGGCCTGAGATTCTGATATCCGTGTTTTGCCAGCAGTGTTCCTGTCGATCTTTTTGGTGACCGATTGTTTTTATGAGACAGGGTCTCACTGGGCAGCCCTGGCTGGCCTGGAACAACTCAGAGAGCTTTGCCGGCTTCTGCTGGGATTAAAGGCATGCACCACTATGCCTGGCAGATGGTTGGTCTTTTGAACTGGGTACCATTTCTCTGTTTCTTTGTATGGCTTAATGAATTTTGTTTTCAGCTGGGTATGTGAAAAATTATAATTTACTAATTATTTTTTGGTTTTTTGAGACAGGGTTTCTCTGTGTAGCCGTGGCTGTCCTGGACTCACCTTATAGACCATGCTGGCCTCGAACTCACAGAGATCTGCCTGCCTCTGCCTCCCGAGTGCTAGGATTAAAGGCATGCACCACCACTGCCTGGCTTAATTTAGTAATTCTTCCCTCCACCCCCCCCCCCCAAGACAGGGTTTACCTGTGTAGCCTTGGCTGTCCTGGACTCACTTTGTAGACCAGGTTAGTCTCGAACTCACATCGATCCTCCTGCCTCTGCCTCCCGAGTACTAGGATTAAAGGCGTGCGCCACCACACCCGGCTTAATTTAGTAATTATTATTATTTTTTAAAATTTGTTTATTTATTACATATATAGTGTTCTGCCTGCATGTACACCTGCACACCAGAAGAGGGAAACAGATCTCATGATAGATGGTTATGAGCCACCATGTGGTTGCTGGGAATTGAACTCAGGACCTCAGAAAGAGCAGACGGTGCTCTTAACCACTGAGCCATCACTCCAGCCCCTTAATTTAGTAATTTTTTTTTTTATTTTTTATTTTTTGGTTTTTCGAGACAGAGTCTCTCTGTGTAGCCTTGGCTGTCCTGGACTCGCTTTGTAGACCAGGCTGGCCTCGAACTCACAGCGATCCGCCTGCCTCTGCCTCCCAAGTGCTGGGATTAAAGGCGTGCGCCACCACGCCCGGCCTCAATTTAGTAATTCTTAAAGCATGCCTTTAATCCCAGCATTTGGGAGGCAGAGGCAGGCAGAGCTCCATGAGTTCGAGGTCAGCCTGGACTACAGAGCAAGTTCCAGGACAGCCAGAGCTGCTACACAGAGAAATCCTGTCTGGAAAAACAAAACCAAAACCAAACAAAGCAACAACAACAAAATCAGATACTTTTCTTTCTCTAATTTATTGGCTTCATTTTTTTTTTTTAATTGGTAAGAGCTACACTGGCCTGTTTGTTCTGAGACTCCTGTAGACCACTCTGTAAAGATTATTTATGGTGGGGACCACTGAAGTTCGTATTCATTTTGCCCATGTTTACTTAATGCTTTGATGGGTTATCATAAAGAGCAGGAGCTAAACCTAGAAAGAAGAAAACAATCAAGCAAGCAAACAAACAAAAATCCAAAAACTGAAAAGAAATTCAGAAAACCGAAGCAGATTAAGGACTGCCTAACTACCCGCCCCCCCCATCCCCCCCAGTCTGTGTAGCTGAGCTGTCTGGGCGCTCCTCAACACTCAGCCAAGTTTGCCAGGATCCTAAAGGTCAGCTCACGGTTATGTTAGCTTTGGGATCAGTCCAAGATGAACACTTAAGGCTTTCTCAAGTCTTTTCTGAACATGTGCTTGTCTGGGCATGTGTGTTGCCTTCCAAACTCCTTTACAAACACAGCTCCTTTGAACGTCTTGTTTGTTAAAAGAATTTTGCTCCAACGTCTGTAGTCCTTAGGTAGTTTTTAAAACAAGCAAAAACAAAAGCAAAGGCAAAAAGACATAACAGGGTCTCGTGTACCAAGCTGACCTTAAACTTGCTTTTTTTTGTTTGTTTCTTTTATTTTTGTTTTTCCAAGACAGGGTTTCTCTGTGTAGCCTCTGCTGTCCTGGACTCTATTTGGAGACCAGGCTGGCCTTGAACTCACAGTGATCAGCCTGCCTCTGTCTCCTGACTTAAATTTGCTATGTAGCCAAGGGTGACCCTGAACTTGTGACCCTCCTGCCTGTACCTCCTGAGTACTAAATTCCAGGCATGTGTCACCACGCTCAGTTTCTGTGGTGCTTGAGACTGAACCCAGGGCTTTGTGTATGTTAGGCAAACACTCACTCTTCCAACCAGGCTGCACCTCTAGTCTCGAGGCGGTTTGTTAAGTGTTTTCACCACCACAACCATTTTTGTTGAGACATCTGTGAGTGTGTAGTTTATCTTGTGTCTTTTGTATGTGCTGTATTCATCAAACATCCACCCCAGAGATGTGTTATGGCAACATTACAGCAGAAACCATAGCTCTGGGAGGCCCAACAGACTAGGTTCAGACATTTATGCAAAGACACCAATTAAATCAATGATAGAAAGTAAAGAATGGAGGAGTAAGTGTGTGTGTGTGTGTGTGCTCGTGTGTGTGTGCTCGTGTGTGTGTGCGTGTGTGAGTGTGTATGAGTGTGTGTGAGTGTGTGTATGAGTGTGTGTGTAAGTGTGTGTATGAGTGAGTGTGTGTGTGAGAGTGTGTGTATGAGTGTGTGTGTAAGTGTGTGTGTGAGTGAGTGTGTGTGTGAGAGTGTGTGTATGAGTGTGTGTGAGTGTGTGTATATGAGTGTGTGTGAGTGTGTGTATATGAGTGTGTGTGAGTGTGTGTATATGAGTGTGTGAGTGTGTGTGTATGAGTGTGTGTATGAGTGTGTGTGTGAGTGTGTGTGAGAGTGTGTGTATGAGTGTGTGTGAGTGTGTGTGAGTGTGAGTGTGTGTGTGAGTGTGTGAGTGGGTATGTGTGAATGTGTGTGTGAGTGTGTGTGTGTGTATGAGTGTGTGTGAGTGTGTGTGTGTGTGTGTACCTGTTTATGGATGTGTGCTTGGGTCCATGAAGGCCCTAGGTCAATGCTGGGTGTCTTCTTCAATCGCCATTTATCTGAGTTTTGAGCCGCTGAGCCTGAAGCTCACTGAAGTTGGCTGCTGGCTGGCACTGAGCCCCACCAGTCCCGCTGCCTCCATCCCCACAGTGCTGAGGGTACAGACAGGAACTGCCCTGTGCGCTTTTTACATGGTGCTAGAGGTCTGAACTCAGGCCCTCCTGCCGCAGCAAGCTCTGTACTGACAGAGCCATCTCCCCAGCCGCTGCGCGAAAGAGATTTAGTGGCTACTGCCACATTGTGAAGTACAGATACAGAGGTCAGTGGCCTCTGCAGTCCATCCGCGGGACGTCCTTGTGGGGGAGAATCGGGGCTGGGGCAAGAGGCCTGCATAGCTGAGTGGCCTTGGCCAAGGTGCTCACCTTGCTCTGTAGCTCAGCTCTAGTTTTACTGGGTGCTTTCAAGGAAGAGGGATTAGTCAGTTCCCATGAGCTGGTGGCTTCTGGTTGCCGGTGATTCACTGTAGCTTTCTTTCTCTCTCTCTCTCTCTTTCTTTCTTTAAATTTATTTATTTTTATTTTATGTGCATTGTATGTCTGTGGGTGTCAGGTTTTGAAGTTACAGACAGTTGTGAGTTGCCATTGTAGGTGCTGGGAATTGAACCTGGGTCCTCTGGAAGAACAGTCAGTGCTCCTAAGAGCTGAGCCATCTTTCCAGCCTCTTTCTTTCTTTCTTTTTTTCTTTCTTCTTTTTTAATTTTTGAGACAAGGTTTCTCTGTGTAGCCTTGGCTGTCCTGGACTCACTTTGTAGACCAGGCTGGCCTCAAACTCACAGTGATCCTCCTGCCTTGGCCTCCCAAGTGCGCCACCACGCCCTGCTGTTCTCATGATATCTGTCCGCAGGCTGCAGACTCGGCAGTTCCTGGAATGTCAATTGAATGCCAGCTCAGGACAGTGACTGGGAGGCTCCAGGCATCTTTTAGGGGTCTGGACCATTGTAAAAGGCGCTGACTCAGTGACTCTTATCTGTTCTTGCAGCCCGGGTGAGAAGGGTTAGGTAACGCGGGCCTTTCGACAGACACACCTTGGAGATCAGTACACCACCAAGAGCCAAGGAGGCAACTGTCCCAAAGTGCACAGGCAGAGATGCCCAGCTTCCAAACACTAGTTACTTGTGGCCTATGCCAATGTCTGCTTTCAGAAGCATTTTCTAAGTGTCTGGTCTAAGATCACACCAGCTGTACTCAGTACATCTCAAGCAAGGTCTGTTCCTGCTCTGGTTTGAGAGAGGAAACTGAATAGGGGGATGGGTCTGACACTTGAAAATTCTTCAGGACTGCCCTGTCATTTTGAAAGTAGCATTTCCTACCCCAGCTGTTAGACTGTTTGCTCAGCTGCTGCAAAGTTTTCTTCGCTGTTTCATGGAGCACTGAAAAGGCTGGTTTTGACTAGTTTTTATTTGTTTGCTTGTTTCCTCATTCCTATAGGGAAACCAGTGCCTACAGCTTCCTACTCCACCGTTTTGATCATGGCCATCCTGCTTAAACATATGCCGGGCGTGGTGGCGCACGCCTTTAATCCCAGCACTCGGGAGGCAGAGGCAGGCGGATCTCTGTGGGTTCGAGGCCAACCTGGTCTATAAAGTGAGTCCAGGACAGTCAAGGCTACACAGAGAAACCCTGTCTCGAAACAAACAAACAAACAAACAAACAAACACCATAGCCTTGGTAACCCTGTCTCGCAAGTGATGTGCGGCAATTTTGTCACATGCTGTTGGTAGCACTAACGCTGGAATAATGGGAGAAATTGTCACACAGGACTGAATGCCAGCCAGGAGATGGGGCAACTGGGGGACATCTTAGAGGCCACTTACTACAGGAAAGAAAGTTCCCCAAAAAGATAGTTGATAGTGGATAGTAGGAGATTAGAACACATTAGAGCTGGAGATTTCTATTGGAGAGATGTAAAGGCCCGGATTTAACTCAGGCAACAACGGTTGCTTTGTTCTGGCCTGACCATCCATAGTGTAGCTCCCAGGCACCTGAACAAAGTCCCATGGGTGAGCTTAAGAGCGGAGATGTTGACAGGGCACCACGCTGAGGAGTCTGGGAAGCTGTTTCTTTGAGAAGACACCTGAATTGAGTTTTCAAAGATGAGAGAGTCAGTAAGAGTCAGCAAGTGTGGTCACTTCACTCCTACTCCCAGAGATAAACAGGTGAAGGGGCAGGAGGACTGCCTGTGACTGACAGATGTGTTCTAGGGAGGAGGCTTGCTGCGTGACGATAGGTGGGGTGCCCGTAGGTAACGGCAGTATTATGCTTACAATGAAGACATCTCAAGATGCCCAGCACAGAACTAAGACTGTGTGTGTGTCTACACATGTGTACATGTGTGTACATGTGTAGTGGATGTGTGTGTGTCCTGAATTGTGTGTGTGTGTGTGTGTGTGTGTGTGTGTGTGTGTGTGTGATATCATGGGTGTGAAAGCCAAGGGACAAGCTATGAGAATAAAGTCTCTCCTTTTAGCACTAGATTTCCAGGAATCAAATTCAGGCCATTAACTAGGTTTGATGATGAGTACCTTTACCCAAGGAGTGACCTCGCCGGTCCACAGATATCTATAAATGCTTAAGATATTTTACTCTTAAAAACGAAGAGAATGTCCTGTTTCTCAGGACAGCTGATGTTTCTTATGGGGAAGTGTCTAAAAAACAAAAGAGAGAGACTGGTAGTGGAAGTGCTCTGCATCCCAGGGGCCAGAGGCAAATGGATCTCTGAGTTGAAGGCCAGCCTGATCTCCATAGTGAGTTACTGGACAGCCAGGGCCAAACAGAGAAACCCTGACTTGAAAAAAACAACAAAGCAAAGCAAAACAAAACACCCAAAGACACCAATAAAAGCAGAAAAACACAACAACAACAGAACAAAACACCTTAATCCCACTGCTCAAAGGGATTATTTGTTAAATTTTAGTGTATATTCTTCAAATACATGTCTATAAAAAGCCTCCAATTGTACAGATTATATGGATTTAAATAGTGTATGCTTTGAAAATGATAATTTGGGGCTGGGGAGATGGAACAATTGCTGCTATTTTTAGGACCAGAGTTCAGTTCCCTGCACCCAGGTTGGGGACCACAGTTGTCTGTAACAACAGCTTCAGGGCCCTTCTGGCTTCCTTAGTTACCTGTACACATCTGTGCATACAGGCTTACACATGGACACATAAAAGAAAAATAAGAGGATATTTTATAACATCTTGTTCTTAACCGACACTTTTATTGAGATGTAAACCACAAAAAATTAACTGAATATCTTTTTAACAAATTTCTTAGATAAACTTTTGGAAGCTTTGTCAAAGAATATGTGTATCTTAAATCTTTTTGTTCTATCTTGCCAAATTCTCTGGAGAAGGGTATGCCAGAGAGGCTGTTGGTATTTTGTTAACACCCTTTTTGCATAGGTTAAAGTCAGCTTTATCTAGTAGCAAAGGGAGTCTGTGAGAGCCCTCCAGTGGCCAAGCTAAGTTTTGCAAATATTATTTTCTGTGGAATTTAATGTGAAGGTGTAAATCTTCTTAGTAGAGAGTTATCTTGGCTATTTAAAAGTCTTTTTCTCAGCCAGATGTTGGTAGCACACGCCTTTAATCCCAGGACTCAGGAGGCAGAGGCAGAGGCAGAGGCAGAGGCAGAGGCAGAGGCAGAGGCAGAGGCAGAGGCAGAGGCAGAGGCAGAGGCAGATGTAGCTCTGAGTTCGAGGCCAGCCTTGTCTACAGAGTGAGTTCCAGGATAGTCAGGGCTACACAGAGAAACCCTGTCTTAAAAAACCAAACCAAGGCTGGGTGGTGGCGGCGGCGCATGCCTTTAATCCCAGCATTTGGGAGGCAGAGACAGGTGGATTGCTGTGAGTTCAAGGTCAGCCTGGTCTACAAAGTGAGTCCAGGACAGCCAAGGCTACACAGAGTAACCCTGTCTCAAAAAACCAAACCAAACCAAACCAAACCAAAACCAAAACCAAAACTGAAACCAAAGCAACCAAACAAGCAAACAAGTAAATAGGCAAATACATAAATAAGCAAATAATACCAGCCCAGTGTGGTGGCATACACCTTTAATCTCAGCACTCAGGGAGGCAGAGGCAGGTAGATTGATATGAGTTCAAGGCCAGCCTGGTCTACAAACCTAAAGTAGAATAATGTTTTATGTAAGAAACAGAAAGAAAAGACATGGTGGGACGTGCCTGTACTCCCAGCATAGAGAGGATTGCCAGTTAGACGCCAGCTGGGCTTACATAATGAGACTCAATCTTGAAAAAACAAAAGGAAAGGAAATACAGAAAAAGACATCAAAAAGCCTCTTTTTCTTAAAAAAAAAAAAAAAAGGAAAGGCTGGGGGCTGGCTAGATGTTCAGCAGGTAAGAGCACTGTCTGCTCTTCCAGGCATTTTGCATTCAATTCCTAGCAATCACATGGTGGCTCATATCCATCTACAATGAGATCTGGTGCCCTCTTCTGGCCTGCAGCTGCACATGCGGATAGGGCCCAAAGCATTAGATCTCCCCGGATCTGGGTTTCAGGAGGTTGTGGGCTTCCTGGGTTTGGTGCTAGGGACTGGACTCAGGTCCCCTGCAAGCGCAGTAAGTGCTCTCACGCACCAGTCAGCTCCCAGAATGCATCCTTTCTAAATCACGCACTGAATGAAGGCCAGGGACACATGTGATGCTGCGGTCATGTTACCCTTCATATATTTTCAGTAAAAGGTTTAAAATTGGACAAATTGCTCGTTATACCAATGACAATACTTGTTCTTACTGTCTTAGCTCAGGACTTAATGGTGGGGCTTTTTATATTGTTTCCTCATTTTTTCCATCCAGCACTCACATATTTTATTATTGGGATGTTTTTAGGAAGTGTGATCTCCAGTGCAGGGCTGACACAAGTCCCTTTACCAACAAGTCAGTAGGAGGGACGTCACGGCTGAGACCCACACCATCACCCTCAGTCTTCTTAGGCTTCTGGAAGGAGAATGGGCCGAATGGGGCAGAAGAAAGGGCTCAGCCCAAATTCCAGCTCACTGCTCAAGTTGGCTGCTTCCTTTGTGTATGACCCAGAAAGAAGGCAACTTTGGGATAAAAATGGCTTCTGGGCTAGAAATTGCACCCATGGGCCTTCTTGACGGGCTTTTTCACCCCTCATCAAGGACACTTCCTTTTGCATCAGAAAGGTGATTACGGAGAATTGTGGGAAGGATTGTAAGATTTGTCACAGGTGAAAGCAGTCTTGGCGGGCTTTGCCCTTGGACACACCGGGGACACTCCCTGAGATTAACCTTGAGATAGACTGGGTGGAGCCATCCTGGGCCTGGAATTCAGGAAGCAGATGGGGGTGGGGGGTGGGTGAGACACGCCACCTGGATTATTGTTTCTAATCGACCCTCAATGGGAGCAGGAGACCTGCCCTTGCTCATGAGAGACAGACAGGCAAAGAGGACAAGAGGAGCCAGCAGGTTTGGACTGAGCTTGAACACACGTGGATTGGGAAAAGGATCAGCGAACAGGGCAGACCAGCGCACAGGCCAGAGACACCTAGGGACCCGTCCCGAGGAACGGATACCGGAAGGTTCACTCTTGTTTCCCTTTAACCTCTTTTCCCTCTTGTGTAAGCTAGTTGGGTTGTATAATAAAGTTTAATTGCTCAGAAACAGAGCCAACAGAGAGTCACAGCTGGTGAAAGGGTAGAGAATAAGGGACTGTGGAGTGTCCATCCCAAATAGGACACTGGTAAGACCACGCCCACAACCATGGCTGGGTAGGGGGGATGACACTGGTAAGACCACGCCCACACCCACAGCTGGGTAGGGGGGATGACACTGGTAAGACCATGCTTACACGGCTGCGCGGGGGTGGGGGTGAGGGTGGGGGGTGGGGTAGGTGGGTGGGTGCCGCAACACCGCAAGAGGCGGGTTGAAAAAGCCAAAGTGAAAGGGTAGGGAGGGTTGCCTTGAGAGTGTCTTCTGACGTGACAGGTGTTGCAACGGTGAACTCTCAATATGTGGTTGTCTGCAGCAGGCCTGCACGAACGAGGTCACGCCAGTCAACATGCCAGCATCAACAGGGATGGGCTCACAAGGCCTCACTCACAGGGAGTCCATCGAGGGAGAGAGGGTCAATTTCTTCTAGGGACAGGTCCCCTGGTGAGTGGTCCACGCCCAGGTGTGCACATAGGCATGTATAAAAGATGGCATGAATTTCAGAGGGAGATACTGGGGGGAACATGGGAGAATTGGAGGAAGGAGGGGTAGATGGGATAGAAATGCGTTGTACTTGTATATAAAAAAATTAAGGGGGCTGGAGAGATGGCTCAGAGGTTAAGAGCACCACCTGCTCTTGCAAAGGTCCTGAGTTCAATTCCCAGCAATCACACGGCGGCTCACAACCATCTAGAATGTGATCGGATCCCCTCTTCTGGCATGCAGGTGGACATGCAGACAGAACACTGTATACCTAATAATAAATAAATAAATCTTTTAAAAAATTAAAAATAAAAACAAAGGCTTTTGAAGAAATGGTTTGATTGATGATTACGGCCTAGAAATGGTATTCAGAACATGTTCTAGTGGCTGAATAGCTGAATGAAAAAACTTTATTATTTATTTATTTTGAGGCTGGATCTTTCTCAGATGCCAGGACTAGTCCCAGATTCCTACCTTAAGCCATCCTGCGGTTGAACTCAGGCCTGCCTGAGTAGCCGAGGCAGCACCCTAAACTCCAGCTCCAGGCTACAGGGGCACCACCGTGCCTGGCCATCAGCAGAGCCTCAAGTTCTAGACGAGGCAGTACGTGCAACTCACTCTGCTGATAGATTTGCAGTAGAGGCCACTGGCACCCCCCAAAAAGCAAAGAGGTTTTGACTAAATGCTCAGCAATAACAACATCTCTTCTGTTGAAAAGCCCTGTGTAAGGCTGCAGGTGGGGGGCGGGGACCTAGACCTCACACACTGCCTTTGGACCACTCCCTAAAACCAGTGCTGACTAGTTCCGATGTCTGTACACAGTGTCTTCAGATTCCCTTCCTAAAGGGACTTGGGGTTTCAGAGTTTTGGCAATCTCTTTCTCTCTTTTTCTAATTTTGTGCATATTTGATCAGTATACATCAGTGCCTCATGGGTTTCTGTGCTGTCATCTCAGGTTTCAGTGAAAAACACAGTCAATCAAATCCTGAAAGCACAGGGAATTTAACTTATTTTAAGTATATTTGTTTTTGTTTGTTTGGTTTTTTGAGACAGGGTTTCTCTGTGTAGCCTTGGCTGTCCTAGACTCACTTTGTAGACCAGGCTGGCTTTGAACTCACAGAGATCCACCTGCCTCTGCCTCCCAAGTGCTGGGATTAAAGGGGTGCATTACCACCGCCCAGCATTATGTTAAGTCTTTTTTGAGACACTTGCTTACATCATGAATTCTAAGGACATGTGTATGTGAACTTTTCATATTATCAAATATTTTAAAATCCACTAGAGAAATTTCCTGTTTAAAACTGGATCCTATTGAAGGTACTTGAAGGACAATGAAACTGGCTTAGTTTAGTAGAGTACGTCTGAACAAGCAGGAGGACCTGTGTTCGATCCTCAAGACCTGTGTGAGAAAAGGTTGACACGGGACTAGGGAGATGGCTCAGTGGTTAACACACACACAGCATCCTTTTCAGGCAGCACCCTAAACTCCAGCTCCAGGAGAGACGATGCCTTTTTCTGGTCTCCTCAGGCACTTGCATTCATACACACACACACACACCACACACATGTACACGTAATTAAAAAGAAGATGTGTTAAAAAGTTAAAGAGAAAAGTTCACGTGGTGGTGTGCATTGTAACCCTGTCTCTGGGAAGATGGAAACAGACAACGCCTGGACAGACAGCTGGTTAACCAGGCTAGCTTCCTTGTTGGGCCATGGAGAGCAGAAAACAAAATACCAGAAAGTGAATGGTGCCTAAGAAGCAACACTCGGTGTTGTCCTCTGCACATGCACGCACACACCCACACCCATGTGATCCCGCTCTTCCACAAACACACGCGTATGTGTACCTGCCCACCACAAAAGATGCGTGATTTGTAATCTTATAGAACTGGGTGCATAGACATCTTGTGCTTTCATATATTCGGTTTCCTAAGAAATGTATATATTTAGCATATAAAAAGTTGTCACAGAAAAATGCAAATTTTGGTTGTCTGTCCCCTATTCAGCATGTGTGGAGCTGAGGTTTCCTCATAGCTCCTTTCAGTGGTTTTTTCCCATACACTGAAATTTTTTTAAAACCACTTATGTAATGTCAAAATCACTAGGGGGCGCTAAGAGCACTCTTATTTGGCCCAAAGTTCTCGGCATGAGCTTTTTGACGCTTGCTAGCAAAAGCCCTGGCCTTGAGTTATACACAGTGTCTGGTTGGCCAATTTCAAGTGTAAATGGTATAACAGCATTAATACAGCTGTTTCCTTTTTCACACACATCTGTGGCTTAGAACACGCATTAGCACTTCAAATCATCCCTTTCAAACACCTTCCAGTAAGAACAAAAGATTTCATACTGAATATAATACTGGGCTTAAGGTCAGAAGACGGAAATTCAGGTCTCCTCTGAACTTTGTAGTTCGGTGTTATTCTGTGGGCATGTGGAGACATGACACAACAGAGTTTCTGAGAGAAAATGAACCAAGACGGGATGGTATGGGAGGCCTCTGGTGACAGTGGGTGTGGTTGGACTCTGAGACTCCCTGTCCCACTGCAGGAGCCCTGAGATTGTGTGGGGGCTCAGTGTGTTGATTTATTGAGTATTATGTGGGAAGTTGAGGATCCTGATCACAGGGGAGACTTGAGATTCAGTCACAGCAAGGAATGTGGGAGAAACCCTATGTCAAGTAAAATAAAGTGAAAAAAGAAAACAAAACCGCAAGAGAGCTGGTGGCCTTTCCCCAGAACCCAGAGAGCCTTGCCATGAGACTGTGTGCTCAGTGCCTGTGGCCTGTGAAGCCATGTCCTGTGGGTAGTGACGGGGTCTCAGGGCCTTTGTCCACTTCTTGGTGACCAGGTCTCTGTGCTTCAGAGGCTGCCTGACTTCCTTTGGAATGGATAATATTTTTGCTCATGGGTAATCTATTCAGCTGTGTTCTATCTCTCTGGAGTCCCTCAGGTAGCATTTTGTGTGCATCTGTCACAGAAAATAATAATAATAACTAAAGTTTTTAGTGTCTTGTCTCTTATATGCAGCTTACATTTTCTTTTTTAAAAAAATATATTTATTTATTTTATGTATATGAGCATTCTATCTAAAGGTACACCTGCAGGCCAGAAGAGGGCATCAGATCACATTACAGATGGTTGTGAGCCACCATGTGGTTGCTGGGAATTGAACTCAGGACCTCTGGAAGAGCAGACAGTGCTCTTAACCACTGAGCCATCTCTCCAGGCCCACAGCTTACATTTTCAACTGATGTATCGTGGTGCCTTAGTCATCGTAACAGCCCTAGTGGGAAATTCACTCTTCTCATTGCCAAGTGAAGACCATGAGACTCACACGGTGAAGGAACTGATCTAGAAGGGAGTGCACCCTGGGTGGTGCCTTCTAAGACAGAAAATTGGATGGTTTTACAAGTCAAGGCACTACTTTGTGCCTGAGCTCTGAAATCTGGCTTTGCAAATGTGTGTGTGTGACTGTGTGTATGAATGTGTGTATATGTATGTGTGCCACTGTGTGTGTGTATGTATGTGAGTGTGTCAGTGTGTGTGTGTCATTGTGTGTGTGTGCATGCATGCAAGTGCATGCGTGCGATCTGTGACTGGCCAGGCTGTTGCTCAGCTCTGATTGACTGAGATGTCATAAGTAGAACATTAATTTTAACAGAGTCCCAAGGCTGTAAATTTCAGAACTAGTTTTGCAGAATTGATGATGGTGTTTAGGTTTTCATATTCTTCATTGTGCTTAGCACAAGGCTAGTTTTGGATGTGAAACAAAATATCTGACAACATCCAGGTTAATAAACCTCATGATGAAATACTCTGTAGTCGTGATGGTTCATTTTTCACCATTCCTACAAAATTGTTCGTACAAATCCTCACTTTACAGGAGCCCAAGAAGAATGCAAAAGCAAGACTGAGCTCCATATCACAACATAGTACCCAGGTCTAATGAGTATCTGTACCAGACATTACTTTGAGCTCTGTATGTGTAGTGACTTATGTAGGCTCCATGCTCACCCCTACTTTATAACTGGGCGGAGGGCAAGAGACACTAAGTGGGGCCGGTGAGATGGCTTGGCAGGCAGAGGTTCAAACTGGAAGACCTGACTTTGATTGCTGGAACACACATGGTGGAAAGAGCACTGATTCCTGCAAAGTTGTCCTCTGGCCTCCACACATGTGCTATGCACACCCACCCACACACATGTACGTGCACCCAAAATAAATAAATATAAGGATGCATGGAATTCTCAAAGAATGAATGCAAATCACACACACACACACACACACACACACATTTTTTTTTGAGACACGATTTCTCTGTGTAACAGTCCTGGCTGTCCTGGAACTCAGTCTGTACACTAGGCTGGTCTTTAGATCACAAAGACCCACTTCCCTCTGCCTCCTGAGTGCTAGGATTAAAGGCATGTGCCATCGCTGCCCGGCTAAATATTATCTTCTTAAAAAAGCAAAACAATGTGAAATGTTTAATCACAAAGCCAGGAGTAGTGGAGCCGGGACTGGAACTGTGTGTGCAGCCTGGGTCTGGGTAGCACAGCGACTGACATTGTTAGCAGAACCAGCTCCCGTGTCAACACGTCGTATGTGTTCCCACTTAGCCCACGGTAACACTAATGAACCAGTTGACATTCTCACTCCAAAGTGAAGAACCCACGGGTCACATGGGCTAAGAGACAGCCCGCTTGTCTTCTTGATCAGGGACAGCCTTCCCTAGAAGACCTGGTGATGGGACGTGACGAAAGCATAGAAATAGCTGTGGTGAATGATGCTGTACTGCCTGTCCCGCCCCCCCCCCCCAGACTTCAGAAAGCTGTGTTTTCTGAAACCCTTGAGCATTTTAAATAAAGGAGGTGGTGAGTGGGAGGGGGTCCAGGTGACCAGGTCAAGACATTGGCTAAGCGAGTCCTTTCAAGACATAAAGCTGTGCAGGTCTGAAGCTGTAGCTCAGTGGAAGAGCACTCCTCTGGCGCGCTCAAGTCCTTGAGTTCCTCCCCAAGGGCACACAGAGCCTTATCTGAGGAGAGGGCAGCCAGGGTGCTGATAGCTTCCGCTTCCCACTCGGTCCCCCTGGTCCCCGCTAGTGACTTGCTCGGTGGAGAACAGAAGCTTGCTTATTTACAGAGATCTGGGCAGAGTGCCTCACTCTTAATGTATCAGAAGAGGAACACAGGCCCTTGAGGAACATTCAGAAAGGGAGAGTGGGTTCCCAGGACTGGTCAGGGACACAGATGAGATGGTCCACGGATTCTGTTTTCCTTCTTAGCTGGGTGGGGTGGGGGGAGGGGCTGCTTCTTCTGTGTAGAGTTGACGGTTGTTCCCACTATAAAGTGTGGAGAATCCAACAAGCTATAATATAAAAACACGTGTGCATAGTTAAGTATTAGTAACAGTACCATGAGTAGCTATTGTCACCACCACTGTGCCCAGAGCTAACCCTGCTGGTTTGCCACCACGGGAAAGCATCTTTATTGTATTCATTTGTTTCTTGTGGCACGCGAGCGCACGCGCGCATGTGTATGTGGTGTGTATGTGTGTACACAAGTATGCACTAGGAGAGTGTTCTGTGTCCTGCTCTGTCGTCATACACTTTTGTCTTTGGAGACAGAATCACACTGAACCTGGAGCTAGGGGTGGCGGACAGCAGCACTTAGCCCAACAGCACTGGGGTTACAGACTTGCCAGGGCCCCCCGCTAGGCTTTCTGTTGGGTGCTGGGGATTGGGATTCAGGTTCTGAATGGGTCCCCCTTTTTCCTTAGGGTCATAGGAAACTGTACTGGGTATCATCGCTGAGAAGGGGAGAGAGTGGGGAGTGGGCAGAAGTCGAGGAGAGAAACTCAGACACAGAGATAAGAGACCAGGAGCGCGATGCGCCCGGCGCACTCTGCAGGTTCTCCCATCAGGATGGGATTAATTTACTTTCCAGCGCTGACGGTGCGTCACCCGGCCCCCTACTGCCCCCTCCTCGTCCCCTGCTCCTGTCCACACCCCGCTCCGGAGCCCGGCCCGCGATTGGCTGGCTTGGCTCGGGGCTGTAGCGGATTGGCGCTTGTTGGCCCGGGCCACGGAGTTTAAAGAGGGGGCGGGGGCGCGCTGCCCAGCAGCGCTGCTGTCCCCGCCAGGCGCACCTGTCCCCGCTGCACGCCGTCGGAGCGCGCTCGCCACCTCTTACTCTCCGCCTCGAGTTTCCTGGAGCTAGCGGCTGGCGAGGGCGGCAGAGGGCAAGCCCTAAAGCAGGCTCTGTCCAGGCCGGCGCAGGGGCCACAGTCCGTAAGAGTCGAGCCGTGTGGAAATCGCTGCGGCCACCATGGTAGCCACTTGCCTGCAGGTGGTGGGCTTCGTCACTAGCTTCGTGGGCTGGATTGGCATCATCGTCACCACGTCCACCAATGACTGGGTGGTGACCTGTAGCTACACCATCCCCACCTGCCGAAAAATGGACGAACTGGGCTCCAAGGGGCTGTGGGCTGACTGCGTCATGGCCACTGGTCTCTACCACTGCAAGCCCCTGGTGGACATCCTCATCCTTCCAGGTAAGGTCTCCGAGCTTGCAGGCAGCTTCCAGAGGTAGGCTGGGATAGAAATGGGAATTTTAGACAGAGTTCTCCGAAGTCTGGGGACTCAGAGATTTCTGTGTACATTTTTGGCATCCCCAATCCCACCTTACAGGAGAATTAGCCCTAAACAACCATCTGCCAGCTCCAGGTTCTTTATCCGGAGCATGAGAGAATAGAGGCAAGTTGGTCACTGGTATCAGTGACCAATGGCTTTGAGAATTTAACGAATCCCATTGCATCATCATCCCAGGTGTCCATGCTGCTTGACCAAAATACTGCAGTCCTGGCCCCTGCCTTCTCCGATGGGCTTCTGGTTAGAGGAGGAAAGAGCAATGTAAGACCAACCTGGTGCCTCAAGTAGCTGCAGGCTGAGCTTTTAGACTGCGCGGTACTCCGGAGGCATCCGGGTCAGGTTAGATTCACGTTCAAGGACTCTCTGGACTGCCCAGATGAAGTGAATTCCAGTTGGTTCTCTCAGGTCTCAGGGTCTGTCTTATCTGACCTGCCACCCACCCCTATCTTTTCCCCCTAGCTCCCTCAACAGCGGGCTACAGTAGCACCCCTCCCCTGCTAGGGTGGCACCCTTCTCCAATCCCACCCAGCGGGCTACTGGCTATTGGGAACGCGGTACCCTGGGAGACACAAGTCATTCCAGGCTTTGCCGCTGTGTCTTCAGCCTCATGTTGGAGGGTGGGGGTGGGGGGTGGCGAACCTCTGCAACCCTGGGTGAGGAATTTGTAGAGGGAGCATCTTCCTTTCCTTTGGGTCCCATGGGAAAGCTTGTGGAAACAGTTTTAACAGTTGGATGACTTGGGCGGCTGTGAGCACCACTTGTCCTGCCCCCTGGCTTTACTGTCACCCAGGTGAAGTTGTCTAAGTCCCTCTGGCCTTGGGTGATGCATACGTTTAAGGGCATAGGCAGGTCCTCAAGTGAGGAGAAATCAGCCTCGAAGTTTCTGGTCTGAGAACAGCTAAATTTGTACATTCCTCACCGAGAATACCTGGCTACCCAGAGACTCTGTAGCCCCTTTAAGAGCCTCAAGTACCCCCTGTTTTCCAGACAGGGCATTTGGAACTCCCCTCCCTCCCTCCAGCTCACTTGCTGTTGACTTCTTATCTTGATCCCAGGGTGCCGTACCGGGACTTGAACCCAGGGCTTTGTTCATGTTGGGCGAGCGCTCTACAGACTGAGCTATAGTCCCACCCACATTACACTTCAGCTTCTCTTTGCATTCTCTCTTGCTCCACACCCTGCCTCTACCACATAGTTAGGGGGTGCAGTGCGTGTCAGGCCTGCCGTCCACTCCTCCTTTCTCCGCCCGGACTTTCAGAAGGACAGGCCTCCGGGAGCCCTGGTGTGGACTGGCTTCAGTTAATGCTGGCTTTGGTAGACCCGGGCCCGACTCCGGGACCCAGCCCCACTCGCAGTTTTGGTCATTTGGGACAAACTGCTAACCTCAACAAATCCTAGTAGTTTTCTTTAAAGAACGTAAGTCAGCATTGCTTATGGGAGCCAATGAGAGAAGAGAGGAAGACCCGCTTTGAAGCACAGGTGCCCTAGAACTGTCAAAGGTCATTTTCTAGTCACAGCTGGCTGTGGAGATTGCTAACTGGTGTACAAAATCCTTTTGTCTGCTTCCCCTGAGATTACATTTCCGGAGCACTCAATGCCAAACGGTTTGTTTTCAGAACACCCAGGCCCTGCTGGGGGCAGGGTGTGCATATATTGTGTGGAGAAGCTTAGTGTTCTGCACTCTCCACCTTGCCTGTTGGGTGGGGGTGGGGTGCCATCCCGGTCCCCCCCCCCCCCCCCCCCGCCTCTGTATCCCCTCCGTCTCCCCCCCCCCCCCCCCCCCCCCCCCGCTGTCTCCATCTTCTGATTTCTAGGCATGGTCTTGGTACAGCAGCTCCTGGGTAGCCTCGGGCCATAAGTTCCAGAGCATCAGTGTGAGTTGACTGCTGCCTTTGTGTGGGCCCTGGCTCTCCTCCCAGCTGCAAGGGAGGGGCTGGGCTCAGACTTCTGGGGCCCCTCCTGGGGTCTACAAGTCTATCCATACCTGATAGATAGGCTATCTCATTGTTGTGGTGAGTCGGGCAGGGGTTGGGAGACAGGCCATGTGACATGCCTTGCTAAGGGGCAGTGTTGATGCTGTACATTGGCTGGGTCTGACATGGGGTCCCGGGACAGGGGAAAGAGTTAGGGCCTTGCTGTTTGTTAAACCAGCCTCGCTCAGACCTCTGGCTCTACCTCTGCCTAAGCAGATGAAACAGACAACAGTCATTCATAAATGGGTCACTTTAAAAAAAAAATGGAGTGTTTTAATGAGGAACAATAAATAACGTAAAAGTGGAACAGAAAACTTAAATCTGTGAAACCCCCCTGCCATCTGCTCAGGTTTGTTTTACATGAAGCTGCGCGTATTATGCTCGCAGAGTTCTCACTTGGCATTTTCATTTCACAGCGCAGAGTTGGCACCTTTGCTCTGCAAGTCTCTTTCAACTCACCTTTTCCTTCCTCATTAGTTGTTCCATCTGTTGTCGCGGCATAAAGCCCAGGACGGGTGTCTACTCACAGGAATCCCCAGGGCCAGAGAGCCACATTTTAAGCATCAACAGGGACCATTCATAAAGCAGGAAACGGAACCTAACCATCCAAGCGGAAAGGAGTCCCTAGGACAGCAGCCTCTGGGGAGGAGGGGGAGAGGGCAGCCTTAGTCTTAGCTTACAGCGTAGGTCAGGGCTACATACATCCACACCCAGGGGGAACTGAGGACAAGAGCATGTGGTACATTGTCGACAGCAGTGCCACACTAGGCTGAGGTGGTGCCTCATGCCTATAATCCCGGCACTGGGGAGGCTGAGGCAGGAGGGTCAGGAGCCTGAGAATTGTACAGACTATGGTGAGTTCCTGTCTCGAACAACAATGACGACAACAACAACAACAACAACAATAGTAACAACAGCAGCAGCAGCAGCAGCAATGTAGCACAGGCTAACCCACCCTCTCTGTTCTCTCGTTTCCAGGCTACGTCCAGGCTTGCCGAGCCCTCATGATCGCTGCTTCGGTTCTGGGCCTGCCGGCCATCTTGCTGCTGTTGACAGTTCTCCCGTGCATCCGAATGGGCCACGAGCCAGGAGTGGCCAAGTACAGGCGAGCCCAGCTGGCTGGGGTGCTTCTTATTCTGCTGGGTAAGGACCCCCCCAACTCCGGCGAATGTGAAGAGTCTCAGACCCCACACTGGGTGCTTGAAGGGAGGTGTAGAAATGTAGCTTCTAGTCTCTGTCCCTTTAGATCACATTCCAGAGGAAGTTTAGACGAGACTCCGAGTTACATCCGTGAGAGGAGCTGACAGGTGACCAGGAAATGACTGCCCAAGTGAGATCTGAAGGAAGTGTGGCTTGTGTAAGCAGCCTTCACAGTAGACTCAGTTTAGAATGACTTGTACGCAGACTCCACAGCACATCAACTGGTCTGGAGTTTTCTGGGGACCAGGTCAGGAAAAGGTATTTTTGGGAGGCTCCCATGTGATTTTCATTGTAATAAGAAATGAGAGCCTCTAGCGGGGCACGGTGGCTCATGCCTTTAATCCCAGCACTCGGGAGGCAGAGGCAGGTGGATCGCTGTGAGTTTGAGGCCAGCTTGGTCTATAAAGTGGGTCTAGGACAGCCAAGGCTACACAGAGAAACCCTGTATAAAAAGAAGAAGAAGAAGAAGAAGAAGAAGAAGAAGAAGAAGAAGAAGAAGAAGAAGAAATGAGAGCCTCAATAATATGTAGTGAGAGGACAGGAAAACAGGAGCACAGTGGAGGATATGGAGAGCCGGAGACCGGTAGGTGATGGAGCAAGGTGTTCATTGATCAATATGGCAGACACTGTGGTGGGCCATGGGGACCCTGACAGAGAAGAGGAATGTCTACTTTGAATGTGCATAGACGCTCCAAGATTGCAGTAAACATGGAAGGAAGCACTCACGTCACAGCAGAGGGCTTTCCCAGAGCACAGGAATCCAGGCACGGAGAGTTGAAGGGAAGATGATGGGGTCATAGGCTGGAGGGAGGAACAATCTAGGCTGAGGAAGTGGCCCTGCTGGTTCAGTTTCCCCATCATACGTGTGCACGGCAGCTCGAACCAACTCCCGCCGACCGGCTTGTCTCCGAGGCTGCAGATCTTGCCCTTGCCAAGACAGCAGGATCAGAAGTTCAAGGTCGTCCTCTTGGCTAATGACGATGCCACAGAGACATACAAACTTTGTCTTTAAAAAAAATGTGTTTTTTCCCCCCTGACCTTTTACATAAGAGTTCGAGAATATCTCCAAGTGAGACAGCATGTTAAAATTACTGCAGACGAGCCTGTGAGAGAGGGACAGTGAAATGCATAGATACGTGTTGTGGTTTTGCATGGGGACACACCAATTAAAACTTCCCAGACGAATTGGCTTTAATTTTAATTAATTTTATTTATTTACTTATTTTTGAGACAGAATTTCTCTATGTAGCTCTGGCTGTCCTGGGACTTGTTCTGTAGACCAGGGTGGCCTTGAACTCAGAGATTCTCCTGCCTCTGCCTCCTCGAGTGCTGGGATTAAAGACGTGTGCCACGGCACCTGCCTAGTTTTCTTTGTCTTAGTACTATTTTTTAAAAACATATTTATGTGTGTGTGTGTGTGTGTGTGTGTGTGTGTGCACGCATGGAGGACAGTTGGTTCTCACTTTCCACTGTGTGTGACCTGGAGAACAAACTTAGGCTCCCAGCCTTGACAGCAAGCACCTTTACCCATTGGGCCGGCTCAGTGGGGACAGTTCTGTAGCTGGGGAAAGTAAGGTGGGGCTGGACAGAGGGACTGAGTGCTTCTATCAGTCCCTGTTTATCTGCCTCCATTCAACCTGTGGGAAAAAAGAAATCTGACCCCTAGGAAGCTGCGCCTGCGCCCTCGCAAGTGCCCTCGCCTGCGCCTGCGCCCTCGCCTGCGCCCTCGTCTGCGCCCTCGCGGTGGCTTCAGCTCAGCATCAGAGGAGGCGAGGGACTTGCAGTGCAGGCCTAGCTTCACCTTTCTTGCTGCCTCTTCTTTTGACTGCTGTCAGATTTATTTCTCAGCAGGTCTCCACATGTTGTTTTGACGGGATGGAGCTGGCTCGGGAAATGTTGAGTTCATTGCCTCAAGAGCGTCACCTGCCAATTTCCTTCAAGCCTTCTCAGCCATGCCCTAAGATCCTTGCTTGCCACCCTCAGGGATGAGTGGGGAAGCCAGAGTGTGAAGGCTCCCTTTGTGTGCAGCTCCGGCTTGGTTTCTGCCACTCTCCCCAGGGTTGGTCCATGCCCAGTCCTGGGGGTGGGAGCTGGGATGGGGTCACTGATGATGCTCCGCCTGATGTATGGTTGCTGGGCAAAAGGCAGGAGGTAGTGCAGGAGCTGGGGGTGGGGGGTGGGGCTGGGAGTGGGCAATGTCACAGCTGGTTCTGATGTGGAAACTGAGCACAGATCAGTTCTTCCTGGCCTTGGGAAACCTCTGACCACTTTGTCCGAAGGCTTAAAAAGAAGCCTGCCTGCTGGCCAGCTCTATCCTCTGAAGTCTTAGCAGAAAAGCCACAGGTGCTTGGTTCTGCGTTGTTTAAGGAGCAACAGTTGCCTCAGAGCTAGGGAGAGATCAGAGGGGAATGGAATTTGTCAATTTTCAAGGCACAAGGCTCTGGGCCCTAACACTTCCTCTTGGTGGTTGGCATCAAACCAACCGTACTGAGTCTGGACCCCACTGCTCCTCAACTGTGCCAGCCGAGCAGTCATTGCCTCTTAACAACCATGCCTCCAGTGCAACGAAGGATGGCAAAGCTTTAGCATGGCATCTGGCACATAGCAAGTCAAGGTTGGCACGATTGTGGCTGCTGTTGTTTAGAGGAAACAGAGAGCCAAGCCAATGATGGTTGAGTGCTGAGAGGGTCGTGTCCATGCACAGAACTGGAGGGGAGAGGCAGGACAATGCACCCTGGCTTGATGGAAATTGGGGTACGGGGACCATACGAGAGGGTGTTCATGTTTTCCATCACGAAGCAATGTTCACATCTTCCATCGTAAAGGAACCCCAATCCATTGTTCCTAGTGAAATACATCATCTTGTCCCCCAACCTCCCCAGGGAGTGGACAGAGAGGAAACAGGACTTGGCCTCTTCATGGAATTTCTTTCAGCTTTTCTTCTTGACTTTAAACATCTGGGCCGGTGGCTTTATTTATGCTGGGAGAAGCTATAAACTTTCCAGTTCATGGTGAACTCTGCTAGAGTTAAGGGTGAGGGCGAATATGAGATGAGCGACTTGCCTTGCGCACGGGTTTGCTACATGGATAGGGAATCCTGTGTGTAGAAAAAGGATGTGACATCTTAGTATGACAGTGACCCTGACGGTAAGCTCTATATACCGTATACCTTAGCTGCTGTGTGAACCCTTCCTGTCCCTAAATTCTGTGGTTCTTTTTTATTTTTTAATGTTAACAAGTGCCTGGCTATGTGTCAGAGTGTAGAGCAACTGGGGGCTAGCAACACATTCATAAACAATAAATAAGAATAAAATTAAATCCAACACATAACCATGAGGCTTTTATTAGATTGCTGTAGGAAAAAGTAGATGATGGCATGAAAACAACAGGAAAAATGTCAATGTTGAAGGCTGGCCAGGAAAATAATGCACTGGAACATTCCATTGATTTGGTGGTAAATGCTAGGTTTTCCTATAGTGGGTATGCCCAGATTATCATGTGGGCGTTGGGGATTTGAACTGCAACCCTCACGTTTCTGCAATGCGTGCTTTTACCCACTGAACTTCTCCTCAGCCCACATTTATTTATTTTTCTTTTGCTAATATTTAAGTTGACACCTAATAAGTTTACATTTTTATGAGGTTGTGTGTCTCTCATTTACTTAATTTCTACATAGTACCATGAATTACTTAACCTCTAAAAACATGGAAAGATGTACTTACGTTTTGCTTTTGTAAACTGTCTTCCTAAATAATTTGTTTAGTTGAGATAGATCACGAACTTTCAGCAAAGACATGGCCTGTCAACCGAGGAACACATCGTATCGCATTTTTTGAAAGTTGTCCCCAATAGAGGCAAATGTTCTTTTGTTTAATTTTTTTTTTTGTTTCATTTTTTTGAGACAGGGTTTCTCTGTGTAACAGTCCTAGCTGCCCTGGAACGCAATCTGTAAACCAGGTTGGCCTTGAACTCACTGAGATCTGCCTGCCTCTGCCTCCCAAGTGCTGGGATTCAAGTTGTGCGCCACCACCACCTGGCCTCAGGCAAATGTTTTTAATCTTTAATGAGGAAGGCCAAATCCGTGTGTGTGTGTGTGTGTGTGTGTGTGTGTGTGTGTGTGTGTGTGTGTGTGTTTCTCCTCTCTTTCCTTCTCCACTTCCTTTAGTTGTTTGTTACTTCTTGTCCCTCAACAGACTGCAGAGCCCTGCTCCTGCCTGTGCAGGTGAGGAGGGCAGGTGAGAAGGGCAGGTGAGGGGAGGGCAGGTACTGAAGCAGTGAGAACAAGCCAGGCCTGTTACACAGGGGAACCCCTCACCCCCATCCAAACACTAAACCAAAACAAACCAAAACAAAATTATGACATAGCATTAAAAAGGAGAACACCGTGTTGCTCATTTTTCTTTACCTTATGGGTGACTGTGAGTTTTCATAAGATGCCTTTATTTTTTTCCCAGACAACAAGACCATTTCACATTGCCTTTTTTTGGGGGTGGGAGTACATTGGTACACAGAAACAAATCTAGAGGAAATTCTTGAGAGATCCAAGAGTGATTGTAGTTTTACCAGTGGTCCATATTTTCAGTGAGGTTGTGATTTGGTCTGAATTTTCTAATTTCATTGTTCAATCAGAAGCCCCCCACTCCCCAAAAAACAACTACTGCTGAAGTGGAGTATAGCTTCCTTTGTGTCTAAACATTTGTCGAGTTCAGTCAGAGGTCACTGCAAGTTGGCCGATAGTTCCCTTTCATGTTGTGTGGTGGCCTGTCCTTTCTTAGAGGTTTTGATGTGGTTCCTCTTTGAGTGCCACAGGAATTTCACCCTGAGTTCATTCATCTGCTAGCAACAAAAGAGCAGATGATGTTTTGCATGGGTTATGAAAGAGGGAAGATTTTTAGCTGGGGAGTAGGCAGGGGAAAGTAGAACCCAGATTAGACTACCTTTCATTCATCTGTCATTCACCCATCCACCCATCCATCCACCCATCCACCTATCCATCCATCTATCCATCCATCCATCCATTCATCCATCCATCCATCTACCCACTCACCCACCCATTCATCCACCCATCCACCCATCCACCCACCCATCCACCCATCCACCCACCCATCCACCCATCCACCTATCCATCCATCCATCCATCCACCCATCCATCCATTCATCCATCTACTCACTCACCCACCCATCCATCCACCCATCCATCCATCCATCCACCCACCCACCTATCCATCCATCCATCTATCTACCCATCCATCTATCCATCCACCCACCCATCCATCCACCCATCTATCCACCCATCCATTCATCCATCTACCCACTCACCCACCCATCCATCCACCCATCCATCCATCCATCCACCCACCCACCTATCCATTCATCCATCCATCCATCCATCTACCCATCCATTCATCCATCCATCCACCCATCCATCCACCCACCCACCTATCCATCCATCCATCTATTCATCCATCTACTCACTCACCCACCCATTCGTCCACCCATCCATCCATCCATCCACCCACCCACCTATCCATTCATCCATCCATCCATCCATCCATCCATCCATCCATCCATCTACCCACTCACCCACCCATCCATCCACCCATCCACCCACCCACCTATCCATTCATCCATCCATCCATTCATCCATCTACCCACTCACCCACCCATCCATCCACCCATCCACCCACCCACCTATCCATCCATCCATCCATCCACCCACCCATCCATCCACCCATCCACCTATCCATCCACCCATCTATCTACCCACCCATTCATCCACCCATCCATCCATCCACTTATCCATCCATTCACTCACCCACCTATCCATCCATCCATCCATCCACCCATCCACTCGTCCATTCATCCATCCATCTATCCATCCATCTACCCACTCACCCACCCATTCATCCACCCATCCATCCATCCACCCATCCATCCATCCATTCACCCACCTACCCACCTATCCATCCATCCATCCACCCATCCATCCATCCATCTGTCGCTTATTTGTCCACCCACTTACGCTTCCCCTCCTATCTGGTCATTATATAAATGTGTAGGCATTTCCCCGCTAGTGAGTTACATACAGCAAATCTAGCACTGTCTCTAACACTTGCAATTATCTGAGCTGTCACCCTTGGAACACAGCCTGACTCTTCCTAGCTGTTTTATTTATTCTTAGGAAATAAAGGAAAGCAAGTGAATTGGAGACCATTTCTGATCTTACTGTATAAAATCTAAACCTAGGCTGGCTGTTCTTAGTTTTCACAAAGGTGAGGAGTGGTTTACATGTGCATGTGCATGTCTGTCTGTGTGTGTGTGTGTGCATGTACATGCATGCGTACAGATGTGGGCATGCCCTCCTGTGCATGAGTGTGCATGTGTTCTATTTATAAATACAAAGTAGCTAAAAAGAATAACATTTGATCTGACCCATGAAGTGTGTTGAAATCAGTTAGCTGTTTATGTATGGACTGGTTGCATTGGCCCAAATCAGCTGTGTGGCAATGAGACCTTTTTCCCTACACCACCTCAGCCCTTGGCCTGTTCCTCTCAGTGTGCTTGGGCACTGAAAAGTTCTTGCTGATGGCTGACTGTGCCCACAGCAGAGTGGATACCTACTTTTCGGGGCTAGGAGTGTTTGCTGTATTGCCTTTTGCCATGAGAAATTCATGGAAATTTTCTTGAGCTGAAACACTCTAGAAGAGAATTTCTGTACCTTGTCCCTGGGGACAGCTTTTTTTTTTCCCCCTTCAGAAGACAAATTTCAGGCCATCCTAGGACACACAGGATCTTGTTTCAAAACAAAATAAACAAAAAAGAAAATCACTTTGGTCAGTTCAGACCCTTCCAGTCCCAATCTCTGCCCTCTGGCCTCTGCTTGGGCTGTGTCTGTACTCTTTAAGGCAGGGACTGACCTTTATTGTGTATCTACAGGCCTTGCTCATGGGGTGGGGGTGGATGGGGGTTCACTTAGTCCCTTGTTAATAAGAACCATTGTAGGTTACACATCAAATGGCTGAGCTATTTCAAGTCTTTCAAAATGGGTAAGACGTGAATCCTCAGTGTACAGTTGATGTCAAAGAAGGGCTGTCCTTCTCCTCGGGCCAATAGCATAAGCTTGTTAGAAGCCAGAAGAGCAGCTTGCTGCATTGAAAGAGACAAGGACACCCCAGGTGATAAATGTTGGCCTGGCAGAGCTGTACTCTGTCTTGATTTTGTTTGTGGTTTTTAGGGTACCAGCTGGAAATCCTGCTGTTCTGATTAGCTTCATGTCTGGCCACTCAAAGTTTTTCCTAAAATTTCTGTCCTGCTGTGTTTGAGAGAAATTAGGGATACTAGGGGGAACCATGGGGTTGCTTTGTTCTGAGCTCTGTAGTCCTGCAAAATAGTCATTAGGCACATGTGGCCATTTGAATGAAAATCATTTAAAAAAATCAGATTTTCAATCTCACTAGCTCCTTGGTATAAGCGAAGTGGCCCTATGTAACTTGTTGCTGCCCTACTTAGTAGAGCCAGTTCAAATGCTTAAATTTCCTTAAGAAACAAAACAAAACAACTCCCCTGAAACCAAACCAAACAAAAAATCCCCCAAACCAACCAACTAACCAACCAACCAACCAACCAACCAAACAAACAAAACCCTAGACTAGCAAGAAAGCTCAGCAGATAAAGACACTAGCCTCCAAGCCTGATGATTTGAGTTCGATTCTTGGAATCCACGTGGTGGACTCCTGAAAGTTGTCCTCTGACCTCCACACAGCACCCCATGGCACATGTGCTCCCCAACACACAAACTCACATAATACAATAAACAAATTAAAAAGTAATAACAATTAAAAACCTTGAATAGATGAACTGTTTTTTACCTCAAGAACTGTTTGGGTGTTGGTGTTTTGTGGTCACAAATGGCACGTCACAGACTCAGACCCTTGCCTGGTCCTCTGTCAGTACTTATCAATTGTCTACTCTAGCAAGAGAAAAGGGACAGATGGCCCAGGTCTTTGTACTGTAGATTGACTAACTCCAGAGAATGGGATGGAAAACCAACATGGACGCCATCTTGTTTCCCATTTCTGAAAAGCCTGGGTATTCAGTCATCCAACCAGGGAACACTGAGCTGTGTCTGGTGCTACATTGAACGTTGAGTTTCTAGACCTAAGTAAGGCACAGTCCCTGCCTTCACAGAACTCAGAGTGTGGAGTAGGGGATAGATGCATGTTTCCATAAGTCTAATATGGTTCTACAAGTATAATAGAGTAGCCATGTAACTGTAGAGAGCTGGGCACAAGGCTCAGTTAATAGATTGTGCCTAGCAAATCATGGGGTTCCATCCATAGCACCCCAAAAACTGGTTTACCAGCTCATGCCTGAAATCCCAGAACTCCAAGGATGACATTCAAGGTTATCCTTGGCTTCACAGCATGGCTACCCTGGGCTGTACAAGGCCTTGACCTCAGAAACCCAAAACAACTGCAACAAAGCACACACAAAGCCCGAACCCAAACAAAAAGTAACAGGACTTACAAGTAAAAACAAATACATGGGTTTGGCCCTTAAAGGATTATGTTAAGTCTTTACAGGGGTGTTTATCTCTGCTACCTGGTGAGAAAAAAAGGACCAGCAGGGGACACAAGCCTAGTGCCAGTCAGCTGGTTCTGCAGAGCAGAGGTCGCGGCAGCAGCGCTTGGCCTTTTGGCGGTTTTGTTTTGTAGTTGACTGGCAAAGGCGTGTTTGGAGTGATCCTGCCTGCTTGGGCCACTTGGTGAGTGATGTCTAGTGTCTAGTCACCCTCTCTCCCTGTCTCCCCAGCTCTCTGCGCCATCGTCGCCACCATCTGGTTCCCCGTATGTGCCCACCGTGAGATCACCATCGTGAGCTTTGGCTACTCGCTGTACGCGGGCTGGATCGGTGCTGTGCTGTGCCTGGTGGGTGGCTGCGTCATCGTGTGCTGCTCCGGGGACGCACAGTCATTTGGAGAAAACCGTTTCTATTACTCTTCCGGCTCCAGCTCGCCCACTCATGCCAAGAGTGCCCACGTCTAAGAGGGCTGCTCCACTGCCCACCGAGGTGCTGTAGATGCTGGGCCCGGGGCCCTGGGTTTGCTTGCCACAGTGGGGGAGAAGCCCACTTCCCTGCCAGGCACTGAAGCCAAAGGTCTAGAAAGATTCCTGCCTGACATTTTGCAGTCGTTACCCCACCCAACCCCACCACTTCTTGGTTTCCTTAAGAAATATCTAGCTCACATAATGCCGCGTAGTTTTCTTACGGTGTTGTGGGCTGTTAGCTCTTTTCTTCCGGCATTCCGTTGCTGTTGATTAAAAAAAAAAAATATTTTGTTTCTCTCTTAAATTCAAATGATTTGGGAACATTGCTAAAGTGGGCGTGGATTGGGAGAGAAAGAAAAGACAGTTTTCAGTCGGTTACCAACTACAATGGAAGCCTCATAGAGACACCGCTCTGTTTTCTTTTGCCTCTTAGTTTCAAGGTCACTTACATATAAGAGATAGAAAAAGATAGCCTTGGGAACACGGGTGGGAGAGGAGCCTTGGGACTTTCTCTCTGTGGGAAAGCTTCTCTTTTATAAGTAGAGGGGTTGGGACTCTTTTTTAGTTTGTGATTTTACATTTTTCTGTACATATTTTTTCAAGATTGATCATTTTTATAACCATGGGTTTCCTGAACTTCTCAATTCACCAATATGAAGGAAATGAACCAGACAGACTTTAATTTACAATAAGTAACAGTACGGAGATTATAACTCTAACTGACCGTCCACGAGTTTCAGGTTTGTATGCTGTAGTTTTTAATTCCACACCTGCGTATGCTTCAAATTAACACATTTAAAAACTCGTTCACCCTTCCTATCTCTGTCTCCATTCTGTTAGTCATCTTGAAGCAATGTTGTTTAACATAAGTTGTACTGTTGACTTGGCTTCGTGGGTGTCAACACTGATGGTCTGTCAGTGTCTAAGACTCTGGCCCTGCGAGCACAGTCGGTGCATTTGTTCAGGTAAAATCTGTGCAATAAAATAACAAACTGTCTCCAACGCTGCTCCTCAATCTTGTGTTGAATTCAGAACATTGTCTGATTAAAAAAACCAAAACCAAAACCAAAACCAACCCCCCCTCCCACAAAAAAAAAAACCTCAACAAGTAATTTCTGATCACAGAGCTAAGAACAAATCATCTGTGCTGGGGAGTTGGCCCAGTTGGTAAAGCTTAGTGCTTCAGCAGGAGGATCCGAGTTCGAGTCTCACCAGCTAAGGGAAAGTTGGTAATCCCAGTGGGCACTCTCTCTCTGTCTCTCTGTCTCTGTCTTTGTCTCTCTGTCTCTCTCTTATCTAGTCAGGAGGATCCCCTGTGGAGTCTAGACAATTGGAAAACTCCAGATTCAGTGAGAGATGTTGTTTTAAAAATACAAGATAATGAGCCTGACATGGGGTCACACCTCTAACCTCAGAACTCGGGAGGGAGCCAGAGTTAGGGGGATCTCTGGGAGTCCAGCTTGGTCCGCAAAGTGAGTTTTAGGACAGTCAGGGCTACACAGAGAGACCCTGTCTTAAAAATGAAACAAAACAACAAAGAATATAAGAGCAGTTGGAGAAGATGCTTGACTCACACACACACACACATACACACACACACACACACACACACATACACACACACACAAACACACACACACAAACACAAACACACACACACACAAACACACACACACACAAACACACACACAAACACACACACATACACACACACACAAACACAAACACACACACACACAAACACACACACACACAAACACACACACAAACACACACACATACACACACACACAAACACACACACACACATACACACACACACACACACACAAACACATGAGAGAGAGAGAGAGAGAGAGAGAGAGAGAGAGAGAGAGAGAGAGAGGGAGAGAATAAATAAGTTTGGATTGCCCTGACTGGTTAAAAGTTACACGTTGTTCACGATATCACTGTAGTGTGGGAGTATAAAATGGAGCCTACTTGCTCTCTGGTTTTTAAAATGTGATTTTCTTGCGCCCTGTGTCATGGGAAAACATGGAACCACAAGAGCCAAGTTACAAGCACAATGCAGCCCAACTACTTACTGCTTTGAGCACTTGATGAAAGGATTGGCCAAGCCTGACAGGAGATTTGAACACATCCATATATTGGGTCTTAGTTGTAATGCCTTGACGTGTTCTGCTTCCTCCCCCCAAGACAAATTGGCCAAAGACATTTCAAGGTTTTATTTTCTGTTTCAGAAACTCAGGTTACCAGCTTTGCTCTATGAGACCAATGCCGCGCCCCCACACTCCACAGTACACCCCAAATGGCAGCCTCAATATGCTGTTTACCTAAGCCACAGGGAGCCATGCTCTTGAGAGCTGGTCCTGTCAGAAATTTCCCATCTTTAGCTCTCCCCACAGACCTTGCTGTTTGGATGAGGGCATGGGCGGAGCATTTCTGTGGTTTGTGAAGGCCAGGTAGCCACTGTGTGGAACTGGAAGGGATTTAAGCCTATAGAAACCAAAGCCTTCACGATACAGGACAACCTCAGCACTCTGGGGGCGGGGCAGGGAGGGCAGGCACTCACTTTCCTCTCCCCGAACACCCACTCAGTGGATCTGTGCCCTGAGCCTGGTGTATGGATGCATCTGTGTACTGCAGTCGCTCTGTTCAGGGGGCCTCCATAGCATGCTATGAGAAACAGTGAAATGAAAGCAGTTTTCTCATGTTTTCCTGGAGGGCAGAAATCTGTCCTTCATCCCTTCTCTGATGGTCATTGGAGATTGGGTGATTTTGAGAGTGTGACTACCAATCCCCCCCTGCCCCCCTGCACCTTCCCCCCCCCCCCTTCTGAACAGACAGCACGGAGGGGTCATGGCGCTGAAAATGAACCGGCACTGTTTATGCTTTCCAAGAACTCTGATAGGAACCGAATTAAAACAGAGAGCGTTTCCAGGGGAGCTGTGGATTTGGGGATGCTGGTGACAAGGCTGGGACAAAAGGAGAAGCCTGTGAGCTTGGAGGAGGCAAGCTACACACTGGCGCTGCATGGGTGGCTTGGGTAGGACAATGGAACAAGGCCTGCCTCTGTCCTGTCCGGCCTCCTTGCTTGTTTTAATCAGAAGTCCTCTGCGTGTCAGGGTTTCTCTATACAATGTACACAACAAGCCGCAGCATCTTAAGTGTTTGGCAGGACATTCGTGCTCATGACATCACATGCTGGGAGGACAGGGAGGCCACTGTGGGACTGGTCCCCCTCCCCCCCCCCCAGGGGGAGAGGCAGCATCAGGGCAGCCTTTGAGCCGGCCCCACAAAAGAGTGTGTGACAGCCAGATGTGCGGCTTCACGGAGACTGAAAGGGGGATTGTGGGAGGAACATTGGCACATGCTGCTCGTGGCTTCAATAGCAGCTCTTGAGGAATCTAGATTTGTGTAGCTCGTGCATATACCCAGAGCTCAGGCAACCGTGGCCGTGTCCGGACGAGTGAGTGGAGATGGGGGCACTTGTCACTGCTTCTTCATGTCCCTTTGTAGAAATAAAGAATGTGGGGGATGTCGAGCCATTCCTAGAGGATCGCAGAGGCAAGGAGATTCAGAAGCGTGGTGGAGCCCAATCGTCACAGCCAGGCCTTCTCTTTAACTAGATCGGCTTTGTCTCTCTCTTTGGCTGAGTTGTTTGTAGCTCCTCTGTGAGTCTTATTGAAACGTAGATTCTGATTACTCCATGTGGTCAGGCCCAAGATTCTGGGTCCTTAAAAAAAAAAAAGATGAAAATTCTCATTTTTCATTTATTTGCATGTGTGTGGTTACACACATGCGCCATGCTGTGCATGTGGAGGTCAGAGGGCAGGGGACCAGCTCTCTCCTTCCACCATGTGAGTCCCAGGACTTTAACCCAGGTTGCTGGACTTGGCAGCAAGCACCTTTTGCTCACGAAGCCATGTCGACAGCTCAGAGCTTAGATTCTGCATATCTAGCAGGCTTTCAGAATGTGCTGGTGCTGCGGGGACTTGTGGCACCAGGGGCCACCGTCCTGTGGGGACTGCATGTGGCAGAACACAGGCCGTCCTTGTGCCTGTACATCACAAGGGCATCTCTTTTTGCACAGGTTACTGGGAAACATCCCGAGTCTTTCTGAACAATTCGGGAGCTTTGCTGGCTGATAATTGAGGTGTAGAATCATTCAACTCCAGGACCGTTGTTTGTCATCAAAACACTAGCTGCCCTGTAAGCCAACCCATGAAAGCTGGTTATTAAACTCTAGGAATTGTGTGTGCCACTTGGCGTCACACAAGGAGCTTGGTAACAGCTGTGGTGGCCCATTTATACCAAATACTACAAGTCCCGCATTTCTTCCCGCTGGCTCCACTTTCCGGGAGTCATCAAACACCATCTGACTACAGGCTGTCTCTGGGAGAACCATAGATTAAGCCTGTGGAGCGTAGCACGCCTTAGCTGTGAAAGATGCATTCCTCATTTTCTTTGATATAACGAAAGGTAGGGAGAATGAGGAGACTGTGGGGAAATTGCGGAAAAAGAAATGAGCTGGTTGTCACACTGCAGTTGTGTCCTGGTCTCATGTTGAGTGTGAAGGCCTCCGTGGCCTACGCAGGTGAGAGAGTACTTTTTCACCTTTTAAAAAAAGATTAGAAGCCGAGTCATGGTGGCACACGCCTTTAATCCCAGTACTTGGGAAGGAGAGGCAGGTGGATCTCCATGAGTTTGAGACCAGCCTGGTCTACAGAGCGAGTTCCAGAGCAACCAAGGGTACACAGAGAAACCTTTCTGGAAAAAAATCAAAACCAAAAGAACCAACCAACCAAGCAAAACCAAGACTGGACATTAGTTGTGGAGCACAGGTGGAAAAGCTCAAACACCAGTGTGACCTGTGCCTGGAGCCATGCTGGTCTCCTTTGAGTCTATTCACTGTGTTTGTTGGTTTCATCAACCTGGTTCATGAGAGTCCGGTGTCCTACCTGACTACAGGTAATAGTACCCGCTAACAGTCCCTGAAAGTGTGTTCTTTGCCAGGCATAAGGTAGCATTTTATAGGTCACTAACACTGTGATCTTCATAACTTACAAATCAGGGCTCATGACCGCCTCACTCTTTACAGATGGCAAGGTCAGAACAGAGACAACGGCATCCTAAGTCACACAGCTACTGAGCATTGTCTGGTCATGATAGAAAATATGAGCACTGAAAAAAGGCAAATAAGAGTAAGGCCACCCGTTCTCTCCTCATTAGAGTCATTTATTTGCAAATATTCTCCCTTGTATTTTAAAACAGAAGCCCAAGTTTTCTTTCTTTCCTTCTTCTTCTTCTTCTTTTTTCTGAGACAAGGTTTCTCTGTGTAGCCTTGGCTGTCCTGGACTCGCTTTGTAGACTAGGCTGACCTTGAACTCACAGAGATCTGCCTGCCTCTGCCTCCCAAGTGCTGGGATTAAAGACATGTGCCACCATGCCGGGGCCAGAAGCCCAAGTTTTCTAGATGTATCTTTGTATTGTCCTAAAAAGAGAAAAAGAAATAACGGGTGTTTTCTCATACCATTATGTATTTTCTACAGTTATGATTAAATTCCTGTACAATATTTTGGTGTCTGGGCGTAACATAGTGAGTTCTTGGGGGTATCTTTGCTAATCTGGTTTCTTTCTAGTTTCTTCTGAGAGGAAAACCTTTTCTTATCTATATGATGAACTCCTTAAGAGTTCTTGGGATGTAGTTCCTGGCCCCAAGTATCTTTTATTTTTAGTGAGAAGATGCCTAGATTTCCTTAGCGCTTACAGGAGATGGTAGCATTTCAATTTACAATGTTATTCATTTAAAATTAATTATTTTTTTCAGTTTCAATGATGTGGGATTAAATAGATAGATAAAAATATTTAGAATAAGTGGTTGTTAGGAAAAAATGAAAAATATTCACAACAAGAGAAAAGGAGAGGTAGGGACCCAGAGTCCTCTTGAGGTTATCTCAGGGGGCCCTGCTCCTCAGGGAAAGGATGCTTACACCCCACAGTCCCTGGTTCGGGTGAGGGCCCTGGACATTGTTAGTTAAATTCCTTCTTTATTTTATTGCTAAACATACTCCATGAGACAAGTGAAACTAGGGCAAACAAACGGGCTGCCCCTTTCCCAAGCCTTCTAAATATTTACTATCTACTCTGTTTGTATGTGAGTGTCTATGTGTGTGTGTGGACATATGTGTGCCATGGCACACATGTGGAGGTCAGAGGGCAACCCCCGGGAATCACTTCTCTTCTGCAACCTTGTGGGATCAGGGATACAGGTGTTAGCATATAGGCAGCCTGCTAGCCTGCTTCTAGGTTGCTTAGCAACCTCTGACATCATCACTTGCCCAGGATATAACCTGCCTGCCACTCCTCCCAGCATTCTCTGTCACTTTCTTGGCTTCTTTCCCTCTGTCCCCATGCGGCCACTCCTTCTCCCCTTCTTTCTCTCCCCTCCGCCCTTCTACAATGATTTCCTTATAAAAAATATGTGCCTACTCATCAATATTACAACAACAGGTCCTCAGGCCTATAGACACCATCTCTATCAGCTGAACCATTTGCTGGCCTTCTTTCTATACACCGAATCCCATGCTGTGCTTACCTCTCCTTTTCTGCCTGTTTCCCCCCTCTCACCCCACTGTTTTAATGAAGGGTCATGGAAACAGATCTAGACGTAGGTGTGAACAGGCCTTGCCTACTGTGGATGGGAGCACTTGGGCAGCTGAGGGTCCATGCATATTTCCTTTGCTTCTGTCCTAGCCTTTGTGAGAAAAGCAGAGCCTTCTGTCATATAGTAAGGGACCCCATTCCTATCCTGGTCCACAGGGCTGACTGGCCATGTGACCCTTCCTTTGGCTACAGGTCACTCTTTCAGCTCCTTCAGTAGATTTTAGCTTGCCCTGGTCATGGATGCCTAAGCAAAGATCTGTAGTCATTCTCTCTCCTATAGGAATCCTCAAACACACAACTCACTCAGTAAAATCTGTGCCTCCTACCCCATCCTTGGGTGTGTGTGGAGCAGGGTATTAAAATGACTGGAGGTGGAGCCTGGGGGTACTAGCCAGGTTGTAATTGTCCACCCTAAAGCCTAAGAACCATGGAGAAAGGTTCAATGAATATAACTTAAAGTAATTTTCACTAGGCCATGCTGTTAGGGAGCCATGTGCCTGGGGGCTGTGATTTAGAGGAATGCTTCCTTTGCACAGCCATTCTATCAAAGGTGGGGCTGCCATTCTTATGTCTGAGCTTGCCTCCTGACTTTGAAGTGAATACCTAACTCAGGCTGGACCAATCATGGCACGTCACTTCCCTGAGATGAGTTGCGTTGGTCCAGGAGGTCAGGATTTCACTCAGTTATGGTCAACCATATCTGATCTTTCTTTGGAGCTGCGGGTGAGAGCACCTTTTGCCTTGAGAGCAAACCGTAAGGATGTGAGCCTGAAGGCTCCCAGTAGCTGCCGTATTATCTGTGTGAAACAAATAAACCAACTAACTAACAAACAGTCTGGGACAATGAAGCCAACATGAAGAAGGAAGCAGAGCCTAAAACCAAGCCGACAAGGGATGGAGCCTGGCTCACACTTCCTGAGGCCCTTTGGTTAGACAAACAAGTGTCCCCGCCATACCTTTTACTTTTCCTCCTTGGGGTCCTCCTTCAGTTGTAGCCTAAAGCATCTTGCCTAGGTGGACTGCAGCTAACAGTCACTGTGGAAACGCCCCTGGATTTTCAGCTCTTTCTTGGGAGCACTGAACCTTTTCATTTACTAGGTGTCCAATCTGAGCGGAACGGTGACCCCACTCAATTGTCTTTGAGGACCAGAGGGTGTGTGTGTGACCCAGATCAGGCCGGTCAAGTCCTTCTCACATTAGGAGGACTCCCAGTACTCATGGTATCCGCTAGCCCGGTGTGGCAACTGTCTGTAGTGATGGAAAGGAAAGAGAAATGAGACAGAGAAAGCAGAGCGGCCGACAGTGTCAGGTCTCTAGTACTAGGACACCGGGAGCCACTATATGACATTATTTGCGGCCAAAGCCAGCATATTAATTACTACTGTGATAAGCACACGGCGAAAAGACACTCAAGGGGAGGGGGACAGAAGGGAGAATTTATTTATGATCACATGTTTGAGGGCACAGTCTCTCACTGGGGTAAAGTGTGGCAGGAGAGTGGCATCACGCTCTGTCTACAGTCAGGAAGTAGAGAGAGACGATTGCTGTTGTGCATCTTCCTTTCTTGTGTTTATTCAGTGCAGTACCCAACCCCTAGGATAGTAGCACCCACAGTCGGGGATGTCCTCTCTGGCAGCACTGCCATGGACACGCCCAGAGCTGTATCTCCTAGGTGATCCAGTCAAGCAGACAAGGAAGAATAAAGTCATACTTGGTTTCAGGTGAGGTGTGCTCTCTCTCTCTCTCTCTCTCTCTCTCTCTCTCTCTCTCTCTCTCTCCCCCTTCTTTTCTTCCTTCCTTCTTTTCTTCCTTCCTTCTTTCTTTCCTTCTTTTTTTGGTTTTTCGAGACATGGTTTCTCTGTGTAGCCTTGGCTGTCCTGGACTCTCTTTGTAGACCAGGCTGGCCTCGAACTCACAGCGATCCGCCTGTCTCTGCCTCCTGAGTGCTGGCATTAAAGGCGTGTGCCACCACCGCCCGGCCTCAGTCCTTCCTTATTTCCTTCCTTCCTTCTTTCATCGGTCTCCTCCTCCCTTGCCTCTATTCCTCCCCCTCCTCCTCCTCTTCCTCCTGTTCTTAGACACAGACTCTTATTTACAGCCCAGGCTAACCTGAAACCCACTATGTAGATAACTCTGGTTTGGAAACTTACAGCAGTAGTCTTGTCTCAGTCTCCCACATCTGGCAGCTTTCACCAACTACTGAGATTGTGTGTATGAGGCACAAGGGTGGCTAATCACCACTATTTTCTATTATAAACCTCTTCTGGGGGCCTGGAGAGGTGGCTCGGTGGTGAAGAGCACTGACTGCTCTTGTAGAAGACCCAGGTGGGTTCCCAGCACCCATAGTGGCTTTCGCCCATCTGTAACTTTAATTCTAGGGGGCTCAAATTCCCTCTTTTGGCCCCTATGGGCACCATGCACACACACAGTGCAAACATTCATAGGCATCAAATAAGAAAGAAAGAAATCTTAGGGGGAAAAAAACCCCCATACTAAAACACAAAACAGGACTAACAAAGAATTGATGTTTTGTTTGTTTATTCGTTTGGCTTTGTTTTTTTTTTTTTTAAACCAAGGACAGGGGATGGTGATGCTGAAAGGATCCAGACAATAGGTGCCCATGACACTCACCAACACCCAATGGCTTAATTCAAGCCCTTAACTTCTTGTGTACTGTTCCCTCCCCCAGATGCTGAGGACTCATGATCTCATCAAGAGCAAATCAAACACCAGACAAAGGGCGCTCTGTAGGACTGTGTCTTGGAGAATTGATTGTGGCAAGCCCTTCCTCTAAAGCTACAAAGCTTTCGCTAATTCAAATGTTTCCCCTATTCTGCCTTCTTCACTGAAAGGATGGATTCTGAAGAAGCAGGGTGTGGCACGAGCTACACAGTCTGAGGCCAGTATTTTGCTTGTGTATTCTTGACCACATTAGCTTTCTGACACGGGGCTATAAAATTTGCTTATTTGGCGTTAGAAAATTCACAAACTCTTAAAAGTTGGGCATTTTAATAGGTTTTGTGAGCATCTGCTAACACTGTATTGTGTGTGTGTATGTGTGTGTTTGTGTATGTATCTGTACATGTATATGTGGTGCATCCATGTTGTCCTGGATAGTTTTACACCAACTTGACTCAAACTAGAGTTATCTGACAGGAGGAGCCCTCAGCTGAGGAAATGCCTCCATAACATGCAGCTGTAAGGCATTTTGCCTGTTATAGGTTGTACCATTCCTGGGCTGGTGGTCCTGGGTTCTATAAGAAAGCTGACTAAGCTATGAGGAGCAAGCCAGAAAGCAGCACCCCTCCATGGCCTGTGCATCAGCTCCTGCCTCCAGGATCCTGCCTTGTGTGAGTTCCTGTCCTTCAGTGATGGAATATGACGTGGAACTGTAAGCCAAATAAGCCTTTTCCTCAGCTTGTTTTTTGGTTATGGTGTTTCATCACAGCAGTAGTAACCCAAACTAAGATATATGTAGATGCCAAAAGACAACTTTGGGTGTCATTGCCCAGCATTGACAGGGGTTGTCATTGGCTGGAACTCACTAAGTAGGCTGGATTGACTGGGCACTGGGCGTCAGGGATCTGCCTGAGGTAGATTCCTCAGCATTGGAATTACAAGTGAGTTGTTTTTTTTTCTTTTTTTCTTTTTTTGACAGTGTCTCACTGCTTATGCCTGGCTGGACTGGAACTTGCTATATAAAGCAGGCTTGCCTCAAACTCACAGAGAGTCTTACACTTCTGCTTCCCAAATGCTAGAATAAAAGGTGTGTGCCACCATGTTGCCTGGCTGTATGCCACTTAAAAAAATGAACATTTGTTATTGTTATTGACGATGATAATAATAATATTATTATTATTAGTGTGCATGTGTATGTGTGTATTCATGCATGTGAGTGTGCCACAGCACACATGAGAAGGTCAGAGGACCATTTTTGGGAATTGGTTTTCTCCTTCCACCTTTATATGAGTTCAGGAATGCTTTTGTGGCAAGCACCTTTATTCACTGAACTATCTTGCTGTAGCGGGAGTTTTGGTTTTTTAAAAATCCAGTTATATTATGTGAATATGTTTTTGATTTAATCCCGGGTGTGGGATAAGAGACCGCTTCACAGCAGATGATTATGATTTGCCTTGTGCAGTAGCAGGGGCGTGATCCTTGCCAGCTGAAGATAGTTTAATTCTGGGGACTATGAAGAGGGTATAAATGGGAGAGCCTCAAGAGGGCCTGAGATGGCTGCTGCATCCCTGCTGTGGCACCCCTGCTGCTGCACCCCTTGCTGCTACACCCCCGCTGCTGTACCCCCTGCTGCTGCATCCCCTGCTGCTGCATCCCTGCTGTGGCACCCCTGCTGCTACACCCCATGCTGCTGCACCCCATGCTGCTGGTTCATCTGCTGCTGCATTTGCTGTTGTACTTGCTATTGCTGTTTTGCTGGATTGCTGAACTGCTGGATATCCTGACTAAGAAGATTGGACTTGCCTCAAAGAGCCCAATCAGCAGGAAGTATTCTAATGCGATCGACACCCCCTTTTCCCTTGAACCTTTCTCCTCTCCCTAGTGTTGAGGGGAATGGAAGGGATTAGGGTGGGATAAGGGTTGGAAGGGAGGTAGAGATATAAGAACCCGATAAAGTAGCCCCAAAAGTATGCCCAGAGCCCCAAATTAGCCTTTTCACTCTTTTAAAAATTAAAATTGTTTATTATTATTATTTTTATGTGCGATGCTTTCCTGCATGTATGTCTGTGCACCATGTGTGTGCCTGGTGCCCTAGGAGGCCAGGAGAGGTTGGATCTCCTGGAACAGAAGTTACATGTGGAAGTAACTTCATGTGGGTGCTGGGAATCAAACCACGGTTCTCCAGGAGAGCGGAGGTGCTCTTAGCTCGTAAGCTCTCTCTCCAGCCTCCACTGCTTAAAGAAAGCGGGTATTTTTATTTATTTTGTGACAGTTTGATACACATAAGCATGTGTCTTGGTCATATCCACCTCCAGCTATCCTTTCCTGCCCATGCAAGCACACGCCTAGCATGGCGCTCCCTGCCTTGTGCCCTGTCCATTGAGCCCAGCCAGCGCTGCATGCTGGATGGCCACCGGTGCTGCCAGCTTCATCTTGTGCTGGTAACCATGGCTACCGTGAGTATGTGGATGCAATGGCCATGTCCTGCCCAGAAGACAGTATTTCACATGACTCTTCCCCGTTCTCTGGTTCTCTGGCTCTTGCAATTCTTTCAGTCCTTTCTTCTGGGATAGCCTCTGAGCTTTAGGGGAAGGGGGTTGATAGAGATAGCCCACTTAGGGACACGACACAGGGGTTCCAGGGCTTAAATTAAGACTCCTTGTCAGGCGGGCACTTCCTCAATGGTGTTGCTTCGTCATTCTGTTGTTGATTAAGTAAGCATTTAATGAGCACTTGTCAAACGACGGCCATGCTATATAACTGTGAGATATAAGAAAGATACATAAAGACAGCCTCCGCCCTCAAAATAACTAAGTTGTGAGTAATGGCACTATCAGCGCCTTGCCATTTTTATCTTTAATGTATCCGGGGCAGTCAGTCCAGCTGGAAAGGGAGAATGAAGCATCAACAAATGCCCTTCACTGGGCAGATTTAGATAAGCTCTGTGATATTCCATGAGTGAACGCACACTGACGTTAGGTCTTGCACATTTGTCATGAGTGTGGAGAATCAGGCTGCTCCCAAGTTTGCTGAAGTCTGATGCTTTTAATTTTTTTGTTTGTTTGTTTTTGCTTTTCGATACGGAGTCTCTCTGTGTTAGCTTTGGTTGTCATGGGCTAGCTTTGTAGACCAGGATGTTGAACTCACAGAGATCTGCCTGCCTCTGCCTCCTGAGTGCTAGGATTAAAGGCATGCGCCACCATGCCTGGCTGAAGTCTGATGCTTTAATTCTGGGGGAAGGACATGGAAGCATGCCGGCAGAGAGCTGCCTTCTCAAGGGGTCTTCAAGATTTCCCGCTGAGATCTGCTGAGGAGCACGGCGTTTCTTCTTAGGGCTGCACGTTAGCTGAAGACATCAATACTCATTTTATCAAAATGATTTAAGCATTCACCATGCCAGTGTTGGAGCTCAGCTTCTGTCGCAGCTGTGCAATGAAAACACAACTGGTTCAGCTGGCACCCTCAGGCGTGTATTGGGCAGCCAAGCACAGGAAGCAGTGACTTGAGGCAATGGCCCCTTGAGAGAGACTGTGGATGGTGTAAGGGTGCTGAGCCCAAGGAAGACGTGAAGAATAATGTCTCCTTGCACAACTGCGTTAAAAGCTGCCCGATAGACAGACAGTAACAGGCACTAATCTGGGCACAGGTTGGTTGACAATAAAGGCAAACACACCACTGGAGAGAACATTACTGAGATCCATGTTACAAAGCACGAGTACTGTGTTCTAGCCCAGGTCTAGTTTGGACCCCAGTCTGGGTGGATCCCAGCTCCTTCAAGATCACTGCTTCATCTGTCTCGGTAGGTGATTCTCTGTAAAAGGTGACAGTGTCCCCACTACAGGTGGGAGGGGTCAAAGAACAGTGCAAAGGGCTGTGCTTGATCTCTCTGGGGGGAATTCTTCATGTTACCACAGTGTGTGTGTGTGTGTGTGTGTGTGTGTGTGTGTGTGTGTGTGTGTGTAGGTATGACGATGTGTGCTTGTATAGTTGTGCATGTCTTTATTCTTTTTGGCTTTTCAAGACAGGGTTTCTCTGTGTAGCCTTGGCTGTCCTGGACTCGCTTTGTAGACCAGGATGTTGAACTCACAGAGATCTGCCTGCCTCTGTTTCCGGAGTGCTGGGATTACAGGTGTGCGCCACTGCACTGGGCTAGTGTGTGTGTCTTAATAGAGGCCAGAGGATGTTCTTGGATATCACTCCTCAGGTGCTGTTCACCATTTCCCCCCCTCACAGTGGCCTGGGGCTTGCTTGAGTAGACTAGGCTGGCTAGCTGGTGGGCCCCAGGGATCTGCCAGTCTCTGCTTTCCCGGGGCTGAGATTACAAGTGTACACCGCCACACCTGACTTTCTCATGGGGCTTCTGGGCAATGAACTCAGGTCTTCATGCTACAAGGTGAGTGCTTTACTGACAGCTATCTGCTTAGCCCCCACAGGACTCCTCTTGAGTTTAGATACGTACCACACATAGCTGCAAAGTTACATGCCACACATAGCTGCAAAGGAGGCTGAGGAAATGAATTAAGTTACATGCCACACATAGCTGCAAGGGAGGCTGAGGAAATATAGTTGCTGTCAAGGCTTGTTTCACGGTTTGAGGTGCTCAGTGTGAAGCAGAAATGTAGAACAACTTTTTACTTCCTCATTAAAGTTATGAAAGCATAAATCTTTGAAAATGATCTTCCTCTTATTGTATTTTTACTACTTAATGTTATTCTTAGTAAAGACAAAAACTATGATGAATTTTGCAGTTTGATTTTGATCCAGTACAATACCAACTTCTAAGAAATGTTCGTCATTACTTTTATCTGTGGCTATTTCTGTGCATCTGTGTGCATGTGTGCAGCCTGTGCAGGAGGCTGAGGAAACCAGAAGAAAGCACCGGATCGCCTGGAACTGGAGCATTAGGTGGCTCTGAGATGCCAGATGTGGCTTCTGGGAACAAACTCAGGCCTGACCACTGTGCCAGAGCTCTGGTGACCATATAACTTAAAAAAAAAAAACCAAAAAAACTTCTTATTGATTTTTTGTGAGTTTCACATCATGTGTCCAAATTACAATTTAAACTTTAAATATAAGCAAAGGAACATTTCATTTTTACCCCCAAACAGAGAAATATGACAATTCATATTTAATAACTCATGCATTTGTATTTTCCTTTTTTTCATGGAATGATGAAAAATATCACAAAACCAACTCAAACTCCTTTTGAGGCAGAGTCACATGCAGTCCAGGCTGGCCTCAGACTGTCTTCTTGCTCCTAACACTCAGGTTCTGGACTCATAGGCACGAACTGCCATACCAGGTTTGTATCTCAATTAAAAAGACGTTTCTGGGGCTGGAGAGATAGCTTAGTGGTTAAGAGTGCTCTTGCAGAGGACTGGAATTTAGCTCATAGCACCTGCATCTGGCAGCTCACAACTGCTAATAAACTCCAACTTCAGAGGATCCTACACCCTCTTTTGGCCTCCTTGGGAACTTTCACCCATGTGTGAGCGTGCTTGCACACACACACACACACACACACACACACACACATACACACACACACACACACACACACACACATACACATACACACATACACATAGTTGAAAAATAAGACAAATCTTTTTGTTTGTTTGTTCTTTTGAGACAGGGTTTCTCTGTGTAGCCTTGGCTATCCTGGACTTGCTTTGTAGACCAGGCTGGCCTCGAACTCAGAGTTCTCTGCCTCTGTGTCCCGAGTGCTGGGATTACAGTATTATATTGTGCTATGGCACCTGGCACAATAAAACACATCTTAAAAAAAGAATTTGCTCAGTGTGCGCAAGGTCTGCTCCTGCTGAGTCAGGAGGGCCTGGGCTGCCAAGGGTGTGGGTGCCCTTTGTTCTCTTTCTTTCTGTGTCACCACTTTTGTCATAGCAGAAGCAAGGATGCCCAGGGATCCTTAAGTCACTTGTGTTTCTCAGAACTCTGCTGTTTTCACTCTTTGCTAAAAGCAGTTCTGGTTTGGGTGATAAGGGTGCCCTCCCCCCCCCCCCCCCAGCCACCATACCCCCGTGTGCATCTACTCAGTCATAGACATAACAGACACTTCTGGAACTCCGACCCAACAGAGTCCCCCTGCGTTCTGTGCTCATGCGGCACTGTGAGTGAGTGGTACCTACAAGTAAGGTAGAAAGAAGCCATACCACCATTGAGGGCTTCATCTGCTCCCCAACACGTGCCATTGCCTTACAGAATTTACGTACAAAATACAACTTCATTGATGAAGATATCAGCAGTTTCCAGATGTTGACAGCAGAGCCCGAAGGTACCGGCAGGCTCCTTCTGCTTCTGGGATGGTGAGATTGACGTGACGTTTCTCTGTGAAGCTGGCCCCAGTCTGTTTACTAGCTGGCTGGATGCCCAGTTATACTTTTAATTAAGTCTGTAAAAAAGAAGAGGCTAGATGTTGGAGGAAACTTGCAGCCTAAGCCACAACTTTGAACAGTTCCTGGGGGTGATGTGTCCTCTCCTTGCCATATGGAGAACTAGGCGGGACGCAGGGAGCTGCAGAAGGGAGTTAGGGTTCCAAAGCCAGTAGGGCCCTGTGTGACTATGCTCAGACTGGCTCCCCTCTCCCCCTCAATCCCCCCAAATCCCCATCCCCCACCCCTGTGCTGTGCTGTATGTGATGAAACAATCATGTTTAGCCCAATAAAAGCAAGAACAGAAGGAACGAAGATCCTTTACCATAGGACGGAAGCAGGAACAGTTCTATGTAAAATAACAGCACAGGATAAACCAAACAGAGATTTGTTCATTTAATTATTTCCCCCCTAGTATCAGGGCTTAAACCTAATTATGCACACGAGGTGAGTGCTCTGCCACCGAGATACAACCCTAGGAATCCCTATTGTATTTTGTTTTCATAGCGTCTCAGGTATCCCAGAGTGGCCTTGAACTGATTATGTAGTGACGGATGATCCAGAACTCCTGACCTTCCCCCCTCTGCCTCCTGCGTGCTAGGATCACAACGGTGTGCCATTATGCCTATGTAGGGGTGCTGGGGATGGCACCCTGGCTTTGGTGAAGAATAGGCAGTCACTTACTCATTCAGTTCTTAGAGGGGGATATATCGCTTTGTCAGGCAAGAAAGCAGAGAGCCAGAGAAGCGTAAATAAACTTCATAAGGCTTCACAGTAGAGAGTGCATGCCATGCAGCCCTCTGCACAGCCTGGCGTGCCAACCTCTGTGCTAGCGTTAAGTGAGGGTTTTCCCTAAGGAGGTGGGGGAATCATGCTGAAACGCCGTTTGCTATAAGGCGCAGGGTGACGTTTAGTCTTAGATCCTTTGACATAAATACTGTCCTCATTGAGAACATTACTTTAATGTTCTTTAATCCCAGCTTTTGGGAGACAGAGGCAGGCAGATCTCAGTGGTTCGAGGTCAGCCTTGATCTACAGAGTGAGTTCCAGGACAGCCAGAGCTACATGGAGAAACCCTGCCTTGGAAAAACAAAAACAAACAAACAAACAAACAAATTAGTTTTAGCTGTAAGGTTAATTTCTTGGTCCCTTTGTCTTCCAAATTGACATTCTCAGACAAGGACCCTTTATCTGTCACCAGGTAGAAATAAGGAGGAGGCAGGCCTCTTCACAGTGTGTAGGGCCAATGGGATCCCGGCTCTGGAGAGCGGAAACACCCTCTCCCTGCTGCCACTCCACACGTGGGATCTCAAGGGATGGATGTGGGAGCCAAGGAGTAAGCTCAGGAGTGGGCTCTGAGGGCCTAGTTAATGAGGAAGGTCGTTATTAATGCCATGGAGTCATATGGGAGAGTCTCCTGCGCTGGAAGTGCTCCAAGAGACGTGTTAGTGTTTTCCTCATGTCTTTTTGTTTTTTGTTTTTTTGAGACAGGGTTTCTCTGTGTAGCCCTGGCTGTCCTGGATTCACTTTGTAGACCAGGCTGGCCTTGAACTCACAGCGATCTGGCTGCCTCTGCCTCCCGAGTGCTGGGATTAAAGGCGTGCGCCACCACCGCTCAGCTGCTTTCCTCAAGTCTTATACCTGGTGATGGGCAGTGCTCAGGCTGTAGGTTTGATCTGCAAGCAAACCGTTAACGTGAGTGAGCACACATACTTTTGGGTGCCTATGCGAGGTGTATGTGTGTGTAGTGCCTGCATGTAAGCGTGCAGCTATGTGTGTGTGAGGGCCAGAGCGGGACATGCAGTGTCTTCAACTAGTACATTTTGCAGTATTGCCTTGGGATAGGGCCTCTCAGAATCTCACCACTTAGATGAAGCTGTCTACACCGCGCCCCTCCCCTTCCCCAGCACTGGGCATGTAGCATGCATAGGTCACGCTGGGCTTTTAATGTGTGTGCTCCAGGCTGGAAATTAACTCTTCCTGTTTGCGCAGTAATCTCTCTTACCATTGAACCACTTCCACAGCCACACTCTGTGCTTTCTTTTTAAAATTTTGCTTTTAGTAAAAAAAAAAAAAAAAAAAAGCACTTAGCTGGAAAATCTTGAACATATCAATTATTCAATGAAGGCTACACATTTAGTCATTGGAGTTAGCCAGTTTGGGTTTAAAGCTTAAGAGCACACACTAGGCCAGGAGGTCTTTCTGAGCTATTTTCAATCCCGGGAAGACTCTTAGAAGGGCTCCAGGGCCTCTTTTTACTGTTTTAAATTGGTTTTGTTGTGGATAACAGAGAACCAGGCATCTGATTTCTTAGCACTGTCCCTGTCTCTCCTAGGCGAGGAGAGAGCGTTGTATCAAGACCCCGGAGGAGGTCGTCGTCAGAGTCCCTCTGCTTGCCAGGGTTGAGGTCCCCTTCCTGTGAGAAGAATGAAAGAATCTCTGGCTGTGTCAGGCTGGGTGACAGCTCAGGATGGGGAAGACGGATGGGCTAAGACGGAAGACCGCCTCCCGCAACCAATCCAATGCTCTCTCATCAGCTGGCTGGAGGGTTTTCTCCACGAATTCTCTGAACCCTCCTTGAACCCTGAAATGTTCCAGCTAGCCTGTCGCTCGGCGTTAACAAGGTCCATATGCTTACCACCCACGGTGAGAGTAGTTTTCCCTTCGGTTTGTCCTCAAATTGTGTCGCGCGGGCTGCTTGCTTCACCGCACTGACTGTTCATTTGGCCGCCCACTCTCATTAGATCTTTACCCTGGTCTTAGCACCTGGAAAAGCTGTGCACAGGCGAAAGTCTTGCTGAGGAAGCCCAGTTAACTGTTCTCAGGCTTCCTGGGCAGGGCCGTGTGTAAAGTCAATTCAAACGCATCCATCTTCTAATCTGCTAAGTGGAAACAAAAGACTGTAGAGTCGGCCAGAAGAAAACTAAACAGGTTTCAATCTCAGTTGCAAAACACTGACGGGCTACAGGGTGATAAACGATGAAAATGCCTCTGATTTCTTACTGTGTTCTTTCCCCTAATTGGATGGGCATTTTCTGGCACCATAGACTTCCATCATATCTTTGAATTCAATAAATGTGTTCTTAGGAAAGAAACTAGATGTGTTTTTGTTTGGTAAAGCGAATTTGTTTAATAATCAGGGTTTGCCAAAAATGCCACATTGGATATGTTTTTATATGCATATTATACACACATACATAATTTCCCTATATTATGCTTTCTTACATGGATACATATATCCATTTAAGAGATGCATGTAAACACATATGTAAATAATTTCCACATATTATGCTATCTTATATAACAGGAATGGCATGGTGGCAGGAGCCCACAGCAGCTGGGCACTTTGTGTCTGCAGTCAGAAAACGGGGGGGTGGGGTGGGGTGGGGGGGTGGGGGGGGGTGGTAGATGGAAGCTGGTGTTGCGCTGGCTTCCCTTCCCCCTTTATTCAGTCTGAGACCCAGCTCAGGAAAGGGGTATCACCTGCATTAAGGGTGGGTCTACCCACCTCGTTTAAATCACTCTGGAAACCCTCGCAGACAAGGGTCTAGGTGATTTTTAAAACCAACTGACAACAAAGATTAAATGTATCTCTCTCTCCCCGGTTTTGTCTCTTATAGAACCCATAGCATCTCAAAAATCAATTCTATTAAATCTTACAGGATCTTCATTATGTGAACCTTTGTCAGCTATCTCTTCTGTCAAGAGATGTATGTATATGTTTAGTTATATTCAGATGTATAATTATAGAAATCTCTTATTCATGGTATAAGATGATCACAAAATATTGGAATAATGGAAAAGACAAAGCAACACTTAAATTTTTTATGTTATTTTATTAACAAAACAAGCTTTTAAAAATATCTTTTAATATTAGTGATATTTTAGTGAAAAAATGACTTTGGCCTGAAGCCTTCTCCCTGAGGACTAGCTTCCGCAGTACCAGAAGATCTTATTTATCTGTCAAGAGAGAAAAGTAATCAGCAGTCCTATGCAGTGTGATGCCTATGAACACAGCAATGGCCATCATGGTAAGATAGCTCCACAGGTGCAATAGTGGTACTTATATCTTGGTGGTAACCAAGTCCAAATGAGCTTAAGGCCACTTCACAGAAGGGAAATCATGCCTGGTACTAGAAACCTAGCAACTGCTCATTCCTGGCTAGGTCATGGGACTTAGAAAAGAACTTACTACTGCCATTTTCCCAAGCCAGTGTTTTTGAACCCTTTCTACTATTATTTAGTATTTACATAAAAAATTCAATATATTATTAGTATTAGTTATTTATTTTTCCTTTCCTGTCTCCTCTATTCTTCTCTTTAAAAATGATTTGTCTTTCATTCTCTCTCTCTCTCTTGTGTCATTGTGTTGGTATATGTATGTGAGTGCAGGTGACAAAGGAAGTCAGAGATATCAGATCTCCAAGGCAGTTGTGAGCCATCCAAATGGGTGCTTGGAACAGAATCCCAGTATTCTACAAGACCAGTACATCCTGTGAATTGTTGGGTCATTTCTCTGGCCCTGCCATTTCTTTCTTCTTTCTTTTCCTCCCTCCCTCCCTCCCTCCCTCCCTTCCTCCCTCCCTCCCTCCCTCCTTTCCTTCCTTTATTTGCTGTTAGGCACTGAGACAAGAGGCCCAAGCACAGGAACCATGCACTGGGTCACTGAGCTACACCCTCAGTCACTTAATGGCTTCTTTGACAGAAAAATATTTCGTATGCATGTGTAGAATCATAGCTGGGAAATATGCTTATTATAATAGCTTATTATACTTTGTGTCAACCTCCACCAATTTTATAAAGACTTGTGTTAAAATCTGACAGTTCTCATTTTCTTTCTTTTTTTCTTTTCAGTTCTCATTTTCATGGATGCCTTTCTTCTGTTCTTCAAACTCATCCGAACACATTACACTTTTATAATTCCAAGACATGTTTTGAAAGCTAAGGAGATTTTTCTTGATTTCTAAGATTATTATCCTAATTTTAAAATTTGAAAATTTCTTCATATATAACCATCACCTGTTTTCATAGTTGAAATACATGACTTTAGTATTAAGATTATGTACAAATCCAAATATCTCTCTGCGAAATGATCTTTCATAGTATTAATTTCCTTTGAAAGTCAGTTGCTGTCTTAGTTAGGGTTTTATTGCTGTGAAGAGACACCATGGCCATGGCAACTCTTACAAAGGAAAACATTTAACTGGGGCTGGCTTACAGTTCAGAGGTTTAGCCCAGTATCATCATGATGGAAGCATGGCCCTGTGCAGGCAGACATGGCGCTGGAGGAGGAGCCCGGAGTTCTACACCTTGTTCTTCAGGCAGCAGCAGGAGACTGTGTCTTCGATGTAGCTTGAGCTTAGGAGACCTCAAATCCTGCCCCCACAGTGACACTCTTTTTCCAACAAGGCCACACCTCCCGATAGTGCCACTCCCTGTGGCCAAGCATTCAAACACAGGAGTCTATGGGGGGGGGGGCATTCCTATTCAAACCACCAAAGTTGCTTTCTCATGAGTTACTGTACAACAATAGATTAACAATGTGTGTTTTAAAATTCCAACAAGGTAAAAAACTTTTGTACTTATGTCTTCACTATTTTTTACTGTAATGGTGTCTTTATTAGGGTCTTTTAAAATGGCTTTTTCGGGGCTTACTTTAGTAAAAATGATAATGTGCTATCAAAATCTACCTAAATGAGTATCTGTGATCTATAAATACCATATATTTTTTTAAAGATTTATTTATTATTATGTACACAGCGCTCTGTCTGCATGCACACCTGCAGGCCCAAAGAGGGCATCAGATTACACTATAGATGGTTGTAAGCCACCATGTGGCTGCTGGGAATTGAACTCAGGACCTCTGGATGAGCAGTCAGTGCTCTTACCCCCTGAGCCATCGCTCTAGCCCCAAATACCATATCTAATGTGCTACATCATCGCACTATATTCCATAAGTTTGTGCCAGCTGAAATATTTTTAAAAAAATTCATATTTGCAGAGATGGCTCAGTTGGCAAAATACCTGCTGCACAAATGTGAAGATCTGAGTTTGGATCCCCATATCTAAAGGCTGGCTGTGGTGGCTTACATATGTGACCCTTGCGAGGGCTGGAAGGTAGGTGTGAGGAGGCAGGCCCAGTGCAAGAGCTCACTGGCTTCCCAGCCTAGGCAACCAACCTGGATTCAGCATCTCTGATTCAAAAATAAGGCGAAGAATAATTGAAGGAAGATGCCTAGTATCAACCTCTGGGCCCCATGTGCACATGTGCAAACACTCACAAACCTGCACTCAAGAAATAGACTCACAGAAACATGTACATAGAGTACACGTGAACACACACAAAAATCATACTTTGAACAGCAAAGTGAGTGCGGTGTTGGGTGCACTCTTCACTTCTCATCTTGTTCCTTGACTATGAGCCCATAGAAAGGTGGACGGATGGCCATATGATCCCATGCAGAATCCTTAATAAGCTCCACAGTATAACTCAATGCCATGCAAATTGCCTTTCGTATCAAATATAAGACAACTATTCCTTAAAACTTAGATCAGGAGTAGTCTAGAAAAATTGTTCTAATGTGTGCTTATTTCATATCTTCCTGGATACTTTCAATATTTAGAGGCAGAGACATACAAGCAAATATCTGCTTTGAGCATGTAAAATATGACTGTACATGATGAAGCGGGTCCCACGCAGCAGGGCACATGTGGCCGGAGGAGAGAAAGGGTCAGAGGGCAAGTCCTAGAAACTTAAAGCCAGGTGACACACTTAAAAAGGAACTTGAAGGGTGAGAGACATTTTTGAGTTGACAAAGAGATGACAGAGATTTGAGAAGCCTCAGAGGAGAGGTGACCGCACTTCTACAGCGAGGAGTGTGGAGCCAGAAGATAGATCCTGGAGGAGGGGTCAGTCATGAGACCAGAGGGATGTGTGGGATCCGGATTTTGAAGGGCTTTGCTCTGTTAGCCTTAGGGGGGCACTGGAGGTTAAGATAAAGGTGTGACCTCAGTGAAAGCTATACACCATTTGTAAAGCATGAAGGATATAGGTGTTTTGAACATATTTTTTTTTGCTAAATAGAGATGGAATTCTTTTAAATCTAATTTAATAAATACTTATTTGACATATTCTTTGTCAGGCAGGATTACCAGAGCAAGATAAAAGTAAATCAGAACATATTGTATATTTGGTGGAAAGACTAGGCTGAATATTTTGCAATGAAATCTATAAACATATTTCTTTGTCTTTTAAGCTTGCTAGTTTGGGGGCTGGAGAGATAGATGGCTTAGTGGTTAAGAGCATTGGCTGCTCTTCCAGAGAAGCCAGGTTTGATGCCTAGCACTCACGTGGTGACTCGCAATCATTGTAACTCTAGCTCCAGGCTAGGCTCTGGACCACGGGTACCAGGCACACACATGGTATACAGACATAAACAAAGCAAAACATGCATACACATAAAATAAAATAATATAAAAATGTTAAATGAAAATTGAGTGTAAAAAAAAATCTAGAGCAAAGCAACCTTCGTGTTAAGAGCCGTAGAAGCACACAGCGATGCATTGCATCACCAATCTCAGTCAAGCATGGACCGCACACAACAGTGGCTCCTCTTGTTATAGCTCCTAGCATCATAGACATCTCACTGCTTTCAGATGTATGTACTATATGTGCACACCAATGTGAGACAGCCTAATGTCATAGATATGGGGGTATCTTTCTTGTTAAACAACATAACCCGCTGTGCATATTGGAGTCTATGTTGTGGGAAATTTTCAATATGTTCTTCAAGGTCTATGGCTATGGAACGTGGTACATCACAATGGTGAACATATTTTCAGAAATTTCCAATATACTAACTGAGAAAAAAATCTATCATATCATATCTATCTATCTATCTATCTATCTATCTATCTATCTATCTATGTATCTATGTATCTATCTATCTATGCATTAAATGATACTTACATCCTGCCCTCCCAATGTGGTTTTGAGCGAAGCATCCAAGCTGGTGAGCTTGACTGAGTACAGCCTCTCACTCAAGGGGATTGTATTAATTGCTTTTTCCGTTGCTGTGATAAAGTACCATGACAAAAGCAACTCACAGAAGGAAGGGCTGATTTGGGCTTCCCGCCTAGAGGCATATGAGCCCATTAAGGTGAGGAGGCATAGCACCAAGTGTCAGGCGCGATGGCGGCGCCAGAAAGCTGAGAGCTCACCTCTCCAAACACAGTCACAAAGCAGAGAGAGAGAGAAAACTGGAGGTGGTATAAGGTTTTAACTCTCACACCTCTCCCCCTGCCCCATGACACACTTCCTCCAGCAAGGTGACACCTGTAAACCTTCCCAAACACTGCCACCAACTGTGGACCAAGTGTTCAAATGTTTAAATGTTCCACCACCACAGGCACGAGGTACCGTAACCAGCCTCTACTGACACAGAGCTGTGAGAACGGTGTGAACTTGAGAGCACAGCTTCGGTTTCTCGTGCCATTGCTTGTGAGAGGGACCAGGATGATCCCTCGGTTGTCTGCTAAGGACATGGCAAATGTCTGAAAAAACAAAACAAAACAAAAAGTAAACCCACTAAAATTGCTAGCAGCTCTGATATGAGTTAGGGCCAGTGCAGTGTGGTGACTCAGCGAGAAGGGAGCCTTGACGCATGCGCCTGACAACCTGGGAGCCTTGACGCATGCGCCTGACAACCTGAAGGAGCCTTGACATATGCGCCTGACAACCTGAGTCCCATCTTGGACCCCACGGTGGATGTAGAGTACTGACCCCACACAGCCACACACAGTGACAAGCAAACATTACATGAATTAAATAAGATTAGTTGTGTTTTATTTCAAGTTATAAAAGTAAAATTTGCCTTTGAATGAAAATCTAGAGAGAAGAAAAATATAAAGGAGAAAACAGTAAGCCAGCCGCAGCCAAGCTTCTCAGGGTTGGTATCGATCCACTTCGTGTACAATTTCTTTCTATGTAATTTTGAAACTATGTAAAATACACATATTTTCAAATTCTATGCAGCCATTGCATGCTACATTTGGAAATTAACACGGTGAATGATGAATCCACATGTCACAGCACACGCTTTCCGTGCTGCATAGCAAGCGCAATGGGCCTGTTGTGTCTCCTTTCTAGAATTTAATTAAACACAGCTTGAAAATGCTCGGGAGGAGATGCCTACACTGCACTGTGTTCACGCAGACTTGGATTCTTGGTACTATTCCCCAAATGCTACAATATGATGAATGTTTATACAGCATCTGCACTCTACTTGTTATTATAAATAATCTAGAGATAATTTAAAGCCATGGGAGGATTCACGCACACACACACACACACACACACACACACACACACACACATATATATATATATATTCACATCACTTTGTATAAGGTACTTGAACATCTGTGCGTTTTGGTACTTTTAGGGGAAACATAAAACAATCCCATGAGGGGATTATGAAGGATGGAAGCCTCACATTGTTTTGTTGTACTTTAATTAATTTGAACCCCCACCCACCATTTTGAGGCATGGTTGATTACATTTTTTTTCCTGGTGCTTATAAATATATGCTTTGGTATAAATACTTCACCGTAACTTTATTTATTTTCTTAGGAGCAGTTTATGAGTGTAAAGTGAAGACCTGGGATTTGTCAGACATGTGAGGTGCTGAACACTTAAGTGGGGGATGATGGGAGTTAGCCTGGCTTTTGCAAAAGCTCAGCAGGGCACTCTAGATGGTTGGCGGGGGCAGCTTCCCCCATTTCGTGTCTTCAACCAGTAGTTATTGAACGCAGTTTGCAGCACAGGCTGTGCACCAGAAGCAAGAGGGACATATGCACGCCTCTCCTGCCGTGACCCGGGAAGCTGGAGATCACGAGTCAGCCTGAGGACGAGGAAACGGGCGAAGTGTCTTGCCCAAGTTCACGTGGTTGGTCGTGAGTGATGGAGAGCTGAGTCCAAGACTCTCAGAGTTACCCAGCAGCCATTTCTTCCCTTCAAACGGCCTTTGGAGGCTCAGGTCACTGACCTATCTTTGGGCAAGATTGTGAGGTAAAGAGAGCCAAATCTTCTTTTGGTACCCTGATCTCTCCCTTAGGTGCCCCTTTCTCTTCCTGGACTCCCCCAGCTTCTACCCATGTAGCCACGGCATCTCGTTATCATTTCTCAAGACCAACACAAACCTGTTTGTTGAGCAGGAGCGCATGGTATCAGCCTTTCTTTCTTTCTTTCATCAGCCTTTCTTATCTTCCCGTGGATGAGTTAAGACATGGTGTTCCTTCTTTGGGCGTTGGAGACAGGGTGGTGGGGGCAGTTAGCCAGAGGGCATTTAGAGATTTTTTTTTTTTAAACCTGAGGACCATCGGACATTGTTTCCAATGGAGGAAGTCCGGTCACCTATCTGCTGATAGGGCAGACGGACTTTCTGGACGGGCCCTCAAATCTCCCAGGCTGATACGAAAGGATTCTGCTTGCCTGTTCTTTCCTCCAAGTTCAGCTAATACAATCTCCATCTGCTCATACAAGGCGGAAGGCTGAGTGGGATGAAAATGCAAGGACATCGTATTAATATCATGCTTAAAACAAACTTAACCCCAGCCCATTCAGGGGACCCCGCTGGAAACAGATCTTTATAGATTAAGAACCCCACTGCCAGGAAACCCACCCCCTTTGTCGCCCCACTGCACCCCAGGAGGAGTATCTCTGTTGGGAAGGAAATTTAATCATTGCCTTTTCGCCACCAGAATTGAGTTTGGATTCTGTTCCAAACTGCGTTCCTGTTCAGTGTTTGATGTTAATTAGAGCCACAAATCATCCCTATTTCCCTCGTCCAGTGAACTGATGGAAGGAAGGCCCATTCCTTCCCCACCCTATTCCAAATGATTTCGATGAGTGAACAGCAGCTTTGACATACCTGGAATAGAAGCTGGAGGCCTGGGATTTCTAGGTCACGGAATGGGGTCTATGGATGTTTTCTTGGATCCGCACAGTCCAGCATTTTGCTGCAGTGGCTTGTGGGAGGCACCCGTGAGCACAGAAGTCGTCACCCTGGCCAGGGAAGCTGTACATATCACATGGGTGGAAAAGGAAGGTGATTTAGAACCAGATAGACTGTTTGCCAAACAGTGAACTGTTAACAGTTGGAAATAAAACACAGAAAAGCTGTCAATTTAATGGTTGTGACATGGGATTTCTAAAATTTATAATGGAACATATGTGTGTGTGTGTGGTATGTTGGTTACGTAAGTAGGTGTGTGTAGGTATGCATGTGTATATATGTATGTGTGTGATTGTGTTGTATATGTTGATTATGTAAATAGGTTTGTGTATGTCTGTGTGTGTGCATGTGTGTATATTGTGTGTATGTGTGTGGTATATGTTGGTTATGTAAATAGGTATGTGAATGTGTGTGTAGTGTGTGTTTGTGTATATGTGTGTGTAGTGTGTGTATGTCTGTGTGTATGTGTGTGTATGTCTGTGTGTATATGTATGTATGTGTGTGTGCATGTATATGTGTGTGTATATGTGTATGTGTGTGTGTAGACAAAGGTTGAAATCATGTGTCTCCCTCAGTTATTCTCCACATTAGGATAATGATGGTGATGAAAACAGGATCTCTCACTGAACTTGGAGCTCATTCACCCCTGTGAGAGAGCTCTAGCTACCTGACTGTTTTTGCCTCCACAGAGCTAGACTTTCAGGTGCTCTGCCATGCCTGGCTTTTATAGGGGTGACAGCTCAAGTCCTCATGTTTGCATTGCCAGCATTTTGCTGACTGACCCATCTCGCAACCCCTGAAATATTTGATTTTAAAAAGTTATGAGTTAAGGAGCAGTTGCCTCTGAAGCAGCTCTGACACTCTGAATAAAAAAATCTTTTAATGAAAGCAAACCTGTGGTAAAATGCACACGACATGAGATCTGGCATCCTCAGCACTGTTCAGTGGCATCTAAGACGTCGTTTTGCGCCTGTCACCAATACTCTCCTGAGCTCTTCATTTTGCACAAGTGAAACGCTGCGTTTCTAAAACCTCACCCCGCTGCCCTCCAGAGCCCTTGGCAGCTCCTTCCACTTCTGTAAGTTCCTCCCAGCAGTGGAACCCTACAGCATGTGCTGTTTTGTGACTTGCTCATCTTAACACAGTGCTTTCAAAGTCCACCCTTTAAGTGTGGAACATTCCACTGTTGCCGTTTGCTACTTTTGCTGGTCCACTGCTGGGCACCTGGGGTTCACTCATGGCTCAGCTATTGTGCATAAGCAAGACCCTGCTTTTAGTTCTTTTGCATACAGATAATATATATTATATGTAATTTCCAGATCATATGATGATTCCCATGTGAAATACTTTGGAGGTGATGTCATATTATTTCCCACAGCAACTACAACAGTTTGCATTTCTGTCAATCAGTGTGCACATGTCCAGTCTATCCACACTGTAACACGTATCCAATTGCCTCCCATTTGTGAGATCCAAGCAATAAGGTCAGATTTTAGAATGTTAATCTAATAATTTTTAATAGTTGTAATTCCTGGTGCCAGGCTCTCCTGGGACCTCTTTTTGATACAATTTGCAGTTTCTTCCATGAGAAAAAAAAAACACGGACAACCATTTCATCTGGTTATGGGACTAATAATCTCCGAGAGGAAGGACAATACGCTGAAGGGAGATTTAGTCAGACTTTCAGGAGGTTGAAAATGTACCTGATGCTCCCATCACGTGACAGGAAGGAGAAGAGAGACAGAGGTAGGATAGAGAAGCCAAAATTACCTGCTCAAACCCTCCCCACAGTAGCTGGTGTGGTAGGAGCCTGGAGGCTTCCTGACAGTGGAGGGTTACTGGTGTAGTCAGTTGTAAAGGAGGTAAGCAGTGACGTACAGCCCAATGTGTATAAAATAAGCTCTTTGAAGGGGTGGGGGGTGGGGGAGGGGAAGCCAGTGCTGTTTTACAACGTCATTTGTCAGCTTGCATGGTGTAACCACTGCTATGGCTAACTTCAAGCCTGTGATATGAACTAGCCCTCACAGAGGTGGGGAGAGTTGTCAAAATCACCGTCCAGCAGTCCTGTCACATAGATGAAAGAGCTATAATTACCCTCAAGAACACAGATAGTAAAATGTAATACAACAAAAAATTTAAGAATAAACATTAATAAAGCAACCAGCCATTAGTATTTATTACCTTTGCCTAGCATCCTAACATCATTAGCTTATTTATAAGTTTCAATGATGCTCGTATGGAAAGTTATTCATCATCCTCAAGAGACTCCGTGGCATGAACTGGCTCAGCGCTTCCAAGGACAAAGCTCAGAAAGGACAGTGTATTTTGGAAGAGGACATGGCTGCGCACCCCACCATGAAGGCGGAGGATCTGCTCCCTCTGGTCTGAGGACCACATGCAATGGCTTCTAAAGCGACCAGAGGAAGCTTTGATTCTGAAGGGAGGGGTACCAGTTTGCAGGGGGAAAAAATCATAACTGAGTTGTGCCAGACGGTGGACTTGGACAAGAAGCACCATCCTGGAGCCTGGATGGCCAGTCCTCCTTAGAGGTCATCTGTCCAGAGAGTTGCCTAGGTAGCCAGTGTGCAGCCGTGTCATCGAAAACCCAGAATATGCTAATCTCCGCCCGCATCCTCTGCCTGCCTTCATTATGAGATCATTTCTTGTGTGCAGATGTGTGATGCCACATGTTTGGAGGTTAGAGTAAAATCTTGAGTGTCTGTCTGCCCTCACCTTTAACCTTGTCTGAGACAGGTTTTTTGTTTTGTTTTATTGACCACTGCTTATGACAGGCTAGCTGGCACTCGATGTCTGCGGCTTCCAGAGGCTTTCCTGTTCCTGCTTCTCACAGTAGGAATGCTGGGATTGCAGGCGCACACTGACGTGTTTAAGTGTACACGGATGATGAGGATCTAGACTTACTGGGCCATCTCCCTAACCCTGTCTTTTTCTTTCTTTCTCCCTTTCTTTCTCCCTTTCTTTCTTTCTTTCTTTCTTTCTTTCTTTCTTTCTTTCTTTCTTTCTTTCTTTCTTTCTTTCTTTCTTTCTTTCTTTCTTTCTTCCAAGAAGAGTCTCAGGTAGTTCAGGCTGTCCTTGAGCTTGCAATGTAGCTCAGTAATGCCTGAACTCCCGATCTCACAAGTGCTGGGATTAAACGTAATGCCACCAGGCCTGGATCATTCTCAGGTGCAATTCTGTGCCATCAAAAAGGACATCACTGGGGCCAAAGAGATGGCTCAGAGGTTAAGAGCACTGTCTGCTCTTCCAAAGGTCCTGAGTTCCGTTCCCAACAACCACATAGTGGTTCACAACCATCTATAATGAGATCTGGCGCCCTCTTCTGGCCTGCAGGCATGCATGTGGTACAGAATATTATATAGATAATAAATAAATAATCATTAAAAAAAAAAAGGATAGCATTAAGTCAGAGTTTATGCCATAGTGACTGAGTTGGAAGGGTGGGCAGGCGATGTTTTCCTAATTGGTTTTTAAATAGGAAAAATGAGTTTAATGTTCCATATTGTTTTTAGGTTCATACTGGAGGGCTGTGGTGCTGGGGTGTGGTGGGGGCTGTGGCACTGTGGTGGGGTGGGGGCTGTGGCACTGTGGTGGGGTGGGGGCTGTGGCACTGTGGTGTGGTGGGGGCTGTGGCACTGTGGTGGGGTGGGGTGGGGGCTGTGGCACTGGGGTGGGGTGGGGGCTGTGGCACTGGGGTGTGGTGGGGGCTGTGGCACTGTGGTGAGGTGTGGTGGGGGCTATGGCACTGTGGTGTGGTGAGGTGGGGGCTGTGGCACTGTGGTGGGGTGGGGTGGGGGCTGTGGCACTGTGGTGTGGTGGGGTGGGGGCTGTGGCACTGTGGTGTGGTGGGGTGGGGGCTGTGGCACTGTGGTGTGATGTGGTGGGGGCTGTGGCACTGTGGTGTGGTGGGGGCTGTGGCACTGTGGTGAGGTGGGGGCTGTGGCACTGTGGTGTGGTGGGGGCTGTGGCACTGTGGTGAGGTGGGGGCTGTGGCACTGTGGTGTGGTGGGGGCTGTGGCACTGTGGTGAGGTGGGGGCTGTGGCACTGTGGTGTGGTGGGGGCTGTGGCACTGTGGTGAGGTGGGGGCTGTGGCACTGTGGTGAGGTGTGGTGGGGGCTATGGCACTGTGGTGAGGTGGGGGCTGTGGCACTGTGGTGGGGTGGGGTGGGGGCTGTGGCACTGTGGTGTGGTGGGGTGGGGGCTGTGGCACTGTGGTGGGGTGGGGGCTGTGGCACTGTGGTGAGGTGGGGGCTGTGGCACTGTGGTGAGGTGGGGGCTGTGGCACTGTGGTGTGGTGTGGTGGGGGCTGTGGCACTGTGGTGTGGTGGGGGCTGTGGCACTGTGGTGAGGTGGGGGCTGTGGCACTGTGGTGAGGTGGGGGCTGTGGCACTGTGGTGGGGTGGGGGCTGTGGCACTGTGGTGAGGTGGGGGCTGTGGCACTGTGGTGTGGTGGGGGCTGTGGCACTGTGGTGAGGTGGGGGCTGTGGCACTGTGGTGAGGTGGGGGCTGTGGCACTGTGGTGTGGTGGGGGCTGTGGCACTGTGGTGTGGTGGGGGCTGTGGCACTGTGGTGTGGTGGGGGCTGTGGCACTGTGGTGTGGTGGGGTGGGGGCTGTGGCACTGTGGTGTGGTGGGGGCTGTGGCACTGGGGTGTGGTGGGGTGGGGGCTGTGGCACTGTGGTGGGGTGGGGGCTGTGGCACTGTGGTGTGGTGGGGTGGGGGCTGTGGCACTGTGGTGTGGTGGGGGCTGTAGCACTGTGGTGTGGTGGGGTGGGGGCTGTGGCACTGTGGTGAGGTGGGGGCTGTGGCAATGTGGTGGGGTGTGGTGGGGGCTGTGGCACTGTGGTGTGGTGGGGTGGGGGCTGTGGCACTGTGGTGGGGTGGGGGCTGTGGCACTGTGGTGTGGTGGGGTGGGGGCTGTGGCACTGTGGTGTGGTGGGGAGGGGGCTGTGGCACTGTGGTGGGGTGTGGTGGGGGCTGTGGCACTGTGGTGTGGTGGGGTGGGGGCTGTGGCACTGTGGTGTGGTGGGGTGGGGGCTGTGGCACTGTGGTGGGGTGGGGGCTGTGGCACTGTGGTGGGGTGGGGTGGGGGCTGTGGCACTATGGTGGGGTGTGGTGGGGGCTGTGGCACTGTGGTGGGGTGGGGTGGGGGCTGTGGCACTGTGGTGGGGTGGGGTGGGGGCTGTGGCACTGGGGTGGGGTGGGGGCTGTGGCACTGTGGTGGGGTGGGGGCTGTGGCACTGTGGTGGGGTGGGGTGGGGGCTGTGGCACTATGGTGGGGTGTGGTGGGGGCTGTGGCACTGTGGTGGGGTGGGGTGGGGGCTGTGGCACTGGGGTGGGGTGGGGGCTGTGGCACTGGGGTGGGGTGGGGGCTGTGGCACTGTGGTGGGGTGGGGGCTGTGGCACTGTGGTGGGGTGAGGGCTGTGGCACTGTGGTGGGGTGGGGTGGGGGCTGTGGCACTGTGGTGGGGTGGGGGCTGTGGCACTGTGGTGGGGTAGGGTGGGGGCTGTGGCACTGTGGTGGGGTGGGGTGGGGGCTGTGGCACTGTGGTGGGGTGAGGTGGGGGCTGTGGCACTGTGGTGTGGTGGGGGCTGTGGCACTGTGGTGGGGTGGGGGCTGTGGCACTGGGGTATGGTGGGGGCTGTGGCACTGTGGTGGGGTGGGGGCTGTGGCACTGTGGTGTGGTGGGGGCTGTGGCACTGTGGTGAGGTGGGGGCTGTGGCACTGTGGTGTGGTGGGGGCTGTGGCACTGTGGTGGGGTGGGGGCTGTGGCACTGTGGTGGGGTGGGGGCTGTGGCACTGGGGTGGGGTGGGGGCTGTGGCACTGTGGTGGGGTGGGGGCTGTGGCACTGTGGTGTGGTGGGGGCTGTGGCACTGTGGTGAGGTGGGGGCTGTGGCACTGTGGTGAGGTGGGGGCTGTGGCACTGGGGTGTGGTGGGGCTGTGGCACTGTGGTGGGGTGGGGTGGGGGCTGTGGCACTGTGGTGGGGTGGGGGCTGTGTCACTGTGGTGGGGTGGGGGCTGTGGCACTGTGGTGAGGTGGGGGCTGTGGCACTGTGGTGAGGTGGGGGCTGTGGCACTGTGGTGAGGTGGGGGCTGTGGCACTGTGGTGGGGTGGGGTGGGGGCTGTGGCACTGTGGTGTGGTGGGGGCTGTGGCACTGTGGTGGGGTGGGGTGGGGGCTGTGGCACTGTGGTGGGGTGGGGTGGGGGCTGTGGCACTGTGGTGGGGTGTGGTGGGGGCTGTGGCACTGTGGTGGGGTGGGGTGGGGGCTGTGGCACTGTGGTGGGGTGGGGGCTGTGTCACTGTGGTGGGGTGGGGGCTGTGGCACTGTGGTGAGGTGGGGGCTGTGGCACTGTGGTGAGGTGGGGGCTGTGGCACTGTGGTGAGGTGGGGGCTGTGGCACTGTGGTGGGGTGGGGTGGGGGCTGTGGCACTGGGGTGGGGTGGGGGCTGTGGCACTGTGGTGGGGTGGGGTGGGGGCTGTGGCACTGTGGTGTGGTGGGGGCTGTGGCACTGTGGTGGGGTGGGGTGGGGGCTGTGGCACTGTGGTGGGGTGGGGTGGGGGCTGTGGCACTGGGGTGTGGTGGGGGCTGTGGCACTGTGGTGAGGTGGGGGCTGTGGCACTGTGGTGTGGTGGGGGCTGTGGCACTGTGGTGGGGTGTGGTGGGGGCTGTGGCACTGTGGTGAGGTGGGGGCTGTGGCACTGTGGTGTGGTGGGGGCTGTGGCACTGTGGTGAGGTGGGGGCTGTGGCACTGTGGTGTGGTGGGGGCTGTGGCACTGTGGTGTGGTGGGGTGGGGGCTGTGGCACTGTGGTGTGGTGGGGAGGGGGCTGTGGCACTGTGGTGGGGTGTGGTGGGGGCTGTGGCACTGTGGTGTGGTGGGGTGGGGGCTGTGGCACTGTGGTGTGGTGGGGTGGGGGCTGTGGCACTGTGGTGGGGTGGGGGCTGTGGCACTGTGGTGTAGTGGGGTGGGGGCTGTGGCACTATGGTGGGGTGTGGTGGGGGCTGTGGCACTGTGGTGGGGTGGGGTGGGGGCTGTGGCACTGGGGTGGGGTGGGGGCTGTGGCACTGTGGTGGGGTGGGGGCTGTGGCACTGTGGTGGGGTGGGGTGGGGGCTGTGGCACTATGGTGGGGTGTGGTGGGGGCTGTGGCACTGTGGTGGGGTGGGGTGGGGGCTGTGGCACTGGGGTGGGGTGGGGGCTGTGGCACTGGGGTGGGGTGGGGGCTGTGGCACTGTGGTGGGGTGGGGGCTGTGGCACTGTGGTGGGGTGAGGGCTGTGGCACTGTGGTGGGGTGGGGTGGGGGCTGTGGCACTGTGGTGGGGTGGGGGCTGTGGCACTGTGGTGGGGTAGGGTGGGGGCTGTGGCACTGTGGTGGGGTGGGGTGGGGGCTGTGGCACTGTGGTGGGGTGAGGTGGGGGCTGTGGCACTGTGGTGTGGTGGGGACTGTGGCACTGTGGTGGGGTGGGGGCTGTGGCACTGTGGTGGGGTGGGGGCTGTGGCACTGGGGTGGGGTGGGGGCTGTGGCACTGTGGTGGGGTGGGGGCTGTGGCACTGGGGTGGGGTGGGGGCTGTGGCACTGTGGTGGGGTGGGGTGGGGGCTGTGGCACTGTGGTGTGGTGGGGGCTGTGGCACTGTGGTGAGGTGGGGGCTGTGGCACTGTGGTGTGGTGGGGGCTGTGGCACTGTGGTGAGGTGGGGGCTGTGGCACTGTGGTGAGGTGGGGGCTGTGGCACTGGGGTGTGGTGGGGCTGTGGCACTGTGGTGGGGTGGGGTGGGGGCTGTGGCACTGTGGTGGGGTGGGGGCTGTGTCACTGTGGTGGGGTGGGGGCTGTGGCACTGTGGTGAGGTGGGGGCTGTGGCACTGTGGTGAGGTGGGGGCTGTGGCACTGTGGTGAGGTGGGGGCTGTGGCACTGTGGTGGGGTGGGGTGGGGGCTGTGGCACTGGGGTGGGGTGGGGGCTGTGGCACTGTGGTGGGGTGGGGTGGGGGCTGTGGCACTGTGGTGTGGTGGGGGCTGTGGCACTGTGGTGGGGTGGGGTGGGGGCTGTGGCACTGTGGTGGGGTGGGGTGGGGGCTGTGGCACTGGGGTGTGGTGGGGGCTGTGGCACTGTGGTGAGGTGGGGGCTGTGGCACTGTGGTGTGGTGGGGGCTGTGGCACTGTGGTGGGGTGTGGTGGGGGCTGTGGCACTGTGGTGAGGTGGGGGCTGTGGCACTGTGGTGTGGTGGGGGCTGTGGCACTGTGGTGAGGTGGGGGCTGTGGCACTGTGGTGTGGTGGGGGCTGTGGCACTGTGGTGAGGTGGGGGCTGTGGCACTGTGGTGTGGTGGGGGCTGTGGCACTGTGGTGAGGTGGGGGCTTTGGCACTGGGGTGTGGTGGGGGCTGTGGCACTGGGGTGTGGTGGGGGCTGTGGCACTGGGGTGAGGTGGGGGCTGTGGCACTGTGGTGTGGTGGGGGCTGTGGCACTGTGGTGAGGTGGGGGCTGTGGCACTGTGGTGAGGTGGGGGCTGTGGCACTGTGGTGGGGTGGGGGCTGTGGCACTGTGGTGAGGTGGGGGCTGTGGCACTGTGGTGTGGTGGGGGCTGTGGCACTGTGGTGGGGTGGGGTGGGGGCTGTGGCACTGTGGTGGGGTGCGGGCTGTGGCACTGGGGTGGGGTGGGGGCTGTGGCACTGGGGTGTGGTGGGGGCTGTGCCACTGGGGTGGGGTGTGGTGGGGGCTGTGGCACTGTGGTGAGGTGGGGGCTGTGGCACTGGGGTGTGGTGGGGGCTGTGGCACTGTGGTAGGGTGTGGTGGGGGCTGTGGCACTGTGGTGTGGTGGGGGCTGTGGCACTGTGGTGGGGTGGGGGCTGTGGCACTGTGGTGTGGTGGGGGCTGTGGCACTGTGGTGAGGTGGGGGCTGTGGCACTGGGGTGGGGTGGGGGCTGTGGCACTGTGGTGTGGTGGGGGCTGTGGCACTGGGGTGTGGTGGGGGCTGTGGCACTGTGGTGTGGTGGGGGCTGTGGCACTGTGGTGGGGTGTGTTGGGGGCTGTGGCACTGTGGTGTGTTGGGGGCTGTGGCACTGTGGTGTGGTGGGGGCTGTGGCACTGGGGTGTGGTGGGGGCTGTGGCACTGTGGTGGGGTGGGGGCTGTGGCACTGGGGTGTGGTGGGGGCTGTGGCACTGGGGTGTGGCGGGGGCTGTGGCACTGTGGTGTGGTGGGGGCTGTGGCACTGGGGTGTGGTGGGGGCTGTGGCTCTGTGGTGAGGTGGGGGCTGTGGCACTGTGGTGTGGTGGGGGCTGTGGCACTGTGGTGGGGTGTGGTGGGGGCTGTGGCACTGTGGTGAGGTGGGGGCTGTGGCACTGGGGTGTGGTGGGGGCTGTGGCACTGTGGTGGGGTGTGGTGGGGGCTGTGGCACTGTGGTGTGGTGGGGGCTGTGGCACTGTGGTGTGGTGGGGGCTGTGGCACTGGGGTGTGGTGGGGGCTGTGGCACTGTGGTGGGGTGGGGGCTGTGGCACTGGGGTGTGGTGGGGGCTGTGGCACTGGGGTGTGGTGGGGGCTGTGGCACTGGGGTGTGGTGGGGGCTGTGGCACTGGGGTGTGGTGGGGGCTGTGGCACTGGGGTGTGGTGGGGGCTGTGGCACTGGGGTGTGGTGGGGGCTGTGGCTCTGTGGTGAGGTGGGGGCTGTGGCACTGTGGTGTGGTGGGGGCTGTGGCACTGTGGTGGGGTGTGGTGGGGGCTGTGGCACTGTGGTGAGGTGGGGGCTGTGGCACTGGGGTGTGGTGGGGGCTGTGGCACTGTGGTGGGGTGTGGTGGGGGCTGTGGCACTGTGGTGGGGTGGGGGCTGTGGCACTGTGGTGAGGTGGGGGCTGTGGCACTGTGGTGTGGTGGGGGCTGTGGCACTGTGGTGGGGTGTGGTGGGGGCTGTGGCACTGTGGTGTGGTGGGGGCTGTGGCACTGTGGTGTGGTGGGGGCTGTGGCACTGTGGTGTGGTGGGGGCTGTGGCACTGTGGTGTGGTGGGGGCTGTGGCACTGGGGTGTGGTGGGGGCTGTGGCACTGTGGTGGGGTGGGGGCTGTGGCACTGGGGTGTGGTGGGGGCTGTGGCACTGTGGTGTGGTGGGGGCTGTGGCACTGTGGTGTGGTGGGGGCTGTGGCACTGTGGTGGGGTGGGGGCTGTGGCACTGTGGTGTGGTGGGGGCTGTGGCACTGTGGTGGGTTGGGGGCTGTGGCACTGTGGTGTGGTGCGGGCTGTGGCACTGGGGTGGGGTGGGGGCTGTGGCACTGGGGTATGGTGGGGGCTGTGGCACTGGGGTGTGGTGGGGGCTGTGGCACTGTGGTGGGGTGGGGGCTGTGGCACTGTGGTGTGGTGGGGGCTGTGGCACTGTGGTGGGGTGGGGGCTGTGGCACTGTGGTGGGGTGGGGGCTGTGGCACTGTGGTGTGGTGGGGGCTGTGGCACTGTGGTGGGGTGTGGTGGGGGCTGTGGCACTGTGGTGTGGTGGGGGCTGTGGCACTGTGGTGTGGTGGGGGCTGTGGCACTGTGGTGTGGTGGGGGCTGTGGCACTGTGGTGTGGTGGGGGCTGTGGCACTGGGGTGTGGTGGGGGCTGTGGCACTGTGGTGGGGTGGGGGCTGTGGCACTGGGGTGTGGTGGGGGCTGTGGCACTGTGGTGTGGTGGGGGCTGTGGCACTGTGGTGGGGTGGGGGCTGTGGCACTGTGGTGGGGTGGGGGCTGTGGCACTGTGGTGGGGTGGGGGCTGTGGCACTGTGGTGTGGTGGGGGCTGTGGCACTGTGGTCGGGTGGGGGCTGTGGCACTGTGGTGTGGTGGGGGCTGTGGCACTGGGGTGGGGTGGGGGCTGTGGCACTGGGGTATGGTGGGGGCTGTGGCACTGGGGTGTGGTGGGGGCTGTGGCACTGTGGTGGGGTGGGGGCTGTGGCACTGTGGTGTGGTGGGGGCTGTGGCACTGTGGTGGGGTGGGGGCTGTGGCACTGTGGTGTGGTGGGGGCTGTGGCACTGTGGTGGGGTGGGGGCTGTGGCACTGGGGTGTGGTGGGGGCTGTGGCACTGGGGTGTGGTGGGGGCTGTGGCACTGGGGTGTGGTGGGGGCTGTGGCACTGTGGTGTGGTGGGGGCTGTGGCACTGTGGTGTGGTGGGGGCTGTGGCACTGTGGTGGGGTGGGGGCTGTGGCACTGTGGTTTGGTGGGGGCTGTGGCGCTGGGGTGGGGTGGGGGCTCTGGCACTGTGGTGGGGTGTGGTGGGGGCTGTGGCACTGTGGTGTGGTGGGGGCTGTGGCACTGTGGTGGGGTGTGGTGGGGGCTGTGGCACTGTCGTGGGGTGGGGGCTGTGGCACTGTGGTGAGGTGGGGGCTGTGGCACTGGGGTGTGGTGGGGGCTGTGGCACTGGGGTGTGGTGGGGGCTGTGGCACTGGGGTGTGGTGGGGGCTGTGGCACTGGGGTGTGGTGGGGGCTGTGGCACTGTGGTGGGGTGGGGGCTGTGGCACTGTGGTGTGGTGGGGGCTGTGGCACTGTGGTGTGGTGGGGGCTGTGGCACTGTGGTGTGGTGGGGGCTGTGGCACTGTGGTGGGGTGGGGGCTGTGGCACTGGGGTGTGGTGGGGGCTGTGGCACTGTGGTGGGGTGGGGGCTGTGGCACTGGGGTGTGGTGGGGGCTGTGGCACTGTGGTGTGGTGGGGGCTGTGGCACTGTGGTGTGGTGGGGGCTGTGGCACTGTGGTGTGGTGGGGGCTGTGGCACTGTGGTGGGGTGGGGGCTGTGGCACTGTGGTGTGGTGGGGGCTGTGGCGCTGGGGTGTGGTGGGGGCTGTGGCACTGTGGTGGGGTGTGGTGGGGGCTGTGGCACTGTGGTGGGGTGGGGGCTGTGGCACTGGGGTGGGGTGAGGGCTGTGGCACTGTGGTGGGGTGTGGTGGGGGCTGTGGCACTGTGGTGGGGTGTGGTGGGGGCTGTGGCACTGTGGTGAGGTGGGGGCTGTGGCACTGGGGTGGGGTGAGGGCTGTGGCACTGGGGTGTGGTGGGGGCTGTGGCACTGGGGTGTGGTGGGGGCTGTGGCACTGGGGTGTGGTGGGGGCTGTGGCACTGTGGTGTGGTGGGGGCTGTGGCACTGGGGTGGGGTGGGGGCTGTGGCACTGGGGTGGGGTGAGGGCTGTGGCACTGGGGTGGGGTGGGGGCTGTGGCACTGTGGTGGGGTGGGGTGAGGGCTGTGGCACTGGGGTGGGGTGGGGGCTGTGGCACTGTGCTGGGGTGGGGCAGTAAAGGAGGCTGCCATGAGCAGAGACCCAGACCCCAAGAGAGGAAGGCTCTCTTGGAGTGGAGACTCTGGACCATCCTCCAAGGAGAAAGGTGACTAGAAAAGGATGCGCTGTCCTGACATTATGCCCGTTTATGTTTATTAGCTGATAAGCTGTGATTTAAAAAAAATATTTTGAGGCTGGTCGTGGTGGCACACCCCTTTGTTTGAGGCCAGCCTGGTCTACAAAGTGAGTCCAGGACAGCCAAGGCAACACAGAGAGACCCTGTCTCGAAAAACCGAAAAAAAAAAATTTTTTTTTTTGATGCTGAAAATGAATGTTGCTCCTGTTTCTCCCCTCTCCCTCTGGCAGCTTTCTGAGCAGAAGCTTTATATTACTATGAATATTTAACAGCAAGGCAGTTTTGTTTCCGACTTTTTTTTAATAACGAAAAATTTAAATGTAAAGGCACACAATAAAGCTTTATGCATTTATTAAAATATACACATTTTGGTAAATTTATAACTTTCCCTTAGTTATTTTGATAAATCAAAATATTGTCAACACCACAGTCATTTGAAAATAAAACACACTTTGTAGTACATCTGCAATATTATCTCTTCTTCATGGTACATTACAACACCCCATTGTACAGTGCACCAATGGGAATTAAAAACCACAAAACGAACACACATTAACAATACAGCAACTTCGTACAGAAAAAGAAAGGTAGCAGAGAACACACCAGAAATCACCATCTGCAAACGCAAGTTGCACTTTTGAAGGGACCAAACGAAACTGAAACACGTTCATGAAATTTACAGGTTGCACTTGTAACTTTGGGATAGGAACTGAATGGTCATGTTACTTCTCCACAGTGAGCAAAGCTAGAATGCAGGGTCCTGATGGTGTGACCACATGGAACGCATGTCAACCGCTCTCTCGGAAGCCTGCCGCTCCTCTTCTCAGCCCAGAGAGTTGAGGTATTTATAGGTGCTTTTTACAACATTAACAGTGTCTATGCTTTGGAAAGTGGGTGCTTACGATTTCCAATGTGAACTCTCAACTTTATGACTGTGAACATGGCCAGCACACTGGCCACTGCCAAGCGCCCTCTGTATGTCTGGGACCAGGCTGTCATCCCAATCCCAGAACGGACACAGCCCTTCAGAGTCTGCACTTCTGGCAAAACCCACACGACCCCAGTTTCCTTCAGCCAATGCCACTAGTGTTAATGCCAAGAAAGCTGAACAGAAACAAAAAAAAAGAGCACAGAGGAAGTCCTTAACATAAAAATGCAGGCTGCCCATTTGCTGGTTCTGACAGAACGTTAGGTTTCTTCTTTATGGGAACCGACATGCACTAAATGTTCTTAAAGAGTAAGAGATCAGAGCCACCTGTGGTCCGGAGGCGTCAAGCCTAGGTGTCATTGTGGAAATCTCCTTTGGGCTGTGTAATTCCACGCACGTAGAGTGTGGATGCATGATTTAAGCACGATTCTAGCTGAGATGGCAGAACACATACACATTTCTGATGGACTTTCAATTTCCACTAATCCCTTTGGGGATTTAAGCAGGAAAAGTGGACACCCCATATTTCTTCAAAGAATTATTTTTATTAAAAAAAAAATGATGTCTATGTGACTGTGTGTGAGGACATGCACATGGATTCGGTGCCCATGGAGGACGGAAGAGGGCATCGGGCTGTTCTGAGCCACCATGTGCATGCTGGGAATCAAACTCAGGTCCTCTGGAAGAGCAGCAGGTGCTCTTAAGCACGGAGCCATACCATCACATTCACAGTCCATATTTGTTGGAGAAGTAATTTTGGCAAAAGGCGGGCGCCTACGCCTTTCAGAATGACTCGAGAGGTGTGAGCAGAGCGAGGAAGGCGATGAGATGAGGAAGGCATTTCAGAAAAGAAGTGGCTTTTGTGGGAAAGAAAAGCAAAAGCCAATGAGAGAGGGTCTTTAAAGTCTTAGGGACAGTAAAGTGGTACACAAGATAGGCAGGGGCTTTTTTTTTACTGCCTGTCAACATTCCAACTAAAAGTTGAGCAACAGGCCTGGGAGGAGACAGCCTCTGGGCTGCTGGTGTGGAGACTGTAGGTTGGGATGCTGTTTCTAGCCGGGACTAAGGTTAACTGAAACTGTGGACTCTGCCATGGTCCCACCAGCCCTGTGAGGCCCCCTTTCCTTGTTTTTCTCCTCCTTAGTCCTCTCCACAGGAAACAGCGGGAATTCTCTAGCCCTCTTCCTATGTGGATGCTGAAGCCTAAGAGAGTGGACCACTGGTCCCCAGGATGCCCTGAACTGAACTCTGCCTTCAGAACATGAGATGTACAGGCAGACAAACTCGCGGCCAGGTCCCAGGCCCCCCTCCCCCACCCCTGGTAAAAACCCATGGCAAACGGGACTCTGCTTTGCCCCAGTATCTCAGGTGGCTACTCAGACAGATGGAAATTCTATTTATGATCTTATACATTTAGACGAGGGAGTGTCTGGTGATGTGGTTTCCAACAAGCACAATTTGAAGGGTGTTGAGTTACTCAAGCCTTTTTTTTTTTTTTAGCAAAGAACACATTTTTTTTTTCTGAGTCTTCTTTCTTTCTAGCGACTGAATAGCATTTCGACCAGCACGGAGGCACAGCACTGACTCTCACCAAGAGACAAGCCGGACCTCTCTGTCGTTTAAAGCAGCCTAGTGCTCAACTTGAGTCAGGCTAGGAGAGGAGGGAGGCCTTACTATTCAGGATACATGATGTAAGTTGTCGTTAGATTTGGGCACTGAAAGGAATTGCTGAGAACTGTTGTGGAAAAAAAAAAGCGTGTTGCTGTGTGTCTGCATGTTAGAAGATTCTATGCCTCCTAACATGGAATCTGAGAAAGAAGAGAGTGCTGTGCACTGCTTTGAGTTTGGAATTTTTTTCCCGCTATGTTAAGTGAACTCTGAGTGTGTATGTGACCTGTTTGCTCCTTGCCTGGCCAGTGCTGCCATCGCCCTGCCTGACTCACTCCCCAAGCATTCCCCACCCACGGAGGACCTGTGGGCTTGTCACTGGAGACCTGGCATTACTCTTATTGTGACACATGTGAATCACACATCAATTAGAGGCCCAGTCAAGCCGGCTCCTTACTTCTCCCGGAGGAAAGCAAAGAATAAACCACCCAGAGGACAGTGCGCAGTCAGTCTGCATCTTAGGCGTCCTTTTCCATTTCTGCCTTGTTAAGACTCGGCTCCTTCCACGGCTGTGTGTGGATACTGTGTCCCGTGAGGTTTTCATCGCGTGGAGGTCTTTTCCACATTGGAGCCAGAACAACATGTTATCATATTCATTTATCTGCTATCTTCAATAATATTTTAAATATATTCAATTTCCTCAAAGAATTTTGTTTATGATTACTGCATGTGCATGCCTGGTGTGTGTGTGTGTGTGTGTGTGTGTGTGTTCCAGAGCACCCACGTGGAAGTCAGAGAACAATTATGTGGAGTCACTTCTTCTTTCTTTCCATATTTAGGCTCCAAGGATCAAACGGAAGTGAGGAAGCCTTTGAGCCTCACTTTGAGGTGTCTGGCCAGCCCTATAGATGTTATTTATTAAGAGGCGAACCTTTCGCTGATTATGGCATTAGAATATGCCATAGCACACAGCAGGTGCTCTAGGACTGTTGAATACATAGTTTATTTTCCTCTGTTTCATTCATTTGCTCACATTTTCCATGCCACATTGTACGATATTTCTTTTCTTATTTTTCCTTTCAAGATAGGATTCTCTGTGCAGCCCTGCTTGTCCTGTTACCCACTCTGTAGATGAGCCTGGCCTCAAACTCAGAGCTCTGCCTGCCTCTGCCTCCAAGTGCTGAGATTAAAGGTGGGAGCTGCCACCGCTGCCGCCACTGCCACCACCCAGCATCCATCAGGCATGTGCAGCTGGTGAAATGTAGGTTCAAAGCTTCTCTGTGGACTTAAGTGGCCTGTGCTATTTAAATACTCTGCCCTCATGGGAGAAAGACTTATTTTTAATCATACTGCACGGATGGTTGTCATTCGTTTTTTGTTTTGTTTTGTTTTGTTTTTGTTTTCTCGAGACAGGGTTTCTCTGTGTAGCCCTGGTTGTCCTTGCTTTGTAGACCAGGCTGGCCTCAAACTCACAGAGATCCACCTGCTTCTGCCTCTCAAGTGTTGGGATTAAAGGCATGTGCCACCACTGCCCAGCTAAGTCTGTTACTTTTTAAGATGCTCTTCATTGGAAAGTGTAGCAAAGCCCTTGAGAGTTCTGCAGGTATGCACTACACACACCTCTGGCTTTGTGCTGCTCTTTCTCCCTCTGTTTTGATAGTGTTCTTCTCTTTGCTTTGGAGCACAGGTGTTTTAATAGCACAGTACTGATAAATAAATAAAATACAAAAATATTAAATTATTGGCTCCATGCACACTGGTGCCCCACCAAGAGTTTTCCTAAGATAAATATTTCTAAAGTGATCTTCTTTTAATGCAGTCTCACAAATACAATGTTCAGATGTGTTAGGAAAACCCTCACATTGTCATTGTAATGGCTGATGGTATTTGAAAACCTTCTTGTGAAACCTGGGGCTCTTTCATAGGAGCTGAGAAACATGATAAAAACATGCTACACACCTGAGAAAACCTTACAAATCGTATTAAAAAAAAAAACCAAAACAACAAGATAGTCAAGAAGATGACCACAACAATCTTAGGAAAGTGAAGAGAGCAAATCTGAAAAACATCCAAAGCTGCTGATTGAGAAAAATGGCTTCCGAAATGAGACCAATTCATTGGCTGGGCAGATTCAACACCAAGGGTGTCAACTTCTAAAGCTGGTGCTCTTTCTTCTTAAGCTGCAGAAACTGCACACACCTGCCACCAGACCATCGCTACTTTACACCTAAACATGCTCAGCAAACTTTCCACCCTCACTAAGATTTGTTCACTTTGTACCCACATTTCTCCTAAGCATATCTAAGGAAGAGAACGTCACCCATCTATCTAGATGTGGATCCAGCTTAATGGCTGCTACGTCACTAGGCAGATTTCTTGCATCCTGAACCAGTTTTAGTTTTAACAAACCGTGACTCCTCACTGGGTTACAGTGAACTCTCCAAGTGACTTGTCACAGGCCAGGCACTGCAGCATGATGGTTAGGTTTAGGCAAGAAGAAACAGTTTTGCCAGACATTACATAAAACGATACAATGAAAACTGGAAGCCAGGGTTCCACATAATTAATATGTGGCATGATAAGCATGATCTAAAAAATGTAGTTATTCGGATGCGATGGCATACACTGGCTAGGAGCATGGTATGCAATTAATCTAAAAGCATTGTCTTAAAAAATGATGTCAACTGCTCTTTATCTGTTATGTTGAAACCTCTTGCATTGGTCTTGGGGCTCCAGTGCTGCACCTCCCTGTATTGTAAGCTCCAAGGGTGGAGATTACAGGTCTCCTCTTGCCCACCACTTAGCCATTGGTGTATTTCAGTGAGCCAGCTCAACAGAAACCATACCTTCTCTCTGTAACTGTAGTACATGCCAAGAAAGCGTGGGCTTCAGACTTTAGGAAAGAAAAGATGTGAATGTAAGTTGATACTCAGGAGAATTTTTGGCAGATGATAAAAACAGAGGAAAAGAGGGCAAGGAATTTGTCCTTTTGCCTTTTTTTTCCAGAAAATTCTAAAAAAAAAACCCTTAGCATGAGGAAAGTTGTCTTCATATGCGTGCGTGCACACGTCACGGGGGCCACAGAAGCCACGGCTATCAGGGGGAGGGGACATAACTCATATTGTTCCTGTCGCAATTCATCTATCCTGCTTTGGAGAAAAGTCTTTTAAGAATCCCCTCGGTGGCCTACACTTAAGCCTCACCAGGTGGCATTTCTCTGGGCCTCAGCGGAAGTACTTTGGGAAATAACAGGAAAAATACAAGTGAGCTATTCCAGAGGAGCGGGGTCCAGCTGGGAATGTGATCTCTCTGAGCTTGAGGACCTAAGTACCTGGCCTTCCACAGGTACTGTTCTCAAAGCAGCAACGGCCAGTCAAGTGGTTGCCTACCTAAAAAACAACAACAAACAAACAAACAAACAAAAAACCCCAAACAAACAAAAAACAAAAACCAAAACCAAAAAATAAAACCCTGCAGAGTTTATAATTTTAGAAATATGAAGCAGGGGTTGCAACGTGATCTCGGTGGCTGGATCGCCTCTTCTGGCAAAGACCTTTATCTGATTATAAAACAAATAGCCTACTTCTTCCAGGCATAGCGGAGGCATGGCGTCACCCTCACCTCTGCCCTTTCTCGGTATCAGCAGGAGCTCAGAGGCTGGTACAAGGGACAGCTTATTGCTGCCAATACCTTTCTGACCTCTGCAAGAGATGGCTATTTAAGCTCCCCCCGCCCCCCTTGAGTTTTGATGGTGCCTCTTACTATTCTGTTGTATTTCCGTGGATGCTTTATGGGGGAGATGGTCTCAGAGTCGCCTATCTTTTCTGGACCCTAAAGTTGTAGTTTGGAAACTGTAAGAACTTGGGTGACTAAGGAGAAAGTGGGCCTCCTCCATGGTTAGTTGTGGAGATTGTAAGGACACAGGGTTGCTGACTGAGAAAGTCCTGAAACAGCTTGACCTACTGACCTGGGAGTAGCCCCCCAGCTCTACTCTGGCCGGGGCTGGACAGCTGGCTGCCTGGCACCTGCAGCCACCTTTGTGGCTCCCCTCGGAGGGCCTGTAGTCTCAGTAAGGTCAGAGGAAGGTCCCTCCAGTCCTAGTCAGAAGCACTAAGATCCATCCTGCAAAGCAAACATTTGCTGCCAATGGCTGGGATGTCTCACTAACATAGAATTTCATGTAGTCTTTTGATTGTGATTTTTTTTTTAAAACAAGAGGGCCAGTTAAGGGGCCCCCGGGTAAAACCCTTCAACAGAATTCCCCTGAACAGCAAAAATAGCAAATGACAGGTTATGCCTGGGAGATGGGCCTCGGGGAAGGCTGGGTTTTGTGAAATGAGTTGGAAGAAGTTTCCACCTTCTACCACACAGGCTGATTTACTGAGAAACCACCCTCTCTCCGCTCCTGCGCTCTCCTTACTCCGGAGAGCAATCTAACTCGTCATTTGCAATCAGGGCCTCTGAGTTCTGTTTGTGTTTGCTTTTGCTTTTCGCTTTGCTGCTCGTCGTCCGGCTGCTTGCCTTCGCGTCTGGCATCTGTTGGTAATAGAAGCCTTTGTCCTCAGCTGGCCCGCCCCAGTCCTCCTGGCTCTCGGCCTCAGTGGCGTAGGAGAAGCCCTCCTCCACGGAAAAGGGGTCGTCCACATCGTAGCGCTGGTATGTGCTTTGGTGCAGGGCCTGTTCTCGGGCGCTGATTTCCAGGGTGCTGTTCCAGATGCCATACCCGAAATAAATGAGCATCCCTGTTTGGGGTGGGGGAGGGGGAAAGCACAAAAGAGTAAGCAGCTGCTTTAGAATCCCTGGGGCGGCTGGGGAAGATTACACTTGACCAGGGCTGGCGTGGTGTACGTTCTTAGGTCTATGGGGTTTTGGAAAGACTTGAATTAAATGCTCTTTCCAACCCCAGAGTCCACACCTCTTCCCCCCCCCCCCCCATCGCCCTCAACCCCTGCCCCTTATGGCAGTCCTGGCTAATAATCAAAGCTCTAGGTGGGCGGCATCAAGCAGATGGCTGGGACCCACTGGCCAGCCACCCTAGCTAAACTGCTGCGTCCCTGGTCCCAGTGAAAGACCCTGTCTCAAATATAAGGTAAATGACTCCTGAGGGAAGCCACCTGAGGTGACCTCTGGCTTCCAAATACGCAGGTACAAACACCAACAAGCATGGCCTCCATGCCCAAATGCATACCCACAAAAATCTCAGTGTGTGTGTGTGTGTGTGTGTGTGTGTGTGTGTGTGTGTGTGTGTGTTATCTGTAATCCTAGCTCTGGGGAGGCTGAGAGAGGAGGATGGGAGTTCAAGGCCAGAGCGATAAGATGCTGCCTCAGGGAAGGGAAACAGTAACAGAAAAAGCAGAGTAAGTTGAGGAGAAGTTTTGCCTAACGCAGCCTGCATTTACAGCTTCTGCCAAGGTGCCTGAGGCAGTGTCCTTGCCTTCCTAGGGGTCAGCTTTTAGCTGTAGGTCAGCATTAGCTGCCTCTTGAGACAGCGTCTGCCCCTTTCAGTCACCTTAGCCCTCATCTCCCTCCCATCATTGCTCTCACAGAGCTAAGGCCAGGAACTTGCATCTTCTGCCCCTGTTAGTACCGACAGATCAGTGGTGCAGTCCTGTGGGCGTTAGGATGAGAACGCCCCCCACAGGCTCACAGATTTGAAGGCTTGGCCACCAGGGAGCGGCACTGTTTGAAAGTGTTAGGGGGCGGGGCCTTATCGGAGGAAGTGCGTCACTGGGTGTGGGCTTTGAGGTTTCAAAAGCTCAAGCCAGGCCCAGTGACTCGCTCGCTCTGCGTGCTGCCTGTGGATCTGGACGTGCGACTGATCACTGATTCATGGGCTGTAGCTGGATGCAGAGATTGAGAACGAGCATGATTGGAAAAGCGGTTAGAAAGATGACATCTTGGCAAGAAGTATGTTCACCCTGCAAATGGGTGAAGGATGTGAAAACATTTTTGTCCCACGTAAACACTCATCTAAACGTGACGTCAGCTGAGGCTGTTCAATAACAAGTAGATAGATGATGACCCGTTCTGTGGCCAGCCAGCCTCTTTGCCCAGCCATCCTGCCATTGCCCAGTGGGCCCATGAACAGAGCAGCCATGGTGGTGGAGATGGGAGTTATGCCTGGGCTCCACAACATGGACGTCCGTCCACTCACCAAGGCTGACCTGGCCACAGCTGCTGCCGAGTGCCAGCTCCGCCAGCAGCAGAGATCAACAGAGAGCCCCAGATGTGGCACCATTCCCCGGGGTGACCAGCTAGACACCTGGTGGCAGGCTGACTACATTGGACCACTTCCTCCTCGGGAAGGACAGCCCTTTGTCTTTACTGGAGTAGGTACTTTAGTTACAGATTTGTCTTTCCTGCACGTAATGCTTCTGCCAAACCCACCAGGAGTCGTGTCCTGCCCCCCTGTCGCCCCCCAGCTAAGCTGCTTCTTTTTTCACTGTGGGCTTCTGGACTACGTCGTGGTCTTATGGCCCTTACAACATCCGTCATGTGATCATCTGCACTGGGTGGTTTATAGTCTTGGCTGAAAACTGGTCCTTTAATGTTTGTGAAATGAATGAACCGCACTTCCTGATGAGCACAAGTCCCAGGTCTCTGCGTTGACCTTACTCCAAGCAAAGGAACCTCATCCTCCTGCTACAACACAGAATCCGAACGGCTGTTTCTCTTCTGTATTTATGAGCAGCATATTAGCCTCCTTTTTCAACATGAAAAGCCCTTGAGACTCAGGGTCTGGGAAGGCAAGAATTAGTGTCACAGTGAGAGGGCACTATTATAGGAATGTGGGATCTGCACTTCCCCCTGGCAAGGGGCCTTACCAGGCCACAGGGGAAGAGGATGCAGGTAAGTCCTGATGAGTCTTGATAGGCCGAGGTCAGTTGGTGGGGGAGGAGGGCTTCCCCTGTCTGAGGACTAGGGGAGGGGCATGGGGGTGGGGAAGAGGGAGGGTGGAGTTGGGAAGAGACAAGGGAGGAGGCTACATTTGGAATGTAAAAGTGAATACATTAAAAATTAAAAAAAAAAAAAGAATATGGGGTCTGGGTTTAAATCCAGTCTCCATTACTCTTACAAAGGTAACCTTGGACCTATGATTTACCTCGTCAGCCTTCTGGTCTGTAAACTGTGGGAAGCAGGGCTTGCTCAGTGGGCAAGAGTGCCTGCTACACAGACATGAGACCCAAGTTGGCATCTCAGCACTCACATTAAAAAAAAAAAAAAAAGCAGTGGCCCTGCATGTGCCGTAACCTTGCTGAGCTGGCATGGTGGTAGGGGCAGAGACAGGAGGATTGCTGGGTTTTCTGCTTACAAGCCTGTCTTGGAGTTCCGTCAGAGACCCTGTCTCATGTGAACACGGTGGACAGTGACAGAGGAGGGCCCTACATATCCTCTGCTGGGCCCTGAATGCTCTTGCAGAGATGTGAACAGTCAAACACATATGTGTGCATATATTACACACACACTCAGTGCACTACACACACACACACACACATACACACACACCTCAAACAAAAACAACCCCTGACCTGAGAGTCAGACTGAGCACTGAGCAACTTGGGGATCAGATGTGCTCAGCTGTTCTCTCAGAAGGCAAGGCTGGCCAGCTTTCTGCTCTGGCCCTTGAGAACTTCGGCTCCCTCTTGAATCTGAAGTGTGTCTCTTTAAGCTTGGATCTCCAACCCCCTCCCCCTGCCCTCAAGCCCCCCCCCCACGCACCCACTTGTCTCAAATGACTTTCCCCTGGCCCTTCCAGCCCCCCCCCCCCCCCAGTGAAATTAACTTCTCAGGTGCCAAAGCAAACAGAGATTTAGGGTCCTAATTGGTAATAAAGCTTGGAGTTAATCGGTTGCAGATGTTGATGTCTGGGCTCTGATAGCAGCCTGCTCTTTTTGGAGCAGGGGCTGGGGGAGGGGGGAAATGGGAGATCTTGACTTTTTATTGTTGTGGGGTGGGGGGGGGGAGGAGGTGGCTATGCAGGACAGTTATTGAGTAATAACTTGTGTGGAGCCAGACTCCCATTCAAAGTTCCTCTAACAGGGCCAGCGTGTGCATGCCTAGAGCACGCTCTGTTTGAAGTGGACCTGGGAAGGCAGGATTGCAGCGGCCAGGCGTGATAGATCGGATCAGCAGCACACCTCTGTTGTTTGGTTTTCTCCTAGACATGCAGGCAGGTGCCCAGGCTTGGATCCTCCTCCTCTTACAGTAGCCCTTTATTGTTATTATTATTATTATTATTATTATTATTATTATTATTATTATTATTAGTTTTTTTTTTTTCGAGACAGGGTCTCTCTGTGTAGCCTTGGCTGTCCTGGACTCACTTTGTAGACCAGGCTGGCCTCGAACTCACAGTGATCCACTTGCCTCTGCCTCCCGAGTGCTGGGACTAAAGGTGTGCGCCACCACGCCCGGCTCTTATTGTTGTTATTATTATTATTATTATTATTTTTAGCTCCCTTGTATAACTAATTTGTAGGTGGTTCATTGTTTCCCTTACTGTCACTTCTTCGCCTCCCTGAAGGGTCAGTGCCACTCAGTTACCGGTTGACATTTGCTCCTGCACACTTTCCTTTCTCCCAGAGCAGGTATATGAGTGTCAGGTAGACTCCTGTTACGGGAGCTTGATGTAGCTGCTCGAACGTCACAGATAGTGAAGGAAGAGAGAAGACTCTACAGGTGAACAATGGATGCAGTGACGTCATTTTACAGGAGCAGCAGAAGCTGGGGAACACTAGGTGCCCTGCTCGGCTCTGGTCTTCTGCACACCCAGGCCTTTCACACTTCCCTCCCCGAGCTGACTTACTGCAGTAAACAGTCGGTAAGACTTAGGTCTGAGTGTGTTCCTTGGGAGTGCCAGGCCTGGGAGGAGCATGTGTGTGCCTGTACTTTGTGACACATCCCTGCCACAGGTATGTTAGTGGGTCTTTTCACGTTTGCCATGGCCCCCTACACTGTCAAAGCCTTGTTACTCTTTGACAGTATATGTTTCAAATACATGTGTTGTGACAGGCGGTGCACTGAGGCAGCCTGCTCCGACAGGACCATCTTTTAGCATCTTATATTCTGTCTGCTTTTTTTTTTCCCTCCTGGCTCTTGAGTCAATTCAGGAAGACTGGTGTGGAGAAGGTAGAAGGAAGGTAGGAGAAGAAAGGACAAAGCAACAGAGAACAAGTGATGAGGGCGAGGGAGGGAGGGAGGGAGAGAGGGAGGGACAGAGAGAGACCATGAGCTGCCATCTGTCATATCAACAAGGCCTTTGTGTAGGGAGTAAACAGAGCGGCTGAAGGCCTGCTGGGTGGAGACTGGGGCTTGGTGTTTCAGCTTCTCCTCTCAGCAGCCTTAGAGAACTATGCAGAAGGTAGTTTCTGCCTCAGGAATTCTGGGAATCCTGAGTCATTTAAAATATCCTTCGCACAGCACTGTGTGCCCAGGTACACATGGTCTCTGTCCAGGAACTCAAAATGCTATCTAGGTACTAGTGTGTGTGCAAGAGAGATGGAGAGAGGAAGGAGAGAGGGAGAGAGAGAGACACACACACACAGAAACAGAGACAGAAGAGAGAGACAAAGAGAGAGAGAGAGAGAGAGACAAAGAGAGAAAGACAGAGAGAGAGACAGAGAAAGACAGAGAGAGAGAGACAAGAGAGAGAGAGAAAGACAGAGAGACACACACAGAGAGACAGAGTGAGAAAGAGAGAGAGAGAGAGGGAGGGAAAGAATCTGTGGCATAGGAAAAACAAGATATTAGGGACTGGAGATGTGGATAAGCAGACAAACTGGTGAGCTCTAGGCTCAGTGAGAGTTATATCAAATACATACATATATAAAATATAATAAAAGTTAAGGTAGATAATAACCAAGGAAGACACTGTATGTCAACCTCTGGCTTCCACATACACTCCTCATGTGTGTGCACATAGACACAGATGACGCAGACACACAGACACACACATGCGTGCGCGCGCGCGCACACACGCATACACACAGACACACACAGACACACAGACACACAGATACACACACACACACACACACACACACACACACACACACACACACACTTGAGATAGTCTACAGCAACCCTTCCAGATTTCTCCTTGCCCTGACACACAGAGACACACACACAGAGACACACATGTGCATACACACATGCAGGTGCGCGCGTATACACACACACACACACACACACACACACACACACACACTCAAGACGGTCTACAGCAACCCTTCCAGCTTTCTCCTTGCCCTGACTCAGAGGGTTTTGACATCTCTTCCTGCTTCCGCTTCCCAGGAGAGATTTGGGGAACACAGGTGATGTAGACATCAGTTGGAGGCAGTTTTGCATTCTTGAACGTAATTTTTGTGTGTGTGCTAGTGGGGGTTGAATCTAGGACTTTGAACGTACTAGGCAAATGTTCTACCACTGAGCCACATGCCCAGAGATTGTGAGCCCTGTGTCCTGCAGTATTTTAAGAAATACACAGAAATGCAAAGAATAACCCTATATTTACTCACTGCCTGCACCCACTGCCCTGCCTCCCCTTGATTACATTGGAACAAATTCCTCTTCTCTAGGCAGTTTGTAAATATTTCAATATGCACAGCTAGAATAGTAATATTTTAAATATTAGCTGTTCTATAGCAGAATTAAAAATTCCTCATATTACTATACACATGGGGCAAAAATTCTCCACATTATGAGACCTCTCACTTACTCTAATGATGCCATCCTTGTTTTAAGTACTGTGGGGGACATTTTCACTAAGGATTGTTACCAGACTGGCATCCTGTGTGTGTTTTTTAAAAACAGTTATAGATTGCAAAGGTTTTTCATGTGACGGTGGGTTTGGTCATTGGCGTAAGGCAGAAGTGGAACCAAGCTTAAATCTAAAGTGGCTACATGAAACAGAGAAAATTTTTGTTGACTATAAGGGGCTTAACACTAGGAGATATAAGGAATTACAGAAGGATGCCCTCAGACCACCAAATAATTCAGTCAGTAAATGTGCTAATGAACTGACTAGACAGTTTGCAGAAGAAGATACAGAAATAGCCAAGAATTACTTGGGAAAGTGTTCAATATCATTATCCAGCATGGAAGCACAAATTAAAACTGCATTGAGGTTTCCATTTCGTTCCAGTCAGAACAAGTAGCATTAAGAAAATAGATGACAACAGTGCTGGCGAGGATGTGGGGAGTGAGGGACCCTCATGGCCAGCAGAAATGTAAGTGTGTGCAGCCATTATGGCAGTCAGTATGAGGTTCCTTAAAAAAACCCAAAAATAGGATTATATATGACCTAGCTACACCACTCCCGGGTACATACCTGAGGGACTCATTATACCACAGGAGACACACGAAAATCTGTGTTTATAGCTGTACTGATTACAATAGTCAGGAAATGGACCATCAGGAGAGGTCCACCCAGAAATGAGTGGATAAAGAAAATCTGGTATACATACATTTTTTTTTAAAGAGTCAGTAAAAAAAAAAATGAAGTCATGACGTTTGTGAGAAACTGGATACAACTGGCAATTAGTGTATTAAGTGAATAAGCCAGCCCAGAAAGAGGAAGGTAATATGTTTTCTCTCATAAGCACAACAGGTTTAAAGCTATGTATGTGTGGATATTTAGAATAAGGTTGCTAGTTAGTGAACAGGAGGCTTCGTTACGTGAATGTTTGATTCCACTGCTTCTGATTTCCAACTGCACGCACTGAATCTGTCGTCAATTACCTCCCGGCAGGTGTGACAGAGGATCAGAAGGGAGGCGGTGCTTGTGAGGTAACAGGGTCTTGGAGACTCTGCAGCCAAGCTGGAGATGTTTTCTCAGTTAATGGCTCCTGGTGGGGTGTCCGGTGCAGCTAGGTCAGGAAGTAGTCGGTAGTAAGGGAGGGGGCCTGTTGGCCTCTCAACAACAGGTTCAAGGTGAGCACCAGTCTCTGGCAAGGTAGTGGCCTTGTGTCATTTGACAGGATCAGTGGAGGAAAATAGTCAAGGGGGAAGCTTTGGGTTTTTTTCCAGATCAAGTTCTCCGGTGGAGAACATATCTGGGGAGGTTCAGGCTACCCAAGAGTGGGCTTTCTTTATATAATAAGACACTTTAAGATACCTTACGCTCTTCACAAATAAGTATTGTATCAAATGCCAGCCTAGAAAAGTTAAGAACTACACAACAAGCGAGCCATTGAAGCAGCCCTGGCACTCACTGCTCTTGATGGGCCACGAGGGAGGTTCCTGTCCCACGCAGGCACCAGCTAACTAAACACTTACCGACTTACGTGGATCCACCCTGGACAAGCTCAGCACAGGATGCCAAGGCCTGGGTGAGGTACCCACCCAGGCACCTATGTTCTTTGGGGGTGGGGAAGCTAAAAGGAAACTCAACCCTGAAAAGGGACCAGTGGTAAACAGTAACAGCCGACTGCCAACTCCACAGGCACAAACTCGGCTCGAACTCTGGGCCTCTGATCTCTAGAGTCCCAAGGGAGTTCCTTGTCCTTTGCCTGTAGCTCTGTGCCCCGGGCTGGAAAGAGGTGGGTCACCTGACTCCAGCCTGGGTGGAGCAGCCTCCTCCTGGGGTGCACTTTCCAGCAGGAAGCCTGCCTGCAGAAGATAGCTAGGGCACTCTGTCATGCCCAAAGGGCCTTTTATTTTGACTACTCTGAGATCAGGTTTCCAAAACAGACATTTGCCAATGCAGGAATGGGGACTGGCAACGAGAAGATGCACACCCCACCCACCCGATCCCCACCAACTCTTCCTCATTGTTTTTTTTACATACCACCATGAACCCTGTCGGTTGTAATAACACCGAGGTTTGTTTAATGCGGTGTGACCAGGAAGAGCAGGCTGGACGGGAGGGGCTCTATGCCCGGCGCTGCAGTTGGGCTAATGTGAAGTCACGTGACTGCTTAATGTCTCCTCGGTGAGGTACAGTTGGGGACCCTGTCTCCACTGGAGCCATGGGATGGCTGTGAACAACTGATGCATGAGAGAGCAATCTAATGTTGTGGCTTAGCAAGCCTACTTTCCTTACACAGACACTCGAGAAAAGCATGTCCGTTGCCCACTGAAGACGTGTAAAGGAATATTCACAGCAGCCTGATTTATCAGGACCAACTGGAAACAGCTTACAGAGACCTGCGTGGAGTTTGCATTGCGGGGTGGTGACACTGTGGAAGGCTAGTCAGCATCCACGAGATGACAACTACAGGTGACAGTGTTGAAGAGCAGAAGCCAGATGCTCAGGGTTGGTGGCTTGGGTGCACACACTGTCCCCAGGGCCTCACACCTCTTCGTCTTTTGGTTGATGCCGGTGGCAGAGCCCCTTGGTCCCCTTGCTTGCCCTTCTTGCCCATGCCTGCCTGTGTCCAGAGCTCGACCCTCTCAGCCTGTAGGCCCAGGGCCTGTGGCCTGCTTCGTCTCCACGTTCTCTCCTTCTAGGCATCACGCCGTCACTGTTGCCTTCCTCGTGAGGCCTTTGTGACTTGTTTCTCATCCCCCTGAGCATGGCTGATACCGGAAGCTGAATGCTTTCTCCTCTGTCACAGGACTATGGGACATCTTAAAATAATCTGGGTATCCTGGCACCTTTCCATCCACTCTTCTTCCACACAACAGCTGCGACCTATTACTTTCCAATAGCATTGTGAACGGCAGCTCACACTCAGACCAGAGTCGGGGGTGCTTACATTCTGAGGCCTGGGGACGAGCTTCAGTTGGGAGAGTGCTTGCCTAACATACACAAAGCCCCAGCTTTGACCACTAGCTCTGCATAATCCAAGCGCGGTGGTGCATCATGCTTGTAACCCCACCACTAAGGAGGTGAGGAAAAGTGGGTTAGGAGTTCAAGGTTATTCCCGTGCTATGTAGAGGATCTGAGGCCAGTGTTGGAATACAAAAGAGCTTGCCTCAACAAACAAACAAACCAAATAAGTAAACAAATGAAAGAAAAAAAAAAGAATTTTTATATCCTAACATAAAACACATGAAGTCCATTGTTCAAATCCTTAGTCCTGTCTGTCTGTTCTCTGAATCTAAATACTTCATCTTCCTCAGGAAGACTGAACAAATAATAAATGAAAACATGCCCATTCTCATGGTATCAGTGTCGGTAAGCTGGGCTACCTGATAATTCATTCTTTATATGAGCCCTCAGGGGAACAATAGGTCTGAAAGAGACCCCAGAGTATTCCACTTGGCCATGTTCTCACCCTGGTACTATCGCAGTTTCTGAGATGGGGTGCGACCCCTGGAGATGCTCTAGTGGCTTGCATCCACTCAGGGGCTTGAGCACGGCTTGGGGCTCACGTTGTTGGCATTAATGAACATTTATCGCTTGTTTCATTGCTCTTGTCTAAAGGAAAGGTAGAGTGTGCTGGGAAATCTTGTGGGAGCTCTGTGAGTTGTGTTCTTTTGAAGGTCAGAGCTCAGCAAAACACTGTTACAGAAATCCTCTGATTAAGATTGACTTAGAGAAGGCTGGATGAAAGACTGCGTCTCGGAACATCATCTCATTATGACTCAGCACTAACCGTGGAAATTTTGTTAAGAAGCAGTTGATTCCATAAGAAGCTTCATTTAAAAATATCCCTACTGTTCTTCCTAGGAAAGTTACACCATGCATAAGCCGAAGAAACATCTGATGTCTGAAAGCCTCCGGGATTCAGAGGAGGGTGATTTATTGTAATTTTGTAAGATCACTAAAATATCTTTATAAGCCAATTTGAGGCTATGGGATGGATGTAGTTATACATGAGAAATTTTGTTTTTGAAAAACAGAGTTTGTATATTAAATTACCTCCCTGCTTGATAATGTTTTCTCTCCATAATAATAGCTATCAAATTTGAGCATGAATTAGCATTGCCCGAATTGTATCCTAGCTAATTCACCGTGATATTAGCACTGCCGGTTTGAGATGTCACTTTGAGAAGCATTGATTCAGAAGATTATAGATTATTGAAAACCTGACTGCACATTAAAAAAAAATTTTTTTTGCCAGAGCTCTAAAATAACACTCCATGCTTGATCACCCATATCAATTGAATCAGGGTGAGCCTGTGTTTAGAATCTTCCAAAGGTATTCTGACCTGTAGCCAGAGTTGACTGTCTTTGTTTTGGATGAAAGCCATGATAGGAAGTCAGATAGAAGCAGCTGCCTAGAAGTATTAGCGCTCCTAAGATGGCTGGTGGACCGTGCACTGACCACTTGGGTACCTGCCGAGTATAGAGGCCAGCCAGCCCACTCTGCAGTGTGACTTCCTGGCGGGTCAGTGAGAACCAGCTTCGTGAGGGAGTTGGTAGTCTGTGCAGTCAACAAGACTGCACATGCTGCTGAGGGAGTTTTCCTTTGCCTGATAACAAGCAGGGCAGCCTGAATTGGGGATTGCTCACATTGTGCTCTGCTGTGTGATAGCTAGCCTGCCCACGTTGGTGGAGGACAATGAATCACTTCAGAGTTTTAAAAGGAAAACAGGAGATAAGTTTGATTTTTGTTTCTTTCTCCGCCGTTTTCTCATTTGTGCCCCAAACAGCCATCAGTTTGAAGATGATAGGATGACCTGTGTATTTACGGATGAATAAACCAAAGTGCAAGGAAGTTAGGTGAATTTCCTAAATTTATAATTCAAGACTGGGACAGGGTTCTGATTTGAACCTGGCACTCTTTGATGCTAAGGGGGGACACCCTTTCGGTGCCACAGAAACCTCAGGTGTGATATGGACTCAATTATAAACTCGTGAGTCTCAATTATAAAATTGTGAGGATTTGGCCCTACCAAACACTCCCATCAAATTAGAAAGTTTGCTCAGGGTAGGTGGTGGGGTGATGAGAGCCCTAGAACTGAAGTGTGGGTACCCCGGATTCAGGAATCCACTCTTCCACTAAAGTTGGTATTATCCAACTTTTTGGAGCTTTACTTTACTCTTCCGTGAAATCGAGGGGGACAGAGGTTGTGACAGGCCATATGTTTAGCACAGTAGTCATGGTGGGGGAAGCCTAGGGTCTGTTTGTGGTGGCAGGGCCCAAACCCAGATTCTTACACTTGCTAGGTGGGCACTCCACCACCAGCCATATCCTGACAGGGGATTCTGAACCCATCTTCAGCTCTGCTAGATTTTGGCAGAGTGTTCGTAAGCAAGAGCTGCTGTTTCTCCACTTGTACAGTGGAGATTGCCATGAGATTTTAAAAAGTGAGGCAAATCCCTCACTATATTTTTGTTAATTACTTCTATGAGTCACAGGATTTGTATATAAAAATCAATGATCTTCACGGTTTCATTTCATTTATTTATTTATTTTTGATTTTTTAAGACAGGGTTTCTCTGTGTAGCCTTCGCTGTCCTAGACTCTCTTTGTAGACCAGGCTGGCCTTGAACTCACAGAGATCTGCCTGCCTCTGCCTCCTGAGTGCTGGGATCTCAGGCACGTGCCACCATGCCTGGCATATTTCATTTTTTTAAGTTAAGGAAAAAAAAAACCCTGATCATCTATGGAAGTGGTTCTCAACCTTTCAAATGTTTGTAACACTTTAATACAGTTCCTCATGTTGTGGTGGTGACTCCCCGGCCATAAAATTATTTCATTGCGACTTCATAACTGTCATTTTGCTGCTGCTATGGATCATACTGTAAGTCTACGGTAAGTAGGATATATGATATGCTCCTCCCAAAGGGGTTGTGATGCATAGGTTGAGACCCATTGGTCTATAGTGTCTTCCTATGCAAAGGCATTTGTAAAACCACAGGGTTCCCATGTAGGGTAGATTTTATTTATTTATTTTTTGTTATTTTTTTTTTAATGTGAAAGAGTAGAACTGTAGGGGGCTGGAGAGATAGCTCAGAGGTTAAGGTCACTGGCTGCTCCTCCAAAGGTCCTGAGTTCAACTCCCAGCAACCACATGGTGGCTCGCAACCATCTATGATGTGATCTGATGCCTCTTCTGGCCTGCAGGTGTACAGACAGATAGAGCACTGTATATATAATAATAAACAAATCTTAAAAAAAAAAAGAGTAGAACTGTAAACATATTCTAGAAAGCTCATGTAAAACTAGCCGCAGTATGTACACGGCTCGTGGGTTGGGCCCCTGGCTGTGGGGGCCCTTGTTCTCCAATGAACCCGTCCACATGTATTGATAGCTACGTTTTCGTTCCCTTGACAGCCACGTAACTAAACTCCTTCTACCCACCTTAGACACTTCTGTCCAGTCCTCCCATTGCCTGGCTACAGCAGCAAAGTGTGTAAAGAGAGATGAGAGCATGTCAATAAAGCATGTAAATGGAGAAAATCGCAATGAGCCAGCAGGAGTCCTCCTCAGAAATCTCCCTAAAGCTGCATAGAGGATTAAACTAAGAGAGTGAAAGGTTGGGACAAAATGCTTTGGGAACATACAGTTTGGCCTGGAGAATGGGCACCTCTCAGAGAAACTTGCTGTTTTTCCTACTTCCATCCAATGAAATCTTCCCTTCAGGTCCCACCCACATCAGCCCTTTAGCCCCACCCACATCTTTCCCTCAGACCCCACCCACATCTTCCCTTCATGCCCATCCACATATCTCCTTCAGGTCTCAGGCATCTTCCCTTTAGGCTCCACCCACATCTTTCCTCCAGGCTCCGCCCACATATTTCCTTCAGGCCCCGCCCACGTCCTACCGCCCACGTCCTATTTCCTCCAAGTGCTTTCTGGCGATTCTCAGGTTCCTCTCCCCTGAAAGCGCTTTCCAATCATTTCAGAAGCATCTCTGGAGCACGTTCCACAGTGCTTTGTCTTAGGCACACACTGAACACTGCATCCTTGGCCTCAAGTACCAGACAGGCTGCTGATCAGTGCGCATGCCTGCCACTTTCACCTGAGCAGCTGATCCATGGCCTTCTCTCTTGCTTTATTGGGCAGGGGATGCTTCCTGTATAACTCTCCTGCTCTGCAAAGCTCCCGAGCATCTCCCTTCGCTGAGTGCTCACTACTGGAGACCCTCAGGCCGACCAAGGACAAAAGCAGCGACAAAAGAGCTTTAAAAATGTGCTTTGATGCCCCTCTCAGGCTAACATTGATCCTTCCCGGCCACCTTACCATCACCAGCGATGCTCAGATGTAATCAACACAGAACAAGAGTGCGATACAAATTGACCACAAAGCCAAATTAGACTTCTTGGGAAGGTACGGGGCTTCTTAGTGAAAGTGAGCTTTGAGAATAGCGTGGGCTTTCAGCAGAAGACATGAGCGAAAGGGGCTCTAACAGAGTCAGGCCACCCGTCAAGGGCAGATGAAGGTCAGCCAGGATGAAAACATGGTGGACACCTTCCACTGGTGTTCCAGATCATGACACAAGGACCTTGGGGGGTGAAACTCTTGAATAGTTACAAAAGCCAGTATGAACGGAGAGATGTAAAATGGTGCCATGATAAGATTGTGTCAGAAAAATGATGCCCCAATCCACACTTGTCTCAGGCTTTGTTTATTTAAATGATTAGACTGTAATTGACCTTTTGAGTTACTTTGGTCAAACTAAGATCAGTGAATTGTTTTATAAATTACCACAATTTTTAATTTCTAAGATAGAATTCCAGCCAATCGTCTCCTACATCCTATTACATCTTTCTCTGGTGATTTTATGCTCTTAAAAAAAAAAAGATATTAATTTTAAGCAAACTTTTTCTGGCACTAATTATACTCACACGAGGAAAAAAAAACTTTCAGTAATTGGATAAAGTAATGGATTGGTAAGCATCATTCTTCCAGGCCTAATGGCCAAGAGCACACCAGGCAGAACGGGGCTAACTGACTCTATGGACCAACGAAGAAAGCATGGGTCCATAGAGCCAGGCCAATTTCTCTAAGAGTGGAGGCATCTTGTCCAGTTAGGGCACCATGTTGGGCTAAGCCTGTTCCAGACCTTACAGAGGGAATGCCGGAGGCAGCAGAGGCCATCGCTTACCCACAAAGCACCAGACCGCAAACCGGATCCATGTGATGGTGGAGAGCTTTAGCATGAGATAGATGTTCACCAACATGGCAAAGGCAGGCACAAAGGGGAGGCAGGGGGCCATGTACGGCAGCTTCTTGGGGCTCTCTGGCTGCTGCAGGATTACAAACACCAGCACACTGATCAGCAGCACCATCAGAACAACCAGGAGGATGGCCCACCAGCTCTGGCCCGAGATGTAGTCGGAGCCAAAGATGATGAAGGAGCAGAAGATGAACATGAGGATGAAGAGCAGGAGCACGCAGATGGTCACCGTGTGCCCCGTGGCTGCCGTGGGCCGGTCCATTTTGCCTGGAAGGCCCAGGCGGATTCTCAGGGTGTAGTAGCGGGGTCCGATCAGCTTCTTCAACTTGATGAGATAGATGTTTTCCGATTCGTCGGCCTCTATGCCCGTGGTCATGTCCACAGTGCCGTAGTTGGGGTGGTTGACGGTGTAGGCGGCCTTGTCTGATTTCCCTATGAGCATCTCGTTGTCTCCCAATGACGGCAGGTTTTTGGCCCCACAAGTGTTGGTGGCCGGGCTGGAAAACTCCTCCCCCTCACTCACGGGAGAGCAAGTCTCCTTCTCACAGTCAGCCAGGATGCCTTCCTTCTTTTTGGTGTGCTCCTCAGACAGGAACTTGACGAAACCATCGATGTCGCTCTCGGGTTGGTATCGAAGAAGCAAGACGCACACGGAGACCAAGGTGTAGGCAAGGAGCGTGCCGATGGACATCATCTCTATCAGGTCCCTCAGGCTGACCAGCAGAGAGAGGAGAGCTGCCAGGAATCCTGACACGATGCAAGCTACCACCGGCGTCTCCGTGTAGGAGCTCACGTGAGCCAGGAACCTGAGGAAAGGTGCAAGCGGAGGGTTGAGGAACACTACCCACGTGACTGAGCCTAGCCTATCGGTGTGCTAGTGCTGCAATGACCGCAGTTTACTGAGGTTAGCTCCACCTGGCCCTGCCCTTCCGATCAATTCCTGTTCTACCTCTGTCTGCTATACGATTCCCAAAGTTGGCTCATGGGATATCACTAAAGAATTTACTTTAATCCCTTAATTTAAAGCCATTTTTTATATTATCTTTTTTTAAAATTTAAATTTATTTTAAAAAACTTATTCACGTTACATCCCAATTGTAGCCCACTCCTTCAAATCCTCCCTCCCTCTTTCCCCCTATGTCTCTCCCCGAGTCCTCAGAGGAGAGAGCCTTTCTGCCCTATTAACTGACCCTAGCCTACCAAGTCTCATCAGGACTGCCTCCATCTTCTTCCTCAGTGGTTCGGTAAGGCACCCTGTCAGGGGGAAGTGGTCAAAGAGCAGGCAACAGAGTCCATGGCAGGGACAGCCCCTGCTCCCCTTCCTAGGGCACTCCTATGGAGACTGAACTGCCTAAGGCTACATCTGAGCAGGGGCCTAGGTCCTCTCGTTCATGGTCCTTGTTTGGTGCATCAGTGAAGCCATTTTTTTTTTTTTAAAGCTAGGGGGTCCATTCGTTATGTGACAGGAAGGGTTGATCGAATGTTGGAGGTATGTCAGACACACACACGGAAGCCCATGGAGTCTGGGAAAACTTTCACTCTGCAGCATCCCCAGTGCTTGTTGGGAATGGATATTCTCCCAGGCCCCTACTACATCAGAGACTTTGGAGGTGATGTCCAGCCAACTGTACTTTAAGGGACACCCTGAGTTTTCAAACCTGAGACACCCTGCCTTGCAAACAGGAGTACAGGCATGGAGTTGGTAAAACAGCACGCCAGTTAAGAAGCTCATAGACACAGGCTCAAGTCAGCTAAAGATGAGACGGCCAACCAGGGTGATAAAAACATGGGCTCTTCTGCAGCAGGCCCTGTGAGACTTAAGGAGGCTTTCCTGCCCTCCTCTCTCCTCTCCTGCTGCCTCCAGTCTCCCTTATTTCTCTCTTATGAATCACACAGAACTGTTAAGTGAGCTAGGCCTTTAGCATCCTTCCTCTTAGGCTTTTTGTTGTTGTTGTTGCAGGAAAACCCTACGGGTGTGTGAACTTCTCACACAGTCAGCACCATCATCCCAGCCCCTTTCCTGGTCTACCCAGCATCCAAACGCGATGCTCTAACTTGCTGTAGACTTAGAAGAAGGAGTAGAGGAAATGGAACAGGAAGTGACAGCTAGTGGCAGAAATAAAGCCCTTGACAGTGCTGGGAGCTACGTGGCCTCCCATGGTAAGTACTGGGAATCAGGAAAAGGGGGCACATGCCATCTTGTCAGTAGGAGACAGACCAATTCGTGACTAACAAAAGGGATGAAACTTCAAAAGTATTGCTACTGTCAAAAGTCTGAGTATGAGGGCTGGAGGGACAGCTCTGTGGTTAAGAGCATGGGCTATACTTCTATAGGACCTGGGTTCAATTCCCAGCACCCAGAAGGTGGCTCACAACCATCTTTAACTCCTGTTCCAGGGGACCTGATACCCTCTTCTGGCCTTTGGAAGCACCAGATATATGTGAGGTGCATGGAAACATGCAGGCCAAACACTTACACCTGCTTAAAAGTCTGCGTTTCAGAGCCAGATGGTTCTGGTTTCAGATCCTGGCCCAGCACTTATCAGCTGCAAGATCTGGGCTTTTCTACCTCTTTAACTCCTGGTATACTCATCTGCAAAGCAGAGTGACTGTGAGAGACACAGAGCACCAGCCACAGCAGTGTTCATACTGTTCCACAGACGACAGTTACTGTTACAATCGCCGTGTTCTCGTCAGTGGAGTTTATTCTCCTCTCTGGTTGCTGAATTTTGTCAGCTTGAGGGGAGCTTTGGAGAGAGAAGTGCGGTCTCACTATGAGGCAGGCCTAAGCTGTCCCTGGGATGGGGTTCTTTCTTCTGAAAGTGCCCTTATCTTCCATGTAGCAATTTGGACCTACTCCCCCTGACAAGGGCAATGCGTGTCAGAGGAGGCAGAAGGGCACGCCTCAGTGGGTTCTGGGCTGAGGGGCCTCCAGTCAACTGAGAGGCTGTTTCAGTCTCCGCTTTTAAAATCCAGACTTTGACAAGACTCTGAGTCTTTAGGAAAGGCCAGCATCAGAGATGGCTGTCAGTGAGCGGTGGTCCTCCTGCATTGGAACAGCAGAGTCCAACGTATCTCCTGAGGACCCCTTACCTGAAAAGCAGCCCGTCACCAGCCATGGCATAAATGACCCTGGGCATGGGGAAGAGGGAGCCCAGCAAGCTGACCGTCAGTCCCGCCACCGACCCGATGGCCACGACAAACTTTGCAGCATAGAAGCCGTGCACCACAAACATCTCCATGAGAGGGGACTCCGTGTCAATGGCGTAATATGGCACCATCAGGGTTAAGATGATGCTCACCTGTGAAAACAGAAGAGACAGGCTGGAGGCAGAGGGAACCAAGAGCGTGGGTGGGGGAGCCTGACCTGGAGACAGGGGCCTTTGTGGTAGTTTGGATCTGTCATTAACCGGCCTTGGGGTCTCTACGTTTTCTCCCCACTTGTGCTTTTGGTGGTTAGGACCAGAAAATCTCAGAAGTGTCTCTGTGGCCTTTTCATATCTGAGGATAAAACTCACAGGTGACACAAGCCTTATAGAAGCTGATCTGCCCAGGACATCCCAAATGGAAGGAGCCATGGCCAGGCCCTCAAGTGCCCTGCGCCAAGAACAAGGGTCTCACTTCTTCTTTTTAATAAAGCATCTATCTACTAAAGTATCTATCTATCTATGTATCTATCTATCTATCTCCTATATAGTATCTGTGTGTTTTTGAGTGTGTGTGGGTGTGCATGTGTACATGCTTGAGCAAATGTGCGCTGTATGTATGGAGGCTGAAGGACATCTCAGGACAACTCAGTTCTCTTCTTCCCTGTGGATTGTGGGGGATCCATTGTCTCAGGCTGTCGGCTTGGCAGCAAGCACCTTAGCCACCAGGCTATCTCCCCAGCCCAAGGACAAGATGGTTACTTTCTTTATTCCCTCAGGATCCTCCTGGCTCTTATCTATGTTCCTCCTTACTCCCTGCCTCAGAGACCAAACCCTGGAAGTGTCTGAGACTTCACAGATAACAAGAGCTGATGGGGCTCAAGTTTCATTCCCTCTGTCTTAGTGCTGAGGCTCCGGCAGGTCGTGACTGCCGCATCAGGATGCAATCCAATCAGACTCTATCTGGGAAGCCACCTTGTCTCTTATGAACCAGGACACCCTTGCTTGGGGACTTCTGGGGTGTCCTGTCTCCCTTTCTATGTCAAAGATTTGCTTATAAAATTGATTTCCTTAGCATTGGGCGTAAACAATGGAGCCAGTAGTCACTTGTGGCTTTCTCCTGGAATGTAAAAGCAGCCCTGACACCAAGATAGGGAATCGAAAGCCTGAAATGGAGAGGGTAGGTCACATGTAGATGGACCACTTCTTTGCCTGTTCCTCAGGAGTCAGGGTCCCCAAGGGAAACCATAGGTCACCAGGAATGACAGCAGAATATGCCACAACAACCCAGTATCATTGCGGTAGATTGGCTGTTCACTGACCAGTACAAGACCACACGGTCCCCAAGACATGGCTAAGGCCTGTGTAGTCGAGAAGGTGGTGGCCCTCAGGGATGCATCATTGCCACATTGCCTTCGAGGATGCAGTACAATGGTTGGAGGAGTGTGGTTGATTCTCACAGCAATTCTCAGAGTCTTCTGGCCACTACCCAGATCAGAACAGGCTAAGCTTCCGGCTTGATAGATGCACGAAGGTGCTCTGTAATCTCTAGAGTGCTGCTTGAGGAAGGGACCACCTTGTGTGTGCATGCTGCCAAGGTCTACTTCCAGAGGGAGGGCAGGAGTGAGGAAGGTGTGGAAGGACACAGGCAGGACAGAGGAATCTGTTGCTCCTGCCCTGCCACCTCTCCCACAGCATAGGGACAATCGGGGTCTGGATAACATCCCTGATACACTAGAGTGTGTGTGCATAGAGGGAGGTGATAACTGGCCCATTCATAAAATGCCTGGGTGGGAAACTGAATTTCTGTCAGCAGATAATCCTGTTTTGCATCTTGCCTCATCATTTGGTCTGGAGTTCTTAGGGAATGGCTAAGGATGATTTTGGGGGGTGGTTAATGAGAGACGTCATGTCTGGTAGGCTGTACTCCCATCATGACTCTTTCTTAATTGTAGTGACTTTTAGTATAATATATATATATGTTACTGCAGATTAGTCTATCTTTGGGAGTGGCTTCCAGCAAACTATACTTTAAAACCAAACTCTGGTTCTGTCTTTGTCCTGACTGTGGTGACCCAAATAGACTTTCAGGACCCAGGAGTGTTTGTGTCCTGGTGGCTGGCCAGGTGGTCCCCGGAGCTGGGAAGATGTTTGATGAGGCTAACAATTTCTACGATAGAAATTCTGCCATGGTGACTGAAAAATGAAACATTAGACGTGTGGGTAGGAGTGTTTGTGGGTCCTAAGAAGACCAGGCTCAAGGCTTCTTTCTGAGGGAAACCCCAAGGGTGACTTTGACTGGTGTCTACTGGTGCTAGAAGACTGAGCTGAAAAGAATTGCATTTCTCTCCAGATTTCAGGGCAAGAGTGTTTCCCAAGGACAGCGTGTTCCCTCGCGCCACTCTGTGGGAGCCTTGCCTCTTCGCTGCCGGGAAGCTCCCAGAAGACAGAGGAGCATTGAGGGCTGCGCACAGAGGCCACAGTGCTGTTGCTTGCACGCCACCCGTTACTGCCAGCCTATGACCTGAGATGCTTGGACAATAGCTCACTCCTTGCACACTGTCCCTAGGCATAGGGAAACATGGGGATGGAGCCTTGAGAGGCACAGGCTGAGGTGAGGATTGGTGCTTTTCTTTCCTTCCATTTTGAGGACCTGAGTTTCTACTTGTCACCAATAGGTAGAGCTACAGGGGGACACAAGGGAAAACCAGGCAAGCACCAACGGCCACATTTGTTGCTGTTGTTGTGTGAGTGTGTATGCCTGTGTGTGCAAGTGTGTGTACAGCATCGTGTAGTGGCCGGGAGGCAACCTTAAGTATTCCCCAGGTACTGTTCACCATTTTTAAGAAAAGATTTATTTATTATGTATACAGTATGCATCAGATCACATTATAGATGGTTGTGAGCCACCATGTGGTTGCTGGGAATTGAACTCAGGACCTCTGGAAGAGCAGTCAGTACTCTTAACCATTGCGCCATCTCTCCAGGCCCCTGTTCACCATTATTTATTTATTTATTTATTTAAAGACAGGGTCTCTCACTGGCTTGGAACTTGCCAAGCTGGTGAAGCTGGCTGTCCAGCGAGCTCTAGGGATCTGTCTGTCTGCCTCTTCTGTGCTGGGATTATAATTACATACGTCATGCCTGACGTTTGCTTTTCATGTGAGTTCTCAGGCTTGATCTCGTGTCCTTGTACTGCACTGCGATACTGAACCACAGCTTTCAATAAAACACAAAGGATTGTGAAGAAGGCCCCACCAGCATTTGGTACTTACAGACACATATGCTGTGAGGCAGATGACCAGGGATGCAGTGATAGCATAGGGAATGGAAGTGTTGGGGTTCTTGGCTTCCTCCCCAGTGGTGGCAATAATGTCAAAGCCAATGAATGCGTAGAAGCACGTGGCTGCTCCTTGCAGCACCTGTAAAGAGGATGACATCTGTCAGGCTCAGAACATGAGGGGCAGGACCGTGGCCTAAAAGTGGTGCCCCAAACTGCCCAGTTCTCTGCACATACTCCTGAATGGCACTGTGCACCGTGAAGGACTAGTGTTCAGCATCTGAGTTTTGATGTACTTGAGTTTGCTTGTTACTCCTGGCAGTGTCCTCATGTGCTAAAGACAGATGAGAACTTTATGGCCAAATAAAAATTGAGTTAAGCAACATATTCAAATTCTTTTTGAAAAAAAAAAAAACACATCAGTACGTTGGCTATCTGTTCTTTGGAGGGCATTAAACATGGAGCCTCATGCATACTAATGAGGTTTTCTACCACTGAACTACCTCCCTCAGGTGTGCTTTGTATGTATTTTGTACTTTATGTTTTATTTTCACCTACTAGTACTCAACCACGACATACATGGATACATCGGGTATGAGCTGCTGGCCTTCTGTGGGTGGGATGCACATACTTCTACATACAGTTTTATTCTGCCCCAATTCCGATACAGGTTGGCTCTGGTGACATCTAGGTTGGGTGTGTGTGTGTGTGTAAGTTTTAGGTCTCCAGGGCCTTTAAAAGGAAGACGGGGTACACACTGTTTGACTTTTGGCTCCTTTTGGGCTTTGAATGACTTAGTTGGGCATGAGGCAGGCGGCTGGGTAAAGCTGGGGGGAAGCCAATTACACAGATACATTTGCTGATGTCTGCAGGATTTGAGGTGACTCCAAGGGTGAGTGGACCTTCAGTCAAGACGCCATTGAAACCTTTCCATTAGGGATCACGTGACTTTCTTTACTGTGTGCTTTCCTAGCTTTGATAGCCTCACTATCAACCAAAGGGGGAAATGTGTCTCTTCAAATGGTTGGGCGACTTTGTCAGGGAAGGGGGACTGGTGGCACCAACTCCAAGCTCTGGCAGGCATCCAGGAGGACAGACAGGAGGACAGAGCACTGTGTAGAGATGACTGTCTATCCCCAGGATGGAAGTGCTCGCATTCAACCTTCCCCACTGACTTCGTCATAAGCACAGAACAAAACAATAGATCCTAGAGCCAGTAGTGATGACAAATGTGAAGACTTCTCAAGCTGTCCAGAGTAGCCTTTGCCCATCTGTAAAACAGGGCCGTATCTTATTGAGGTTCCCAACTGCGTTTGCCCTGTTCCAGTCTCCTGACCTAGGATTTCTGATTCAGGGCTTAGTGGTATTCTGGGAAATTTGTGAATGTTTCTGAAAAAAAAAAACCCACATTTTAATTTTTACTAGTATTTAGTTAAATTTTAGGATTTCTTTTGATTATGGATATACAATGATTTTTGTCATCAATAGAACCAGCTATTTTCACATCATAAGACTTTTGCAGAGATGTTGAAAAATTATGCTGGTCTAGATTATTGTAGTTCTTGTATGGAGATACTAATAAAGAAGTATGTTATAATCTGATAAAAATTAAGAATATGTATTATTTCATTTCAACAGAATGGCTTTAAGCTCTCTGTATAATTAGGTTCTTCATTGGAAATTGAATTCTAATATGGGAGTCTGTAAGCTTTGCCATATTTAGAGAAAAGTAGAAAAGTAAGAACAGCTCTGGTAAGTCAAGTGGACACAAGCCATTCCCTAGGAGAGAAGAGACCTGTTGTCTCCCCAACAAAGCCTTCGGATGAGGCCAGCAAAGCCTTCGGATGAGGATATGGAAGGTGCCACTAGCTGCCAGATGAAGGACGTTTAACATGGAGGGGTTTGGAGCACAGTACAGATTTAAAGGGTGGAGGTAGACCAGGATGAAGGAGGGAAACACATGAGTCTAACACACAAGGTCAGATAGAGCCTGGCCTAATAAGACAGGAAAGATAAACAAATCAGCAGAAGGGTCAGCTTTTTAGTTGAGTTTGTTTTCTATTTTGTTTTGAGAAAAGGTTTTCCCCATGTGATCCTGGCTGCTCTTGGAGTCAGGTACCACTTACCTGGGCTGCTGGGATTATGGGGGTGCCCCATCACGTTCAGCTACTTGATTAGATTCTTTCCCTCCCCTCTCCCTCCCCCTCTCCCTCCCCCCTCTCTCCCTCTTCCTCTCCCTCCCTCCTTCTCCCCCCCCCCCCTCTCTCTCTCTCTCTCTCTCTCTGTCAAATGTAAGCACAAAGAGCCTTGAAACAAAATTTTGAGAAGGCGTGATCACTAAAGCTGCTTTCCACCTCGTCTCTCCAGATCTCCTCTTGCCAGGGGTGTTTACGGTTGGAATACCTGCCACATGTGAAAAGCCTGTGTGTGGCGAGCCTGTGCAGATGCTTACCCACATGATTCAGAGTGTCCTTACCCTGCCAACAGCTCTGCAGAGGAACATCACAGCACATGGAGGGCTGTTGCTTACTCGGTTGTCAAAGGCACTGTCATGAATGCTCTGCTACTCCACGTGCAGCGTCCCTAACAGCTGCCCCAGGGCTTTGGTAGTACTGAGAGGCAGTAGGGTGATATGGCTTCCCATATTGCCTTGAGAAGCTTCAGATGCTAGAAAATAATTAGCTGCCTTTATCTAATTTACTGCCAAGGTGACACGATAAAATGACGTTAATAGCATTTCCACCATCCTCATGGCCCAGCTCTATTAGCAGCCTGTCCACAGTGACAGTGGAATGTGTTAATAGGTTCCGACAAATGGAGTCAGACAAGGGGACCGTGAAAAATAATAGCTTTCCTTTGGAGGCCTTCAGAATTCCTTACAAATTCTTATGGACTGTTTTCCTGGGAGCTATTTGTGCTGCTAAAATATCTTATTTGGTTAAAGAAGAACCATAAGATAGCATCAAGAACAAATAACATAAAGGGCACACACGTCCAACGACGTTCAGGGCTGAGGAGCAGCAGATGGATGCCGGGGTTCAGCTGGGGGCCAGAGTCACTTGATATAGGGGGAATTGTTTGTTGTTCTTAAACTCTTCAAGACCAAAGAAGCATTTGACCCAGAACCTTTAAGTGAGTGAACCATTCCTTAAGCTGTTTTCTTTGGAAGGGGGTGGCTGGAAGAAGATTGTGAGGGCCCCATTGCCAGAGGACTGGTTGTTCATTAACCCTTTCGTAGCACTTGTGAGTTGTGTGTAACAGAACGTGACGGTGTCCTCATGGTAGCCTGTTTCATTTTCTGATCCCCTTCTACCTAAAGCACAGTACACCCCAAGGCGTCTGGGACTCTGTGCTAGTCCCCTAGCTAACGGTAGGGTTCCGAATTTCTCCAAGCAGCATAGGCATTCAGGCAGCTGCCAAGTCAGAAAACACATTTGTGTTGATGTTTGTTAGGTAAGAGTGGCAGATGCGTTTACTACTGCGGCGGATGATTGAGTCATGAGCAGGTGTCGGGCTTCTACAATATATGATTTAAACTCACATTCACGGTGGCCTTGCTGCATGGGAAAAATGATCCGTAAGCAAAGTTAAGAAAGAGCAAAGCCAGGTCAGTTCACGAGGGAGGATGTGTACGGTGTAGAAATCCAAGGCCAGGCTGAGAACAGGGAGAAGAACCACCAGCTCACACGCTGTCCGTTGTATTCAGATAAGACTCTTTTTGTCCCAGCACAGGGACGTGCATTTGTTTTCTTTGGGGATAAGAAATAGGCCTTAAAAAAATCCAAATTCACAGCTAGGCTTTTCTGACGGCCAATGGCAAGTCTACCCAAGTTCCTAGGCGAGGTCACTGGCCAGAGGTTTAAGCAAAGCTAGGTGGTTTCAAGGTGGTGCAAACCAGGGAAGTGGGGGAGCAAATATGGACTTTGGGTCACCCAGGGCTGGAGTTCAATTTCCACTCTATTGCTTACTCGAGCTGCCATCTTGGATAATTTAAACTTCAGGATGTTGGTGTAAAAGTGGAGGCTGTTGCAGTGGAAGATAAATGAAACACGGATTTGAGAGAGCTTGTCACAAGGGAATGCTACATGTTAGAAGAGCCATTCTTTCCTTTGTTCTTCAGTCCTAAATTTAGACTTTCCTTTCCTTCTCTAAAAGCGAGTGAGAATCCGGAGTGTGTAAGGCAGGGCCCACAAAGATAGTCTGAGGGACTCCCTCCAGCAGCGTGGCTCCCTGATTGAGAAGGGCTGTGGAATCCCCAAAGCAGGAAGAGGATACCCCTAAAGAGAACGAAGACCCCAGAACAGAGCACTAGAGGAGGGACAAGGCTGAGATGTGTCTACTTTCCTCACAGCTAGGAAAGAGGGATTGTACAGAGGCCCCCACCCCCGACTCCTTCTGGTCCTCACAGAAGGGCCGAGCTACTGTGTGCACAATGCGCATTCATTCAGCCTGAGTGAAGAGAAGAACCTGTTGTCTCTCAACATTTCTTTGAGCTCCGATAGTCTGGTTCAGGGGCTGGAGAGATGGCTCTGCAGTGACGAGCAGCAACTGCTCTTCATAGGGTGGGGGTTCGATTCCCAGCACTCACTCACATGGTGGCTCACAGCCATCTGTAAATCCAGTCCCAGGGGGTTTGTTCTCTCTTCTGGTCTCTGCAGGTACCACATGCACACGGCACACAGACATACATGTAGACAAAATACCTATACACATAAAAAACCTGCCAACATTCTAACTCGTCATGAAAGTTTTAAGAAACTATGTAAGAAGAGTTGCCTGCGCTGGTCAGGAGCTTCAGCCCTTGCCCTCACTGACTGAGTGGATGGAGTGAGATGGAGTATGTCCACAGTCACTCTGAACCTTGTGTCTGGCGGGGCCAGAACATCACCTGTGTGGACACCATTGATGGATCAGGCATCTAGCATGGCAGTCTGTCCTCTCACAGTACGCCAAGGGAGCAGCTAAGAGGGTGTCCTTTTCTGCCAGCATTTGGCACAAGTCTGTCTCCTCCCTTGATAACGAGAAGGGCTAAGGGCACAGAAGTGAACTGGTGCCCAGTGTTTTCCTGTAAGTCCTCAGCCCCGGCATCCCTGACAGTGTTGAGAAAACCGTGAGCACACTTTCGTGCGAGGGCAGCTGGCACCAGGGACAGCCCTTCTTTCCTCTCTTATGACTTGTTTCTCTTCTGCGGTAGGAAAAGAACAATTTGTATCACAAGAAAATGAAGAATTGGGGGGGGGCAACAGAGCTTCTTTGTCCCCCTTTCTGGTTTCGAGCAGTTTCAGTATTTATTCATTTCAGGGAGGAGAGACGCGCTTTGTGGTTCGGTGGAATTCCTGCAGAAAAGCAGCAGGTTCGCAGGTTTGGCTTAAACGCCTTGCTTATTTCTCTACACTGAGTAGCATGGCCTGGCTCAGAATAAACAGAAGTTATTTTGAATGTTCTCCAAGAGTGATTTCTGATCCCTGGACATCTTGGAGGAAAACCAGGGTAAGCAAAAGCTACAGAAGAAAACTGAGTGGTGCCCTGCACTTGCGTTCTACGCCTGCACCAGGCCGGCCTGCCACTCTGGGGCTCTGGATAGTCCCTGGACAGGACCTGGGAACTTCTCGGATCCCTCCATCTGGAAATTCCTGAATTATGCTCCATTGTCAAACAAAGTCTGGTGAATTTTTACCAATGAATGCACAAAATAAATATCTTTTAGTTATATTGTAGAAAGAAGTCAGGTAAGGCTTAGAGCCATTTCTTAGTATAGAGAACCGGCCACCACCAGGTCCTGGGGATGGGGTCCAGCTAGACCCCCCTTGTCACACCCTGACAGTATTAGCGAGACTGTATTCCTCTCAGATAGGGCTTAGAACTGCCACTCTGCTGAGCCTGCTCAGCTGCTCTCAGGCTCCACAGGGCTCTCCTTCCAGGGTTGGATGTTGGAGTCTGGTTATAAATGATTTCCTCCCTAATTTTACACAGAGGCAAACGCACTCTTTCTCATGTGTCCTTTACCGATTTGTGTATTCCTGTGCACGGCTGCCTCTCTCAGCCAAACTGAACTGTCCCTACAGGTCTTTGGACCCCTGGCTTTGGGTTCTGACTGTGCCACACACTGTGCTTAGCAGGTAGTCACTGGCCCTGTCTGGGTGCAAATGCTCTCATCCTTCGGGCCCAATTGTGAATATTTTGCACCCAAGATGACTGCGATGACGTGATGAGCTAATGAAGGCAGCATTTAGCTCAGAGGAAGGCACACTGAGAGAGAGAGAGAGAGAGAGAGAGAGAGAGAGAGAGAGAGAGAGAGAGAGAGAGAGAGAGAGCACCACACCACATTCAGATCTGTTGTTATTGTTATTTGTCTACACTGGGATTTCAGTGGAGCCAGAAAACAAATTAAAAATCAGGAGACGTCTTCAGAAACATCCCAACGGCAAGACTGCTCCTGGCAAGGAAGGCACACCAGCCTCTGAGAAGGAACTCACCCCTGACCAGCCGTGGGGCAAGAACTGGCCCTCAGCCCAGTATTTGCTGTTGATGAAGAAGAGGCCGGCGATCATGATGAACACCCACACCGCCAGGTTCAGCACGTTGAGGACGTTGTTGAAGCCCACGGAGTTCTTTACGCCCAGAGCCACAATGACAGTCACAATGACTGCGATCACCAGAGCCAGCAGGTCTGGGTACGATTGCTCTCCTTTCCCTGGAAGAGGAAGGCACGGTCAATAGTGTGTAAATGAAGGCCGGGCCCTGTGGCCTCCTCCTGCCCCATTGCATCTGGGTTGTCAGGACTCTTGGAGCACTGGTTAGTCTGTCAGGAAGAGCAGTGAAGGCTGTAGTCTGTCTGTGTACACAAACACGTGTCATTGTTATGGCCCATAAGCAGATATAAGTGTTTATCTGCAAATGAGGACGTTTGGGACGCAGAAAGGGTGACCTGATACCATAGATGGAAATTTAGCTATGTAAGAAGATAGTCACCGTGCACCTGGGGAAGCATAGCAAGCACATGTCCAGTCAGGGGCATCTTGGGACATTCGAAGCACACATATAGGTTTAACATAGTCTTTGAAAGCTTCTTTATCTTTGTTTTTGGTAGCCTCGTAATTTGTAAGATTTCCAATCCCGTTCCCACAATGTTTTCTTAATGAACAGGTTTTAAAATGTGCAGATTTGAAAGTCATTTTAAGTGGCTTCTCACTTGCAGGGTGGGGTTACAGAGAGAAAATGCCCCGAGCACGAGCTCCGCTGATGGGCCTGCTGGCTTGGTCCCCCCACTGGCCAGTGGACTCCTGCCCTCTATGGAGAGGAGCAGGCATTGCACCAGCAGTCAGCGAAACCAGATTCCAGCTGTACTTTTGCCAACAGCCCACAGTGTGGCCTTGGGCACACTGCCTCATCTTTCTGGATCTCTTTTGCAAAGTGAGTGAGATGGATGACTGATTTTGGGTCATTTCAAAATTAAAATGTTATGAAATCAGAGTACAGCCATGGTCTTTATACTTGTTATTGTGGCATTGGGGTGTTCAGCAGTTTAAATATTTCTTTTTTTGTTATTTGTAATCGTGTGTGTGCCCGTGTGTGAATTTCTGCATGTAAGTGCAGGTACCTGAAGAGGACACAGGCCTTGGATGCCTGGGCGCTGGACTTATAAGAAATTGTGAGCCACCTGACATGGATGCTGGGAGCTAAACTCAGGTCCTCTGGAAAAACAGCAAGTACTCTTAACTGCTAAGCCATCTCTTCAGCCCTGGCCAGCATTTTTGTCAATAGTCTCTGAAGTAGGGACACTGAAGTGAAAGGATTTGACAGAGGCCCAGAATTATTTCTCCCGCTCCTTCCTCTCTCTCTCTCTCTCTCTCTCTCTCTCTCTCTCTCTCTCTCTCTCTCTCTCTGTGTGTGTGTGTGTGTGTGTGTCTGTCTGTCTGTCTGTCTATCTGTCTCTCTCTGTGCCCATGCACGTGCTCTGGGGATACCAAATCCTGGCCCTCGTGCTTGCCCGGCCAATGCTTTACCCACTGAGCAACCTCTGCAGCCTCCAGGTTGCATTCTTACAGGGGGTCTGCTCATCTAGCTCATGAGTTCGCATGTTGGGGGGAAAGGATGTCACAGTCTCACCCAGGCCGTTGAGCGTTCCCACTGTGTCCACCATCCAGCGGCTGATGGTGTGGTTTGCCAGAGAGTCAAACATGCTGCTCAGAGCACTGGCTCCAGCCGCAGTGCCGATCAGGTACTCCAGGATCAAGTTCCAGCCAATGAAAAAGGCCACAAACTCCCCAACGGTGACGTAGCTGTAGGTGTATGCAGATCCTGTGGTCTTGGGGACTCGAACTCCAAACTCTGCATAGCACACACCTGCAGGGGACAAACGAAACGGGTGGGGGCTTCTGGAGATGAGCTAATATCTTGGTGCCTGATGCGCTTTCTCTCTCTCTCTCTCTCTCTCTCTCTCTCTCTCTCTCTCTCTCTCTCTTTCTCTTTCTGAGACAGGGTTTCTCTCTGTAGCCTTGGTTGGTCTGGACTTACTTTGTAGACCAGGCTGGCCTCAAACTCACAGAGATCTACCTGCCTCTACCTCCCAAGTGCTGGGATTAAAGGTGTGCATCACCATGCCCAGTGATGCCTGGCACTCTTAAGAGGACACAGGAGTCTCTGGCCATTAGCACCAGCCCTCAGAAGTTTACATATAGCCACACACCACTTAATGATGGGGGTGTGCTCTATAAAATGTTATTAGGCAAGTTCCTTGCTGCGTGAGTACTGTGGTGTACTTGCACAAACCTAGGTGGAATAGGTTGCTACACACCTAGGTTATACACTTACATATGCCATGCAGACACATACAACTAAATAAATACGTGTTATACAGCTTATTACTCCTAGAGCCATGATGAATAAATCAAATGCAGGAGAAAATGCTAGAATGAGGGGACACAGTGAATGTTGGCTGTAGGCACTGCTGGTGCCGTGCGGCATGCTGCCTTACTGCAAACTTTTATTTTTTATAAGTAAGAGTAAACCTTAAAATACTGATAAAAAAGAGCGCATCATAAACCGGAAGCCAGTAACGGAGTCATTTATCACCCTTATCAAGTATTATGCCCTGTACATAGCTGTATGTGTTAAGCATTTACCCTGCTGGCAGAGTAGCAGGTCTGTGTCTATAGCACCACGGACATGTTGCATGACAGACATTACAGGGTTACAGCAGCGTCATGTCCTACAGCTTAGCAACTTTTCATCTCCATGAGGGACCTATGGGACTAAAGTCATATATGTGTCTGTCACTGACTATATCATTGTTATGTGGACAGGGCTGTATGTGACACAATTCCAAACCTCGCTAGCCATTTCCGGTCTCACATCCTAGAAACACAGTTTGGCTGTCTGTTTCTTTGGACCGTTTGACACAGGGCCTCACTGTGTAGCAATTCTGGTTAGGTTTCTCTTGCTGTGATGAAACACTCTGACCAGAGGCAACGTGAGGAGGGAAGACTTAGGCTTTCAGGTCACCATCTATTTTTAAGAGAAGTCAGGAAAGAACTCAAGACAGGAACCCGAGGCAGGAACCATGGAGCATGCTGCCTCCTGGCTTGCTCTCTCTGGCTCAGGCTGAGTCAGGACCCAGGACCACCTGTGCAGGGGGAGCACTGCCTACAGTGAGCTTCACCTCTTAGTAAGTAATAGTCAAGAAATTCCCCATAGGATAGTCTGATTTGAGCAATCCCTCCTTTTAGGTGACTCTCAGTTTTGTAGTGTTGACAATAAGAGCTAACCAGGATAGTAGCCCCGGCTGACCTTTGACCTTTGACTCACCATGTAGACTGGGCTATACTCTATCTTATGCTAATCCTATTGCCTCTTCCTCCCAAGTGCTAGGATATTAGGTATGTATTATCCTGTCTGGCTTCTAAAATTCCCTTCTTGACCATTGTATTTGGGAAGGCAATCAAAATAACTTCGCTTGAACTATTGAGAAGTGATCTTTCCTTAGGAAATTCCTCTTTTGTTGCATGCTTCTATTGTGTTTCTTTGGAGTGCAGCCCTTATGCAGGATGACCCCACCAATGGCGGGGGCTTAGACCACACAGTGACACCTCCCTTTTAGTTTTCCACATTACAGAAGATGCTCTTCCTCAGAGCGTGATACTCTAAGCTAGCCCTGGAGATGCTGCACTGTAGCAAAGGGGAAAGACAAAAGGGCACATGTGAAAGCATAGTTATTAGCAAAGAAAACCCCAATTTGGACAAGGCTCAGAGAAAGTCATGCAAGAGGGAGCAGGAAGATGGTAAGGGCCAGAGATACAGAAATAGTGTGTTCTGGACATGACAGGGCCATTGCACCCATGAGCTCAGGAGCATCGTCTGCTTGTACAAGTTCTGCGTAAGATGAAGCCAGGCAACAGTTTACCATGCGTGGGGGAGGGCCCTATGAGTCCCTGCCCAGCTGATGGCCACTAGACAAGAGGGAGAGTAGTTTTCTTTAGGGGTGTGGCCTCTAGCAGGTCGTTCACACTCCAGCCTTCCACCTGTGCACATATGGGCAGTGCTCATTGGGTCAGCGGGCTATGACGAATGCTGTGAAACGCCATCTTCTGACTTGCAGTCACAAACAGGTAGTAGCTGTGGCTTCCTGCAAGATGGGGCCTGTCAAGATCCTGTCAGGGATGTGGGGGAGGTGCTGATGGGGCCTCACACTTCCCAGGGGAGCTGTTGGCAGCTAATGGATTCCAGGGGAGGAGGAATAATTTTCTCTAGTGGTGTAGCCGCTGATAGGCTGTCCATGCTTCATTGAACACACACACACACACACACACACACACACACACACACACACACGGGAGATGATTATGATATCAATATATTGTATACATGTATAAAACTGTCAAAAATAAAAAAGCAAGACACAAATTAATTCTTTCTGCATCCCATCGAAGAAAACCATTACCTGCAAAACCACTTCCACAGGCGTTCTTTTACCTAGAAGGATTAACACTGGTGGCGATTCACCTTTGAATGCCAATTACTCTCTCAGGAGAGCTTTCGCGGTCGCATATAGCTTAGCTCACTTTGACTAATTTCCTACCTCCTTACCAGCCAACTTGGCGATTTCTTAAATAACTTCGGACTTCCTAATTCCCCCAGCTTTGTGCAGCGTTCACTGCCTCTTACCTACTAGATCAGGCACTACCGCTTGTAAGTAACGAAGATCCCCTGAATCTGAAACATCCATTTGACTTGGGAAGGAGTTTAATGCCGAGTTGGTCCTGTTGCTGAGTCTTTATGAGATGCCCTTTGGTGCCCTGGAGAGGTGGGTGGGGCAACTCTAGCTGTGCTGGTGGGAGCTTGTGTCACAGCCTCTCCCCATCTCAGTGGACCAGGAAGCACGTAGCTTGCCTGGAAGCTTGCTCCGCTACAACATTCAAAGGCCTTATCTATCTCCGGTGAATCACCAGCCCCGCCCACCAGCATGCTGGTCCTTCCCAATTGTTCTGTACCCTTTTAAAACAGCGCCACCAGCTGGAGACCCAGAGTCTAAACACACGAACCGTAACAGGCCAGTCTATGGTGCATTTTCCTGATTGATAATGGATGTGGGTGGGCTCAGCCTACTGTGGGTGGTGCCAAGCCTGTGTGGTCCTGGGTTGTATAAAATACCAGGCTGAGTGAGCCTTGGGCAGCAAGTCAGTAAGCAGCACCCCTCCACGGCCTTTCCACCTGATTCTACCTCTAAGGTTCCTACCCTGACTTTCTTCAGTGATGGACCGCAATGTGAAACTGTGAGCTGAAATAAACCCCCTCCTCCCCAAATTGCTTTTGGTTATGGTGTTTTATCACAGCAATAGGATCCCTAAGATAGTTATGAATTGCATAATTTTTATTGTGTACATAAAAATTTCTGCCTTTGTGAAACAACGGTTTAAATTACAGAGAATAAAAATTTAAAATATCTTCCTGTTGTCATTCCTCAGCATATACATAGCAAATTAGTACAATTTTGGATTATCTGGTAGGATGTTTGGTTTTATAAATTGTTTCTGAGTTGATGACCAGTTTATTAAAACAATGTTAAGTGAATTTTCACTTGAAATTAAAGTAGAATTTTCAAAACTTTCTTAAACCTACCTCTTCCATTTTTTGTACTACATATTAGCAAGAGACGATGTGCTCAGCATTGACAATTATAAGATCAAAATACGTGTCAGGTGGTGATGGTGGCACACACCTTTAATCCCAGCACTTGGGAGGTAGAGGCAAGATAGACTCTAATTTTGAGGTCATCTTGGTCTACAGAGTAAATTCCAGGATAGCCAAGGACAGCTAGGAACAGCCAAGGATACACAGAGAAATCTTGCCTGCAAAAGCCAAAAAACAAAACAAAAACAAAAGCAAACAAACAAAACCAAAACAAGACAAAACAAAAAACAAACTAAAACAAAAAAACAAAAACAAAAAACAAAAACTCAAAACATTAACTCTGAAAATGTTGAAGATGATTTATGCCATAGAACATGAAAATACTCAGCCGAGCAGATCCATCTCATATAATGTTAGAATGTTTAATTTTCAAATTGCATCTGAGCTGGGTGACCAGTTAATAAAATATTTTTGATGAATTTTTGCTTGAAATTAGGACAGAATTTCTGAAATGGCCTTAAACATGTGTGTGTGTGTGTGTGTGTGTGTGTGTGTGTGTACGTGTACATGCTACAGTGTGTGTATCATGTATGCATGCATGCACATGTGTAAAAGTGTGTTGGCAGGGATGCTATTGTGTGTGTGTGTGTCTGGGTATACATGCTACAATGTGTGTGCATCCATGCATGCCTGTACAATGTAAGTGTGTGAGCAGGTATGGTATTCAGCACAACTTTCAGGAGTCAGTCCTCCTCCTCTCTTTGGTTCCTGGGAATTAAACTCGGGTTGCTGGGCTTTGCAGTAAGAGCCTTTATTCAACGAGCCATCTTGCTGGCCCATGAATGCAAATGTTTAATGGGAGACTTTTCTAGCTCTCCAGTCTCAGGACCCATTGGGCTGCCCTTGGGTGGTGGCCTGGGCTGACGGATGGATGAATCAGTGACTGCTCACCTCTCCATCCAGTTCCTGCTTAGTGTTAATTATCTACCAACCCTCAGGCACAGGAGGGAGTCCACCCTGGACCACACAAGTGTGATTTGCCACTGAGACCCTCTGGCATGCCTTTGACAATGTCCTCTCCAAAAGAGGCATTTTGCTAAAATTGATGTCACCTGTCTTCTTAGTTTTCGTAAAACATCTGTTTCTTTGATAAGTTTCTGATGGGGCTAAGATATCCTCAAAGGCAGCTGGTCCCTTTGAGATGTGATTGGGACTGGGATATGAGGAGAAATTATAGGACCTTGGAGAAAAATAGAGTGTGGCTCCTATCGGAAACATCTGGTTTTTTCCAAGACACTAAATCCCAGATGCCCAAGAGTCCCCATCCCAGCTGTCTCCTCTGAGAGGCAGGTTTCTGGATTCTGAGAAATACTTTTCTACCCTCAAGTTGCATGCAGCTAAACCAGGTGAACCTGCCCTCATGCCCTCTTCCGGATGCTCTTGGCTAGCCAGGAAAACTGCAGGCTTTCTTTTCAGGGAGTGATGCATTGGGCGGTGTCTCCCTCCCATCTCACCACCACCATCTCTTACCTGAGCAACCTTGCATACCCCATTGCCTGTCATAGAAACCCAGGCAATTTTTACAAATGTGTCTGGAAGAAAAGCAATTTGTCTGGGAACGCCTCTGTGTCTTTGTGTCAAAGAAGAGACGTATGATTTCTCTGCCAAGTCAGGGCTTAGAGGGACAGTAACTACCTGTGTTTGGGGCAGCCAGTGCCATCAATCAGGGAGGGCCTGGCATTCTCAGTTATTGAACCCGCCAGAACTCCAATTAAAGCTGGGTAGGGAACAGAGAGCCCCCAAATCCTTCAAACCATGACAGCAATATACCAACATTTAAAGGGGGAAGAAAATAAGCTGTCCTAATAGGGAATTGACCCCAAGTAGAATAATGAGTTCACTAAATGCATGCATAGCCTACATGCTAGTGTTTTTCTTGAAATATCCGTCTGTGAAAATATTTCGGAGATTTTCAGAGTACAGTTTCCACCTTGTGCCATGGTGTGTCATCATGAGCCATCATTTGGCCCAAGCTGGTCCCTTACAGAGCTTTAGTTTCCCACCTGGAAAGCACCAGTGATGCCTATTGTATAGGTGGCTCCTGGCATAAGGTAGGTAACCTCTCAGGGCTCTATAGCTGCTGTCTGTGGGTCAGGGAGTGTCTTGGGCCCAGCGCCTTCTGGAGTGTTGGCGCAGGAGCACTTGCCCCAGAGGAGGGTTAAGAGACTACACACAACTGGTGTGTTAGCTGATGATTTCAGGGACTCAGCACCCGCAGGGGTGTTGGGGGATTATTTTAGGGTCTGGCCCAGGCTGTTTCTGCTCAAGTACTTTTGAAGGAGGACCTGGACTTTTTAATTCCTGGACTTTATGCCTTTAATAGGAACTTTGTTCTGTTCCGGGCCTTCCTTGAGAGACTGGGAGAGACAGCTCCCACTTTTTGCTGTAATCTCTTTTTAGGAGACCCAATCCTCCTTTTCAAGATGACTTTGTCAACTGGGCTGCAAAGGCCTTGGGCAGAAAGGACAAAGAGAAGGAGTTGAGGCGGTGACAGCTGGTGAGTCTCTCTCCAAGTACTTTTCAACACTCTCTCTTGAGGAGAAAGAGGAGATTCTTTCTTTCTTTCTTCCTTCCCTCCCTTCCTTTCTTTTCTTTCTTATTTCTTTCTTCCCTCCCTCCCTTCTTTTTCTTTCTTTCTTTCTTTCCTTATTTTTTCTTCCCTCCCTCCCTTCCTTCCTTCCTTCCTTCCTTTCTTTTTTTAGACAGGGTCTCATTATGTAGTAGCCCTGGCTGTCCTGGAACTCACTGTGTAGATCAGGCTGACCTTGAACTCAGAGAGCTCTGCCTTCTCTGGCCTCTGGGGAGTTAATATCCCTCATCTTGTACTTCAATGCATCTGAGGAGTAAGCGAGACCACCATCCCTCTGGGCAGCTTCTCAGGCAATGTCTAGGGAGAGCAGTGTGCAGCCCCATTTCAACTTGGATCTTCCCAAAGTCCCTTGACTTTTCAACTTCCTTCAAATTGGGGCAGCATGCAGAGAGGGGCTGCATGGGCCAGAGACTCTGGGTTTAGAAAAAATTATGTGGATACAGGGACACTTACCCAGAATTCCCGTCCTCCCCTGTTTGTAGAGACTCTCTTTATTTTATGTGTATGTGTGCATGTGCCTGCACAAGTTCGTGTGCACGTGCTCATGGAGGCCAGAAGAAGGCCTCAGATTCCCTGGAACTGGAGATACAGGCTGTGAGCTGCATCATGTAGGTGCTGAGAAGGAAACCCTGATCTTCTGCAAGAGCAGCTAAGCAACCTTAGCTGCGGAGTCCCCGCCGTAGGCCCGTTCCCTTCTTAGACTCCTGTGAGCTCTAGGAAGTTTAAGTACAGATTTTGTGTTTTCAAGTGGGAGTGTTGCCACCTGCTTACTGTGGGTTTGGGAGGATTGAGCCCCTTGGAAACGGTGACCACAGGGCTTTGTAGCGCAGGTGACAGACACAGGTTGGGGTTCCTCTGATAGACTGTTTCTGACTAGGCAGCCCCTAGTGACAGTGGTATATTTTCAGCTGCGTTTTGAAGGAAGGAATTACTGAGAGTGTTGGACACGCTGGTGACTTTTTGAAAAGGGTATTTACTCTATGTGAGACACCGAGGGTACTCTTGGCTAGACTCATAGTGCTCAGATGTGTGTATGCTGGTGATTAAGACAACTTAACAGCATTGTCAAAGAGCAGGAATCCTGTAGCCACATGCAAGAGATTTGTGATGTTGTTAATTTTCTTTGAGTCCAAGGATTAGCCTGGGGAGACCCCAGTGTTAGTATAGTGCTTGCTAACCCCTATGTTAGTAGTGCTTGCCCTGCATGCCTGAGGACCCTAGTTCAATGTTGAGATTCACATCCGACCTCCCATAAAAATGCTGGACATGGTGGCTTGTGCTTATTATCCCATTAGTGGGGAGGAGACAAGGGAAGTCCTGGGACTGACTGGTCAGCCATCCTTGCCTGCTTGGTGAGTTTCAGACCAGTGTGAAACCCTATCTGAAAGAAGAAGAAGAAGAAGAAGAAGAAGAAGAAGAAGAAGAAGAAGAAGAAGAAGAAGAAGAAGAAGAGGAAGAGGAGGAGGAAGAGGAGGAGGAGGAGGAGGAGGAGTTAGATGGATCCTGAGCAATGCTACTGGAGGATGTCCTTTGACCTCTCTGTGTGTGCACAGATGTGCACTTCTACACTCATAAATATCTACACACACATTCATGCCTGTACAGGTACAATGAGAGATTACAAGCTGGGCCATTTAAAATAAATGTCTCAGGATATATTAATACAGTCAATGCTTTTGAGTGAATACATATCCTAAAGCAGAAAGAGTAACTAGGATCTATGGAGAGATCGTGCATGTGTGTGCACATGAGTGTAGCAGGCCTGGACACCAGCACAGATGACACCTGCATAGAAGCCCATCCAGGCCCTGGAGCCCAGCAGGAGGCAGCAACACCTGCCAAACAGGAGCAAAGACAGAGCAAGTCAACGGTCCCATTCAGGATGCATCTGGGAAAGTCCCTAAATATACTAGCCTTGTTTTGGCTTCTGTATTTCTGCTTCTTTCTAACTGAAGTGTGCTAACCCAGGATGTGTTTTCTGTGCTAGAAAGTCAAGAGTCATGAGCCTCGGGGCTGCATGATTTGAGCAAGTTTCAAATGCAGTTGCCAGTCACTGTAAGGGCTTTCTATTTGACTTTAACAGTCCGTGTGTCCTCTGAAGGAGTTCCCTCATAACACACACACACACACACACACACACACACACACACACACACACTTACATATACATGTATGCTCATGCATATGTAAATGGTTAAGTTATGAATTCATGTTTAATTGCTCTGAAGGGGACCAGATCTGTGAAAATAGCAGCGGGGGTGCATTTCATAAAGCATCTATGATGCATGTTAGGAAATCACGTTCACAGTCAAGCCTGTGACCAGGATGAAGGCAGACGGAGGGCCCATTCTGCTTTTTGCTATTTCCTCTTCTTTATGCTAACGCCACCCTTTACTTAGTGGCATTTGCCTCCGTTAGAACTCAGAAACTGCCAGTGCCGTGCCATGTGTGGCCTTTTATCAGTCTCTGTGGCTTGCGAGTGCCGGTGTCCTGCCTGCTAGTGTGAAAATCTGTCCTTCCTTCCCACGGACTCTGCATTCAATTCCTTTTTCTTTTGCTGCTTCTTTAATTGATCTCCACCCCGTGTGGCCATTTAACACCGGTCCAACACCCTTTTCCCTTTTGCTTTGATGTTCTCATTTCCTGCATAATGCAAATGGAATTTGCTGGAAGCTCTCTGATTTCCTTGGGTGGCTGTGACCTCTTAGCGCCAGTCCCTGGGCACGAGTGATGTAGGGAGCGGGGCACTGTTTGAAGCTGACAGACTTAGCACTATCAAAGCCACTGAGCTGCTGTGGTCAAGCAGTTAGGCGAGGAGCACACAGTTGAGGTCGTGGAGGTGAGGGCTGAGGCGTGGCTGGCACTAACTCTTAATCATTAGCTCTCTCCTATCTCGGATGTTTACCCCTGGTCCTTTGGTAATGCCTTGCCTTGCCTACACTTTGTCATGGGACTCAGTTATTTTCCCTTATTCTCACACCAAGATTCAACAGTTATTGGGTGCGCTAATGTACATTGGTTTCGAGACACAGCCTCTGTATGTTTGAAAGCATAGCCTTTTAGAAGGGGTGGCCCCTGTAGAAAAGACAATTCCTCTGGGTCAGACACCTTCAAGGAGAACAGTGTAGTTACTTTGTACAAGGTCTGCCTGCCCAGTCATGCTCAGGAAACCTGCCTTTGAGTCCGTTTGCTACAGGTAGACTGGAGGCTTCAGATTTCGAATCCTGACTGGCTCATCTGCTTAAGCAGGGCCCTCGGTGCATCAGCTTAGAGTGGTAATAATAATAATAATAAAGGTGAATATTACTGGCCATAGCCCTGTGTATGGGCTCTGTTAAGCACTTTGCATAATATAGTCATAATCTTCAAAATGGCTGTTCCCGAAACCTTTATTATATTCACCTAAAGATGATAAATCCAAGGTCTAGACGGGTAGCTAGGACTTACCCATCTTTCTGATGACATCACAAATTTGTGTCTGTGTGGCTGTGGGAAGGAAGGTATATTTAAAATAGTCAGGTGATTAGCCTGGGGCCCCTGCTGTAGCCTGGCTTCCCCGCAGGCTGCTGAGGGGTTAATACCTGGCACATCTGTAACTTCCCGCCTGTCTGGGATGCTCTAGTTAGATACATCCGGAAGTCACACACGGAGTAAGCAAGCAAGCATCGGGGTAGGGCTTGCACAGAGACACCTCAGCAGCAAGGCCTAATTGTCCCTGGCCTCCAGGGGCTACGGAATAGATGGGGCTGTGAGTTGGCACGTGGGGGAGACAAGAGGAGTCTGCTTTTTAAGTCTTCCTTCTCCCTTAGTTCTATTTCATTCTAATTCCCCCTACAGGCAATCTAATGCAAGCTCTTCGTTTTTTATAAAGGAGGAACAGACTGAGTGTTGGGAGAGCCTGTCTGAGGACCCCGAGCTGTTTGAGGGGCAGAGCTGCACGAGGCTGTGGGTGTCCTGACAGCTGGCCCGGGCCTGGTTGGCTTTGGCGGCGTTCAGAATTGCCTCACAGATGATCGCGTTGCTTCTTTGCGTAGATGTCAACTCTTCTCTTTCTCTCAGAGCTCTTTCCTATTTTCAGCAGGAGTTCTCACTATGCTGAGTCCAGAGTGAGTGGTCTGTCTGTCGCATTGCCCCTGTACTGTCCACTCTGCCAGGGGCTGCAGAAAATATAAAAGGAGGCCAAGTTTTCCTGAGTTTTCTGGAGGGAACTGGTTTTCATCACCAGCAATCTGAGAAGCGTGCACATTTCCATTGAGATGGGTATACCTTCTCTGAACCAGGGCCTGACATCCTTCCTCCAAGGCTGTCAATCAAGCTGTTCAGCCAGCAGAGTGCCGTGAGCTTCAAGTGCCCTTCTTTTTGTTGCTGACAGATGATAGAAGACACTGAGCTTGGAAGACATTTGCATGACCCAACTTAAGAGAAGCTTTGACCCACAAAAGTGCTCCCCTGATCAGTAACTCTGGGAGAGCTGTGAGCTGTGCTCAGAGCTCCAGAGAAGGAAGGCTTAGCGCTGAGGTTTGTGGATTTAGGGGTGTGAGTCTTGTTCAAGCGGCTTGCAGACAACGGCCTCAGGAGCCAAGCTGATTCAGGGCAGCCCTACAAAAGCCACCTAAGGTCTCTGAGCCTCAGTGTTGTTATCTGTAAAATGACTATTATAATGGTGTTTGTTCGCTGACGCTTTTGAGGTTTCTCTTTTGCGTGTGCCCATGTGCATATGGGGTCAGAGGTATTTGTGGGAACTGACTGTCTACTTCCACCAGGGATGGAACTCAGGCCGTCACGCTTGAGAGCAAGTGCCATTGCACACTGATCCATAGCAGAAGTGTGCTTTGGTTTTTGTTTCTGTTTTGTGTGTTGTGTCATGGTTTCACAGCTGATGCCAGGCATATCATATTAAAAGTCTTCAAGAGTTTAGTTACTATGATGACCGTAGACTGGAGCCACTAATACACTTAGTGGGAGGTTGCGTTGTGTCTGCATTGTATAACGTTTGCCCAGTAAACATAACAGCAGTAATAAAGACTGACTTTCAGTAAGGCTCTTACCAAGTTTCAGCTTTCAGGGACACAGACCCTGGGCTGGCTGCTATGCTCACTAAGGTTTCAGCAGACAGCTATGTATTTGGACATTACTTTGGAGAGCTGGTTGACCCTAGGTTTGAGGGCAGGCACGAGTTTTGCACATGCACTTCCTTGCTGCTCTGGTGTGGTAAAGAGAAAAAGAAAAGGGGCCACTGTGCACCAGTCCTCCCAGTTCACTCCCAGTTTGTTTTTCACTGAGGGAGTAAAAATGGTTTGTTGTGGAAAAAAAAAGAGACTCATCAGAATTTGTATATGTATATGCATCCTTATCTCTTTAAAGACTTTGACTCTTTCCTTGCCACGACATAGCAGCCTGCAGTAACTGGGAGACTATGTCAGAACTCTGAGAAAGAACGCCTTCAGGAGCAGGCCAGCAAGGGTGGAAAGGCTGGCACCCTAGGGCTCACCATGTGTCCGTGGGGCCCCTCCCCCAGGAGTTCCACCACTATGGCGTGGGTGGACCTGAGGGCAGGTTGGAGGTGCTGAAAGTCTTAAGGATGTTAGGAGTCAAGCCCTACATATCAATATGCAGGTATGTCCAACCTGTGACATTGTAGCACAACGTTGTCATGTACTTTGTATGATTGTATATACACTGAGCAACACACAGCTTGTGTGCTACAACAGGTCAGGCATGCCTATTTGGGTCTAATGTTAAGCTGTATAGCCATATACTAAAACACCTACCTGCTGAGCCCCTGGCAACTTTTTAATCACCTTTTTGTGATGATCAGTAAGAGCTGGTAGCAAGTGATCCATCCATTTCCAGTGAGACAATTTCTCGCTGCGATGCCAGAAACCCAAAGATGGCCTCCCGAGAAGGAGGAGCTTGGGTTTTAAGACCTCCAATCTCAGTTTCGCTTCTCCTGAAAGAGCCGAGGGACTTACAGGAAGTTCCTTCTGACCGCGGCTCCAGGTTCTCCCAGAGCAGGACGGAAGCCAGCCTCCTGCCGTGGTGAGGATGGAAGTGATGCTGTGTCCACATGTGAGCTCAGCACCCACACGGGTCCTGTGTGCCCCTCTGGGCTGGTTTTCTTTCTTTCTGCTATCAGAACTATGGTGTGGGGCTGGAGAGATGGCTCAGAGGTTAAGGGCACTGACTGCTCCTCCAAAGGTCCTGCATTCAATTCCCAGCAACCACATGGTGGCTCACAGCCATCTGATGACTTCTTCTGGCCTGCAGGTGTACATGCAGGCAGAGCACTGTATACATAATAATAAATAAATCTTTAAAAAATAAAAGAACTACGGTGTCAAATCCTTCGTTCTCCTGTTACTTCAAAATAGCCACCGATTGCAGGTCTTTTCTCGGACAGGAGGAGCTTGGCTTTGTCCTGCTGGTTGCCCTTTGCCCGTTCAAACCCTCTCCATTCCAAGCTTCACTTTGACTTTCCCTGTCAGAGAGCCCTGAGCCTCGAGCCCTGTCGTCTCTCATTATGTCTCATTCATTATGAGCACATCTGGTTTCCTACCTTCATTCGGTCTCCACTGTGTGGCTAAAATATGTACGTGCTTGTGTCACTGAACTTCTCCATGCCTGTGTAGTAGCATTTAACCTCAACTCGGCAAGTGCTAATTGACCAGATGAGCTGTCTCCCCAGCCTCGTGAGTTCAGTTATTTATTTATTTATTTATTTATTTATTTATTGTTTTTTTGAGACAGGGTTTCTCTGTATGATATCCCTAGCTGTCCTGGATATCGCTTTGTAGACCAGGCTGGCCTTGAACTCATAGAGATCCGCCTGCCTCCTGAGTGCTGGGATTACAGGTGTGCACCACCACGCTGGGCTTGTGAGTTTGGTTTTAATTAGACTAAAAGAGAAACTAGACATAAGCCTAGGGGGGAAAACCCCCACCAAGCTTGATGCTCTTTCCCTCTTTAGGCTCATGGGCATCTCTTGGGACTTTGAATGGCCAGACATTGTGGGCATAAGAACTTGGCTTTGTTTCATCTGTAGCCAAGTAAATTAAGGGGAGTGCATAAGCCATCCTGCCCCCACCCACTCTCCACAGGGCTGTAGGTTAGAACCAGGAAAAAAAATTGATGTTCTTTTTCAAAACATACTATAAAAGGGGCTCTGCAGGCTTGTCAGGGAACAGGGCTTGTGGAGTTATCAAAGAGCAGATAAAGCTGGTGGACAAAAAAGGGGAGGTTAGGCACAAGCTGTTTCCTCTGATAAGTGGCTCACCGCCTGGGACAGGCCAGAGGGCAGTGACCACGTCAGAGTGGAGCTGGGCAAAGGATCTGGGGAAGTTAGTGGACCTGTGGGTCATGGTCAGTTGGAGGGAAAGTAGCTTCAGCGTCCTACTTAGTTCATGGATCACAAAGGCTTATGTAGCATGGAGGAAGAGGGCTACATGGCCAAAAAGATTCCCTGAGCTTCTGTCAGCACTGTGAAATGCCTTTTAGTAAGCTTCCTCTCCATGTGGGTCCTGGCTGTGGCAGATAGGTCCCTGCTTCCCACTGCACAGCAGTTCCCAAGCATGGCTGTGTCTTAGGGGGTCTTAAGGAAGGGACCAGCCCCAGGGCACCACACCCAGCCCCAGCTGAGTTAGAATTTCAGGGCATGTACTTGGAAAGTCAGTATTTTAAAATATAAGTAGACAGAAATTAAAGGAAGAGCTGCAAACTTGGAGAAAACATTTACAAAGCTGTACACTTGAAGCCAGGTGTGACTGCTAACAATTTTGGTCCTAGCCCTTGGGATGCAAAGGCGGGTGGACCTCTGCAAGTTCGAGGCCAGCCTGGTCTGCGTAGTGAGTTCCAGGACTGTCAGGGCTATATAATGAAACACATTTAATGAAGGATTTGCATATAGAATATGTAGGGAAAAGTTGAGACAAGGTTTCATGTAGCCTACGCTGGCCTTATCCAAGATGTGATACAGTCGAAAGGGCTCCAAACTGAGCTGTGCTCTTGAATCTCTAAAGCTGTAAACTAAGCAACCATTTAAAAAAATACATTAGCTAGATCCTGGTATTTAGTTAAAGCAGTGAAAACAGAGTAATACACCTAATTTGAAAAGATACGGTGAGCCAAAATACCATATTTTACAGTAGTTACCTACAATAGAGTTTGATGCACAACAACTGTTTAGGGCTGTGTGCTGGGCGTTGTACCAGGTACCTCATTTACATGTCACAGCAACTTTAACTTTTATTTCCCAAATGGAGAAACTGAGGCTTAGAGAAGTTACCACACTTGCCTTAAGTCCACCAGCTGGTTAGCAGCTGACCCAGGCTCCAAGTAAAAAACTCAGCCTCACTGGTTACACAGCACTTCAGACACGAAATTTCATACGGTTCCCTCTCTGACGTCACTTCCTGCCTTTGGCCTCACTTCATTAATATTTTAATTCCAGTATTTTCCTGACTTCATTGAAACCTACAGTTTTCACTGATCTTACTACTTTCCCCTTTTTGCTTTTCATTGCTAATTTTTGTTAGCATACAAAAAATACCTGGCTTCACTGTGGCATTTCTCCTCTGAGGAGTCAGCGGCCCTGGTGTTCAGCGCAGCTTGCCTCTCCTTTGCGAGCGCCCTTTCTCCCATGGTACTTTTCTGTATGCTTGGGACAAGCTAGCTTCTCTTATTCTGACACCCTCATCCTTCCACTCTCATTATCAATCAGCAACTATTGCTGGAGACAAACATACAAGGTAGAGACCTGGCTTCTTCCGCCTGAGGTGGGATTTAGCCAGGGACAGAGAAGAGGAGCAACAAATATTAACAAGGGTGGAGATGGAGAGGACTGGACTGTTGTGGTGTGGAGAAGCAGGGAAAGGTTGGTTAAATTCTCAGTGATGTGGGGATGTAGGTGGAGGGGACATTTGTGACCAAAGCGCATGGCAGTGCAGCACCCGGCTGAAGAGACCCACTGCAAATCTCACAATTTTGGCACAGGTTATTTTGGTTTTGGCTCTGAAGGATTCTGGCTGGCCTCAGCAGGGGATGAGTCAGCCACAGAGCGTGGAGCGATGATGCTATGGATGGGGCCATCTGGAGAGAGGGGGAGAGGCAGGCGTTTCTCTTCTGGTGCCTGGTGCAGTGGTGGAGAAGAGCCGATGAATGGCGTCTGGGCATGTGGTGGAGCTGGGCTAGGAGTAGACTGGGAAATGCCTAACAGTCAACTCGCAGGCTAACAACAAGAACGCAGCCCCACTGCAGCTGAGTTCAGGTCTACAGTTCCATGTCACTGAGTGGAAAGCTGGGAAGAGGTGTGGCCTACCAGGGCTGCAAACCGCTGGTGCTGCACAGTGGCTCTAACATGATGCTGGCTGGGTGAATGCTGAGCTCTCCATCTCAGCAAGGAAGACGGAGATGTTATATAGTGCTGTGAGCACTGGGGCCAGGGATGGGCTCCCAGGACGCAATGGCTTTCTAGATATTATGCATCATGTAAAGGAGGATTTGCATACAGGGACCACCTCAGTCTGGGGACTGTATCCAACTAGAATAGGGTCTGGGGGAAAACTGTATAGTCCTGGGAAGAGTCCTAATGAGAGGCTGTCTACATTGGCCTGGTCAGTGAGCACGCCCACGGGGGACTCTCTTTAGTTAAGTTATTTGATGTAGAAAGACACAGCCCACTGTGGGTGTGCACCATTCCCTTGACAGAGGGCGGCGAACTGCTGAAGACTAGAGAAGACGAATCTAGCTGAGCACTGGCAAGCAGGCAAGTGACCATGAGTGCATGGGCTTCTTCCTGCTCCTGCCTATGGCCAGCTGCTTCAAGCTTCTGTCGTATGACGTCACCCACAGTGATGGAGTGAACTCAAGTGACAGTAAACTCAAGTCAACCCCTTCTGCCTTGAGTTGCTTCTGGTTAAGGTATTTTAATTACAGGAAAGTAAGTGAAACTAGGACAGCCCCTAGCCGGGTGCCTATCTCTCCTGCTATTGTGATCAGTTCTATAATGATTACCCTTTTTACAACTATACATCTGCAATGAATAATTTTTGTCAATAAAATTTAGGGAAAATTGCAATCACATTACTAGTTTCACGTAGCCAGATAATTCACTCATGTGAATAATTCATTTACTTTAAGGAGACAGAAGTCCTTTAATCTGCATAAATGCAGTTTATTAGTTTCCGTGAAGAGTAAAGGGTGATTCCAGGAAAGGGGACTATGTAGAGCTGAGGCTGAGGATCGGTCCCGGTGGATCTTTCCTTACTACATGAAACGTGTTGGAGAAGGGCCAGTACACCTCTCAGTTTGCTGTTGGTAGTCTGTCTTGCTCTTCGTGGATGAAAGCTAAATGTTAATATGTAATAGGGATAAAGGGTACTGCAGGGGTTCCTTGTGATGCCGTGCACAAGTCACAGAAATCCTGCCCTGTAGTAGAGTGGCTGCTCCTGCAACAGTTGAAGAGCTCAAACACACGCTCCTGTACATCGCTGATACACACAATCAGCCGCCCTGGGCCCAGAAAGTCTCATGTTTTTGTGCCACCAAGAACCAGAATGCTGTCCTTTTCCTCCTCCCCTTCCTTTCCTCCCTCCTTCCCTCCCTCCTCCCTCCATCCTTCTCTCCTTCCTTCCTTCCTTCCTCTCTCCCTCCCTCCCTCCCTCCTTTCCTTCCTTCCTTTCTTGTTGAGTGTTGACCTGTCACGACACTCTGGGAAGATACTATGGCCTGCAGCTCTGGAGAAAATGAAGGAAAGGGAGAAAGGCAGTGGAAGAGCGTTCTGCAGTCACCAGCATATAGGCCTTGCCTTTGAACGAGTTGCTCGACCCTGGGTGGAGGGAGAGCAGGGGCTGCTGCCTCCCTGCAGGTGACAGCGGCGTCACTGAGGTTGTTGAGGTAGACAGGGTTCGATCTCTACAGCAGCACTACACCTCCTTGCCTGGCTTCCCTCTCCTTGCCTCGCAAAGCCAGTCATGTCAGAGCAAGGGACTTGCTGGTTTGCTATTCTGCACAACCTTTGCTACTGTTTTATACCGGCTGTGTGCTCAGCTCCTCCCTCTGGGAGACCCAACCCATCTTCCAAGGAAAGGAAGAGTTAAACCAGAAGCTGAGTAGCTATAACATAACAGAGAGTGAGAGGCTGGGGGCCAGAATTGTGGGCACCAGAATTGCTGCTTGTACTGAAAACCACAGAAAACAGAAACCAATACCATCAGGTCAAAATCTAGTCCCCTACCTACCTGGCATTGGAGACCAAAAAGACTGACAAGCCATGTCACTGCCACTTAATACAGCTCATTACTGACTATTCTAAAAGAAAGCTGCAGAGAGGGCTTCGTGGGAAGGGCGTCTGCTGCTCATACAGTCATGAGTTCCCCAGACCCATAGGGTAGCAGGAGAGAACTGACGCACACAAGGTGTCCTCTAGCCCCCCTCACATGGGCTGTGGCAAGCACCCCCACAGCACATAAAATAAATAAACAAATGTAGAGTGGAAAGAGCAGCAGCCAGATCAGCAATAAAGCTTGCTGTGAGACATCCTTCTCCTCGCCACTTACCTGATAATATAGATGCAACAGCGGCAATGATGAAAGACACAATGACACCAGGTCCTGCCATCTCCTTGGCCACCAGGCCAGATACCACATACATGCCAGTGCCCACACAGCTCCCAACTCCAAGAGAGATGAGGTCCACAGTGGTGAGCACCTGGGCTAGCTTGGTCCCATGTGTGGTGGTCCCAGTTCCCTCTAACATGGACTCCACTGGCTTGGTGCGCAGGATCCGAGAGTGCATTGCATACCAGGCAGCCCCCCACTGTACCCGCCGGGGGTCCAGGGAGGCCAGGAAGCCACTCATCTTGAAAAGTAGGATTGTAGTGACGGTTTGATGGTAGAATAGGTCTACAGAAGCCTTAGTGGATGATCCTGGAGCTCATGGGACAATGAGTGCTTGTCCTTTTAAGAAAGGCCCAGAGGGACCAACAGCAGCCTTGTCTTGGGCATCAACGTCTGCAAGAGAAACACAAAGAAGAAGATAAGAACATGGTAGCAAACCATGGCTTGGATACACATTTGGCATACCACCACCACCACCACCACCACCATCACCACCACCATCACCACCACCACCACCACCACCACCACCACCACCACCACCTCCTCCATCACTACCACCACCACCACCACCACCACCACCACCAGGTATGATGGTGTCCTTTGTGTTCACAATATGGGGTCCCTCCATTTTTCTGTTCTCCCTTCTGAGTTCCCTTCCACTCTTATATGAGCACCTGAAGCGTGCCTTGTATCTCACAATCAGAGGTTGGTGATCTAGCCCCCTCGGTAGGCCATTTCTTTTCTCTGTGCTTCAGTCTTAGGGATTCATGGGATTATACAGTCTTGACCAGAATGAAACCATTCTGAAGAGATGGGTGTACCTCCCTCGGTGAATTCCAACCATACTTCAAAGAAGTAGATTTTCTCCAGAAACTTCATGCTGGGAGAAGGAAAAGATTAGGGTCCTGGTGCCAGCTCCTGGGAGAATGTGTCTCCCAGAAAGATGTTCCACACAGTTCTGACAGTTTGTCAGATGACCTCACAGAAAAGACTGAAGTCCAGATATTGATGTTGGGACCACAATAGCGACAAAGGCTGCTTAGCTATACATATCTTTAGATAGCTCTTGTCTAAACCCAAATCAAATGTTAGGACCATGGAGGAGGACTTGGAGGAGGGGCTTGCTCAACCCTTTTGTTTATCTTCCCAGCTTTGCCACACTGATAAATCTCCTTTTCTGCATTTAGCTCTTCATTTGTCTCTTTCATTTATCCATTGTGTTCGTTAGTTTTCTGTTGCTGTGATAAAATGTTCTGACTAAAGCAATTCAAGGAGGAAAGGGTTTGTTTTGGCTTATGGGTCCAGAGAGACAGAGTCTGTCCTGGTGGAGTGGCATGTCAGGGGAGCAGGAAGCAGGCTGAGCATACTTTCAACCAAAGAAAGGAAGCTGATAGGGAAGCAGAGCTGGTAGGAAATCACCGGACAGGAAGTGGGGCGAGGCTATAAAATCTCAGAGCACATTTATATGCTTTCTCTCACAAGGCTCCACCTCCTAAATGTTCTGTAATCCTCTCAACTAGCACCACAGTCTGGGAATCAAGTGTTCCAGTACGTGAGCCTGTGAGGGGCATTTCTCATTCAAGCCACCATACTCATTGACGACAGGTGGATGAACCTAGTTCATTAGGGCTGCCGGGGCCCAGGATCTGCTCCTACATCTCCAGTAACAACGTCATCTGCTTGGTGTTAATGTGATGGATAGGCCAGAGCATGCATGTGAATCGCAGAGGACAATAATTGGCCCATAGGAATCAATCAGCTGCCTCAACTCCTATGAGCTTCTTACTTGGCTCTGACAAGGTTTGATCTGTGGTCCTGGGGTATATATTTTTTGTGAACACACTATCCTCATTTGTAAAAAAACAATAGACCACGGATTTAGAGCTGTGATTCTTAAGAGGGGCCATGCCTCTCTTGGGGTTGTTTTGAGTTTGGCTTTGAAATGAAACAGAAAGTAGTTTGGATACTTTGGAAGATTATATGGTGAGGACTTCTGTTGATGTTTGAGGTGGGGGTGGGGCGAGTAGTGAAAATGCATAGGACGGTGTCCTACACCTCTGGAAGATCTCACATGATGATCTGAGCCTTAATGATGATCTTGAAAGTCTGCTTGTTGTATCAGCATGCAGGATAGTTTGGATGGTCTTAAAACATAAGGACATTGAAACTTCCAGGAAAGCAATTCTAGAATAAGTTGATAGGTTTGGAACTTAAGAAGGATTTCTCATCATCTAAGAAGACTGAGGTTCCCACGGCACTGAAGTGTGGCTCATGGGAGAATGACACTCTTACACAGCCTCTTCTAATAAATAGCTGGATGTGGGAACGGGCTTATCTGTAGAGGGACTTAATGTGCTGGCTAGCCTTTTTGGTCGTCTTGACACACATGGGTCATCTGGGAAGAGGCAACCTTAACGGAGAAAAACGCCTCCATTAGATTGGCTGGTAGGCAAGTCTGTTGGCATCTTCTTCACTGATGATTGACGTAAGAGGGCCCCACCCACTGTGTATTTCCTGAGGTTAGTTTTTTTTGGGAAGTCAGAAGCTTATAAGATTCTAGGGAGATATTTTGAAGTGTGTGAAACGTTGCTCCCAGACACTGCACTGGTAAGCCTAGGCTAGTCCCACACACAAGCTCTTGCTGACGTAATCCAAGACTATTAATTAGTTTTGAATCAGGGTCTTGCTAGGCAATGTGGCTGGTCGTGAAGTTGACACTTCTCTGAATCCTCGTCCTGAGGGCTGTGATTACAGGTGTGTGTCCTGACGCCCAGCTTACCAAGATTATTAATTAATACTACTTAGCACCTAATGTTGTGCCTGTCTCCTCCCAAGGGCTTTGCAAACAGCACTAATTAGGAGAATCAGGTGGAACGCACAGGGCTTGGGTGACAACCCTTCCGGTTTAATTTACTCCCGGTGCCAAGTGTCTGTGTTGTGTTCCTCCTGTCAGGGCCAAATTCTGGATGGAAGCCAGCATTCCTTGGGAAACTCCTGAAGCTGGTGTCCCGTCCCCCCACCCCCCACCCCCACCTACCAAAGGAACCATTTCCTTATCACTGTCACAAGGGACAAATGGCTAGGTGTGGTGTCCATTAGCATATCAAAGCACATGCTGATCTCCAGCTCCTTAGGGTCACCAGTACCTGTGACACCTTTCAGAGTCCCCTTGGCATCCTTGCTTCATGGCTTCCCTTCCCCTCAGCTACTCATTTCTCCGTGTAGCTCTGTTATTTCCCCGTTATGCTTCCTCTCTCGATTTCTGCTCTTGGTCCTTGTAATAAACATGTCAGGGCTTGTTTCAAAGCCCAGTGTAGGAAGCAGCTACATGTCAGGGCTTGTTTCAAAGCCCAGCGTAGAAAATAGCTGACAGCCCAAAAAGCTGATGTCTGACCAGATGTGTGAGTGATAGATAAAACCTTAATAGTAAGTTCTGACCTAGGAGCAGCCACGACTGCAAGTTGGTGATAAGAGTGCCGCAGAAAGCTAGATGTGTGAATTAGAGAGGGTAAGGTTAAAGTAAGTATAAAAACCCTGAGAAGAAGCAGCCAGCTCTCTTCGCTCGCTAGCTCTCTCTCTCTCTCTCTCTCTCTCTCTCTCTCTCTCTCTCTCTCTCTCTCTCTCGCTGCCACCATGATCACTTGAAATGCTGCCAGCCAACGGGGCGCTTCCCCCCGGACGGAGCGGACAGACATGCTGTCAATAACAACCCGAGAACTGATTCAAGTCGCAGCAGCGAACCTGTTCGGCAGAACTTCGCGATATCAGGTCGTATACCCTAATGGCATAAGCTCCCAGAACATTGATATTATAAGATGCTAAATGCTACTCCTATTAGAATTAAGATAGTTTTAAGAGTATAATGAAATGGTATTTGGTGGCTTGGCCTTGGAGCCTTAGCTGCCACCCTTTTGTTGTAGTTGCCTTTGTATTGCTAATAAACCTCTCTTGCTAAATTGTACCACTTGCTCTTGGCCTGACTCTTTTGTTCCGGATTCTGAGTGTAAACTCTCTGCTCGCGACAGTCCTCTGTTCCTCTTTCTCCCTCACTCCACGCCCCCACCTTGGCCATGTCCAGTCTTGTGTTTTCCTTCCTTGCTCTGGACTCTCCCAGAGGCCTCTGGTTGTTCTCTCCCTGGTATCTGCAATAAAGACCTTCTCCTTAGTGACACTTTTGAGTGGTCATGTGATCAGTTTATACACTACTCCCTCTACCCCTCCTGCTCCTCCTCCTTCTCTCTTTTTCCTCTTTATATTGCATTCAGTCTCTCTTCTCTTCCTCATCTTCATCTTTCTGTGTCTTCCTTCCTGATTGGTGAAACCATAGGAGCCACGGATCGTCGGGGCCAACGTTGGGCTCTTATAGGAAAATGAGTGTGGATTCATGGCTGTCACTTCCTTCCCAGTGAGAGATGCACTGTTGTGGCAGCCCTGGCAAGCTAGTGTAGACTGGGGCAGATTTAAAACAGGGGTGACACAGTACCAAGTGACTCACCAATGTGGATAGGGAAAATTTCACAAGCCCCACCCACAGATGACAAGCTACAGGCAATCAATGGCTGGAGAGAGACAGAGAGACAGAAAGAGAGAGAGAGAGAGAGAGAGAGAGAGAGAGAGAGAGAGAGAGAGAGAGAGAAAGAGAGAGAGAGAGACAGAGAGAGAGACAGAGAGAGAGAGAGAGAGAGACAGACAGACAGACAGACAGACAGACAGAGAGACAGAGAAAGTGTCAGTGTTCTCCAAGGCAGCCTCCTGGTTGCAGAGTCAGGTCATCCCTAAACATGCGCATACAGGCTACACATGTATATGGAATTCTTTAGTAATGAAAGAAGACTCATAAATTTGAGAGGGAATGAGGGAGGTGTTGGAGTAGGGAGAATGAAGGATGGAAATTATGTAAACACAGTACCAATGTGTGAAATTCTCAAACTTAAAAAACAACAAAAACAAAACTGCGTGGTGAAGGGGGGTGAGATGTTCCCTGGAGAAACAGCGTTGGCTCTTGAGTAACTGGAGAGCTGGTAGTGCCCAGCATGGGGAAGAATGTTCTTGGCAGAGCGAGAAGAAGGATCTGAGCGCCATGAGTGAGTCAGACAAAAGCCACAGCAGCTTAACTGTAGCCACAAATGTGCCAGTGCAGAGGAAGCAATGGAAGGCAGGAAAGGTACAGCCCCAAGGTCACAGCCTTCTTCAGAGTGGGGCCAGGGCTTGGTGTAGCCTCCTGCAAGGCCAGTGCTTAGACTCCCAGCTGTCCTGATGGAAATACCCAGGGGTCAGTATGGTAGGAGCCGCAGGGTGAGCTTGTCCCTAAAGGCAGTGAGTGGCCACCAGGAGGCGTCACACAGTGGAGTACCATGACATCATGGCTTTTCTGCACGCTCACTGCAACTGCTATGCATGATGGGAGGGCATTCATAAGAGACCCGGAGGTGAAACAAAGCCCTGTTTGGGAATTTTCACAAGCATAGTCCAAGTAGTAACTGTAGTCACTACCCAAACTGCTGGCTGCAGAATGCTGTCACCTAAGACCACAGAGCTGCAGCCCCGTGCCAGGCAACTGACTGAACATGGCTGAACTTTAATTAGCTAAGACTACCCACCCCTATTTGCATAACTCTGATTTACACGGCTCTTACTTCGATGGCGGAGATTGTATAAGTGGAAATGACATGTGTGGTGTTCTCACTAACCTTCCAGAACTGTGTTCCTTCAGACTGGAAAGTGTGAGTTAATTACACGCCAGGGAGTCACACACAAGGAAACTTACCCTACTCACAAAAGTGCTCCTCCCAAGTAGGCCTCTGACCCCAATGTTCCAGACTGTAGGGAGTACTATAATTACTCCTCAGCCTGCTTGCCTCTTGAAGCATCCTGAATAAACTATTTTCCCTCTGCCATTGGCTCTCAACCTTCCTAATGCTGTAACCCTTTAATACAGCCCCTCATGTGTGGTGAGTCCCAAACCATAAAATTATTTTTGTTGTTACTTCATAACTGTAATTTTGCTACTGCTATCAATCATGATGTAAATATTTGTGTTTTCTGATGCTCTTACATGACCCTTGATAGGCCCTGAAAGGGTTGCGACCCACAGGTTGAGACCCACTGTCTTTGTCGAGCTAGAAAGGGATGTCGTAAGCCAGGCCAACGCTCTCCCTGTTACCATGGTGGCTGGCCAGTCAGTCAGTACACTACACATAGTTGAAGAATTATCAGTCCTTTTGTTGGCAATGGCCTGGGGTATGGTAAAGGGGTATGGTGTCAAGTGTGTAAAGTGTACTTTACATGGAAGTGTAAAGTGAGCAGTTGTGGGGCTGCTGCCAGGAGAGAGGTTGGTAGATGAAGTACAACTCACTATTGGAGGCTCTGAGGAAGAGGGTCATGAGTGATGTAAACATAGACAGACCCATTTTCGGGTCTTTGAGGGGCGTAGGTGTGTGTTCCCATCTTCAGAACCCTTTGCAAACAGACAAACAAACAAACAAACAAACAAACAAAACTAAGCTTGGGACTGGATGCCCCAGGCCAGGTATAGTACTGCCCTATGCCACAGGAGGTAGTGAACAGGCCCTTCGCGTTTCCTGTCCTATCCTGGGTAGCTTAGTGGGGTCTCTGCTCAGCCCTCCTTTGCCGGGGCTGCACAGGCCACACACACGGTCTGCAGCTGTTCCCTGGGGGCTAGGGTCTTGGTGAGGCCTGTATCAGACATTGTCAGAAGGCCACCAGAGAAGCAGGCCAGGCGCATCAGGGGGGCAGCAGCTTCTATTTGCGTCCCATATTCTTGGTTACAAGAAACTGGAGTGAAAATGTGGACCATTAGCGAGAACAAAGGGTGACGGTGGCAAGAGTTTCTTCCTGGCTTAATTCCCTCCAGGAACTTACACTGAGCTCTTGCTCACTTGATCCAAACAAGGGTTTAGAGACACTGCCTTTCTTGGTCAGAACTGTGCTGAAGAGAACAAAATGTACAAAAGGAAGCTTCTAGGTGACTATTGACAATCTCCATATTCATTAACCACAGATTATGTTAATGAGAGAGAGCTGTTGTTGTTTTGGAGCTCACTGCTGTGGCCTTTCCAAGCCGAGCAATGAAGGCATGGTGTGCTTTGCCTAGCACTTGAATTTAACTTTCTCAAAACACTTCCCAGCTACCCCTAAGGCTTACAGAGCCTGAGAGCAGAGTCATCCTGGCTTCGCTCATGGCTCTAAGTCTGATGATGCTAAAAGCAGGTTTGTTTCAGGACAAAAATGATTATGGCTCAGAAGTTTACTCTGTAAATAAGTTACTGGTTTGTTTAGTGGCTAAGAGCAGAAGAAAAATGCAAGCTAACCAAACAGTAAACAGTCAGAAATCCATTCCCATCCCCTGCCTCCCGAAAGGTAGGGATTAATAGACCCTTCCACACTATTCTTGGTGAAGAGTGTCCGGTTTTTTGGGGACACATCTGGGCAGCAGGGACCATCAGTGACAGAGGCAGCCCCTTGAGTGTCTGACCAAGTACAATCACAACAGGCTTCTTCTCATCAATGTCCTCAAGCAGAATGGTTTTACAGTCAGGAGTGGAACCTGCCTGGTTGGTAAGCACCGCTGGTTGGTAAGCACCGCTGGTTGGCTGCCGGTCCAAAGGGCCCTTCTGAGGCCCCTTGTACTTCCATATCTCGGGGTCTAGGGCTAAACTTCCAGGCTCACGGATTCTCCAAAGGGGCTTAGGTTCTGGCTCCTGACAAGTGGTCCAGCCTGGGGCTTCAGATTCCAGTGTTGCCCTTCAGGTTGGCTGTCTCTAAAATGGGGTAAAGTTTGGTGCCTAGCTCTCAGCTATGGTGCACAATAGAAGGCACGGTGATGCATATTGTCAACACTGTCACTGTTGTGGCTCCTGATGACCCTTAGCAGGCCACCCAGCCCTCAGTCAGGATGTTTTCTACTGGCTGTAGACAGCACAACATGTCATTTACTCAAGGGACTCAAGTTACCTTGCTCAACCAAGCCTGAAGCAACCAGCTCTCTCTCCCTTATGTTTCTTCATCATGGCAAGAGAATGAGGTCATACAATGATCACAAAACGGCTTACAAGTCTGAAGAGTTCCCCAGGACATACCTGATAGGAGGAGAGAACTGTTTCCCACAAGTTCTGGCCTCCACACGTGTGCAGGGACACATGCACACCAGCATATGTGCACACGCACTAAATAAGTACAGGTAATTTAAAATTAGCGTATGAAGCTGGGTGTGGTGGTGCACGTCTTTAATCCCAGCCCTTGGAGAGCATAGGTAAGCAGATCGCCATGAGTTCAAGGCCAGCTTGGTCTACAAAGCGAGTCTAGGACAGGCAAGGCTACACAGAGAAACTCTGTCTCAAAAAACCAAAAAATAAAATAAAATAAGCATATGAAGAAGTCATCGGCAATGAATAGAATACACGTTAAACAACGACCTATGAGGGCCCGACCCCCCAGCCCTGGGTGCCATGTAGCCTCTTGCTTCTCTCTTAGCTCTGTCCTTCCTTCTTTCTTGGAAGGAAACTTTTATGATAACTGGTCCCTACTTCTCCTGTTGCCCACATGTCTCTGCCCAATCTTTTCTTTCAGTAAAGAAGAACCTGGAAGTCCCAGCAGGCACCCACTTGACTCTGATGCCCACTGAAAACAGGGAAACATCTTCCCCCATCCTCCTATAGCCTTGACTCCTATCCCCCAACATGGAGACACCCCTGTGGGTACCCAGGACATGGCAGGTCCACCTGCACTGGCATTCTGAGCCTGAATTAATGGTCCTTTCTGACCTTGGTACCAGTGACTACTTGGCTCTCTCAGCCATCTTGGTGGTAGCTTCTATACTGAGACCCTTGCTTTTGTTGTTTATTTCCCCCTGCCAGGCCCATCAGGTGTGGACTTTGATTTTATACCAGGGCCACAGATGCTTGTCTCTGGTTTGCTGTGACTATACTGGGTGGCCAGATACAGGGGTGCTGAATCACACACTTTAGGTCTGCTTAGTCCCACCAAAGATACCCTAGTATTTCTGGCTTGAGTTACATGGCTTCTACTGTCTGCTAATAGGTTTCTGGGATACACCTTCAAGTTTTTGAAGGCAATTGGAATTTTTTAGAGTCTTATTTTCCCTAGGCTGCCATCTTTAATATATTCTGTGATCAAAAGTGCCTCGTCATATGTTTCAACTTTAAGACAGTCATGTTCTGATTGGGCAAGCCAAATTTTATTGTGGTGGTTTGTTTTTGTTTTTGTTTTTTGGTCTACAAGAAGGTAGTAAAGGAGATTTTTTTTCTTTTGTTTTTTTGTTTTGCTGTTTGAGACAGGGTCTCACTAGGTAGCCTTTGGCTGGCTTGGAACTCACTATGTAGACTAGGTTGGCCTCGAACCCACAAAGATCTACCTGTCTCTTCTGCCTCCCAAGCACCAGGATCAAAGTGTGCCACAATGCTAGACTGGCCGTGCGTGTATGTGTGTGTGTGTGTATGTGTGTGTGTGTGTATGCATGCACATGTTTGCTTACATTCATGAGTGTGAAGGAATCTCTCCGAAACAATGCTATGCTGGTGACTGGCAGATCCACTTGACTGTACAATTGGCGTCGGTATTGGGGTTCCTGATTTTCCAATTATCAATATTCCTAATATACCTTTGCTAAATGATTTATCAAACACTTGACGAGTTTTTCTGATCATCTGCCATATTATTTAACAGTACGCTACCTCTTTTACATTGCGCACAGGATCTCAGAAGCAACTGACTTTGTTCTGCTTGGAGTGCCTCTGAAGGGGTCTGAATGGACGCCAGCCGCCCACGTCAGCGACGCGGAAGAGGGAGTACCATTTCAGCGTCATGTTCGGTCCTTTCAGGTTTTTTTCTGTTTCTAAAAGTTATTGATGGATTTTAGCCAATGTCTGAAGTGATGATGAGCAGCTCCAGATCTCAATCGATCATACCGTGCACCTGTCTCTTGTTGTGGATCTATTCAGAACCGTGGGTTTTGAATAAACCTAGAGTGCGAGTCTGCGCCACAAAGTCATCTTATAGCAGGAGTCAGACTGAGGGAGAAATCTGCAGTTGACATATGCTGTTCCCTGGCCTAGTGGAAATGAGATGTGCCTCTTCTGGCGTTTCCAATGACTCTAATGGCTAGAAATGTCATCTGACCGAGCTCAAAGTTGGTGGGTGGGATGTATTCTCTAGGGGAGTCACAGTGTTCGGCTAGAGGAGGGTTTGATCCAGGATTGGTAATATCTCAGAGCTCTGACAGCATACTGGGCGCAGTACTGTATTTTTCTTTGTTTTATTTATTAACTGAGTTTTACAGTTAGGTTTCATGTAGCACAGGTTGGCTTCAAGCTCACCACATAGCCCAAGGCTGGCCTACTGTCTAAACTCCCACACCCTGGGATTATTGCTGCGTAGCACCACCATTTCCATATTTTCTTTTAAGTCCAATTCCTGTCCCTCTGTCCCCACAAGCCACAACCCAGGAATAAACACAAATGTCTATTTAGGATCTCCAAGCTTAAAGAGTTTGCTATGTTCACTCCTGAGTGTCTACAACGAATTCCATAAATATGTAAGCATCTATTTCCTTTAATGGCCAGCTTAAACAAAACAAAACCCAGCTAGTTTATCTTTGCGCGAAGTAAATAATCCTCAAGTGGGGGTGGGGGCATTTCTGAGGATAGTCAATCTTTATGTGATCTGAGACAATATTCCCAGTTATGGGTTTCCCGTCCTGGCCCTGGTCATCAGTCCTCTAGGTTGGAGGATGTTATCTTAATGCTTCCAGAAAATTCCTGGCATTCTTCCCGGATAAGCGAGAAGCCTGGCTAAAGATCCGGCCATTTGACAGTGGGGGACTGGTCCTCCTCCAATGCCTGACGATTTGACATCACTCTCCCGCCACTGGTGCCACATCCAAGGCTTCAGGCCTCTGGTGTGTGGTCACCCCCTGACATCACCATCCGTTCTCACTGATGCCAGTTCCTGGGTCTTAGAGCTATTAGATGTCATATGTTATTCACTGTGCAAACGATAGTGTTATTAGAGATGAATAGCTTCCCCCAGATTTCCCTGGAAGACCCCTTTTAGAACAGACACATCACACAGGGAGCCGCTTAGTCTTTCATTCCACTGTAATGTGTTTAGGAATTTGCATTAGAATAACATTGCACAAGTGTTTAATGAAGTCCTATTGTATACTCACTTAAAATAGTTATACACATCAGTTAGCATAAGACGTAGAGTATCAGAAGTTACACAAAGGGGCTCCAAGGCCGCGGGGATGTTTGTTCTCTGCTCTCAGCGGCTACCAGCTGGAAGGCAGGTTAGGACTAGACCTATGGAGACCTCCCTCGCTGCCTGGCTGGACTGAGCAATATGGGGAGAGCCAGCGAGCGCTCAGAAGAGTGGGTGAGAGGGATTCCCGGAGCCCCTACCAGCCTGTGGTGGCTGTAGCTACTCACTAGACCAGGCTTCCAGGCAGCTGGCTTCTCCTCCCTTTCTCTGTCCCGGAAGTGAAATGCTCTTCTTCCTCCTCCTCCCTTCCTCTCCTCCTCCCTTCCTCTCCTTCTCCTCCTCAGCCGCCTCCTCCTCCTCCACCTCTTCCTCCTCCTCCTCTTCCCTTCCTACCCCTCCCCTCCCCTGCTGCCCAGATTTCTTCTCATGACTGAACCATCAGATATCTGACCCCAACTAATTTAGCCCTTTAGCATGGGCTCAATACCAGCAGCTCTCCAGGGAGTGTCTAAGCTCAGAGCCAGGTTGGGACCCTGACTCTAGTGTGCGGACAGCCACTGTTGGGCAACCCAGGCATATTGTGCAAGCCAATCCAATATCTATACCCCCTTCCCTTCCCGTCCCTACCCCCCTACCCCCCCCCCCCACGGTTCTGTTAGCTGCTTGTAGGTGATGCCTACAGTGCCCTTGTGCACAAAATTCCTGTCTCACCTCATGAGTGGCCATTCTAAAATAATGGGGTCAGAAGATGATTGTGTTAGAGAGCCACCCGATGGGCACCTCCACACCATGTGTCACCTCAGTGTCGCTGAGCTCCAGAAGCCACTTTATACCCACGTGGGCTGCACGGCCATCTCAGCATGCCCTCACACCCAAGACTGGACTCCTAAGCTACAGAGGAAGGGTAGACTCTTCGGAAAGCTCCGTGACAAAGCAGATTAATGTCATTACAGACCCAACAGAAGCCACTCCTGTGAGGTCCCTCTTGATGCTCACTCGTGCTCAGTGAACGGGAACAGCCCAAGGCTGTCAGTTGACAGTTCTGCTTCCTCGAGGGTCAAGAAGGCAGCCTGTCTCCTTCACTTGTCCAGCTTGGAGAACTTAGAGGTCACCCGTGTTCCTCGGCTCGTGGTCCTTCCGTCATCACAGCCAGAAGCATGGCGTCCTCTCCCTAAACTTCCCGCCCTTCTCTTCTCTCTCTCCCTCTCCCCTCCCCTTCCTCCCAGTGACTCATGGCACTGAGCATGCTCGACAGATGCTGCACTACTAAGCTATAAAAGGGAAGCCTAGGCTGGCCTCGAACTCTGAGTCCTCCTGCTCATTGTCATCAGTGCGGCCATTACTGTCATGACCCGTCACAGCCAGCTCTGCCCCTTTCTTATGAGGGCCTGGTGGGTCTATCAGGGCCGCTATTACTCCAGGACAGTCGGCCTGCCTCCACATCGCTGGCTTTATCACCTCTGCGAACTCTGCCTTGTTCTATAAAGTAAGAGTCTCACATACCTTGGGTTGGACACATGGACTTCTAAGGGGATGTGGGAGCATTTTACATCTGACACACCATCTAAGACCCACCCTGAGCTGCTTCTCTCTTCACATTTCCACACTGTTTGGCAAACGGCATCTTCTCTCCGCTCCCTCTGCATAAACCTGAACTGGTTCAGCCTTTTCTCTGTAGATTTTCTCCAAACCTTGCCCTCAGTGAAAACATAATCTCCTCTTGAAGGTAACCCTGGTAGGCAAGTTGGCACAGCGGCTTCCAGAGCGTGGCTGAGGTGACTTACTAGGACTACATACACATAGTACACATAGTGACATGTCTCCTAGCACGTGAGTGAAGTGGTCTCTGCTTTCCTCGTGGGATGCTGATCTCGAGTCAGGCCTAAGGAGACAGGGCATTCGTTTACCCAGCCTGCCTCACCTTCTTACTTGACTAAGCTTCATGTTTAGTTAGCTTCTTGACTATGTGCTCGTGTCTTCCACAGTTGTCTGCTCTTTGACAAGGAAAGCAGACTGCATAATGCCATGGTTTTTAGTTTTAGACAAAGTCATAGGGACTTTGGCTATCACAATGTGGGTCCCTTGAAGTTTGCCTTGGCACATACTGTAAGCAGATTTTGGTGTTTTTCTAACTTTAGTAAGTAAGGCAGACCATTCTATTACCACAGGTTTTTTTTTTTTTTTTTTTTTTTTTTTGTTTTTTTGTTTTTGTTTTTTTTTTTAGCAAATCTAACTTTGTTATAGGCTGGGTTAGCCTATGGCAATATGTTAAATTTTGGGCCATTCTGAGTGTCACTAAACACTGTTTCTGGAATAGGAATAATAAATGGCAACTAGTTCAAAGGTCAAGTGTGCCTGTGCAGGATAGGAGGTCATGTTGGAAGTGACATATGCCATAGGCTAGAAGACAGTCTCAGCTGCCATCGCTCAAATGCTGTCCACTTTGGTTTTTCCTTTTGTTTGTTTGTTTTAAACAAGGTCTCTTATTGGTCTGGAACTTGGAACTTTTCAAGTAGGCTAGGCTGGCTGGCCAGTAAGCCCCTGGGATCCACTTGTCTCTGCCTTCCTAGGGCTGAAATTATGTGTCACCATGCCACGCATTTTGTGTTATTGTTATTATGTGGGTGCTGTGGAATCAAACTCAGATCCCCAGGCTTGCAAAGAAAGCAGTCTATCACCTGAGCCATCCACCAGTCCCAATGTTGCTTAAAAAAAAAACCATTCAAACCCCAATATTTATTGTCTTCAATACACATGGTCTGCCCTACTGAGCTCAGTGGGTTTCTGTTTCTTTGTAGGAGTCAAGGGAAGGGAGGAGAACGAGCTAACAGAGTTTGGTCTTGATGAGAATTCCTCCTCTGAGTCAAGAGGACACAGCTCGGGCAGGAGTCTTCTAGATGTGTTTGTTATTGGTATTAACCAGTTGACTTCCCTGTGGATGCTCGGAGAGAAGGCTTGGGGAGACACATCCCTGTGGCCGCACAGCCTCCCAGGTCAGCAACTGCAATGTGGACAACTGACTTTGTGCCTCTGGGTTTGGAGTCTACACTGGCAACTGCTTTTGTTCTCTCTCTTCACTACAGATCCACTTTGGATGTCAAAGGTTTGGAGGCTAGCCACCTGTCTTTTTGAGATTCTTTCCACTATTATTAAAACAAAACAAAACAAAACACCACCACCACCACCAACAACAACAACCAAACCAAAACACTCCCCCAACAAAAAACAAAACAAAACAAAAAAACACAAAGCAAAATAAAAATAAAATAAAATAAGAATTAAAAAAAATATCTAGCATTCTAGAGCCAGTACTCGAAGCCAGGTAATTTCAATGAGACCTATCCTTTCAGTTTTTGTGATTTAACAATAAACAGATAAATGAAATCTTAAATTATTTATGCTCCATGAACTTTCAATTCTCAACAAAGGCTGCATCTTCCACACCCAGCCCCACTCAGCTCCTGGCTTATACTGTCCTCAGGGCACACTGTTCACTTTGCCGGGCTCAGTGGGTTTCTATAAATATTCATGAAGCACCTGGTGCTGCGTTGCCCCCCCCTCCCAGAGCTTCCAGGCTGGCTGGGGAGACAGGTGACCATCCAGCGTGATGCTAGGTCTCCTGTGGAACTGCCCTGCTGTCCCTTGCTTCGTTGTCCTTTCATTGTCCCCTCCCCCACCAGCTCCCTCCGTGCCTTCAGGCTCTGCTGGGACTCAATTGACAACTAATTGGTCATTATATGTTACATTAACCCCTTCCTCCTGTTCCCTGATTTCCTATGCGACTTCTAGCTCAATGTACATTCTTAAACTGTCTTCTGTAGGTTTCAAGCCCTTGAGGGCTAAGCTCTCTTCTGAAGCTTTTAGGTACCGAGTTTGTATCACAAACACAAGGAAAACAAACCTTGTCATGGCCTCCAGGGTGCTGCATAGTTTGGTATCTGCTTCATTTCTGAGTTCATCACGTGATTTAAGTGATGATTTACGATGATTTAAGAAAAGTTCCTGTTTCTAACATGTGTTGGGCCTCATTTTCCGCTTCTGGAATATCTGGCCATGGGTCTTTGCAGAGTTCAGTCCTCAGTATTTCCACCTCTGCTGACATGTTAATTCTGCAGCGATTTTAGCTCCACCTAAGTGATTCTGGGGTCCTGTACTCACTCATGCACTCACTCTACCATCTATTTTTCTTTCTTTCTCTCACGTATCCATCCATCCATCCATCCATCATCTGTTTACCTACCCACCCACCTCACCATCCATCCATCCATCCGTTTACCTAACTACCCACTTCACCATTCATCCATCCATCCATCCATCCATCCATCCATTCATTCATCCATCCATCATCTGTTTACCTACCTACCCACTTCACCATCCATCCATCCATCCATCTATCCATTTATCCATCCGTTTACCTACCTACCCACTTCACCATCCATCCATCCATCCATCCATCCATCCATCTATCCATCTATCCATCCGTTTACCTACCTACCCACCTCACCATCCATCCATCAATCTGTTTACCTACCTACCCACTTCACCATCCATCCATCCATCCATCCATCATCTGTTTACCTACCTACCCACCTCGCCATCCATACCTTGTCTTGTCATCATAATTTTAAGTAAATTATCCTGTTTTTGACACTTACTAAAGTGTCAGCTTGTTTTTAAAAAATCTGCCTCTGTCCTACAGACTGTGAACTCCCAAAGGTACACCCTTCGTTAAGTCTCCAGTGACTAGAGCAAGAACTCATGCAGTCAGCAAATGACAAATATTTGTTTTCTGCACGACTTTTTTTCTACAGTACATAAGGGAATATAAAGCACACATTTATTTCCTCATAAGAGACACAATCTCCATTAGTAGTTTCTGACAACCTCTTCTGTTTTGAGGCATTTTTGCAATGTAAGATGGCTGGCTGTCTTTCCAGTGTTCTTAACCTCTGAGCCATCTCTCCAGCCCCTGGATGGCTGTTTTTGCTAACCACTCTCTGCATTGCATCTGAGAGAACAAAACAGTAGAAGCTCCAGTCCTAGATTTTACAAATGAAAAAAAAATTCTTTCTTTGCCTCCCACAAATCCTTTTGAAAAATTGAATTATCTGGAAACAATAATGTCTAATTATAAATGAATTATCACTATATGACTTTATCCTTTTATGTTTATTAAAAGAAGCCTGAATAAAAACTACACAAGATCAGAATATAAAAATATTTACTGCTAAAATATTAAAATCTAGCTAAATTTAAAATTACATTTTTTGAGTAGAAGTTCCATACAGCTCCTTGGAAACATTGGGCTTTTATCTAGGCATTGTGGTAGAAATCTGATAAATCAGTGTATTCAGTGTGGAAGAGAAGACATTTCAAAAATCTGTAGTTTGCTTTATTCTTTTTCATCTGGGAGAAAAATAACAGGAGGCTTTGACAGCTTGGGGCTTTAATATATTTTGGAAGAACTCAGATGTACATTGCATTTAAGGAAGTGGTTCATTTTTAGCTTTTAGAAGGTTCTTTGAGAGATGGGAGATAGAGAGAGGAGAAGCCCTCTCCGCACTCCAAACCCAAGGCCAGTTAGCCTGACATACACACTGGTGAACAACAAGAGACATTGTCTCAAACAAGATGGAGAATGAGGACTCGCTCCCTAAGTTGCCCTTTGACCTTCATGCAAATGTTGTAATCACACATGTGACTATACACCACCCCCAAGGATGGTTTGAAAGCAAATAGGCCCTATAGGCTCATAAGAAGCAGCATCATTAGGAGGTATGGCCTTGTTGGAGTAGAAACATGTCTCCCTGGGGTGGGCTCTGAGGTCTCAGATGCTCAACCAGGCCCACGTGGCACTCTCTTCCTGTTGACTGCCAGTCTGCTTGTAGAGCTCTCGGCTACCTCTCTAGCACCATGTCTACCTGCAGCTCTCAGTGCTTCCTACCGTGATGCCAAGGGACTAAACCTCTGGACTGTAAGCCAGTTCCAATTCAATGCTTTCCTTTATAAGAGTTGCATGATCATGGTGTCTCTTCACAGCAGTAGAAACCCTGACTAAGACAGAACTTGGTACCAGAGACTGGGGTTTTGTTGTGATGGGCTTGACCATGTTTTTGTTTGGAGCAGTGTTGGCTTTGGGACTCTGGGTTAGGAAAGCAGTGGAATGTTTTAAGTGGGGCCTTAAATGGGCTACACTAGTAGGAGCACGGAAGACAGGGGTGCTGAGGGTGATTTGAACTGTGGGGGCCTGGCTCAAGAGGTTAATATGTGACCTAGACACCGTTCTTGTGATATTTTGGTTAAGAATACAGTTCACTTTTCCGCTTGTCCAAAAAAATCTGCCTGAGGCTAAATGTAAGAGTTTTGGATTAATTGTGTTGGTATTTACTCTTATGCATGTCTACAATGAAGAGGAGCAAGCCAAGCAAGAAAAATACAAATGTACAAATTGAGGGGGAAAGGGTCACCGGGAAAGAGAATGGAGCTAAGCCCTGTGTTCAGGAGAGACACAGATTAGGCCAGGTGTTAAATGGGCCAAAGGGAACGGTGACCTCAGTGCAAGACCCCAGCCAGCTAAGCTTCCAGTTTGTGAAAAGAAATTAAGGAAAAGCTCAGATCGGTGTGGTGGTGCACACCTTTAATCTCAGCACTCCAGAGGCTGCAGAGGCAGGCAGATCTCTGAGTTTAAGGCCAGACTGTCTACAGAGCAAGCTCCAGGACAGTCAAGCTTAGGCACTGAAGGAAACCATCGGACAGAGAAAGCTGGTGACGATGTAATTGAATGAGGGGCCATGTTCCAGCCCCAGCACGCAGGAGAACGTGGCAGTTTCAGCCATGTGGTTCTGGCTTTAGAGCCAAGGATAGGAGAAAGGGTTATGGACTCTCCGTTTGTGACTAAGGGGAGCTGTTGGGACCAGGCATATGTAGGGGTGTCCCTGTGTGGGAAGCTGTGAGGGTGAAGCCTGGATTGCCTTAGATACCCCAAGATGTGAGAATGCCAGAGCAGTGGGAGTTCTGCCGAGGAGAGCTGCTAACAGGGAGTGACCAGACCAAGAGAAAGAAGTGTGTTGCAGTCAACTAGCTGAAAGGAGTTGGAGATCTGAGAAGCATTTTGACATCAGACATAGAGATGCAGAGTTTGGAGCTGGCTTCCCTGTTTTCAGTCTTGCTTTGGTCCAGTGTTTCCTAACTACGCACTCTTTCCTCTCTTTTGGAACAGTAATATATATCATATATATAATATATATATACATATACATAATATATATATACATATATCAATATATCCAATATATCCAACAGTAATACAGCATCCATTGTATGTTGGAAGTCTGTGATCTGTCTTTTCATTTTGCTTTTACAGGGGATTGCAGTTAAGCGATTGCGTGAATCTCAGATGAGACTTTGAACTTTGGACTTTTACACAGTGCTGACTGACACTGGGACAGATGATGAGATTTTGAACTTTGGACTTTTACACAGTGCTGACACTGGGACAGATGATGGGGACTTTGAAGTTGCAGAACTTAATGTATTTTGTACTGTGCTATGGCTACAAGTCGATGGGGGCTCGGGAATAGAATGTGGTGGTTTGAAAGAAAATGGCCTTCATAGGCTCATAGGGAGTGGCACTTTAGGAGACGTGGCTTTGCTGGAGGAAGCATGACACTGGGCGTGAGCTCTGAGGTCTCAGATACTCAGCCAGACCCAGTGTGGCCCTCTCTTCCTGCTGTCTGCCTATCTGGATGGAGGACTCTCAGCTGGCTCTCCAGCACCATGTGTGCCTGAGTCCCACCGTGCTTCCTGCCATAATGACAGTGGACTAAACCTTTAAACTGTAAGCCAACCCCAATTAAATGCTTTTCTTTACAAGAGTTGCCAGGGTCATGGTGTCTCTTTATAGCAATAGAAACCTTAACTAACACCGCTCCCAAACACACACAAACAGAGATACAGAAGGAGAACATTGAACAACTATTAAAATACTGCTCTAAAGTCACATTATGTGAAAAATCATTCAAGTAGATGGTATGGAAACAACTACAACAAAGAGCATGGATGTTGGCCATAAAGTGTGAGCCAGATTTTCTCTCTTCTTTAGAAGGTGCCACGGTGTTAAAAGTGGGGACCTATGGTGGTAAAATTGGGGGGATTATGTAGTCATCTCTTCTATGGCTAGTGTAAATTCCTATAAAATGAGAAAAAAAGGTAAACTCCAACTTATGGTGGTTTGGCTTTAAATTGGTACAAAGGTGACTCTCACATCCGTGAATTCTGACAGTCTCCTGGATTTATGATGCTCAGTGCAATGCTCCTGTGATGCTGAGCAGCAGTGGTGTGCACGTGATCAACTGGCCTCTAACCTGGGATGTGGTGTCCTAGTTTTCAAAGTTACGCTGTTCTGTTCAGTAGGTTTGATGTGTTCAATGCATTTTGACTTTGTGTATTTCTAACTTACTAAAGGTTCACTGAGATGTAGCTGCGCAGTAAGCAGAGAGAGAGAGAGACATCTGTATTTAATTTAAAAACCAATCACAGATGGCTCCAAGAACAACACACATGCTCCCGCTCCTGGCTGTGACCCCAGAGGATATTTGTATCTCTTGGTTTTGGAGCTATGCTACCATGCGCCGCCATCTTGGCAAACTGGCTTAGGGTCTGTGCTCTCTATGGCATAGCATGCAGTTCACGTTATCAGGACCACTGGGGGGACAGACTTTGCCCCAGCGCCATGACTTTGGTGTTGGAAAGCTTGGCTTTCTTTCTCTTCATGTTGATGCCTCCAAAGGCAACTGACTTGTACAAATTCATCAAGTGTTCTAAGTATTCTAGCTATCTTCTGAGTATTATAGATATCCTCTATGATATCATAGGGAGGATTTGGGTGTCTTTAAAAAGCCAGTTATGGGGGCTGGAGAGATGGCTCAGTGGTTAAGAGCAATGGCTACTCTTCCAAACCACCCAGGTTCAATTCCCAGCACCCACATGGTGGCTCACAACTGTCTGTCTGTAACTCCTGTTCCAGGTGATCTGACAGTCTCACACCAATGCATATACAATTAAATAAATTATTTTAAAAAAGCCAGTTATGTTCTGTAAACATGTTTTTGTTTTAATCCCAGGTGTGGGGTATGGGGCTGCTTCAGATTGTCCACAGCAGCAGACTCCTTGCCTTGTGTGTGCTCTGGCAGGGGTGTGATTCTGCCAGCTGAAGATAACTTAATTCTGGGGACTCTAGAGAGGGCATGAAAGACCAGAGCCCCAAGAGACTGTTTCTCCTGCTGGTTCCTGTTCCTGCTGCTGCCACCGCCGCTGCTGATTTGTCAAGTGGTGGAGAGAAAAAGACAAGAAAAAGTTGGAGATATCTGGATGGGTCGAAGGCTAGACTTCCCTCAAGGAATTCTACATGCCCAATCAGCAGGAAGTGGCCTATCGAGGTCTACGCCCCCTTTTCTCTCTAACCTTCTGGCTCTCCTACCTGGTACTGGGATGTTGGAAGGGATTGGGGTGGAGAAGGGTGGTAGTTATAACAACCCAAATAAAATAGCTCAAAAGCAGGCCAAGAGGATACAAAACAAACAAGTCACTGTCCTCCTGGTGCCATGATGCCCAAGTGCTGCCATACTTTCAGTTCTGTTCTCCATACCTTGACACCCACTGGTCCCTCCAGTCTGCCATGACTTCCTTTCCTGAAGGCATCATTTGCTTTGATTCTCATTACCCTCATCTCAAGTCGGCTTCGTTGACACCCTCATTTATTACTTAAGTCTTAGAGCTCATCTCAGAGATGTGAAAGGCGTGGTTGTGTGGGCATGTCCATGTGCAAGGTGTCAGTGACCGCATGCCAATGTTTTGGGAATGTTTTTAGGATCCTTTAATTAATTAATTGTTTATTTAGTTATTTTTTATTTTACTTTTTATTTTATTTTTTTACCAAATGTAGGAAGAATCCCTTCTCCAGAAGTGCCTCACTGCTGGCTCACCTCTAGTCCTCACTATGGTGTCTGCAGTACATGGAACCACATGAGCAGGCACAGGACAGCGCGTAGCCACATCTAACCATTTTCCATGATGCTTGGAATAGCTTTGCAGAAACAACCTAAAGCCCCAGACTGTCCTCCCATCTGCGGAAGTGAAGCTGAGGCTGAAGGTATAAAGCGGGTGCCTTTGCCAAATCAGACAGGCAAACCTGCTCACTACAAGGCCATGCAGACGACTGTTGACAGCCAGCTCAGCAGGAGCTCGCATTACTGTGCTCTGCAGTCAGAGGCACACATGCGCTCCTAGGCCGCTCTCTGCAGGAAACAGTTTTTTTTTTCCCAGGGCTGAGGGAACGGGAAGGGGGACAAGTCAAACTGTAACTTGTATTTTGACAACTAAAAGCATTTCAGTAAATAAGCCTCTGTGTCTGCAGCCTTGTCACAAGCAAGAGCTGTGACTTTTGCTCTCCCTACCTGTGTTTTAGGCCCACCTCTTTTCCTTTCTTTTAGTTAGAAATCTCCAAACCAAGGCAGTACAAACAGCTCTTAGGGCAAATTACAGGCCTGAGGCATCTCCTTAGTGCTCTGAAGCTTGGGCTTCATCTTCTATTGCAAGCAGATGAAGGCTTGAGATAGACCAGAAGAGACTGTTTTCCGGTGAGGCTAAAATCGGAGGTGTTTGTGGTGATGCATCTAAGATGCAAACCTCAGTGCTTAAAAAGGAGCATCCAACTCTTAAGCTTTTCTGCTTGCTCCTCTGAGGTAGAAGTATTTATCTGCTTCTATGTACCAGACGCTGCCTGTGTCTCAGGTAGAGAACAGCTTCATGTTGGGTGATGTTTGCTATGCACCTTACTATGCACCAGATGGAACACACACACACACACACACACACACACACACACACACACACACACTTCCAACAACGCTCGGAGAGATTCTCTTTTTAACCACACTCAAAATGGAGATGAAGAAACTGAGATACAGACCAGTTCAGGTGCAGGTTGGAAGCCCTGAATCTCGTGAGGGCAGGGGTGGGACATGAATTCAGGCAGTATTGTGGTGTGAGCTCCAGGGCAACAATTAGCATACTGTCCAATATGGACAGAGCAAAGATTTTACATGCTGTCCTGTCCAATATGGCTGCTACTAACTGCAGTGGCTATTAAATACTTGACATGTGGTTAATGCTGCTGAGAAATGGGACTTAAAATTTTACTTAGCTTTAATTACAGATATGCCTCAGAGATACTGTGGACTTGGTTCAAGGCCACTGCAATACAAGTGAATATTACAATAAAGGTATTGCAATAAAATTAGCCATGAATTGTTTGTCTATATAGAAGTTGTGTTTACATTGTTTTATAGAATAAGAAAGAATGCAATAGTCTTATGCCTAAAAAATGTATTCACTCCAATTAATTCCCGGGAAAAATTTGCAGCATTCAACTAAACTACTGGAAAAAATGGTGCCAGTGGACTTGCTAGAGGCAGAGTTGCTAGAACTTCTTCAGTGGGAAGGCACGGGAGTGATGGTTCACTTAGTAGCAAAGTGCTTTCTGCACAAGTATGAAGACCTGAGTCCCCAGTATCCGTGTAAGAACTGGGCATGGTGGTGTGCTTATAATCCCACTGCTGGGCACGCAGATCCCTGGGATAAATAGTATGGAGAGAGAGTGAGGAAAACACCCACTGATGTCTGGCATCCAGCACCCCCCAGATGCATACACAGATACACACACACACATACATACATATGCACACACATGCACATTCACACATTCACACATGTGGGCACACACAAATCCCTACACACATGCTCATGAACACACATTCACACACAAACATGCATGCTTATGTATACCATACAAACACACACATAAACATGCATGCACAAGCACATACACACATGCATAGATGTCCAGACATGCACATACACACATGAACATGCCCACACATGTGTGCACACATGAACATGCATACATATGCCACACACATGAAAATGCACCCACATGCATACACATGTGCACATAAACATTCATGCACACATATGCCATACATAAACAATGTAATATTTATGAGGTGCAGTAAGACAAAGCCCAATGTGAGGAAGTACACCTGTAATTTAAATTTATATAGCCACAGTGGCCGTTTGGAGGCATGTTGGCATGCTTTAGAAGAGGGCACTGAGCACCAGGACAGCTTCTGCAGCCACATGCGCTGCCCACCAGCAGTGTCTGTCCCCTACCCGCTGCCGTCCTCTCTTGGCTCGTCATCTCTTTCCAAAGGCAACTGGGATCACATGTCCCCTCCTCGCCCTTACCCAACAGTCTCTTTCCCTTTTCCCTTCCTTCATTATTAATGCAGTAACTGTAGAAGAGTGTGCTGTGGCAGATTGTGCGGGGCTGTGAGGAGGCCTGATAACTGGCCGTGCTCCTGTTAAATCATGCCGCTGTTACCCTGTCCTAAGGGCTTACGTCAGCTTGTCCCTTCACGGCATCTTTCTTCTTATCATTGGTCCTGTAACTCCTCCAACCTCGGGTCCCTGGAAACAGCTATCCACCATATTAACAAAGTAGGCCTTGGATAACATTGCTGTGTTTATGTCCTCCTCAGAGTTGGCTATTTATGTCTCTTCCGCTTTGTCAAGAGAGAGATCTCTCAGTTAGGTTTGTGTTAGATATTACTCTTCTAGAAAAATACCAAGCAGTAGTTTATGGTTTGGGGGACTATCACCTTTTCCTAAGTGGCCTTTCAAACAGACCAGTTTTATAGTTGTCTGTACTGAGTCAAACAATGGTCCCGTGTCCAGCAGCCTGCTGTAGTCAACTCGTGAGTTGCCTTCCTCTGTCTCCCCTCATGGACTTAGAAGCTGCCTGAGTAGGAAGTCTTACTTATCTTGGGCATAGCAGAGAAAGCAAACAAATTCCAGTCCACCCAGGATAGAGGCCCCAGGCTATCCCTTTGGTCCACCCAGGATAGAGGCCCCAGGCTATCCCTTTGGCACCAACTAGGATAGAGGCCCAGGCTATCCCTTTGGCACCGGAAGAGAAGGGAATTCTTTTGCTTTTAGACAGTAGCCTGCCCATCTAATCACAAAGGGCGATCACTGTCGCATCCGGGGACACAGATACTCACCTGGCTCCCAGACATGGCTGGGAAGAGTCTAAAGTTACTTGGGGAGCGAGGGGCATGCCAGTGTTTCCAGTGACCCGGAAAGCAAAGCTGTTGGAAAGTTGCTGGAGAAAGAGACCGAGGAGGGCTGCCTTTTAGGTCAGTGAAAATATGTGTTTGTGTCCCTGGTGCTGTTGATTCCCCCATGAAACACTGTAAACCTGCTGGGTTTGAAATGCAGATTGACCTACATGGGTGCAGCCATCCCACTAGCATGTCGAAATCCAGAACTGTGAACCACAAATAAGAGAGAACCCGTGGCACATGTCTTCCTGGGTCTAGGTTTCTTTCCTTAGTATAATTTCTTTTTAGTTTCATCCACTTCTTTAAAAATGCAATTATCTCATTTTTTTTTAGGGCCAGGTAGAATTCCCTTGTGTATATGTATATAACCCAGAGTAAGTAACTATAGAAACCAGGAAAGTAAAAGGGCAGTGGGGGTGGGGTGGGGGTGGGGTGGGGGTGGGGTGGGGGTGCGCACACACACACACACACACCACTTGGGGTAATACTACCCCTATTTAACAAAACACCACTGCCAGACCTGCCCCCCCCCACAAACAATATAAGCTATTATTACTCTTGGTTACCTCCCAGAGTTGGAAAATAAATCCCCATTGCTAATGACATCACACACCTTGGGCACAGAACTTGGAGCGATCACTCTGCACCTGCTCTGGAAGTTTTCTCCCTTAGCACTAGCTCTCATAATACCAGCAGGTGCTGTGAGATCTGACAAGAGAAACACACACACACGCACACACACACACACACACACACACACACACACACACACACACAAAAACACACACACACACACACTAAAGAGCCCTACCCAGCTTTGACACTTACACATCACAACAATGGCCAATATGACAAGATGTCCTCAAGGTGCAACGGTGGCACCTGCACGTTACCAGCAACCAATAACTGTCTGCTGGACTTAAAGCTTGCTCAATAGGAAGGAAATGGTGTGGTACTATAAATCCCGGCTTCACCAGCTAAACCAGTATTATAATCTCTAACCGCCTTCTAAATAATTATTCCTCTGCCCGCAGGTAAGCCCTGTGTCAAAGAGCTTCTTTCTGAGACAGACAGAGACCATTGCAGAAATTCACAGCTGGTGAAAAGGAAGAGCCCTGGCTGTGGGGTGCCTATCTCCAGCTGACACATCTAAACAAAGCTCCTACATCTAGGGCCCAGGGAATAGTGTGGAATACAGTGTGTGGGAATCATAATGGCCAGAGGACCAGGATGTCCACTGTGAACTGCTTCCTCTGGAAATGACAGGGAAGGTGCGCCTGTGAAATCTCAGCAATATGGTTGCTTAAGCAAGGCTCCTGGAGAGAAATGACACCACCAGGAGACATGCCAACACAGACGGGGAAACCCAGAAGGTTCCACGCACCTGCCCCCCCCACCCCACCTAGATGAAGAGCTATATGCAAGGAATGACTCCTCCGAGAGGGAGAATCAGCCGTCCAGGGAGACCCTCCTATTGGCTATCTCATATCAGGTGGGCAGCACTAAACCCTATACATATGCTCAACGCTAAATGGACTCAGCAAGTGGTATTTATGTGTATGACTATAGGAATTCAAAAACAAAGAGTTCATGAATCTGAGGAGGAGGAGTGATCCAGGAGGAACAGAAGAGAAAAGAGGAAAGAACAGGCCGTAAACTTCAAACCCCTACCCAGATCTAGCCAATGGACAGAACATTCTCCACAGTTGAGTGGAGAGTGGGGTATGACTTTTACACGTACTCTGGTGCCTCATATTTGACCATGTCCCCTGGAGGGGGAGACCTGGTGGCACTCAGAGGAAGGATAGCAGGCTACCAAGAAGGGACTTGATACCCTATGAGCATATACAGGGGGAGGAAGTCCCCCTCAGTCACAGTCATAGGGGAGGGGAATAAGGGGAAAATGGGAGAGAGGGAGGAATGGGAGGATACAAGAGAGGGGATAACCGTTGAAATGTAAAATGTATTTAATAAAATAAAATAAAAAACAATAAAAAAATAAAAAAGTAACCCCCCCCCCCAAAAAAGAGGAAAGAGAGTAAGGATGTAAGCACAGTAGCCATAAGTGAAATGCTCAAGGAGGTAAAAGATTTAAAGAAGAAAAGTCATTGGCTCTTATGGTGGTGTGAATAGAGCAGGGGGAAGTGATGTGCAGACATCTGTAACTTCTTAAGATGCTTATGCAGCTCACACAGAGCACTTGCTCTGGGCGTTTGACGTCTCTGTCTTAGGACCACTGAAAAGGTAGCATTATACTTTAAAATTTACACATTTTTATCATTATTATGTGTGTGTTCACAAGCATGACATGTGTGTGTGTGTGTGTGTGTATGTTTGGAAGTCAATCTTGTGTGTGTGTGTGTGTGTGTGTGTTTGGAAGTCAATATTAGCAGCTTCCATAATCTAACACTCCAGTTGACTCAAGATGTTTTTATTAAGATGTATTTATCCCAACTGTGGTTGGGGTATCATATGTAAGAGAGTACATTATTTTTAAAAACCCACCTGTGCATTCTATAAAACTGTGGTTTCTGTCTCCAGAGGTTTAGAATGGAGCCTGAAGCTCTGCACTCCTAAGTGGGTTCTGGAAGATAGCCTTGCCTATACACAGGGTGCATCCAGAGCAGGCTCTGCCCTACCTCTGGGCGGTCACGGGAGCTGTTTACTCTGCCTATCTTCTTCCCCTACTGTTTGCTTAGCTCAGTAGTTGCCACACCTGGTGACTGGGATCACCCAGGAAACGCAACACAATTCCCCAGTCTTCCACTGAGCTGCATCCACGTTTGTGTCTGAGTCTAAGAGGCAGTGTTAAGATTATCCAGAGTTAAGGCCTAGAATCTTAACGAAAACCATGTGGCCCCGATTGTTGTAATTGCTTGTTTAGAGCCACACCCAGCATCCTGAGCCCTACTCTGAATTTCTATCTGCATGTCGGTGAGGCTGGCTGGCCCCATCGTGCTAAGGTTTATAGCACCCTGCACTTCTCCTTGAGAGCGCTTCCAGTGACAGAGTAATTCCGTGTGCTGCTGCCATTAGCATCTGGGTCTCTTGGTCGCTGAATTGTCTGAGCTGTGTTGATCTTGGGCACTCACTGTGGTGTTGTTGGTGCTGAGGCAAGGCCTGCTGCTCTGTGGGTGGCATTTGGGACACAGGAATGAGTGAATGAGCTTTGCAGCTGTTCTCAATGTTCCCGAGTCTAAGAACTACAGACTTTAACAGTTCTATTTTCCATAAGAAAAAAAGACACCTGGGGTATGTATCAGTCAGGGTTATCTGAGAAACAGAATCTATGGAGTGAATATATAGTCAAAGGGCTTATTAGACTAGCTTACACAGTACTGCTTGGGTAGTCCTCTCGTGGCCGTCTGAGACCCTTGGGGGGGGTGCAACAGCTGCCCCAACTTTGCGCTGAAGACCTGGCAGGGTTCTCAAGAGCCCCAGTCTCCAGCCCACACTGTAAGCCTGGAGAAACTGGGTACTGATGTGAGTGAAGGAAGGGGGCAGCAGTGGTGGGGGCCGGAAACAAGGTGGATGAATTTGCCAGGAAGGTATGAAGGCAAGGACATGAAAAGCTCGGCCTCCCGCAGGCCTCCTTTAATGTGGCATCACAGGAAACACTGCCTACATTTAGGGTCGGTCTTTCTAGGTCAACTAAAGTAATAAAAAAAATCTCTCCCAGGTGTGCCCCAGTGGCTTATCTCTTTGTCCATTCCTGATCTGGTCCAGTTGACAGCCAGGATTAACCATTAAATAGAAAGTGCCCCAGTCAATGATGGCATAGTATGAGTCCAGCCTGGAACCAGTCTTCTGATTGGCAGGCTAGTCCTCTCTGCATCCTTCTTGGATGCTCACTATAGCTTTATATAGCGTCCTATCTGGGGACGTGTATTTAAATGTCTCAGTGTGATATTTGTTATGATTGTAGACATTAAGAATGCTAACAGTGTGCCCGCCTTGCAGCCTGGGGAGAGACACTTAGCTTGAACTGTGACGTGATGAGTGAATCTTGTGAGGATAAACAGTGTGCCTAGTAACCTCCCAGTTTTGACTTTTTAACTTGAACAGAAGACAAAGAGCACCTAGATCGGCCAGCTGAAAGCAGCCTTCCTTCCAGCCCTCCGAGGCTCAGGAGCTTGGGTGATAGCAAGAGCTGAGAGGCAACTCAGCTCTCCATGAGGACTCTCTGGACCTCCTGGGGCAGAGGCTGTACAAGAGGAAGCTTTAGTCTTGGAAGATGGTAAACGCTGGGCTGCTGTGGTGTCAGCTGTTGGCAATATTACGTGCAGAGGAGAAAAGACAGAGAGCTTCTGGGCTGTAATGAAAGGATGGCTGTGACCGGGTCTGCATGCACAATGAAGGGTTTATCTGAAAAGACTTCAGTGGTCTTCAGTTCTTTTGGCAACCTTGTGTGAATAAGCATAGCACTACTCAAGTGATGGACACCCTTTACCCTGATGTAAAACATGTAAGTAATATAAAAGCCCATAGCCATTAGTGGAGAAAACTCTATATGGTCCGTTTATTACAGACTAGCAGGCAACTAATTTATAATAAACATACTCTCCAAGCTGTAAATGCTCAAGCACAATACAATGAGGTCCCTAAACTTACATCTGTGCACGGGAGCGCTTAAGGTGTGGGCTGTTGTTGACTCAAATGCTACTGCAATGGCTTGTGGGTAATGTACTTTTCTAAAATAGTAAGCATCTGGAAGTTTCCAAACTAAGGTCAGTGTGCTCTTTTCTTTGATTTGAATGTTAGTTGTCAGATTCATGCAGCAAACACAAAATTTTAAATTGAAGTATATTCTACAAAACCTCTCTCTCTCTCTCTGTGTGTGTGCACATGCATATGTGTATGTGTGCATGCATGTGTGTGTGTGTGTGTGTGTGTGTGTGTGTGTGTGTGTGCACATGACCCAGGTGGGCGACTGTGTTGGTTTTATGTGTGTTCTAGGGATCCAAATTGAGGCCCTTGTTCTTGCATGGCAGGTGCTCGCCCCACTGAACCATCTTGCAGCCCCAAATTTAGTTTTTTGAAGCTCGTTACCCATCTCCCTTAGGTGTATTCAGAGAGTTGTGTCACCACTGCTAATCTAATTCCACAATGCCTTCATCACCTGCAAAGCAAACCCACGCCCTCCCAAGCCAGTCCGATGCTCATTACTCCTTCCCTAGTTGCCAGCCACTAACCTCCTTCTGTTTTTATGGAGTTGCCTATTTTGAACATTTTCATGTAAATACGATAATAAATTATGTGGCCTTTGGGTCTGGGTTCTCTCATCATCATGGCTATCAAGCTCATCCATATTTAATTATGCATCGGAGATTGATTTCTTTTTATGGATGAGGTCCACTGTATGATATACTGTATACTGCTCATCTATTTATTAGTTGATATTATCACATTGCTTCACTTATTATTTCTAATAAGGTATGGGTTATTATTCATAGGACTATACCTGTGGACAGTTTACACAGTTTTTTTTGGTGTGGACTTTGTTTTTTCAGGATTTGTTGGGGACAATAGGCCATATGGCCAATGTTCAGCCATGTTGTCCAAGTCTGCACCTTTAAGTCTCTGTTTTTCCCAGAGCTTGCCTTTCACCAGAAACTAGCTGACTCTGTTGTGGGTCAGCAGTTAGACTAAAGACAGATAGAGATGGAGCCACCCTGTTATGGTTTAGCAGTTAGACTGGACAAAGATGGAGCCAGATACCCTGTGTGGCAGGACATTATGACCCTGCCTGGAATTCCCTGTGTTTTGAGAAAAGCCTGCACCTGGGTTGCTATAGCAATATGCTTCCCTGCCTTCTGACTTATAAAAGCTGCTGCCTGACTAATAAAGTTTGAGAGTTTGATCAATCAGACTTGCTCTCTTTCTTTGTGTCTTGCATTTTTCAACAGGTGACCTTCCTCCTGAGTTTTAGTCGAACACCAGCAGGTCCGGTCAAGGATTTATTTGGTTATTTATATGTCTTTCTGTGTGTACATGTATGTGAGTGCTGTGCTCTCAGAGGCTGGGAGAGGGTGTTGGATCCCCTGGAGCTGGAGTACATGTGGTTGTGAGTGGCCTGATGGGTGGAAGAGGCTGGGAACAACTCCAGTCTTCTGGAAGAACACAAGTGAGCCATCTCTCCAGGCCCTGGATTCTATTTAAAAATGTCTTGGCTATTAACCAGGAGTGGAATCACTGAGTCACATGGCAATGCTGTGTTTAACAGATTGCAGAACTATCAAACTGTGCTTCAAGGCAACAGCACAAAATTACATTTTTCCATTTCTCTCTTAATACTTGTTATTGTTTAATATTTTAATTACAGTCACCTTGGTGGGTGTGAGTGCTCTCTCACTGTGGCTGGATTTTCCTCTTCCCAATGACTAATGCTTTTGAGTCTTTTCCCATGTGTGTTTATTTGCCATCTAACATATTTTTTGGAGAAATGTCTACTCAAATTCTTTGTCCATTTCAAAATTGGGTTGCTTGCCATTGTATTGTTGAGTAATGAGAATCCACCATATATGTGAGATGCAGCATTTTAAAAAGATATATAATTTGAAAATATTTTCTTTCATTATGAAGTTTGTCTTCTTACCTTTTTGATCTTTAATTTGCAATTCATTTTTTAAAAATTCTGTGCCTGTTCAGTTTACCTGTTATTTTCTTTGTTTCATGAACTTGCTTGCCTAATCTAGGGTTATGCATATCTATGGATGTTTATTTCTAAGCACTTTTCAGTTTTAAGTCTTAAGTTTAGGCATCTGACTAATTTGAGTTAATTTTTATTTGTGTACATAAATAATTCCTAAGCCTTTCTTTGAGAAGATAGGCAGCCTGTAAGCATAATTTCAAGAAGAAGCCTCCCCCTTAAACACATAATAATTCCCTAATAATTACCACCATCATCATCACTGGTATTATCAGCATCACCACCATCATCACTGGTATCACCATCACTACCATCATCACTGGTACTATCAGCACCACCACCATCATCACTGGTATTACCATCACTACCATCATCACTGGTACTATCAGCATCACCACCATCGTCAATGGTACTATTAACATCACCACCATCATCAATGGTACTATCAACATCACCACCATCATCACTGGTACTATCAGCATCACCACCATCATCACTGGTACTATCAGCATCACCACCATCACCACTGGTACTACCAGCAGCACCACCAGCATCACTGGTATTACCATCACTACCATCATCACTGGTACTATCAACATCACCACCATCATCACTGGTATTATCAGCATCACTACCATCATCACTGGTACTATCAGCATCACCATCAGAATCATCACCATCACTGCAACTATAATAGGAAATGTTCCAGAGGGTAGAGAGTCTCTAATGAGGTCAAGTCTTTGAGTTTCATAAGGGGGGAGATGGTTTAAAAATCCAAATCCCCTCTAGGAGATACCCAAGAGCTGTGGTGATGTCTTCTGGATGATGAGCAGAGGTTATGGGAAACTTACAGCAACTACACAGTGCACGGGCTTCTGAAATGAGGACCTGTGGGAGAGCAAGCTTGTCCAATGGATGATGTTTCATTTATATAATTTACTAGTCAGGGTTCTCTAGAGGAAGAGAAATGATACATTCTATCTGTCTGTCTGTCTGTCTATCTATCTATTTATCTATCTATCTACCTATCTCCCTATAGAGAAAGTGATTTGTTAGAATGGCTTACAGGCTATGGTCTAGCTTCTCCGACAATGACTGTCTACTAACAGAAGGTCCAAACATCCAGTAATTAGTTGCTCAGTCCGTGAGGATGGATGTCTCAGCTGATCTTAGTGTACACTGGCATGCTGAAGAAGCAGGCTCAAGCACCAGTGAAGAGATAGACTTGCCAGCGAGAGCAAGAGCGAGCAGGCAGAGAGCAGAACCTTTCTTCCTCCATGTCCTTAAATAGGCTGTCAGCAGAGGGTGTGGCCCAGAGCAAAGGGGTGTCTCCCCACCTCAAACGATCTGGAATGAATCTTCCCACTCCAAATTATTTAATTAAAAAACATGTCACAAGTGTACCCAGCTGCTTGGGTTTCAGTTAATTTCATACATAGTCAAGGTGACAACAAAGAATGGCATGACACATGATGTCTTTGCAAATATTTGTGCTTGAGCCCACTGTGGTCACCAATCCTCCTAACACAACTTTAGTGCCCAAGCCATTGTTAAACTTTGCTTGTGTGGTTTAACGTTTAAGAAGTAAACACTTTGTTTTTTCTTGCATAACATCTCACGGATGTTGACTGAAAGGGTGCTAAGACCTATGGTTGAAAGGAAGCAATGCTTATCCCTGCAAGGCCCACTGCCTACAGGTGACAGGGACTACTTTTGTGTGCATGTTTCTAGTAACTTTGATTCTCTCTGATACTTTGACTCTCTTTTTGGTGTGACTCTGATCTTACTTTGTTAGGGAAAACTGCCAAGGGCTTGGGATGGCCTGAGGATGACACAGCCAAGCGGGGAGTCGTGGGCTGCACATTCTCTTAGGCCCGCTTCAACATCCTCCACAGGAACTTGTGCAGTACTTCGGTCTTTTGAACATTAGATTTTCTATGAGTTCTGCCTACATTCAGGCGTGGAGGGCAGACTAAATGGAATATTTGTATGTAGATTCCTTATATGAGGAAGATTTTAGTTGTCACAGCTGTTATATCAAGGCACATTTCAGTAAATCACTTAGGCATTGCATGCCCTGGGTGATCACAAAATAGTTGAATGGATGTATTAATTTAGAATATACAGTAAATATATGGACACACACATTATATAGCTGAAGCTGGCATCATGGCATTAAACTTGCAAGTTCTGGGACTGCAGTGTGTTATCACAACAAACTCAATTAGGGCTGCCTTTTCATATCTATGGGGTGGCTGTGATGTGGACGTCAGAGGCTGGCACGGGTGTCTTCCTGGCCCCTTCTTAACCTCATACACTGAAGCAGAGTCTCTCACTTGAACCCAGAGCTAGACAACTTTCTAGTCTTGCTAGCCAGCTTGTTCTTGGAATCCTGCTTCCATCTCTCATGTGCCGGAATTACAGAGAGGCTGCTGTGCTCACACGCCCTTGGCATGGGTTTTGGGAATCCAAGTTCTGTTCCTTTGCCTGCTGAGCCATCTCCTCAGTGTCATGATTTTCTTTAAGGGGTGCAAGCACCCACATTTTCAGCATTCATCCAGTCAATGGTTGTAATAGCAGCATCTAGACATAGGGCCAAGTAAATGCACCCTAGAAAATCTAGAAATATTAAGGATTGATTTTCCCTGCCATACACAAACTGACATTCATTGATATTTTTGCTCGTGAATTATTTCAAGAGCCACACAATCCCACTGAACTATGTCCTACTCTGCTACCCCTACCCCACCGCAATCTTGGCAATAAAAGTAAAATGAGTGAAAGGGCTATCTCATTTTAAAATACTTTAAAATTTTTTTATTTTATTAATTTATTCATATTACATCTCAGTGGTTATCCCCTCCCTTGTATCCTCCCATTCCTCCCTCCTTCCCATTTTCCCCTTACTCCCCTCCCCTATGACTGTGCCTGAGGGGGACCTCCTCCCCCTTTATATGCTCATAGGGTATCAAATCTCTTCTTGGTAGCCTGCTATCCTTTCTCTGAGTGCCACTAGGTCTCCCCATCCAGGGGATGTGGTCAAATATGAGGCACCAAAGTACGTGTGAAAGTCAGACCCTACTCTCCACTCAACTGTGGAGAATGTCCTGTCCATTGGGTAGGGGTTTGAAGTTTACAGCCTGTATTGTCCTTGGCTAGTGCCATAGTTTGAGTGGGACCCCTGGGCCCATTAACATAAAATTTAAAATTATTTATTAATATTGTATACATACATGATGTGTTATGGGGTAGTGTGTTTGCTACAGAAAGTGCCTGTTGAAAGGTCAGAGGATGACGTCATGCAGTGAATTCTCTCCTTCTAACTTTATGTGGGTCATAGGGACCAAACTCAGGCTTGTGTGGCAGTATTCCGGCTTGTGTGCCAGTCTAAGAGTGATTTTCAAGAGGCCGTTGTGCCGATGTTGGAAAACCCCATCCTTATGGCTTTTGAATTCTGCTTAGTCAGAGAGGAGGCTGGGGGTCTCCGGGCTTTTTGCTGCTTCTCTGACCTAGTGATTTTCATGTGGGTTGTGGGGCATCATCCTTCCAGGTGTGTTTCTGTGGTGATTCTCTGCCTTTTTGGGAAGAGGAGGAGGAGGAAGAGGAAGAGGAGGGGGATAAGAAGGCGGAGAAGGGGAGGAGGAGGAAGGAGAGGAGGAAGAGAAAGAGGAGGAGAAGGAGAGGGAGCAGCAGAAGGAAATGATGCTGAATTGGTTGATTTCTCAGCTGGCACAGGTCGTTCAGACATTCTAATGCGGTGTGTTACCAGGACCCACTTCACAACGTGCAGCTCGTTCTCCCGGGAAGCATGTAGCTCCGCCGTCCCAGTGAGGCTTTGTACAAATCACATATGTCCCTGCTCTTAGGCATTGGCTAGACCTTTCCTGGCTGTATCTGAAGAAAAGGGCAGCCCACTCCTTTTTACCATATTTGTTCTTCCTGCTTCCTGTTTTCTGGGTCCTCAAGACTATTCTGAACACCCGGGATGGAGTGAGGCATCTTCAAGTGAATCTATTTGCTATCAAACTGATAAAGCGGTTTGGGGAAATCCAGTCTGCCTGGATTACCACAAATCTTTCACCAACAGCGGTAATGTGGCACCTTTGGAACAAGACTTTCCTGTAAGAAACAGGCTTTGCCTTGCAGTAGCGTCATGGACATGTCTCTCCATGCCCTCCATCTTGTGTTTTCGCACGTGTGCATTAAGGTGCTTAATAGCACTTCTCTTACAGACAGGGTTGTGAGCAAATGCCAGAGAAAATATGTGAAAAATATAAAGTCTGAAGTGCCTAGCACTAACTCTGAAAGTGCTAAAAACAAACAGAAACATCTAGACCTAAATAAAGCCCCAATCAAACTTTGTTTTAAGATGTTTATTACATTTTAAGATTGATTTATCTTGTGTGTATGTGTGTGTGTGTGTGTGTGTGTGTGTGTGTGTGTGTGTGTGTACATATGCATCACTGAGGGATGTGGGGTCAGAGGGAGATTTTCAAGCAGTTCTTTCCTACTGTCATTTGGGTCCTGAGGAGTCAAACTCAGGCTATCAGTCTCGACAGCAGACACCTTTACTCAGTGAGCCATCTCACTAGCCCTGCTTGAGCCATGGTATACTATGTGTTCCAGGCTGGCCTTGGACAAACTCTACAACCCAGGATGACCTAAAACGTGCAGTAATCTTCTTATGAGGGCCTCCTGAGTTCTGGAATTACAGGTGTGTGCCACCGTGCTCAGTTCTAACAACACCTGGCATTATATAAGACTGTTTCAGGCCAGCCAGCATTCACTGATGGTAAGTTGTATGATTCCACGTCAGCTCTCAGGAAGAGTGCAAGTGGAATTACCCCATGTTTTAACCTACAGATGCTCAACCATGCTAATCCAACTCTTCAAGGATGCTGACCTTTGCAAGGGTAGGTCCCAAGGCAACAGACTGCAGCACTGGCCCACACAAAGCTCACACTCAGGTGCTGGTAGCCTTTGTAGTAAAAAAAAAATGTCATTCAACTGTGGCACTTGGAATGAAAGAAGAAGTCACAGTAGAAGGCAAGAGTAGAGATCTGGTGCCTAGATTCCTCCCATCAAATCCCAGCCCTGTCGACCTCTACTTGTGTGGCTGTGTTGCTTAGTTTGCTGCTTTTCCTTTTGTAAATTGGAATAATAATAATAGTTTCTTTCTGGAAGACTTGGTCTTAAATGTTAAATAAGATGACCACTGGGAAAATCTTAGCGAATGAGGGAGGATATGTAACAAGTGCCAGCAAACACAGTTTATAAGAACTGTTGAGAACCAAGGACATCAAATTCTTGTTCTTTAGCCCAGAATTGTGCATGAGCACAGCTCAAGAGAATTCCGCGAGGCTTAGGATTCTCAAAGCAGAAAATTTAAAAAAGCACATGGGACTGGCCTGGTGCTGACACCTGTAACCTAGCACTTGTGAGGCCGTGAGGCAGGGGATTCCTTCAATTGGAGGCCAGTGTGGCTTATATAGCGAAGTCCAGGATGGGTAGGTTACACAGTTTGACTGGATCAAGCACCACCACCACCACCTCCACCACCACCGCCGCCATCATCATCGTCTTCATCATCATCAACAACAACAAGAACAAGAACAACACCACCCCAAAAGCCAATGCCTAAAGAGCAAGCAGAGGGGGTCGGTTACCCCAATTCCCTTTAAGTCTTTAAGTTTCAAGTCCATTTCCTTTTGGCGCTCTGTATTTTATACACTGGGGTGTCTGGGCAAATAGCCAGTTTTATTTTCATATCACCCTGGTAGATCTGAGTAGCTCAGTATTAAGACTGTGTGGCTTCAATTCAAATGGGAAACGCATCCACTTCATATGAGAAATGTCAGCTGATAGAGTTAAACGTGGTGTTTTTCCTACAGAGACATTTTGCATGGAGAATTACAAAGGTGGGCTTCAATAACGGGCTCTTTTTTTGCGGGGGGGGCTGGTAGTAAATATGGGGTTATAGTATGAAATTGGATTGTTTAAGCTTCTCTTTACACTTGAACAGAAGGGGTAGTAATTCCTTCCTTTTACAATGGTGTTTATTCCTGGTATAAATAGTTTTCTCTGTGTGTGGCCTTCCTCAAGCAAAGGATGTGAGCTGCTGGTTTCCATGCTAGGCAATTCCAGGAGTAGTGGCTGTCTTGGGAGGTTTATATAGGAGTTCCATTATACAGAAAGCCCACATATAACATCTACAACTAGGGGATTAGGGGATAGTTCACTTGGCAATGTGCCTGATGAGCAAGCACAAGGGTCTGACTTTGGATCTTAGTACCACGTAAAAAGCCGGGCACAGTGGTGTGTGTGTGTGTGTGTGTACGTGCACACATGTGTGTGTGTGTGTACGTGCACACATGTGTGTGTGCATGTGCATGTGTGAGTGTGTGTGCATGTGTGCATGTGTGCGTGTGTGCATGTGTGTATGTATATGTGCATGTGTGTGTGAGTGTGTGTGTGTGTGTGTGTGAGCATGTGTGTGTGTGAGCATGTGTGCTTGTGTGCATATGAGCATGTGTGCATGAGTATGTGTGTGTGGTGATTGTGTGAGAGTGTGCGAGAGTGTGTATGCATGAGTGTATGTGTTTGTGTGAATGTGTGTGCTTTACTCCAGAACTGGGGAGTAGAGACCAATTTTTAAAACTCAGCAAGTCAGTGTAGCTCAATGGAAAAGCTCCAGGTTCAGTAAGAGACCCTGTCTCAAAAATTAAAGCATGGTGTGATTGAGCAACAGCCAATATCAATCTATGACCTCCACATGCATGCACATACATGTGCGTGCTCACCTACATGCACATGTACACACATCCACATGAGAATATACGTACATTGTACATGCACAGAAGCCCACAAGTGACAGACGCTGCCTCCTGAACTGTAACCTTCAGAAACAAAACCCTGCGAGTAGATATGTTCCTATGGATTGCTGGTATTAGATTACACAGGAGACCAACTTATATGTTAATGATATTAGTGATTTCAAAGGGTGTTTCCATCCTTCAGATAACTTAAAGTTTTATTCCTTTTTTGTGCATGAAAAAAGTCCTTACTAGTACTTTCACAAGAAACGAATGCTTATAAGCATTATCTCAACTAAATCGTCCTGTACATTTGCTATCAGGGTTGATCACAGGAACTGTAATTTTTTTCTCTTTCAAAAAAGGTATTTTTACTAAATTAAAACTTATTTCTTAACGATTGCAGCATTGCCTTCTGGGCGCCAGAAAAGATGAGCTTCTCTCAATCACTAGGACTGATTGATTTCAGAAATACAATGCTCCCCGTCAAGGCACGTGATAACCGCCATTGCTGAGAATGTAATAAGCTATAATGGAACTCTGATGCTCCACTGTGGTGTGCCTGCTAGTTCGTAGTTTTAATTATTTTTAGGTAAACAATATCATACGCACAGGGCAATTATTTTGTTCATTGATTTTTCCCTCTCTGGCAAGCGTATATTCAACCTAAACACTTGCTAGTTTTCCTTACTCAAGAAAGGGACATTAATCCATCCATACTCTAATAAAGTCCATTCATCAAAAAAATTACTAAGTGCAGCAAGTGGGTTTAAGAGCAAGCAAATACGGGTCAGCAATGTGGCTCAAAAGTGTGTCCGGTGCAAGCCAGAGGACCTGAGTTCAAGCCCAGATGCCAAGATGCGGAGAAAGACCCGGTTCCTGACAGCTGCCCTCTGAAGCCCACAGGTGTGCCACGGCATGCACACCTCCCTATAGCCTTGCACACACAGCAGTGACTAATGCTACAAGACAAGCAAACAGATTGAGCTGTCAACGTGAACATGGGTACTTCCTTCTGCCCCCCCCCCCTTACTCTCTTGAGTTTGGGAGGCCACACTGTGGTAGGCTTTACGAAGGATTCCAGTCTCATACCTGTGCCATTATAACCAAAGGGACCCAAACATGTTCAGAGACGGGAGGACAAGCCCCGTCTCTGGTCCTCTGTCTGTGTTGTGTAGTGATGGGGCTGGTCATTAAACTACAGAGACAGTGGCAAGACTTTCAGATTCTCCCTGGGAAAATATGATCCTGGCACTATGCAGCTTTGCAGCCAGAATGTTCTAGACTGGGGATGTAGCCCATTGGCAAAGAGTGACTCAATGCAGGAGGCCCAGGGTTTGAATCTCAGCCACTTCCCACAAAACACGGGGGAAAAGAAAAAAAAAAAGAAACATTATTTTGTTTTGTTATGCTCCCTTTAGTAGTTAACATGCTAACCAAAGAATCCCCACTGATATTATTTTTCTCAATCTACTTTTATTTGGTACATAAAACAAATTAGACCCATTCATGGGATAGTGCGCTATTTTGATGTATGTATACAGTGTATAATGATTGAATCTGATTAATCATCCACAAGTCCTCAAATAGTTACTATTTACTTACAGTAAAAGCATTCAATTTTTCTTCTAATTTTTACTTAAAAATTTCCATTTATTTATTTATGGTGTGTGTGTGTACTTGGATGCGCACATGCCGTGGTATACGTGTGGAGAGGTCATAGGACAACTTATGGGAGTCAGTTCTCTTCTTGCATCCAGTATGCTCTAGGAATTGAACCGGGGTCCTCAGGATTGGCGGCAAGCACCTCCACCCACTTAGCCATCTCATTGGCCCTTTCCCCAGCTTTCGGAAATATGCAGCGCACTGTTGCTTATAAACACCCTACCATGCAATGGCACAGCACAGCACAGACTCTTATTTTTAACCCCTCACTTCATGTCTCTTGCTCAACATATCTTTCCTCTGTAGTCCCTCCCCAACCCCTCGTAAGCACCCTCTAACTCTCAACTTCTTAGGTTTGCCCCCCCCCCCCAGTGACTCATCTCACTTGGTGACCTCCAGTGCAAGCCATGTCTCTGCAAGTGGCAGGACCTCAATCCTCTTATGCATGGAGGGCTCTCTGAGGTATATGGACCACATTTTCTGTGTCATTCCTCAGTTGATGGAATTATTTGCATCAACTTAGGTTATTTCGACCTCTGGGTTGTTGTTGGCAGTGCTGCAGCGAACATGAGAGTGCAGATGTCTCTCCCTGGCGTGCCACGGCTGGTGCTCTACGCAGCCTAGAAGGAACTTCTTTTCTGATTGTTTCATGCAAAGAGTTCCGTCAGATGTCCTTCTTTCTTCTCTCAACACTGGTCCATTTAAAAAGACAAAAAAGACATCATGCCTCGTTGATGCTTCTGTAAGCAGGATGCTCACTTTTACATCTTGTTTCTACCTCCCCGCTCTCTCTCACCACTCTGAATAGATTCATACTATGATCCTTTTTGCGGCATAAAAGATGTGCTTGCATTAGTTCAACAAACACCGAGTCTGAGTCTGTGCATAATTTCGCAAACAGATTGTCATATGTTCACATTAAATTGCATCCGAGGTCCCTGGTTTTCAGCTGCACTCATCAGGACTGTTTCTGGTGCATTGGGTCTGATAGCTGTCTCCATAACAGACTGTGAGCACACGGTGTGCAGGAAGCAAAGGATGCCTGGCTGTTGGTAATTCCACCCAACCCACCATCTGCTCGGCCTGATGACTGCTTCTTGGGTTAAAGGGTTATGTGAGTGTGTGATACTTTTTCTCTCACTTGAATACATGTGACAAGTAGTGAGCACAACCCTCACTTCTCACACGTCGTGAGAGTGCCATTGAGTGGCAGGGGAGCAAAGGGCAGCGAGTGTTCTAAGCTCGCCCGAGTGGCGTGCGAGCCCAGGTAGAGGAACGCAGGTTCTCTCTGGAGAGCAGAATTATTCCTGAGTCACTTCCAACAGTGGGAAGCGGCGCTTCCTGTGAGGAATCTGGTGTGTCGAGGATATATCCCGACCCTGTGGAGGAGGCCTACAGCAAATGGACCACAAACTCTCTGGTTCTGGCACTGGAGGGAATAATTAAATTTGATAATCTCATTTCAGACACAGGAAACAGAGACCCAGATGATGTGCTCAGGGTCTGGGCTGCTGATCTCATTTCACAGGCAAGGAAATGGAAACCCAATTCGGATGGCGTCACACTGTTCCTTAGAGGCGGCAGGCCTGAACTCCAGGGGCGGGATTTTCCCTTTTTGCCTTACTGGTTTTGGTCTTGTTTTCTCGTGCTTGTGTTTTAGCCTATAAGGTCTCTGAAATCAGATCTCCGGCCTTGCCCACCTGCTTACAGGCGTTTCTTCTCATAATTTTCTTGTTTTAAAATTGAGTGCGATAAATTCCTACCTGTCGGATCACAGTTACAATTCATGTTAATGGGCATAAAATGCCTGGTACATTCAGATACTGGATCGGTTAGTTTAATTGTTTACTTGACACCACCTAGAGGCCCCTGGGGACAGAGTCTCAATAATCATTATCTAGACCAGGTTGGCCATGTCTGAGGGACATTGTCTGGATCATTCATTGATGCGGGAAGACCGAGTCCAAGAGTGGACAGCACTGTGCCTTGATTTGGGGCCCTAGACAGTGTACGAGTAGAGAGAGCTGGCACCCACGTGTCTCTGCTCCTGACTGCGGAAGTGATATGGCCACATGCCAAGCTGCTGGGACTTCCCTTCTGGGGTGGACCATACTCTGGAACTGTAAGCTGAAATAAACCTTTGCTCCCCTAAGCTGCTTTTTATCGGGATATTTTATCACAGCAACAGCAGGAAAACATGGACAGGCTCCAGGGTTATTGGTATTGCTCCAGGTGACAGGGGTGAGCCTGATTTTAGTGTAATGTGTAGTTTTCACTCTTCCCTCACGGTATAGCTTAGGGCTGTCTGTAGCTTCAGCGTTCCGTTGACCTGTCTCAGGGACCGAGTGGAAGACTTTATTTACTTTAAGGATGCCTTGCCACTCCATAGTCTGTTTCTTCTCACAGAATCCGAGGTTGTCAAGAGGGAATCTCTGGCTTCTTTTATGCTGTGGGCAGCGGGAGCGAGAACCGGGTTGGCAGAAGAAGGAAAGGAGGTGTCCAAGCACTGTGTGAAAAAGTGGGGCTTGGAGTAAGGTAGAGAAGGGAAGAGGGCTAAGGAGACCCCACTTGGCTCAAGGGCCGATGGACAACGCAAGGATGAGAGGGTTGGCCAATGCAATTGTGCATCAGGGGAGCAGAAGGTCGCTCACCACTCAGAGTCTGGCTCTTTCCTTGACAAGGAGACGGGTGTGATTCTTCTGACCCGTTGAGCCTGAGCAGACAGGAAGAAGGCTAGGAACTTGTGTGTGCATGTGAGTGTGCATATGGTGGTTATTGCCAAGCACAGCTAGAATAAGCCTTGTATAAATCACTTCCCTCTTTTCCTAAAAAAAAAAAAAAAGGGGGAGCAACCATAATTAGCCTAGTAGTACTCTAGGCAGTGAGGAGTATTTTACAGGCTATCTGGGAGCCTGACGCTCGCCCAGGGGAAAAAAAAAGCATTTTAAAAACGAAGTCTGTAGGGACTTTCCCTTTCTTGTACAAGGTTGCAATTGCCCACTGAATAGTGTGGGGAAGACCTTCTTGCCTTGTCTTTCGTGCCTTTTATTTCCTGTGGGTAACACAGCACTCAGCTTCCTGTCTCAATGAAGCAACTTCTTCCCCGCTATTGCTAGAAAATGAAGAAAAACTTCAAAAGGGGGGGGGGGGTAAATACTGCAGTGGTAAAGTAATGGGAAAAAACAAGAAGTGACGGGTAGAAAGTGAGTCCCCGGAAGTTCCGGCACGTGTGAGTCCCCGGAAGTTCCGGCACGAGCTGGGACAGAGAGGCATGGAACAGATGCAGGAAATGCGTCTTCAAGTTAATCATATACTGCTTCCAAGCTGGAGTGAACAACAGCATGAGGCCACACCGCCCTCCTGTCCTGCACATGAGGAGTCAGGGGACCACGGTGACAAAGAGTTCTGCAGTCTGCGAGCCCAGGCTCTCATCTCAAGACCTAATCTGGAACCAGTGCCTCAGCCCACCTTCAGCATCTTCTTGGTTCTAGCTATGCCAAGCTCATCTGGGTTTTGTCCCTCTCTGCAGCTCCGTTCGGTTTCCCCAACTGCTTTGTAAGATGAGTGGCTCCTGACAGGAAAGAGAGCCTAGGGCCATGCTACCTTTAGCCTTGGGGCTCTTCTCAAACATGTGGGTAAATGGATTAGCACTACAGTGCCCTCTACTCTGATGAGCTGGGAAATGCTCTTTCTCATACACTGTTTCCAGCTGACTTTGGCCATTCCAAGGCTCTCTCCTCGGTCTCCCTCCAAGATGTGACTCCTTCACTCTTGTCAAAGTCTTCTGTCACCCTCCGAGCAACAAGCCCTCCTTGATGACTCCACGGCTTGTGGCTTCTAGACTTACCACCCGAGTCAAAATTCAATGAGCAGGAGATGTAAGTTTTGTCAAGCATTGAGCTTGTCATGAAACACTTATCGAAATAAAATGGTTGCAAGCAGCTGACCCCAAAATAAATTCTGCTAAGCACTGCACCATGGTTTATTTAGAAATAAAGCTGAGTACTGGAGCGATGGCTCAGTGTTTAAGAGCAACTATTACCATTGCAGAGAAGCTGAGTTCTGTTCCAAGCATCAGTGTAGGGTGGCTCACAACTGCCTGTGACTTCAGCTTCAGAGACTCTGACGCCCTCTTCTGGCCTTCACAGGTACCTTCACTTGTAAGCATATACCCACACATACACATTCACACATACATATGCATAATTGAAAATAAAAGAAATCTTCAAAATAAGAAATGAGAATTTTGCTTTCTCATTTAAAGTGAGTCAGCACAGAGGATATTGAGTGATGCATCAAGAACACGCTGCAGCTATGCCTTAAATGTCCATTAGGAAGTATTTATTCTGTCCGACTTTTTGACTAGAGCCTGGCCTTGTGTGAGCGCTGAGATGTTTGAGTTCAGGCTGGAAATTATCTGATTTTCTGTTGACAGTGGTTTCCTTTTGATTTCTGTTTGCTTTTGGTCTTACGGGAGGAAAGCTTTGATGTGCCTTGCCTGAAGAGAAAATTACCTTGAAAGACCAAATGTGGCTCATGTGTGCAAATTAGGCCTTCAGGCAAAATAAGGGAAAACCCATTAGTTAATGGCTTCATGATGGTGGCTCCACAACCGATTTCTGTAAATTGGCAACAAATGGACTGACTCGCTCCTGAGAAAGGCTGACCGTTTCCCCATTTATTCATAGGGACTTGTCTAAGGCACTGGTGAAGCAACAACCACCTGCCCTTTATGATCAGCAGATGATCCTAGCCTTGTCTTCCCTTCAAAGGAAAGGCACTGCAAAAAGGACATAATCTCTCTTCTCCCCTGTTCTTGTGGACTCAGATTCCTTTACTCTGTGCTTTGATGATTAGTGCTAATTGCCAACTGGACACAGTCTGGGATCACAGGGAGGTGGGCCTCCGGGCCTGCTTCTGGGGGGTTTTCTGGACTCTGCAAGTTGCTGTGGAAAATGTGTCTTAATTGTGGGTGGAAACCACTTATTCCCCAATCGAGGAGTCCTGGACTACATACAGTGGAGGTGGTGAGCTAGCAGGCATTGCTACTGCTCTGCATCTCAACACAGAGGCAAGATGACCAGCTCCCTGCAGCTCCAGCCACTGTGCCTTCCCTTCCATGGGGGCTTGGAACCCGAATCACGAACCACAACAAAACCGTTTCTCCTAAGTCGCTCTTGTTGGGGCGTTTTCTCACAGCAGTGGGGAGTGTAGGGAGGACTTGCTCAGGATTTTGACTGTACGCTCTTCCAGCAAATGAAACTTCACCGTCCTGGTCTTTTCAAATCCCAAATTCCTGTTTTGCTTGAGTGCCTCTTCTATCACCCACCTCCCACCAATGATCTTTTGTCTTCCATGCCGCGTTCTTGCTTTGGCTGTAGGAAATGACTCCCTTTGCATATATGAATATATTTTGAGCTTCTAGAATATTAAGTCTAAAGATACTGTGTATACTAGAACATTTAGGAAAACCCTATTTTCCATCAGTCCTACTTGTAGGAATCTTGAGATGCAAGTCTCTGCTTTCCTTAAGCTCTGACTTGTTTCCTTGGCACCTCCCTAATGAAGATACTACACTAAAAGCACTAACTGTGACTGTCCTCCACAGATGTGAAAGGACTGGGATTTTGTTATTTTTCATTTGAGCAAAAATATGATGGATTGTGGCTTCTCCTTTAACAACAGTTTGTCCCCAATGGTGGTTTCATTTTTAAAGCGTATTTGTTGAATGAATGAATGAATGAATAAGTAAACAGAAAATATCTCTCATAGATGAAGTGGCTTGAGTTTTAGAAACAGTGCAATTTACTCAAAGTTTCACAGCAAATCCTTGGAAACCTGGGTCCAGCTCTCTGCTTAGGTAGTGATAAGGTTGTAGGTTATTTTGATTGCCCATGCACACAGTGAGCTGCAATAGGAGTGATCTCTTTCAGAGAGAACTCAAAGCCAAGGGTGGCAGGGGTAGATGGCTAGGCTGTGTACGTGATAGCATGTGGGTGTTCGACCCTAACTCACTCACTGCCTAGGTGAGAGGACCACAGCTCTGTAAATGCTCTAGCACTCTCATTTGTGAATGGAGACAGCAATACTCATTTCAGTCCCTAAGATGACCAGAACGTATGACAACATAGCTACCACACTGTCCTTGACCCTAAGAACACTCGGTTTCTTGCCTTTGTGGAGTTGCATGCATAAGAGATGACATCATAATGTTCCATTGGCCAGTGAGGTTTTTAGTTATTTACTTTTTGAGGTGAGATCTTACTCTGTAGCACAGGCTGACTTCTAATTCATAATCCTCCTGCGTTAGCCTCCCAAGTGCCAGACGTACAGGCACTGTGATAGCACCGCAGTGCTCATTTACAAAGGAGAGTACACACACTAAGACTGTGCTGAGGCAAAATGCCTTGCTTCTATTTTGATGGCCTATCTTTATAGTGGCATATTTTAGTCGTCTATATTAGGCATTTATTTCTGGCACAGCAGTCTATACTCATTCAGATATTTTCTTTCTCTGCAGTCTGAGGCTGGGAAGTGTGTCAAAGGCTTTGTGACTAGGAGAGAATCTAAAATTGACCCCAGGCGGTCTTGCATCATTTATTCCTGTCTGGGGGCAGGATAACTGGTCAGCACGGTGCAACATTAAAATAATCAAGATGGTTATTTGGCTTGTTTTAGAAGTAACAGAGTTGTCTCGTTTAAAGACTAACATGCATGAGTGTCGATTCCATTTGCGTTTTGAAGATGAGTCATTACCAGCCTAGGGCTGTTTTTCATATTACATTTCAAAGGTCAGGGTCCCATGTGGAGGTGTCTGGCCAGGATAAGCCTGACCCAAGTTTGCTCAGAGCAAGGATAGACCATAATACCTTCTGAAGTGGGATGCACGGACTCAGCGCAAAGGGCAAGAGATGTCTCCCTTGCAGGAAGCACCCAGCCTCTGCATGATTACCCACAAAGCCCTGTGAGTTCTGAGGTTGTGCCACAGGGCATCTTCAACCACCAATTTGGTTTCTTCACTAGAAAGAACCTTGGCAGTACCCATGACATCACCCCATACATAGTGAGATCAGCACCGAGTAGCATACACGCCGGTCTCTTGGGGGTTGGCGAGCTTGGCTTCATTCTTTTCTAGGAGATCAGTCTTAGCAGAACTGATCAAGACAGGTTTTTGTTCATAATAGATTATGAGACAGTTTTCACATCACGGACCCCAGTTCCACTCATCTCCTGGTCCCCTCCTATCTACCCTCTGCCCTTGCAATCTTCCCGCCCGCCATAAAAAAAAAACAACAAAACAAAAGAAGCAAACACAAAAATAAACAGCACGAAGCATAGGAAACATTTCGGCACGGAAGCGTAGCGTGTCAGTGTGTCCCACACTATCCCCCTCTGTCCACACATCTTCACTTGCAGATGCTCATTGCAGTGATCTGACTTTTCTTTCCAATGTAATCTTTACTGAAACACAATCTATTTTTACCTTTAAATGATTCTTCAGAAGTAATTTAGACATAAAATATTAGTGCCACAGGTCAGAAAACTTTTATAAGCACAAATTTGTATGTGCTAAGTGAAAAGCATTATGCTGGAAAACTCAGGCAAAATTATTACTTCCGGAGAAGAAAAGACTGTAGAGTTGACTTGTTTCCCTTTCTTGGTCACTGCGTGGTTTTTTTTTTTTTACAATAGGGGTGCACTCTCTCTCATGGATCCTGGCCTCTGTCTCTATGTGTTTACTGTTTTATTGTGGTGTTCACTGTCAGCCCCAGCTGCAGTTGAGGCTGTACCTGGGTCCACACGTGTGTTATTGCTGCCTACACAGCTAGCATTCCTGTTGTTCCTGTTTCCTCAGCAGCCTCCTTCCTCCCTCATGTGTCCACCTGAGACTCTCTGGTCTCTTCAGAAATTCCTTCATAGCACGTTATTGCACACGCTGAGGGTCAGACTGCTACTGGTGCCTGGAGGGCAGGGGTCCAAGGTTCAAATTTCTAGCTAACTCCATGCATCATAAAGAAAAACCACAGACCAATGTTTCTTCAAGACACCGTAAAGAAGGCGTTTTCCAGAAATATGACCCACGATTTTGGGTCCTAAATCCAAATCTTCAATTTAGGCCTCACATCATGCTATCTTATTAGGACTCTGGCCCTATTGAAATTGGAGAGGGATTCTTGTAGAAGCTTTTAGAAGCTGATTTTGTTTTGTTCTGTTGTAGAATTTCTGTTACATTTATTTGTGTGTGTGGCCATGCGTGCATGTGTGCGTGAGTACACATATGCACTCACATATGTTCACATTCACACGTATCATGCCATGTGTGTAGACTCCAGAGAACAACTTTTAGAAATCAGTTCTCTCCCAGCACTCGGGGTGGCAGAGGCAGGTAGATCTCTGTGAGTTCAAGGCCAGCCTGGTCTACAAAGCAAGTCCAAGACAGCCAAGGCTAACACAGAGAAACCAACCCTGTCTAGGGAAAAAAAGTTCTTTCCTTCCATAATGTGGGTCTCTGGGATGAACTCAGTTTGTCATGATTAGTGGCAGGAGCCATCCACTAAGCCATCTCGTCAGCCCTAAGGGTGATTGTAAAACACTGATTTCTGACAGGTTTTTGTTTGTTTGTTTAATTTCTTAATAAGACAACTGGGAGCCTGGTAAAGCTTCGGAGTTGTCTTACATCTTACACAGCATGGATGTGTTTCACCTCAGGGAGGAGACCAAGAGCAAATTGTCTCTGTATCAGTTGATGAGTAGGGACCAAGAGTGCCACATCGATTGGAACAGTGTCTCTCAGTGAGGACACTGTGCCTAGCACTTTGCATGGAACAAATTTTATTTCGAAGGCTTGCTTTGTGCAGTGTGTTCTGTGTTCTCTCTTCTCTGTGTCTGGGGTGCTTTGAGTAGGAATGGCCCCCGTAGGCTCATATGTTTGCATGATTACACACCAGGGACTGGTGCTGCTTGAAAAAGATTAGGAGGTTTGTTTTCGTTGGAGTATGTATGTCCTTGTTGCAGGAAGTGTGTCACTGGGGGTGGGCTTTGAGGTTTCAAAAACCCATGCTAGGCCCGGTGTCTGTCTGTCTGTCTGCCTGTCTCTGTCTCTGTAGATCAGGATGTAGCTCTCAAGTACTTCTCCAGCACCATGCCTGCCAGCTTGCCGCCGTGCCTCTCACCATGGTGATAGTGAACTAAACCTCTGAAACTGTAAGGCAGCTGCCAATGAAATGCTTCCTCTCATAAGAGCTGCCGTGGTCATGGTGTCTCTTCACAGCAATAGAACGGTGACCAGGACGGTGAGCATGAAAGTTACAAATACCTGCTAATGGGGCAGCACTGCCCGGGCTGAGGACTATTGGTTTAAGAAGAAACCAGGAAGCCTCCCACACAAGCACAGTTTTCTGGACTAGCAAGATTAGATCCAAGATTTTTCTCTACTCTAATGGCATTGATTTAATTGATGGCCCTAGTTCAGGGTTCGTTAGAAACATAGAAAAGACACCCTTTCCTTTATATAGATTTTGTAGTCTTCAAGAAGTTCTTACAGCTGTTCTCATCGGTCTTTCTTATAAGATGAGGGGGTAGATTCTATGATTGTGTGTGTGTGTGTGTGTGTGTGTGTGTGTGTGTGTGTGTGAGAGAGAGAGAGAGAGAGAGAGAGAGAGAGAGAGAGAGAGAGAGAGATATGAATCTGAGGTGTTTTCTGCAGTCACTCTTGACCTTGGTTTCTCAGAAAGTCTCTGGATTTTATATAACTTGCTGATCTGTCTGTCTGTCTGTCTGTCTGTCTGTCTGTCTGTCTGTCTGTGTCTGTCTGTCTGCCTGCCTGCCTCTGACTCCCAGCACTGGGAACACAAGTGAAAGTCACCACACCCAGCTTTTATGTACATTCTAAGGATTGAACTCAGGGCCTCATGCCTGCCTGGGAAACACTTTAGCGACTGGACCATTTCTCCAGAAGGCAAAGAAAGCTAACTCTTGAAGATGTAGAGTGATACCGGCTCAAATTCTATAGCCAGTACACTTTGAAGTGGAGAAGGAAGCCAGGTCTTCTGATTCACAGACCATTTCATATCCCCAAATGGACTAAACCCACAGAGACAGGGGCTGGTCTATGCATTTGCTAAACAACTTGTTAGTGAGACATAGGGCTACTTTATTAAGAGGAAAACATGCATGCACACACAGAGGGGGGAAAGAAAGAGAGAAGGAGGGAGGGAGAGAGAGAGAGAATGAATCTAACCCAGTCACTCCACTTTCTACTTGGTAAGTTTTGTAGAAGGAGCTCACCTTGCTGCCTAAATGAGTTGCCTGACTAGTGGAAGATGCATGATGCTTGGAGATGTAGTAGGCGGAGAGAAAAGAAAGAAAAGAGCTTTGATCTTACGTCTGCCTCTGCCACTAACTTGGGTGACTGTGCTTAGATTTCTGTGGGTAGAAAGTGAGAGAGCTAGGTTACATGGTGGTTGGCTACTAAATACCAGGATAATGCTAATGTGGTAGAGACAAAAATCTCTAATAAACAACCAGTGAAGACAAATTAGGAGGACCGTTCTCTCTGCAGAATGTTTAACATCTGGGACCAGTTGTTTTTTCATGTCCTGCTAAAACAAAAAACAAAACAAAAACCAAAAAACAAAAACAAAAAAAAAAACAAAAAAAGGAAAAAAATCATTTAAAACAATGAAAAGGCCATGGAAACCAGCTTGTTCACTTGTAAGTTGGTTTACTGCGTAGGAATATTTTGCCTTTGGCAAGTGAGAATTAATTAACTCTGAGCATTTGTTTACTGATGAGGGAGACTAGAATAATGTCTGTCTGACGTCGCTGTCTCTGTCTGTCTGTGTGTGTGTGTGTCTGTGTCTCTGTGTGTGTCTGTGTCTCTGTGTGTGTCCCTGTCTCTGTGTGTCCCTGTCTCTGTGTGTCCCTGTCTCTATGTGTCTCTGTCTCTATGTGTCTCTGTGTGTGTCTGTGTCTCTGTGTGTGTCCCTGTCTCTATGTGTCTCTGTCTCTATGTGTCTCTGTGTGTGTCTCTGTCTCTATGTGTCTCTGTGTGTGTCTGTGTCTCTGTGTGTGTCTATGTCTCTGTGTGTCCCTGTCTCTGTGTGTCTCTGTCTCTGTGTGTGTCTCTGTCTCTGTGTGTGTCTCTGTGTGTCTCTGTCTCTGTCTCTTTCTCTCTCTCTATCACCACCACTCCCCCCCCCCCCCCCCCGCCACCCTCTCTCCCCCCTCCCCCCATCTTAAAGGCGGAGCAGCCTACTCTACTGTGAACCATCAGGCTTTGGGCTGTCTGGTAATTAATGTATGCACTTCCATGCTACACTGCGCTCATTCTGAATTCAGAACAATAGCAATTCCTGTCACTATCATGAAAACTGGCCAAATGCTCTCTCAAGAAAATAACACATTAAAGCGGAAAGTGACAGAGAAAGAAGAAAAAGACACACAGTTCGGTCTAAGCTTGGAGCTTATGAAGTTGCCTTGTCACAGTGAAATCCAAGACCCAGTAGCTGACATGTCCCCTGTCCTTTGACGGCGTCGGCAAAACGTAATTCTTAGGAGCAATCTGTCTTGGCCGTTATTAGTTTCCGTGACCCACTGAGGCACTAGGAATATCGGAGTAAAATATGGTGTTCTATGTTTGCATCCTATTTCATTTGTTAAAAGCTGTCGTTTCTGTGTGTGTGTGGTGTGTGCATGCACATGCATATGTATATGAGGTTGTGCATGCATGGGTCGAGGCCAGGCTGCTGTGGAGTATCTTTTCTCTCTTGCTCTCCACCTTACTTTTTGAGATAGGATCTCAAATTGGAATTCACTGATTGGCTAGATTAGGTGCGCAGAAAGCTCTGGGGATCGCTCTTCATGGCTCTGCCTAGCTCTGGGATTGCAGGTCCATGGCGCCAAGCTTGGCTTCTCTGTGGATTCTCTGGGTCCCAGGCCTGGCACTCATCAAATACCCAGTCTCCTCCTTAGCCTAGGTAAGAGTCATTTCTTTAAAAAAATTAATTATATTTTATGCATATAAATGTTTTGCCTACATGTATGTCTGTGTACCACATGTATGCCTGCAGAGGTCAGAAAAGGGAATTGGATTCCTTGCAACTGGAGTTAACAATGGTTAACTCCAATTTGTGCTGAGAGTGAACCCAGGTCCTTAACAAGAGCCATTGTCCTTAACCACAGAGCCGTCTCTCTAGCCTCAAATACTCATTTCTTGAGAGAGGGTTGGCTGGCTGAGTATATGGCCAGTCAGCATATAAAGATATGCTGAATTCAACAAATACTTTTTGAGTGCCCATGTGCCAGGCTGTAAGAGTTTCAAGCACCTTGCCACCATGTTTCTGTGCCAGGACAAGACCTTTTCAATTACATTATTGATTAAATAGATGATTGCATACTCTAAAGACCAGTATCAGAACAAAATTATCACTTCTCTGCTGCTCCAATATAGAACAACCAGAGAATTTCATTAGTTAACAAACAAAATACTGAGCTTCTCAGGTCAGAGTAATAGCATCTTCCTTCTGTCTTTGAAAATTCAGGCCCAGCCACAAAACAATTTGTGCTATGCAAATAATTGACTCTCAGCTAAGGATGCTTATTATTTAAGCTAAAATGATTTACTAGGTCAGGGTCATGAGCCTTTCAGAATATAGTTTTTCCTTTAGTAATGTAATTTCATATCTAAAAAAGGTCTGGGGATGACATGCTTGGCCACCATCCGGGACCAGAGTGTGTCTGAACTACGCCCTTGGCGGAGCATCTTGCAAGTCCCCACCCTTCTCTGTGTCAGATTGAAATTGCTAAGAAAGGGAAGGACCTGTCAGAGAGCCTGATGCCTTTTAGCCAATCTCATTTTGATTTCTTAGGTGATCACTGATAGACAGATCATCACAATGGCCTCACATAGTCTTCAAAATGAGCAACAGCTATAACAAAGACAATTAAGAGTTATCTGATTCTTGCATACAGGACTTAATGTTGGGAGGAGTGGGGTGATGGTGGTAGCTCTCTGGGGACGGAAAGGAAGAGTGTGGGCAGGAGGGTTAATACCATCAAACACGTAGCACACATAGGATTGTATTATGTTTTTAAAAGAAGAATCATCTGCTGGAAAAGTTTCATTTGTAGGCTTTTCTTCTACGGTATCTGAGCTCAGTTAAAAGGGGAGAATAGCTAAGGATCAAATGTGAAGCAAGCTCTGGCTGCATGTGGAAAGCACTCCTGCTTGAGGCATGAGTAGCATCAGGCAAGATGCAGGGTTAGGGACTAAGACCCAGGCTTGGGAGTCTATGCTAACTGGATTCTCAAGTTCTACTCACGACTCAGACAGGTCCACCTACAGAATTCATGCTACAAATGCTCCTATTTAAGGCCAGAATTCTTAATGCAGCCTCAAGAATTCAGCTGAAATCATGGATTTTTTTAAACCTTTCTTTTGATTTAATAAATGCATGAAATAGAATTGTTTTTTTTTTGTTCACACTCATGAGATGGATTGAAGCTCATTTCACTAGTAATAAAACATTTCTTTTAAATTATCCACCCCTCTCACCATCTACACTGAGGAATATCCACAACACACCTTTCTGGTGCTGTTTATCAATCCCTAATATCCCAGGAGTTTTCTTTGAGACACTAAGACCTTTTAGTTAATGACATTTTTTCAGAGTGGAAAATGCTCAGGGTCAAATAAACTAAACTATAAACAGTGCACATCTCCTATTGGTAGAACCTAACCAATAGGAACTCTAAGCAATCAAAAATTTAAATTCAGCATTCTGCTTTTCAATGAAAATGAAAATAAAGGCAAAAACACATTCTTATCCAGATTTAAAAACACTCAGAAGCCATTCAACCCGAACCACCCTGCTTGAGCATGGGCTGCACCATATCTGTATGTAATGATCAGTGATTGCATCCAACCACACTCCTTAAAGCATTCTCGTCTAGCTGCCTCTCAGTCTTCCCACTGCTGTTTGGGCAGTTACGGAAATCCCATCAATGCTTTACAGATAAGAGAAGGGAGCTCTAGGAGGGGTCTATAATGTCACCAACCAGCACACTTAAGGCTGGCTCCAAGCCACTGTTATCCCCAGGCTTATCACAAAGCACTTGCTAAGATAAGACAGACACACATTACTTTACATTATTGTACTTAAACTCTGGACAAGAGCATGGTTGCTTCTGAGTTGGAATTTAGGAAACCAAAGGAAACGAAACAAAATGAAACGAAACCAAACCACCAACCCATTCACAGAGTTCATAGGAATCTGACTCCCGAGGCTACCGGCTCCTCAAAGCAGACATGCATCTCCTTGCAAGCTGGGTTACCCTCCTCATCTTTGGGTGGCTAGAGACACATTGGTACTAGTTTTCTTTTCTTCCTTCTTGTTAGTAGCTTCAAAGAGAGTCTTAAATCCTTTAGTCACTTCAACACCTAGTTCTTTGTTGCTGTGATTTTTTTTTCTTCCTTCCTTCCTTTCTTTTCTTTTTTTTTTTTTCACTTTCTAAAGTGACATTGTCTAACAGACCTTTCCGCAATGATGGAAAAGTTTTGTTCCTTCTGATAAGGTAATCACTTGTCACACATGGTTATTGAGTACTCAAAACATGAGATACTGACTTCCAAATATTTTAGTCACAGTTTGACTTTAAATGGGTCTTTGCAGCTCTTGACTACCATACTGGATAGAGAGGCTCCATACAGTTTACTATGGTTCCCAGGGCTTATAGCACCCCATCAAAAGCATCTGTAGGCTTGTGAGGCTATTTAATATGAGATTGATATGAATTATGCCTTAACTGGGCCTAGAGGGAGGCTGAAGCAGCATGTTGGCAAAAGCAATAGAAAGGCATATGGTGATCTCTGAGGAAGAGCTAACACAGGGAAGATCCATTTGCATTTCAGTGCCACTTGGATTGATTTTGAATTTCTAAACTAAGTGTTGAAGCAAGACAGAACTATCAACTCAATGTACCAATGCCCACTCTGCCAATGCAATCACTAGGCCTACAGGAATCCAATGAATGAAGATGAAATTTTACTACAGGCTGTTAAAAGAAACAAGGAGAAGTGAATGCAATGTCACAGTCTGCTAGAATGTCCAGTAACCTTGAGGCCATCTCTGATCAAGCTCTGTAACCGAGAGAGTTGGGGAGACCCAAGAAATGATGGATGAAATGCTTAGCATCATGCCTAACCCGTGGGAAGCATTTTATAGGTATTGGCACTTACATAATCTGTATTTCTGCCTGGATTATCTCATAGCCCCTTTCCAACTCCCTTTGGAGCATGGGGAGCTGCTTGGTTTTGGAATCATCGGTTTTGGAGAAAGCATAGAGAGCAATGGCTTTTGAGGACACCCATGGCACTGTCCCTGTTTGTGAACGGCTTCATAGGAAGCATGTCACTGAAGGAGCTTTCCTCTCATGTGCACTGAGTCAGACAGGACTGGAGCAGAGCCAGAAGAGGAAAAAGCTGGGAGAAACAGTAGCTAAGGGGATTGTCTGTAAGCTCGGCATCTGTGGTGCGTCATGCTGCTGATATCCCCGTGAAAGGTGACAAGGAGGCATTGTGGGTGAGCATCTCAGGCGCCATGGGCTGGTGAGAAGGGTCCTGGCTCTGGAACACACTTGCGGGATTTAGATGCTAACTTTTCAATTATGTGACTGAGAAGAACGGCACCTCTGAGTTCTCACAGCCTCCTTTCTGTATACCAGTGGCGCTGAACACATATCTACAACTACTCTGACCCTAAATACAACAGCGCAAATCTAAAACGAAGGCACATGTGGGTTCCCAGACTCAGTATTCCACTCTCTTCCCTCTTCTCCTTCCAGGAAAGCCTGATAGTTTAATCCTCCAACCTGTTTCTGTAAATTTGGAACTGAGGTTGTGTGTACAGTTGTAGCAAGCATAAGACAGTTGGGAGGGTGGGAGTGAGTGACAGCGGGTGGGTGAACGGATTAAAGAAGAAACGATTTGAGAAAGCAGCCCTCCCCACTTTGTCGTTTACTATTTCCCCACCCTCATCACATCTGCTGAAAGTCAAATACGTGAGCAAGAACAGGAAAGTAACCCCGGACATAGGAGGTAAGCACAACGGGATAGGAATCCAACTTCCGCATTCAAGAGCCCTAAGGTCAGTTTTAAAACATGTTAAGCATTGGTGTGAACTTGAAACAAGATGATATTGTCTGGCGCAGACTGTAGGCGCTCAGTAAATAAATATTCTCTTAACCCTCCCCACAATTGCCCCACTCCTTTCTTCATCTTACCCATAGGAAGGCAGTAGATAAAGAAACAAACCCACACTGTATTAAAATTGGTGTTTGGCGTACTCTGGTGCCTCATATTTGACCATGTTCCCTGGAGGGGGAGGCCTGGTGGCACTCAGAGGAAGGACAGCAGGCTACCAAGAAGAGACTTGATACCCTATGAGCATATACAGGGGGAGGAAGTCTCCCTCAGTCACAGTCATAGGGGAGGGGAGTAAGGGGGAAATGGGAGGGAGGGAGGAATGGGAGGATACAAGGGATGGGATAACAATTGAGATGTAATATGAATAAATTAATAAAATAAAATAAAAAAAAAAAAGAAAACTGGTGTTTGGAGGATATAAACAACATGTGGTGGTGAGAGAAGAGCGCAGAGGGGAGAAAAGTGTCACAACCTCAAACAAGCACGGATCTATTTCCTTCTTAATGAATGCACTTTATTTTTCTGCCTCCTTAAATTTCTCTGGCTCTCAAAAACCACAGAAACGCTTAACAGGATAGCACTCCTAACTGTTTTTTCAACACTTTATGGACTGTAAGACGGGGCCAGGCAGAACGAGGGCATCACTCGGAGTAGCCAGGCCACATCCTGAAATGACAGGGGCGCATTGTTCTACCCAGACGTGTTGGGAACCTCTCAAGAAAGTCAGGAAAGCAGAGAACCGGGGAGGCAAAAGATGCCCAGTTGTTTTCTATGTAAACAGCAGACAATGGATGCCATTTAGGTGCTGGATCTCAGTTGCAGGGAAAGCTCCCAGGCAAGGGGGACCTCACTAGTTCCCCAGGTACAGCAGACAACTTTCAGCACCGCGGACAGCGCCCCACCCTCTAACCATCTCCCCAGCGCTCTGGGCAACCAGGCAGAGGCAGATTATCCCAGCAACCCTTGGCTACTCTGGCCAGTTACTGCCTCCGTCACTCAGGCGAACATCCGTTGAGCTTCTTGATTCAAGATCTCAATGGACCGAGTTTCGCACACGTAGCAGGATCACTAACAAAAACAGGCTACAGCCCTGCTGCTCCCACCTTCTCTCATCTTTCCATTCCTTCTAAGTCAGTTGACAGCCTCTACCTTACCGTTCGATCGTAATATAAAATGCCCATTTGGCAGGGGAGGAGTGGTGACTCAAAGGGGAGAGGAGGCTTTGGTCCATGCCACCCCACTCTGTCCCTCAGAATTCACGAAAAACTGAATGTGTGTTGGGGCTAGGCGAAAGGCCAGGCTAAAGAGGCGAAACTGTGCAGGCGAGAGTCCTCTCAAAAGCCTCCCGGGTCCAGGCAGGAATGTACCCGGATACCTCTACCGTCACATCCTCCTTCATGGTCTCCGGGTTGGCCCGGACAGATGCTCCTCGTGGCGCACCAGCCTAGTCGGGGCGCCGGGCTCCGCTGGAGTCCCTTTGAAGAGTTTTGCTCAGGTAAAAGGACAGATTGTTGTCCCCGCCTTCCTCTGGGACCGCGCCCGGAAAACATCTCTTATTTTCCCAAGGGCTCAGTGCCAGGCCGAGAGCCCAGTTGCCCCAGTCAGGTGCATGTATAGGCTTGGAGGACAGGATGGGCCCCGCGACTGCGGAGACCCGGGCGGCCCAGACTGCTCTCAGCATCTCAGCCTCGCGCTCCTGCCGCGGCGGAGGCTGAGATACCCTGCGCCCCGCCTGTCAGCTCCCGAGCGTCCCCAGAGCACTGATGCTACCGGGGGTCCCCATTCCCAGCAGGAGCCCACGTGACCCTGACCTCGCTCCTTCTTTCTTGCAGGGACCCCCTTCCCGTCGGTCGCCCACAACCCCCGCGCCATGTTCCCACTTGCTCCCTTCGGGTGTCTGGGGCTCATCTTAGTTCCGGGGGTCCAGCTGGGAAGCCAGGGGCCAAGCAGGAGGCACAGACAGTGGTGAAGGGGGAAATCCACTCACCAGAGGGGTTGGAGGTGATGGCCTGGATGCTAATGGCCGGCGGTCTGCACTTAAAGCTGAGATGGGGGCGGCGGGCGGTGGTAAAGGAAGGCTGGAGGCAGCTGCTGCTGCTGAATCGCTCCTCAATTATTCAGATCGAAACCCCTCCGCACCCCTCCCGCGCCTGTCAGTCTGATCTCCAGCTTGCCTATCTCCGCCTCCTTGCAGTCACGTGGCTAGCCCAGCCCCTTCCATTACCGAGTCCCAGCAGCGCTCCTGACCCCCCCCCCCCCCCCCCGCCAGCCCTCCGCGGTCTGTCACTCACTACACCTCAGCGGTCTTTCTGAGCGTCCAGGTGCGGCCTCCAGCTCCCAGTACTTCCCGCTGCGGGGAGCAAAGGAGCTGGGGCAGTTTTATTCCCTGGGAAAACAGGAGAGAGTGGGACTCTGCAGTGTCGCGGTGCTGTTGGGGATGGCTTCTGCCAGCAGCTCCATCTCTCCTGGACTCAGCTACCTAGCCAGGCCTGCTAGCTGCCCTGGAAGCTTCTCTCCTCCCCCTTGACGAGCCCTGGGTACCCTTATCCTTCTTCCCCCAATTCAACGGTACTGAAAACAAGAGATGGGAGGTTGATTTCTCCTTCAGTTCTCAATGAAGACAAGACCCAAAGCTCAAAGAGACCAAGCTTATTTGAGAGTCCACAACACTTCATGGGGTTGAGGGTTTTGAAGACCTACAAGGAATTTCAATCTACAAGCTCTTAGCGTTTAACTTCTACCTTTTCTTCCCTTGTCTGTGAAAGGAACATCTTCCAGGACCGTTGAGAGAGGTGACATCATGCTCTTGAAGTTACTTACCTCAGTGCTGGATACACACAGAGGTCAATGAAAGTCCTTCTCTTGCCTCCATTAAAATAAGTTTCAGAAAACAAGAAGCATGTGATACGTGTGTGTGCCAGTAGAATGCAGATATCTTTTGGAACATGGAAGGAGTCTTCCATGAGGTCAGGCCAGATACACAGTCAGGCTAAGTGGACAGAGGAGATGTGTAAAGCTTACATTTTACACTGGTCCCTTAAAATGAGTATCCTGGAAGCATTCTCTATCTCAATATATATTGTCCACATATATACATGGACAAGCTGGGTATGGTGGCATGGACCTTTAATCCCAGCACTCCAGAGGCAGAGGCAGAAAGATTTCTGTGAATTCAAGGCGAGCCTTATCTACAAAGCAAGTTCCAGGCTAGCTAGGGCTACATTGCAAGACCCGTCTCAAACAAACTAACAAAACCAAGATGGAGATGAGATGGTAGCAATCCTAGTATGTCTGACCTCACTGGTGAATCAGTCATTCAAAATGCATTGAGTAGACTGATTTGGATGCAAAGTACATTCATAAATTCTCAGAGCCTTGTCAAAGCCCTTAAAGTATATGGCAGCACATGACATTAGAAGTAAAAGTTACTAAGCTTGCTGTGTTCAGGAGGAGTGCTGGCTGAATGCTGCCCTTTCATGGAGACCAAGTTTATATCTTACACTAGGTTGTGGATTAGCCCTGAACCTCCGGGGTCTGGGTTTCCTTTGCTGTATCCAATCATGGCCAGGACAGTCTTGGTACATCCACCAGCTTCAAGCTCATCCTTGCCTTGAGCCTGCATCCAGACCTTCTCAAGACATCACTATGACTTACACTTTTAACTAGTTGTTCATAGTATATCAGACTTTGTGGGATGTCGTGATGTTCAGATGGGTTAATTATTAGCTGCTAAAAAGTGAGAAGCCATGCTGGTTAAATGTAAACAAACAGGAACTAACACTGTGGACTGAGGGAAATGCCGAGGCTGTATTAATCCCAGTGTACTTTGGGGTTTAGGAGAAGGGAAGCTGGGGTTTGTTAGGGAAGCGACTGAGAAGTCAGCATGTCTCTGTAAGTTTACAAGTGTGCCTGAAACCAAGGGCTGTGTGGGTCTAAGGGCTTTGGTGTCCCTCTCTTCTGAGATGGATCTGTTTTTAAATTAATATCTCCTCATCCAAAGGCATGACTTTTATCATTTGAGCACCACCCAAAATCTCAGTAGTGAATATTTAATAATGTAATTTTGTGCCTATATTTTAGGGCAACAGGGTTTTTGTTGGTAATTCCAAAGGGTGTCAATTCTAAACCACAAACACTGTTATTCCAAGAGCAGCTTCTGGGTCTTTAGGTGTACTGTGAGTGATGATAACTGTTTTCTAATCCATTGGTAACAAACGCAGCCTAACCCTGACCCAATCCAGAGAATCCTTTACCCTTAAGCAAATTCCAAGCCCAAGTGAGTTCCGCCTCACTTCCCTTTTCTAACCTTTAGACATCTATCTAGACCTCCTTAATTTTAGGGGAACCACAGAGCCCTCAATGCTCCTGTACATACTACTTGAAAACTTGTCTAGGTGAAATGCTGCCTCTGTCTCTCTCCCCATCTCTGCAGTGCTATCAGGAAACGCATAGAAGAATAAGCATGCAATTACTTAATTAGGCTTTAAAAAGTAATGCCTAGACAAGCAATTACTTGGTTAAATATGCATTTTTAGAAGACTTGGGATACTTTCACAGTGATCACTGTAGGACTCCGGCTAGAGCCAAATCCACTTTGAATGCCCAAGATGGCTTTACATAGTGAGGGGCAGAGGACATCCCAACACAAGGTCACACCTTAACGGGATTTCCTGATAAGGTCCCTCTTGCCTCCTTATTTACTTGAGAGGTCCTGGTGAACAGTGACTTTATCAGAAGTTTCTGATAAACTTTAGAGCCATGCATGGCGGTGAGGATCGGCACACGTAACATTATGAGACTGAAACAGTGACACTTCCGGGTAACGGCTAATTAAATCTGGACAGGACACATGTTAGTTCTCTTATTCCAGCAAATGGCTATAGAAACACTAACATATTGAATACATATTTGAGATACTCAGAATGTAGCCACCAGCAATGCAAAAATGATTCCTGCTCTTGAAGACCAAAGCTGTGGAGGTAAGGACCAGGATGGGAATAAAGCAGCGATTGCCTCAGAAGTGCAGGGTACCACTTTAGCTCAATGATGGAGAACTGATATGCACAAATGTGAGCACAGGGCATCTTACCCAGGGCCTTTTGCTAGTACTGCTTATCAGCAGGGTCATCAGTAACATCGCTCTGATTGAATTAGAATGAGTGGTAGGCAGGCTTGGGCAGGCTGGGGGGCTTTAAAACAATGGTTTGATTTTTGTCTCCTGGTTTATGACGGTGATGTCTTAAGCTTTTTTTTTTCCTGGAAGAATTCCAAGCTCCTTGGTGCTCTTGCCTCTGACAGACTCCAAGACTAAGAAATCCAAGATACCGTACGCCCTGGCCAGACAGTGGCTGCCGTGGAGGAGCCGTGCAGGAGCCCTTCGGCCGGCAGCAGTGCTTCTGGGTTGAGGAAGAGAGAAAGGAAGGCACAACTGAAGCTCAGCACATGTCAGTGCACCTTAAAGGTATGCTGAAGAGATAGCCTGGGGCTGGAGAGACAGCTCAGTTCATCACATATGAAGACCTGTGTTCATATCTCCAGTGCCCATGCATGCAGGTACGTGGGTACCTGCAGCTCCTGTGCTACAAACAGGGGTGGAGGGTGGAGGAGGATGAGGGCGGAGCGCACAGACCCGGGAGCTTGTTGGCCAGCTAGCCTAGCCAAACCAAAGAGCTTCAAATTCAGTGAAAGTTGAGAGGCACCCAAGAAAGACACCTGGTGTTTATTTCTGGTATCCACATGTACTCTTGCCTGTACCACACACTCATGCTAAAATATATACATATAATTCTCCCCATACACACAACTTTAAACAAAGGAAATCAATAATCCTGTTATCAACTGGACTGCACATTCACCAGTCTTTAAATTGTCTACTAGATGTCTAAATTCCAAAAGTATGTTCTGAACATGCATGTTTCATCTTCAAATGTATAATCCAACAGAAAGATCTTCTAACTCCCAGCCCATGCAGAGCATAGAAAATTGCTTACTGAGTCATGTTAGGTGTAGAGTTCAGAAGTCGGGAATGCCAAACTAACAATTCCCTAACCTGGAAGGAAAGACCAAAACAAATACATCTCACTATATGTTTTCTTTAAGTACAATTCTTCCTATGGACCAATCCACTGGAAGTTTTTTCTTTCACTACCTTATCTAGAACATTTGCATTGGTTGTCACGAACCAACGAACCACTCAAGTTGACACAAAACAAGAGTTACAGCCGTCTAGCCATCTTTGCTTCTCTCATAATCTGGAGCTTGCTAAATGCATTTTCCTGCTAAAGTGGGTCCTAGCAGTTGTTAGTGAGATGGGAAAGACATACAGGCCTCAAACTGAGATTTTGTTCATAAAATAATCAGATATATTGACAAATTAATTAAAAAAGAACAACTTTGAACTCTGTAGTTATAGGGTTAATCAATGCCTTAATCAATGCCAAGTCAAAATGCCACCAAATCAGTGTTTCCCCTGCTTCGATGCGCAGAAGAACCCACTTGGAGAGCTTGTTAAAAATGCAGAATCTGATGTAGTAGGTGTGGGATGGGACCAAAGAATTCATATCTTTTCTCTTCTTATGTTACCAGGTGTTCATGTGTTCCTGTGTCTGTGTACACATGTTCACACGAGTAAGTGTATGTTTGGTTTCAAACACACATATATGTGTGGGTCTATGTGGGAGCTTGGGTGTCATACAAAGAACACTGTCCACTTCTCTTGAGACAAGGTCTCTCATTGGCCTGGGACTCACCAGTTAAGCTACTGAGGCCCTGGGACCCTCTTGACTCCACCTCCTCAGTGTCTGGATTACATGTATGTATCCTGGTTTTTTCATATGGGTTTTAGGAAGTGAACTTTAATCCTCATGTGTAGAAGGCTCAATAAGACAAGGTTCAAGGTTCATATTTCATATTCCAGTGTTTCTCCTCCTACCATGAAAAAATGGTCCATTACATGACAAATTGACTTTTTTTTGCAGGTGGGAGGGAAACCTCCAAACAAACAATCAAACAAAGAAACAAAATAAAACACATCTCAACTATCAGCAGCACCTTACAGGGGCCACAGTATGAAAGCCAGGGGTTGGGATAGTGTGTTCTATAAGGGATTTTTGATATTGAACACACTCAAAGTTCTAGTAGCTTGCAGTGACAGAAGAAGCTGCCTCACTGTTCATGGGTCACAGTGGTCCTCATAGTCATGATTGTTTTCCGATGTCCCGCTTTAACACAATACTTCCTGTTTCATTTTGGTGAGCAAGACTAGGTTTGGCAGACTCTGCAGCAGAAACTCAAAGTTTGGTGCCACCTGATCTCTATTGTCCACCAGTGACTGGCCAGACAGTTCACCTAGCTCTACTCCACTGCAAACACAGACAAGTGGAGAAGAATAACACTTGCACTTGCCTGGAGTGACTGCAGAGTCAGCCCCGGGGAACTGTGTCTACCGTATACATAGGCTTTCTGTAGATAACAAACTTTCATTATTTTATCCCATGTCTCATAATCTCCTCTGGGCATGAACACCACCACTAGTCCACATTCTCCTGGGTCCCTTTTCCCACAGGCAGGGTAAAGGCAGTTTGATAGCACAGATATTACAAGAGATAAATGAGTCGGGAAAAGTACTTGGGGTAACTGAGAGAGAAAGACAGGAAGAAAGGAAAGGAGGCCGGGGGGGGGGGGGGAAGGAAGCTGTTTTTCCTCTAGTGTTTGCTAAGCATTGGGTCCTGAATAAGAACATTTACATGGGTTTTTTCTTATTATATAATCTTGTCAGGTTGTCATTATTATGTTTTATACACATGTAAGATAAAGAGTCATAATGCTTATAAAACTTACCAAGGTCAAGAGAGAGTGTGGGCCAAGATGCCAGATTGTAAGTCTAGTCTCTTCCAGGAAGTCTAAGAAAGGCACTCTTAAAAAGCAAGGCCACATTTGTCTTACATGAACCAATTATCACACTTTCATTGGAATTCTTGAGATTTAGTTTTGCTGTACTTTGTCTGTAGTGACAAACATGTTTGATAGAACAAGGTATCCAGATTCCATAGTGGCTCCTATATGGAACGTCTGCTTCCTCTCTCTTCCTACTCCCTTCCCCACATGTGTTGTGTAGGGGTTTCCCAATAGTAACTCTCCCTATTTGAGGGAGGAGGAGAACTCAATAGATACAGGAAGTAGATAAAACTTACAAGTCTCAGAAGAGTGACATTTACAGGATTCACAAGATCCCTCCCCAAGCTTCTGTGGTGTGTGTGTGTGTGTGTGTGTGTGTGTGTGTGTGTGTGTGTGTGTGTGTGTGTTGGAGGACTTTCTAAGAGGAAGAGACTTTTTGGATGTTTCACGTTGCCTATAAGTCACACATGGAATGCTAAGGTGGCAGTTTTCATGAATGGTCACTAATACTGGTGTGGGCTTTTTGATGCTGCTGCTATCTGTGTCATCCATGCTCTTGTCAACCCCTCACACATCTTCCTGTAAGCACTAAATGAGATTTGGGTGGAAATTTTTCTTTATTGAGAAACGATCTCACAGTTCAGAAGGCAGCAGGTGTTTGGAAGTTTCTCCTGTGCCTAGTGGTGGAGGCTATGACAGGGAAGGCTTGTGTGGATGTTGGGGAAACCTTTCTCTGGAGTTTGAGAGTCGTGGAGTTTCAAATTGTTCTGTGTGCTCTCAAGGTCAAGGTGTAGAGTCAGAATTCCAGAATCAAACAGAGCTTGCTAGGTCTGAACTCCAAGGCCCCTGTGTCTTAGTAATGTTCTCCTTAGAAAATTATTCAGGTAGGCTGGGTGTGGTGGCACATGCCTTTAAACCCATCACTGGGGAGGCAGAGGTAGGCAGATCTTTGTGAGTTCAGGTCAGCCTGGTCTACAAAGGAAGTCCAGGACAGCCAAGGCTTCACAGAGGAACCCTGTTTCAAAAAACCAAAAAAGAAAGAAAGAAAGAAGGAAGGAAAGAAAATTGTTCAGGTTTTCTGAGACTCAGAATGAAAGGGGGTATCTTAGTTAGTTTTCTATTGCAGTGACAAAGAATCATGACCAAGGCAACTGTCTTAGAGTTTCCATTGTTGTGAGGAAATACCACGACCACAGCAACTCTTAAAAAGAAAAACATTTAACTGGGGCTGGCTTACATTTCAGAAGTTCAGTCCATTTTCATCATGGTGGAAAGTATGGCAGCACGCAGGCAGACATGGTGCTGGGGGCACTGAGAGTTCTACATCTTGATCCACAGGTAGCAGAACTGGGAGAATGGGAGTAGCCTGAGTATATGTAACTTCAAGACCCACCTCCACGGTGACACATTTCCTCCAACAAAGCCACACCTACTCCAACAAGGCCACACCTCCTAATAGTGCAACTCCCTATGGGCCAAGCATTCAAACACGAGAGTCTATGGGGCCATACTTATTCAAACCACCATAACAAGCTATAAAAGAAAGCATTCATTTAGAATTTCATGGTTCCAGGGGGTTAGAGCTTGTGACCATCATTACAGGGATGGCAGCAGGGCAGGCAGGCGTGGTGCTGAGAGCTTCTGTCTGATCCATAAGCAGGAGGCAGAGAAAGACCCGACTAGGGATGATATGGGCTTTTGAAACCCCCAAGCTCACCCCTGGTGATGCACCCCCTTCAATAAAGCCACATCTCTTAATCCTTCCCAAATAGTTCTACCAACTGGGGACCAAGTATTGAAACATATGAGCCTAAGGGGGACAGTCTCATTTAAACCCCACAGGGAGCAACAATGCGCAATTACAGCCTTGTGAAGATTGGGAGGAACAGACACAAAGTACTGGGAGGGATGCTATTGTTCAATACTGATGACTTTGTTTAGTGTAATTAATGAAAAGATGGACACGAAGAGGATTAAAGCGCTTTAGGCTCTATCTGCTGTGTGAGCTTAGCCATGGTGCTTTACTGTTTCCAGCCTCCGTTTGTTTTTCATAAAAATTAGCAACTGGGAGCAAGTCCCTCCTAAGGGCTCTCCCACAGACTCAAGCCCATGAGCCAGGCTGTGTGGTTTCCCTGGGGCAGGCTGGAGCGCACCTGTCCCTGATCAGCAGCTGCATCAAGAGCATCAGTGAGAAGGCCAAGAGCTCACACTGGATAAGAGAGTCTCTAGGCCTGCCAGAAAAGCTACTGAACTTCAGATTGGGCTCTACCTTACAGCAATTAGCAAGAGTCAATGGGCTCCCCAAACCCTAAGCAAGAAGAGATGAACATGGGGTGGACAGCAGTCCTTTTAGTCATGTTTGCGTGAAAGAAAGGTCATACTGTCACAGAAGCAGCCATGACCAAAACAACAACAACAACAACAACAACAACAACAACAACAACAACATGTCAATAAGCACAGAAAGGGATTGGAGGGGGAGAAAATGACATTTGGGTGGAATTGCCAGCCTGTTCTAGGCTCGTCAGCCTTTGCTCCTGCCGCTGTGTAGATAATGGACTACTGAGGTAGTGCATCAGTTATGTCCACCGCAGATTCCCTTCATGAGATAGGCAGGCAAATCACCGCCCCCCCTCCGAGCAGACATCCATTCACATGAAGGTGATTATTTTATTGTCAGCCTTTTAAAGATAGGTATTCACTTGCTGTGTAGAAGCTGTCTCCTGTTTAATTCAATGACTTTTAGATAATGAGAATATTTTATTCCATTTACCCATCCCTTAAAGCTCTTAAGAAGGCCAAAGGCTGTGCAAAGCCTCGGAGGACATTAAATGGGAGGCACAATGAGACAATTTAGAAATAGAGATGAAATTCCTGTCTTTATCTCCTCCAGGTCCCAGCTGGGAGGAGCTCAAGCCGTCTCACAAGGCATCTGTCTTCATAAATCTTAGGGATGGAGAGCGTGAAGCTTGCTCATCCTGTGGTTCTCTGTCTGAAAACGTGTGGCACTGTTTAATTTCTCTTGTGATAAAGTCTTATCCTGTCAGGTGCCACAAATACCCCTGAGATGGCCGAAGGCAGGAGCTAACAGGCCGTGCTGGAGGATCCAGATACTCAGTGTATGTCTCTCGGCTGGCCTGATACTCTGCATCCTTAGCTGTGAATTCACTGTGACCTGGGCCATCTTGACATTTGGCTTGATTTAGCTTTCAGCAAACTTCAAGACTTGAAGGGCGATTTGGCCTCTTGGATCAGGCCCGATGACAGCTCATTGCTAAACCTGCACATCCCACTTGCAATCATTCACAGAGAGGAGACTGTTGACTGTTTTTATGTCTTGATCTACATTTATATCAAGTGCTAAAAAGAAGCTTAATGACTTCTTAAAGTATTGGACCGACAGAAGACATGCATTCCCCTTAGAAGCATCCCGGTGGCCTGCTTCATCTATGAAATCTGGTTTCAGTCTTGTGTTTCTGCACATGTTCTCTGGGATCCACCCTTTTGATGTGGCCACACGATGAAAAAGATGATGATGACAGTGTCTATGACTTCTTTCCCAGCTCCCTACTCTCCCAGCCCTGTCCTATCACAATCAGTTGCTGCTCTTTTCTTTAGGATCTGTGTCGGAAACATTGTACCAATTAATATATTGTCAGAAGCCCCACTTTAAGCTATAGTGAGAAATGAGGCCAGCTTTATCCTGTATCCCAGTAGCTTGAAGACTCGAAGTGTTTGATCTAGAACAGATGCTGACAATGGCTCATCTGACAAGCAAGTGCTTGTCTCCTTGCCATGTTGCTCAGAGCCTTAGCATCCCTGATTCTTTACTAAATAAACTGGACAAACTTGGCCCACCTCAGCCATGATTACAACTGCCTAGGAAGACTCAAGACTTAAAAAACAAAACAACAGGGTCAATATGACTGAGAGTAAGAACAGAGTGTGCGGCCTCCTCAGAAAAGGTGATGTGACCTCTGGCTTAGAGAGGACAGTGTGTCTAGTCAAGGGAATAACCCTAAATGTTTGGAGAATTAGTTCTTTGTCCTCATATCTGGATAATGAATTCAAGATAAAGAAGCCCTGATTTGTGTTTATTGTGTCTACTTCCAGTTGTAATTGAGGATTGACAGCCAAATAGCCTGTGACATGGGGTATGGAGTACTGTGTGGCCTGGTGTAGTTGAGGTTGAGTTAGGACCTTTCCTTGAGTGGTCAGTCATTAAACAATCTAGAGAAAATGTAAATAAAAGAACCATCTTAGATGCAATTTCAACCTGACAGAGACATCCAGAAGACTTTAAAAATGGTTTGGAGTAAATATTCAGAGCAAAGTTTACCATTTTAAACAGCTTCAGGCTTATAATTTCAGCAATTCACACTAGCTATGTTTTCTTACATGCAGTTACTAGGTGCGCAGAGGGACACTTACCTTCTCCAGACATTCACCCCAAATGGAACTCTATACTCATTAAATGGCAGATCTTCACTTTCTCACCTTGTGTCATTTGTTTTTCACCTCTCTAGGAATACTAAGAGTGGAATTACACTGCACTTGTTTTCCATGATTTGCTTATTGTACTTAGCCTGTAATAGCTTATCCCTGGGATGAGGTGAGCAAAGGCAACGTGAAAGGCAACTGGTGTGCAGCAGTTTTCCAGTCCCAATGTGGCTTGTAACTGAGTGGGCAGGAAGGCAATGTGGATGTGATTTTTTTTTTACGTCTTCCTCATTAGTAGAATTTCAAGAGGAATGAATATACAACTGAAAACCCAAGGACAGCTGGGTCTAGGACTCCAAAAAGCATTATGAAATGTTTTTCTTCATTCCTCAATTCTGGTTATAATTTCTCAGTTAGGTTCACTTCATCCAAGGTATCCCTCTGAGGGTTGTAAAGAGTAATGACTCTGAAATCACAACACACACACACACACACACAGACAGACAGACAGACAGACAAACAGACAGGCAGACAGAGACAGAGACAGGGTGACAGAGAGACAGACGTAAGCTAGCAAAACTAATAGGAGAAAACATTTTTCTGCAGTTACTGCGTGAATGCTTACAATGACACACACTGCACTGACAGGTGCCGTCGTCTCATTTCTCAACCCATCAGTAAACTCAGGGAGATGGGATGTGGTGATGGCTGTGTGTCCCAGCCTCACAGCTTTGATGCACGAGGCTAGTGCCACGTACTTCATGAAGACTCAGACTGGGGTCTAGAATACTGTCACTAGAGAGATGAGAAATAGATTGTAGGCAGATGAGAAATAGGGAACTTGCAAGAGGCTGCTGCACACGGGCTCCCTTTTCTTGAGCTCACTACAGAAGCTCACTAAGGGGTCCTGTCCCCAAGCCATTCCAGGGAATAATCATAATCGTGTGCTGAGATTCCTGATGGACTCGAAGTTATTTGCAAATAAGGACAACAGACATATTATATCACTGACCTGCTCTTAAAACTTCCATGTTGGCAGCAATAGGAAATAAATGTCTTCTTAGTGCTACCATCTGGCCAGGGCTTGGTGATGCGCATTCTCAGCATGCTGGAGGCAGAGGCAGGAGGATCGGGAGAGGAAATGTTTAGTGTCTTCCTCAACAACACACCAAGTTTAAGGCCAGCTTGCTTGATGAGACACAGTTTCAAAAACAAACAAAACAAAACACAGGGGATGGAGAGGTGGCTTGGCTTGGTGGTTAAGAGCACTTCTGGCTCTTGCAGTGGATTAGGGTTCGGTTCCCCAGCACCCAAGGTAGGGAGCAGCTCATGCCTGCCTGTAACTCCAGATCCAGGAGGTCCAGTGGCTTCCTCTTGTCTCTATGAGCACCTGTACGTATGCGTGCGTGCGCGCGCGCTCGCACACACACACACACACACACACACACACACACACACACACACACACACACACAAATCCAAAAAGCAAAAGACAAACAAAAAGAAAAGCACACCGTCCCGCACCCTCTTAACGCTTTGCACCATAACAGGTTTCTCTACGCGTAATCTGTCATTACCATCCCCAGGGCAACTCGCACAATGACCTCAGCTACCATACATCACTCTTCTTGTCGTTAGTTGTCAAAATATCACACTTGATTCCCAGCTCCCCGTTGGCTCTACTTGTCACTCACCTTGCTGAGCTGAATCTCGCAGGGAAAACGCTAAGTGTGTTTACTGAGCACACCTGGGTGGCATGTTTTATTTTGGTGTCACAGACATTAGGGGAGGAAAGGGCTGCTCAGAGGAGGAACTCTAGCAATCATCCTGAAAGATGACAGAAGGTAAGGGCTCAGCCCCCAGCACTGTGATGGTTCAGTTGGCGCTTCCACTAAGCACCGGTAAGCAAGTCTTATCTTCCATCGCACAAACAGATGCTTGCCTGTATCAGGGAAGTTGCATTTGCTTCCAAGTAAAGGAAAAGTCATCAAACTGCTTTAAAAATAGAAGGTATTGATCGGCTTTTATAGCATGTCTGCTTTAGGTTCTGTGAAAAGACAGGAGCAAACGGGTTGGGGAGAATGGTCCAATGGGTAAAACATTTGTTGTGCAAGTGTGAAGGCCTAAGTTAGAGTACCCAGAGTCCATGCAAAATGTGGGTGCGGTGCTGTGTACACATCTGTAATCTGTTGTTCCTCTATGGAGATGGGGGTGGAGACAAGAGAACCCCTAAAGTCAATGGGTCAGCTACTCGCCTGTATGCAGCTGAGAACGACAGAGAGACTTTGGCTTAAGTGAGGTAGAAGGAAAGAGAAGACACTGTGGTTGTCCCATGATCACCCGAGGTGTGCCACAGATGGGCAGAGAGACAGACGGATGGATGTGCATCTATTCATATCTGTACGTGCAAGTGAGGTTCGAGATTTGATTTAGTAGCTTGATATGGAATAAAAAAGCAACTTTCATGGTGCCGGAGTGGCCGCAGCAGAGACAGATATCATCTACCTTCTGAAAGAAAGAGCATACTTTGCTTTTCTAGAAGCACCAGCAAGATTCTCTACCCTCTCGTTAGCCCAGACTAGGTCATCTCTATCATCCTGACCAAAGTGTCTCGCCAGATGTTTGGCTTACATTAATTCATAATCTACCCTTGCGACTGTATTTGAAGTTATCTTCCAAGTAGATTAAAAGGGGCTGAACGACAGGGTGGATGTCATTCCCAGGCAACGGGAGATGAATATGAGGGAGGCAGCCAAGAGCGGGACCACTAGAGTGGGCTTGTGTTGTGTAGTCTCTCTCTTCCCGGCTTCTCTCCCTCCTCCAGGAAATGCCGTCCACCCTCACTCTACAGAGACTTTTGGGTAGATGTGGCCGTCTTCAGGTAGAGGCTGGGAACAAGAGAAAGAAAGCTGAATTTAGAATGCACCTTATTACTAGTGCGGTGTGTTTGGGGGATGGGTGTGCTCTGTGGCATATGTGTGGATGATAGAAGACAACACTATGGGGCCTGTTCTCTCCGTCTACCTTCGTATTGCAATTCTAGGGACTGAACTCAGGTTGTCAAGCTTTGTGGCAAATGTTTCTACCCACTGAGCCATCTTGCCACCCCTGAGATTTAGCGTTTGGGTCACGGCTCTGTTGCACCCCATCTTATGACTGTGGGTTATTCGCCTATCCCCATGTGAAAATGTGAAACTCAGTCTTTGTGGGAAAGGGAAGTAGTTTCTTCTCTATCTGCTCCACAAAATTATCAGCATCAAGGAAAGTACCACAAATAAGTAGCACTTCTGTGTTGACAATGCAAATTTAAATGAGCACCATGTTTTCTCACCCTTTGCATCTTTAATGAAGAACAGAGATTTCAGAATAATTACCCAGAAGAGCAGCTTTGTTTTGGAACGAGTTGTATTCTCAAAATCCAGTTGCAGCAAAAAGTCGCACAGGGGCTTTTAGCTACACGGTGCTGATCACACAGAACACTGACTGTGGAGGAGCTGGAGAAAGTCCAGATGGATGCCTCTGTCATCCAAGCAGTTATTTTTAGAAAAAATATCCGTATCCCTGGACACCGTTATGAGGAGAGACCATGTTTTGCAGCATAAAGTACTGCACTGGTTATCGTCCTTAGAAGTCCAGACGTCAGAAGCAGGCCTGTGGGAAGGGAGCCTCACGGATTTGCCATGTGACCTTGAGGCAATCGTTAACCTCTTTGAACTTCAGGGTTCTCATGTGACAAAAGAGATGATAACGATGAGCTCCCAATGCTGGGGGATGGTTACATAAGTCAGGCTTTTTATGCTAGCGGAGTCCAGCCGTACCAGACACACTGTGCTTGCCTCCTAAACTGTAAGTCTCCAGCTGCCCTGCACTAACTAGTCAGCTTATGGTTCAAGCCAACAGCAACGGGGGACAGTCATTGCTCAAACCTAATTATTGTTAATCCGGAATTATCATCGTCTCAACCTCAGAAATATATAAGCAGTTTTTGGGCTGTGGGTGCACATGCATGTGTCTGTGTGCATGTGTGAGAGTGTGTATATGTGTGTATATGCATATATGTGTGTATGTAAGAGTGTGTGAGTGTAGGAGTAGGTAAGTGTATGTGAGTGTGTGTGAGTGTCCCTTAAAAGTCATTGGTGTCTCCCCTTGGGTATCATCCACCTTGTTTTTTTTTTTGAGCCAGGATTTCTCTCCGGCCTGAAATTCACATGTTCAGCTAGGATGGTTGGTCAAGGAGCTCCAGAGATTATTCTGTCCAGCCTTCTCAGCATTGCAAATGTAAGCATGAGCCACCAGAACTGGAGTATGGGAGTGTGCATGTGTGTGTGTGTGCGTGTGTGTGTGTGTGCGTGTGTGTGTGTGTGTGTGTGTGTGTGTGTGTGTGTGTGTGTGTGCGCTAGGAGTTGAACTCAGGTCCTTGTGATTGCAAGGCAAACATTTTACCAACTGAGCAATTGTGGTCTGTGTAATGATTAGCCTATAATTCCAGGAATGATGATATAGATAGTATTACACGTGCAGTAATTTTCAAGCCTCCTGAAGTACCTTTGCGTGTGTGGCTCTACGCTGTCAAACTGATTTCTCTCTTGCCATGATGATTTGCTTATAAAATACAATTGAGTAGTCATTTGTTTAACTATCAGTCTATCATTTATAGAAACAACTATAATATTTTGAAGGATTCGATAGCCTTCATTTTGGAGACTGAATAGAATTAATGATCCTCAGAAATGTACAGATTCCATTTTGGTCTTTAATTGTGGAGTGTATATATTTATGAACAAATAGTTCGTGGTTGGTGTCTGTAACAATGATCCTGAATATATATAGCCAATGCCTCTGAGGCAGCAGACATATAACAAGTGACAAGTACAACCACCTAATGGTAAGCGACCTTGTTCAACTTAAGTTCTTTTGGATCTGTATTTATGACAAAACCATTTTATCATGAGGCATTTACATGTTTTCACTTATTTTATTATTATTGCCTATCTTGTGGACAATGTGTGTACGCTGGTTAGTTTTATGTCAATTTGAAATAAGCTAGTTGGAAGCCGGGTGTGGTGGCGAATGCCTTTAATCCCAGCTCTTGGGAGGCAGAGGCAGGTGGATTGTTGTGAGTTCGAGGCCAGCCTGGTCTATAAAGTGAGTCCAGGACAGCCAGGTCCACACAAAGAAACCCTGTCTCGAACCCCCCACCCCTCAAAAGAAAGAAGGAAAGAAGGAAAAGTCTCTAGGACATTTACTTGATTGATGACTGGCATGAGAAATCACAGTCCATTGTTGGTGGTGCCATTCCAGTGCCCTTGGTCCAAGATGGTCCAAGCAAGCAAACAGCAAGCCATGGAGAATGAGCCATTAAGCCACACTCTTCCATGGCATCTGTTTCAGCTCCTGCCTGCAGGTTCCTGTCTGACTTCCCGCAGCAATGAAAGTGTAAGTGAAGTAAACTCTTTCCTCCCCAAGTTACTTTTATTCATGGTCAACTTGTTAGGGCTGAGAATTACCATGGCTTCGGGAAGTTGGACACTGCTCTCCAGGGTTAAGTGGCACGTGTTTTAATCTTGTTGGCCCCACCATCAGGCATTGCTATAGGTTGAACTCGATAGCTTTGTTCCTCTACATGGAAACTATATAAAAATCTCAACTCAATTAGGGGGTCCAAGTAGACTTTGTACCCAGTAGAAACCACAGTAAATATGCAAAATCATTGAAATCTATGGCTGTCTACAAACATTTATAAACATTGGAAATTATTGCACTGTGTCATTAGTTCAGATACATTACATTATATTATATAGGCAGGTCTGACTGCTGATAGCTGGAATGCAAACAATTCTGCTTTAAGTAAATTTATGTGCATCTTATCCTATAAATATTAATCAAGCACTGTCTTCACTTTGGGCATAAATGATGTTAACTATAGACACCATTGTCTATTTTCATATGTGTGCAGCAATGCTTATGAACTGGCTTAAACCTCATAATTAATCCATTAATCAATACCTGTACATTTGTTGACATATGCCTACATCTTCTAATGGACGGGTTTTTAACTTTTAACCATTACCTATAAAGCACACAGCATTTTCAGAAAAGCTTTAAAACATTCTATTAATAATTACCAAGATGAGTAAACATTGATGGATATGTAAGTAGCCATCGGCAAATATGGCAGATGTATGATTCTGGAAAGCCAGTGTTTGGCAGATGTTCATTGCCTGTGGACTTCGGTCAACGTGTGTTCAGTTAGGCTGCAGTGGTATAAGGAAAACTGCCTGAGGAGAAAATGAAGCAACATTGAGTGCAGCTGATTAGATTGCTGCCTTAAATACACCCCTGAAAAGATTTAAGGGGACAGCTGATGTGCTGCTGCAGGCTGCAGAGACCACACACAGTGAGGAATACGTTCAGGCTTAAGCAGTGGCTGAGGTCAAAAGACGCCCCAATCCGTGTCAAGCAGTAAATCTGACACAACTATGAGGTAGGAAAGACATGCTGAGACCCTTCCATGGCACCGCATCTCAATGAAAAGAAATAGACCTTCTCTGAAAACAGGAAGAAAGATAAGTTTGATTGTAGTCAGGGTGGTAAAATTCTGTAAATGGAAATAGTTTTAGTGTCGCTGTAGAGTCAAGAAAGCACTTACTATTTCTACTGCATTCTCTGTGTTACTTTCAAGGCTATCAGCCTCTGGGATGTTAATAGGAGGGATTCTGTCATGGAAAGAGAGGTGTCTTTTCTGGATGGTAGAGGCAAAAGCAGCCTACGGCTGACAAAATGACAACTTAAAAAACCACCAAACTCAAGCCATCTTAAAGCAGGGAAGGCTTGTTTACAGGCATCCAGAGGTGAGGCTGTGACTCTGTCCAGCCTCCCTGCTGCACAGCTTTTCCTACACGGTGGCTTCATGCTGGTGCTGAGTGGCTGCTGCAGAGTGAAAGTGTCTACATATTAGTAAGATAACATTATCGAACAAAGCAAGCCTGCTTCTCCCCTCTGCATGGAAGGTGAATACTTGGAGAAGTTTAAACTCTGCTGAGACAGGAGCGAAAGCAGAATGGCTGCCTAAGACACCTTACCCCGTGTGAGGCTGTCATCCTAACAAAGCATTCTCACTTTTATTTTCCTTATAAAATAGAGAATTCCTTATAAAATAGAGTAATGGACTTTGGTATCCATTTGTTCTTTCCTTAATAACAACTGTAGTGGATGTAAACATGTTTTTGTATTGATGCCAAGTGTGGGATGTGAAACAGACTTGTAAGAGGATGTGTGACATTTGTCTGACAAAAAGGGAACTGGCTCTTAAGAGGATATGGTCTTTGCTAGTTGCAAAACATCCTGGTGCGGACCAGAGGCTTGGTTTTTGCCTTATGCTTCACTTCACATCACTTGGCTGTTCATTGCTTCTCTTCGAGTCACTCCTAGAGAGAAATGTTTCAGAGAATGCTTCGAGATTGTGGGTTCTGGCAGCTGCTCTGGGTTCCAGCTGCTGTGGTTGCAGTTACTTTTGCTGAATTTCTGGTTTGCTGTTTAATGGGTCTGCTGGAATCCTGATGATGAAGGTATTGAGGTACTGAGGTACTGATGTACTGAGGTGCTGAGGTGCTAACGTACTGAGGTGCTGAGGTGCTGAGGTACTGAGGTGTTGAGGTACTGAGGTGTTGAGGAACTGAGGTACTGAGGTGCTGAGGTACTGAGGTACTGAGGTGTTGAGGTACTGAGGTGTTGAGGTATTGAGGTACTGAGGTATTGAGGTACTGCAGTACTGAGGTACTGGTCCAAGGCACTGAGTCTAAACTTCTATTGTCCGCATTAATCTCTTTTCTCTATTATCTTGGGTAGATGGGTTCATTAAAGAAGCCCAAATAAAGTAGGTTTTTAAAAAAAGATCAAAGCCTACAACCAATGTCCCTCCTTTTAACTTTTGCTTGGAAAACACCAATGAAAGCCCGCATTTCTTAGTCTGTGTTGCCTTTAGGGTTTTGGGTAGAATTTTCCTCAAAAGGTGAATTCACAGACTGGTGAGTCCTTTCCCTCCCTCCCCACCCCCCCCACCCCTGCAAGCTTATTTCCTGTTTTAAATTTAAATGTACTCACTGGAGTTGTCGGCCATTTTGGAGGACATGATCTCCAGTATAGAGGCCATGTGTCAATGGTGGTAGACCAAAAGACTAAAGGAACCTGGACCGTTGTGACTGAGAGAATGTCATGCTGGCCCTGGATTTCCTGTATGGACCCTTGTTTTATGTGAGAATTATAATGAGGCTTAACTCTTATTTTAGGTAAATTTTACTAATAGCCATCTCTAGTCACCAGCATATGATAATTGGGAATAAAGTTGACATCTATCGCAAGCCATAGCCACTCAGTGCATGGACTGAAAAAGCTCCCATCTGTCCGTGCAACACAGTGGTTTATTTTTTTACTGGTGGAGAATTTTAATGGAATTAAATTGTCATCCACTAAACTGTTATGTTTTTTGCTCACAGATGAACAGTTGAAAAGTAAGAGCACGCAGGGCAGACTGTGAGTTTACAAAAAGAAAGCGGGATAATTCCTCCCCCTTATTGCTTCACTCAGCCACAGCACGTCATGAATCATTTCACAGTTCAACACTGAAATTGCAAGAAGTACATCACTCTGGAGTGGAGACTGGGGTGCAACTGTAAAGTTGAACAGTTCTTTTACTATATTCTTGTATTAAATTGTGTGTGTGTGCGTTGATGTTTTTGTTTCACAGATTGACCTGGAAATATTTCAGGGCGTGGTCAATGAGGCGGAAGTAATGGAGCTATATTACGGACAACCCTTGCAGTTACTTTACATGGGGCACATACTTTAGAAAAATAGTCCATCTACACATACATGAAGGGGTCTCTGTTCTTGATGCTGAAATACGTTTAGGGGCATGCAGAGGCATAGCTCTTGTAGTCAGTACCAGTTTCTAACCCTGGGTGGGAGATGCAGCCGGTCATCTGGAGAGTGGGCTGGAAAGAGGTGGGAGCCTGTATTTTGACTAATAGAGATTGAAGTGTTGGTGAGCTGTCAGCATCAGGAGGCAGGGCACAGGGGCTTCATGGCCGCTTCCCGTTTGATTGGCAGGCTCCAGAGCAGCCACAGGGATGCAGGTGCTTGCTCTCTGCCCCGTGTGCTGATGGTGCACATGCTGTTGGGTACGCGTAGGCACTTGGGGTGGGTGTTTGGAAACCTGTGGTACAGCAGCTGTTCCTGGTCTCACTTTCCAGGCAGCTACTGTCAGAGGCATGGCCAAGATCATCTCCATAAAAACAGCAATTCTGGGGACATACTTTAAAAATAATGTTTGAGCCTGGGCTGCTTTCTATCTCCTAGCTGTATGATGTCAAGACTTTTCTGCTCCACACGGCTTTTATTTGTTCTGTTTCCCCCCTAAGACAGTGTAATGGTGACAAGGGATAGTGAAAATCAGGCAATATTGAAACCCAGTTCCAGAGTCAGATAAAATCAGTTCTTTAAAAAAAAATCCATATTTTGACTTTGGGTAAATCATTGTCCATGTATCAACATACAAATCTTTAAAATGGCATAAGAAGGTTACCTGTGAGTTATAGTAAATAAACATTTATGATAAACAGTGCAATAAATAAATAATACATAAATAAACCTCACCAGTGGTAGTTTCAAAAATAATTTAAAAAATTAGGTTAGTGTGTAAATTACCGGTTTTATTATGGTATCATCATGCATGTGTGAAATTATTCTTCATTCTTTTATTCTTTTTCTTTTTAGGGCTAACACAGTACTGAATGGTTGAACCCAGTGGGTCATGAATGAAGGGCAAATGCTGGACTAAAAGGCGCATGCTCAAGTATTGAGCTGCAGAATTAGCCCTGTACTTTGTTTCCCTCCCAACATTTACTCCCCTCTACTGCCTTCTGGACAATTCCTTTCTCCCAGGTAGTGACTCCCCTTTTGTCTCTTGTCATGTATGTCCCATCACCCTGTACGCTCATCAACGATAGCTATTAAGCTGAAATATGGCTCTCTTCCGTAAATTTTTCCTCTTAGGAGTGGGTGTTTGGACGTAGAAGCAGAAGCCACTAACCGCTGGTGGGAATCTTGGTTTATTTTTAATTTATTGATGCAGGGAAACAGAACGGAAGGTAGTGGAGTCCAGAACAGTCTGTCTTCCTGGGCTTTGAACTTGCTCCTGATCCACAGTGCTCCGAAAATGGGTTTGCACGTTTCTTGAATCCTGCTCCCTACGCAACTGGGTTGTCAAGCACACTCCTCCCTCAAGCCTCGTCATCACCACCTGCTCCAGCGCCCACACCTTTGTGTATAGTCTATGGTTATTTTCTTCCTTCCTCCTCTAGTCAGACTGATTCGCTTTCTCTCAAAGGCACCTGCTTTCACTTGCAAAGATGTTTGCATTTCACTGTTTATGTTTACATACACACTGTATATTGTGATAGCCAGTCTTGACTGTCAGCTTCTTAGGGCTGAGAATCACCATGGAAACAGGTCTCTTGGTGTGTTTATAAGGATGCTTTTAAAGACATTTTAACATAGCAGGGAAGACCCACTCTAAATAGAGGTGGGTGGCATCATCCCGAAGACCTGATTGCTTCTCTCTGCTTCCTGACTGCATCTTCAATGTGACCAACCACACTCTGCCTTGCTCACCATGTTTTCCTCATGTGATATACTGAACTTTAAAACTATAAGCTAAACCAAGCCCGTAGGACTTAAGCTGCCCTTGTTAAGTATTTGATAGCAGCAAAGAGAAATATGTCTACGAGGCTGTGGTGGCGTGAATGAGAAACGTCCCCATAGGCTCATGAGTGTTGACATGCACTCACTTGTTGATGGAGATGTTTCGGGAAGTTATGGAGCCTAGACAAGTTGGAACCTTGCTAGAGGAAGTGTGTCATGACGTGCATGTTTTCAGGGCTTCTGGCCTCTCCCCACTTCCTGCTTCCTCCCTCTGCCATCTTGCTGTGTCTTCCATGCCACAGTGGGTTTCTGTCCCTTTGCAACTACAAGCTAAAATAGATCGTTCCTTTCTTAAGTTGTTTTTGGTTATGGTATTTTATCACAGCAACAAAAAAGGCTAATACGAAGATATACAACGAGAATTCACAACATAATTGAGTGAGTGCTTTATATGCACAAAAGCGGCATTTGGTCAGAAATGTCACTGTGTCTTATTTTGAAGCTCAGGATTATTTGAGCTTAATTTTCAACGTGGCATGCAGGTCTAGACACCAGTATGCACTCTTCTGTGTGCACACATGTCACTTTGCTCATGAAGTGCCTGGGTAATGAGTTCTTTGGTGTTTCAGGGCACACTCCACCTCTGTTCACTTGCATCTCTCCTGGTGCACTTCTGTGGGAGTCACTCAGGTTTATATCCTGAGTGAACTGCAGAGCCCTTGGGAGTCAGCGTGCTCTGGTGGAGGGACTGGGCTTCATTTCCACCCACAGTGCGACAGGGTCTCTGTCTCTGCACATCTTCACCAGCAACTTACTCTGTCTGCTTTTCTATTATTCGCCAAGTGGATATGGATGAAGTGATGCATTTTATCAGGCCTTAAACATATATAATGTTTATTCTTTGAGAATTTCAACATGTGTGTAATGAAATATGATCATGTGTACCCACATTTCCCTTCCCAGCTCCCCTCTTTCCTCTCACCGACATGTCCCCTCCTAGATTTGTGTCTTCTGCTTTTTTCATTCTCTTTGAATGATAACCCAAGATGCCTAGATGGTGCTCCCTACATGTGTATGGGTGGGGGCCGTCCACAGGAGCATGGCAGACCTGCTAGTGCATGCAATTTAAAAGAAAAGCGATTCTTCTTCCTTCCACTCCTGAGTGGTGGTGCCTGCTGAGTGTGTCCTGCATCTTTCTGGGGGTGTTTGCTGGCTAGATCTTGTGTAGATCTTGGGCAGGTAATCCCAGCTGCTGTGAAGGCCACAGCTACTGTGTTATGTTCAGAAGGGAGCACTGCACACTCCTCCCTGGTCTCTAACTCTTCTACTCTTTCTTCCTCTCCCTGGTCTCCAAGCTTTGGCTGGGTCAGGGAGGGAGGGCACTCTGTCTCTTGGCCTCAGCACATGGATCAGGTCATTGCATTGGCTGTGGAATTTGTATTTTTTTACTTGAATTTCCTTCACTATTGGTGAGGCTGGACTTTTTTTTTTTATGTGATTACTAACTGCCTGTCCTTCCTTCATGGTGACTTGGTATCGTTACCTAACCATTCTCCTGTTTTTTCTGCTGACATGCCTATGTGTTGTGAAATTCCTGTTCTAGGTATTAATTTATTATCAGTCATGAACACTATAAATATCTTCTCTCACATGGTGCCAAGTTGCTGGTTTTGTCTTTGGTATCCTAATAATGAAAAATGTATCTTGTATAACTTCGTTGAATTTAGCAAAATTATCAGTTTGGTGTTGAAATATAGCACAGATATAAAAAAAAAAACTCCACAAGTTGTATGTAAGCATACAGCCTGATTTATTAAACAGTGAATGAACAATTATGTTCTCCTCCAAGAAAAGAAACAACACCACAAATCCGTTTCTTCTTGTGTTCATTTTTCCTTTCATTTTTAAATAGTTGACTATACTTTCACTTGCTTATTTTGTGTGAGTGTTAATGGGGTGAGTTATGTGCACAGTGATGTGTGTGTGTGGAGGTCAGAGCATAACTTTTGCAAGTTGGTTCTATCCTTCTGGAGTGGGGTTTCTGGACTTGAAGTCAGGTTACTGGGCTTGGCGACAGGTGCCACTACCAGCTGGGCCACCTCGCCAGCCCCATCTTGCCTTCACTTCATTAGCCTTTCTGTCTTTAATGCAGTCATATATTAAGTATTTCTGCATAACACATGCTCTCAAACTTTGGTGCTTAGAAGAAAAGTTCATCATATGACAGGTTTAAATGGAATGAGTTCAGGAATAAGTTAGCCAGAGTGGTCTTGATGCGAGGCGTCTCATGAGACTGACGTCAAGCTGTCAGCCAGGTCTAGGGTTAGCTGATTGGCAGTAGAGGATGGACCTCCCGGACCCGACTCCCAGGGATGGTGGCTGTACTTCTCAGGACGTCAATGGTTGCTGCAGGAGACGTGGTTTCTGCAACTATCTGAGCTTCCCAGGCTGCTTACAAGAGGGTCACCAGCTTCCTCATGGTGAGGAGGCAGGGCGATAGAGAGGTGGCTTGGTGTCCTTTTATGACCTAGGCTTAGTTTTTTCTTTCCTTCTCCCTTCCTTCCTCTCCCTCCCTCCCTCGCTTCGTCTCCCCTCCATCATTCTCTCCCCTCTCCCCTCCCTTCCCTTGTTTCACTAAGTCAAGGCCATCTTCAAGAGAGAGAATAGTAGCGTCAAAGAACTTATTAATATGCTTCTTAAGCTATCACCGCAACTATATTTATTTCGATCATCTCTTAATTTTGCTTGTAAAAAATCTATGTAAAAAGAATTGCACATTTTATTCTTTCTGTGGGCATCATGGGGCACGACTTCAATATCAGCACTAGGGAGGCAGAGGTAGCCAGATCTCTGTCAGTTCAAGGCCAGTTTGATCTATGTACTGGATTCCAGGCTGCTCAGGGTGACAAAGTAAGACACATACTCTCTCATATATGTGTAAGCTTTCTTTACCTTGATATATCCCACGTAAAGTTTAAAATAGTACATTTCTGAGAGGCTGTACTCTAATTTAATTTAGCTATTATCTTTATAAAGTAGGTACAGAATAGAATGTGTTTACTCTGGGCATTACCTGAGATCGATAAAGGTTTCTAATGTGTGTGCCTAAGTGTACGTTGCTCTAATTTATTAGTGTTCATTTAGTAGTTAACTTGTTTTATATTCATATACTCATTTTGTGTCTATGGCGGAGGAGGGGCACACGTGGAGGTCAGAGGACAATTTGCAGAAGTTGGTTCTGTCCTTCCACTGATGTGGGCTCTGGGGTCAACCTCAGCTGTCAGGCTCATAGACTGAACTTTCATCCACTCACCCAGCTCCCCGGTCCAGAATGCATCATTCTTGTCACAGGCTGTCTTCATAAGCAAAGGTGGCAGTTCATGGTAAGTTTTCTTGATACTAAGACCAAGACAGTGACAACTGACCCCTGGGCATTGCCATGTGAAACTTTTCACATGCCATCTGGCCCAATGGGAGAGGAGAGAGGAGACATGCATCTGTGCATTCCAGCTGCTCCAAAAGGAAGTATGGGAGTAAGTTCTTTTCTTTTCCTTAAGGCTCATAAAAATAACCATAGCAGGCAAAAACATCCATACAAATAAAATAAAATGAACTTAAAATAACAAATTATTAGACTTTATTGAAACACTATCCCTGCATCTGCTGAGATAGATGTGTGGATTTCCACCTAGGGAGCTAGGATGTGGTGTGTCACATGGGTAAACTTTTTTAAAATTTTAATTAATTTATTCAGATTACATCTCAATTGTTATCTCATCCCTTGTATCCTCCCATTCCTCCCTCCCTCCCGCTTTCACCCTATTCCCCTCCACTATGTCTGTGACCAAGGAGGACCTCCTCCCCCACTATATGGTCATAGGCTATCAAGTTTCATTTTGGTAACCTGCTTATCTTTCCTCTGAGTGCCACCAGGTCTCCCCACCAAAGGGATGTGGTCAAATATGGGGCACCAGAGTTTGTGTCAGAGCCAGTCCCTGCTCTCCACTTAACTCTGGAGAATGTCCTGTCCATTGGCTAGATATGAGAAGGGGTTCGAGGTTTACTGCATGTATTGTCCTTGGTTGGTGCAGAGGTTTGAACAGAAACCCTGGGTCCAGATCCACCCGTCATGATGTTCTTCTTGTAGATTTCTAGGACCCTCTGGATCCTTCTATTTCCCCATTCTCCCGTACATCTCCCACCTAGAGTCCCAATAGGATGTCCTCACATTTATCCCAATCTCCTGGTCTAACTGGATGTCTACAGGCAGAAAAATGCAATTAGATCCATATTTATCACCATGTACAAAACTCAAGTCCAAATGGATTAAAGACCTCAACATAAAACTAAATTGGTTAGAAGATAAAGTGGGGAAAAGTCTGGAACACATTGGCACAGGAGACAACTTCCTGAACAGAACACCAAAAGCCCAGCCTTAACATCAACAATCAACAAATGGGACCTCATTAGGCTGAGAAGCTTCTGTAAGGCAGAAGACACTGTCAACAGAACAAAGTGACAGCCTACAGACTGGGAAAAGATCTTCACCAACCCCATATAGGTAAGCTTTTTAGTGTCCACATAGTACTGGGTTAAACCTTACTTATATATGATGGTATTATATACAACATGCTACTGATAGAGAGCCATGTGTGCAGCTCATACACATGAAGTTGGTATGGGCATTTATGTGCTTGCCACGCCAACTGCACATGTCTGTGGATACTGGCTTTTGAGTTCTCCCTGGCCCCTGGAGCCTCCCCTGCCTGTGTACACATCAAACTTCAAGTTCCAGAGACTTAACACTGTCCTTTCCCAGCATTAGCCCTCCCTCTAGCAACTGAGAGAATAAATAAGATCATTTCATGCTTCTCAGGAGACATAACACCAGGCATGGGCTGTGTGCTGGCTTCTGGCCTAAGCCAATAGATTAAATTCAGGCTTTCGTTGGTGCTTGTTTCCAAACGTACTGTTTGCTTGACTTTATTTCTTCTCTTCTTTGCTCACTGCCTCCTAAGTAAATCATCACCCATGGACTCCGAATTATATCACCAGCCAAAGCCTTTCTCCTAAACACTAGACTTCATAACAGCTGCCAGCCTCTTTGTAGGGTCGCGAATTGATCTTAGCTGACCTACTGACGTGCTCCTCCACCCACTTCTCTCTGGGCTTCCTCGTTTTCATGGATGACAGCTGCATTTTCCAGTTGCTTGGGCTGAAACTCTTACAGTTACTGATGATTTTTGTCTTTTAGTTGACTAGGATGTCATGGTGGCTCTACATTGAAAGATTTACAAGTGCTGGGCTGGAGAGATGGCTCAGATGGTGACATGCTTGCCTGAGCCCCATGTCTGACGTCCACCACAGTGCAGGGAGATGGCTCAGATGGTGACGTGCTTGCCTGAGCCCCTTGCCTGACGTCCACTGCAGTACCGCCTACAATCCCAAGGCTGCATGAACAGGACAAGAAGATCCTTTTGATTTGCTGGCTGGTCATTCTAAACAAACAGATGGGTTGTGTGGAGCCACTGTATCAAAAACCAAAATGGAGAACGCCCGAGGAAGACAACATCATTCTCTGCCCCGTGCACACACAAGTACACACACTTCCTCCTCCTCCCAAGATGTATGCGCCTGCGCACGCACCCGTGAACACACACATATATGTACACTCACACAGACACACATGCACACCAATGCACATCTCATGGGCATGGTGAAGCGTCCTTGTAGGCCCAGTTTTTAAGAGGATGAGCTAGGAGGAGTACAGGAGTTCAAGACCTTTGTGGACAACATAACAAGAATAATCTTATTATAAAAACCTTAGAGATTAAGGAAACATCTGGTGATTTGTCACGATTTCCACCATGGTCTGCTGAACCTCTTAGTAGAATTGTAAGAATTAAAAGAACGTAGCATGCTAGGGTTTTATTGTCATAGCATGATAGTCATTTTTTCATAGCTACGGCTGCCTTAGCTCAATCCTGTTTTCATGCTCCCTAAGCAATCCTAAATGAAATTCAGATCACTCACTCCTCTGCTCAAAGCCCTGGACAGCCCTCAGTTTTCCTCAGATTCCACGTCAGAGTCCTCAAGAGGACCACTGTGGGCCTCTCTGACCACATCTCCTGTGAAAGGTTCCCCCACATGAACTCTACCTCAGTGTGCCTCAGAAAACAAGCTACCTCGAGTCCTCTAGAAACAGCACAGCTTGATCCCTCACTTCCCTTTACCACACAGAGATTTCATTTTTCCTTGTTTATTGTCTTTCTCTACTCCAACGCAAGCTTTGTTTGTTCACTGATGCATGCTAACAGTGAAGGGGGGGGGGTGCCTGGCACACTGCAGTGTACAGTGCTGGGTATCCGCGGAGTGCATGGGCTAGTTAGTTAGTTAGTAAAGAAATAGCCCCACATCCCCATGCTCTTGCTGAGGCTCAGCCTGTAGTCCATGCTGTGGGCAATGTGCTTTGTCAGGGCTTCTCCTGTGTTGTCCTCTGGAAGGGGACCTGGCAGCCATGTCAGTAAATCAGAGCCAGTTGGAATCACAATGCACCCTTTTTTGCCATCTGTGAGTATGAAAGCCTATTTGGAGACCCATCTCCTTTTGGGACTTTGGGGCACAAGGGACTTTGCATGGCAGGATTAAAGCTTGCTTAGGTTTTACCTATGCTCACCAGCTTGATATTTAAAGGCAAAATGAGCCTGCTTATAACTCCACCCCTGAAATTAGAAAGTTAGTCTCAATCAAGCCAATACCAAAAGGTAATGATTCAGAAACAGTCTTAGCATGGCACCGAGGAGATGCGAGTTAGTGAGGTACAGCCATCTTATTCTTTCCAATTACTGATTTGAGATACGCTCCGATAAGTTCCCCATTTCCTGACTCTTAGCAACATTTTCATCTGGTTTTATAACTTTCGTGTCACTTTTGCTAATTAAGGCTGCACTTAATTTCAAAGGCTATTAAAAGCTCATCTCTCTCCTCCCTGCAGCACAGGTTGGAGCTATAGCCACTGGATGCTGGAGTGGAGGAAGGGAGGTACCACAGATGTTCTCCCTCCTCCCCCACACCCCGCCACCCCATGGTTCCCACCATGTGGGTTGGCCATCTCCTTGGCCACACTCTTTTGAGCTGATTTTATTGACTGAGTACTTTTCTACACATAACATTCAAAGTTTCATTTCGGGTAGTGCTCTTGTTGCTAACTCCCACCCCTACCTGAGTACTGAGGACCTCTCAGAGAGAGATTATCTCTGTTTCCTGCTGGCTGGTGGTCCCTGTCCCCACCCTCCTATCACCTCTCCTCACTGCTTGCTCCTTCAGAAGCCTTACAAAGGAGCTTTCTTGCTCTTTGACCTGAGGTCAGAGGGCTAAGGCTGCCCCACTAAGTACCATGTTCTAGCTCCTTCTCACTCTGTTAAGCCTTCTGTAGAAACATCTACACAAAGAGCACATGCAGACCTCCAGAGCATCTCTCTACCCCATCCAGGGACCTATGTCAATTTCTCTCAGGGATTTTGCTTCTCGCAGAAGGAACTACCAAAACAGGTTAGATACTGCAGTTCAGTACCGGAGCATCCAAGGTGAGTGACAGTGTCCACGTAAGGACCTCTAATCTCTGTAAGCGATCCTCTTAGAGCTGTCTCCCTATCCCTTGGCACTAAGTGATGTACCAATGTCAGGTGGACATTGAGCAACAAATTTGTTCTTTTGAGTGAGAACTAGCCTCAAGATTCTTTGAGACCAAAGAAAAACAGGTAGACAGATCCAGGAGAGCACAGAACACAATTGGCTAGAACATCTACTGACAGAACTGTAGCCCCGGGTAGCAATAAAATTAAGTGGGTCCTGGCAAGGAGTGTCAGAGGAGGGACACATATATTGGCATAGACACAAGTGTTCCATCCAAGTTTTAATGTATCTGGTTTACTTTAAGCTAATATCAGAGTTGGGCACATAACTCTAATGGGCTTCTCTATTCACAGATTTCTGGGAAAGCGCACAGGGAAAACCTGACTAGGGCTATGTTGGGGCAGCTATAGTGGTTATGACCCGGGATGACCTAGTCCATAAAGTAGATAGTGACTAAACTTGTGCCCCTTTCTCTTATCAACAAAGAAAGAAACTCCTGGGAAACACTCCCCAACCAAAGACTGTGAATCTTAGTCCCCTTTGCTTTGTGCTTTGTAGATTGTGAGCAGGAGTGACCTGAGACACTTGAAGGTCGAAGCACATAAGAAGGTCCAAGCATCTGTGTCTTGAACAGACAGCTCTTCCTACCTGCGTGTAGATGATGATGGCGGGGAGAGTGATGGCAAAACCACAGGATGGAAACCAAAACAGAATAAAACAAAGAAGACAGGATCCCCAAGTCATTTAGAGGGGAAGCTCTGGCTGCACAAAGGTGTGTGCTTAGTACTATCATATGAAAAATAAGGTGCCATATTTGGACCATGGGCTTGGAGTTCACTGTTCCCAAGGCTAATGGTATAGTAAACATTGTCTGTATGTGAAAGCAAAGTACTCACTCTCTCTTCTGGTGATGAAGAGCCCCTTAAGGAGAGCTTTTGTGCCTTCACAAGACACCATGTGCTCCTTTCCAATCTTTAGTTTTTAGGGAAATTTAAAAATTAATTAATTTCTGGTTTTTGTATGCATGCGTGTGTGCGCGGGCAAGTGCCCAGGAGCTTTACCTCTCCTGTCTCTATATCTATCCATGCCTGACTTTTTATGTGGATTCCTGGAGCAAGCTCAGGTTGCCAGGCTCACATGGCAGCTATTTACCTGCAGAGCCATCTCTCCAGAGAGATGAAATTGTGTTATTTACTGGAAAAACCTGCTTCTAGTTGTGGTGTGGCTCAGTCCTATCACACACTTATAATCCAAGACAGGAGTAAATAAAATCAACCGTAGGTCAAGAGGCACAGCAAGCAACCAGTTGACAGGGAGTGAACATAGAGAGTGAGAGGAAGTCAGGAGGATGGACAGAGACACACAGGAAGTAGAGGGGAGGGACATTCAGTTTGAGGGGTTTTTGAGACCACGTGGAGAGGGAGAACTTCCTTCTTTTGGGACATTGGCTGAGGAGGAAGGTCAATTGAATGCTTTCATTGCCTTTCTGAGCTAGCAGAATTTCACTCCAACATTTGGTTCCCGACTCTTTATTGGTAAAATCTAATGATTGAGATTTTTGTTAGAAACAACATTTGGTGCCTCGCATTAGGTGCCAGATGTAAAAGTATTTTTTATTCTCCTGGTGTAACTATTGTCTCAGAGGCTTACTGCCTCTACCTGCTAACCCCGGCCTAATCCTTGAAGATTCTAGCCTCCATACAGTCTAATCTAGGCCTAGAATGTTTTCAGCCTCTGAGACTTACTGCTGAATAAGCTCACCCTTTCTAGGTCTTTCTGAACTCTGGCTGGCTGGTTCAACTCAGAGGAGTTCTGCCTCAAACTCCCCTTCAAGATGACTGATTCAAACTCTCTTCTCTCAGCTTCTGACTGACTTGCTCTGCTTGGCTTCAAACTAACTCTAGCAATCTGTTCTAATGTTCTTTCTCTTCTCATTCTCTGGCTTCAACTGCCTTTGTTGACCTGCCTTTAACTCGCAAACGAAAGTCACTGCTTCCTTCTACAAAACTGATTTTACCTTCATTGTTTATGATTAAAAGTGTGTGCTAAGGGCATGTTTGCATTCCAGTCAGAGGGATTAAAGGTGTGTGCTAAAGGCATGCCTGTATTCTGGCCAGAGTAGCCATGTTGCCAGATTAAAATTCCTCTACAGGAAGTTTTTTTAACTGAGGCCGTGAGTGACATCACTGGAGGTCAAATGTGTAATTAGTTGGCCACAGGTGATGACCCAGCCTTGTGGACAAGGGGTAGCAGAAAAGTCCTGTCGGAGGCAAAGGTGAATATCTTGGCAGTAAGGGATCTGTGGCCTTTTAAAGTTTGTGTTAAAGACTGGATGAAAAAATATCATGGTCTGAGTAGGGAAGGGAGATTCTAGTTTCTAGAAAGCTAGGACCAGCATGGTAACAAAGCTGCCTTCAGAGATCAAACACGATGAAAACCAAGACTGGGATTCTGAGAAGCACAGGAAAAGGTCAAACAACTGTTCTGAGAGTTGTGTTGTTCCTGAGTCACTAAGTGTCTAATCTGGGCTTATCAGCCCTCCCCAGGGAGGGAGAGCCTTCCTCAGAGCTCAAGACACAAGTAAAGGTTACAAGGTCCAAAGCAGAAAGCCTCCAGAGTCATCAATGCCTGCCAGCAAGTAGTCATATAACCAACAGTCTCTGGCTACTAGAATTAAAACTTTTGGTTAAAACAATATGTACATGCATTATTAAAATGTGAGTATTTCTTAAGAGAAGCAATTAATGTCTGTACATCAGACATTAAGTATCAGAAGACTTACCTCTGAAGGGTGAAGATTTCTCTGATGGATAAACCTAGACTATAAGGTGTGGGAGAGAACTGGCTTGTTTAGTTTTACTAAAAAACAAGTTAGTTTTTAACCCATATTTTTATTTAATCAATCTGCTGTCATCTCCACATCCATACCATAATCCTCACATAGTAACTTGAGACACGGAGTAAGGAAGTGACTATGGAAAGCTGTCCCTTCTTAGAGTTCATTCAATATCCATGCTCGGAAGCCTGGCTCTGTGACCTCAAGGCTCAGTGCTGTGGAACACCGTCCCCTCAGCATAACTGCTCTGTTCATGTGTATCATGGCAGCTGTGAGGACTCTCAGGAGACCCTCAGGATCAGCTCTGTTGGCACTCCCACCTAGCCTTCCCACAGGAGATGTCAGCCACTTCCGCCTGACCTGCTTCCAAGCTCTGTTTGACTCTGCTTCAGCTGCACATGGCCTTGGGAGGCAGAGCACACAGGCCCTGCATGACTGGCTGAAGGGAGGACTCTATCCATGCAGCTAAGGGAAGCTGTCACCCATGCTGGCGTGAGACTGTCCTGGGGTGCAGCTGCTTTGGTGTTACCCATGCTTACAGGAGTAAGTAACTCCTCATCCAGTGACGCTGTTGACTTACAATGCTAGATGTTGGGGTCATGGTCACTTTAGTCTGTTGTTGACCTACCTGGGGGCGAATAGACATTTGTTCACATTTCTCAAGGGAAAGTTGCTGCATCAGTCTGTAACACATGAATGGAATGCTGTGAAGAGAAACTTTAAAAGCCAACAAATTATTTCATGTTTCCTTTCCCTCTTCCACAAGCTCAGTTGCTTAGATAGTGGTTACTGTTCAGCATGGGTCTTGAGATGGAGGTCACATAGAACAGAACTCCCACAGACATAGCCTGAGTGAAAAATACATCTTGTTAGAAACCACTAAGATTTGGGGTTCTTTGTTACTGCAGCATACCTTATCTTAGGCTGATTAACACAGTGCAGAGACAGTACTCCAGGCCTGAAGCCATGTTTCCTGTCAACACACTACTTTCAAATAAAAGCCTGAGAGAGTCACCAGAAGGCACAGCCAGCCTGAGGAGCTCTGCCCAGGGAGGAGTGTAGTGTAAACTGCAGAGCAGAGCTGACTCCCTCTGGCAGTGCTGAGTCATGGCAAGAAGACGCAAACAATGGCAGAGATGAGTCTCTGCATTTCCAGATGTTCCCTCTGTCTCAGCAGCAGCCAGTACAACCATGATTCAGCCAGGATGTGGGCATTGTGCCAACCTTACTTTCTAGCCTCTTCCCCACCGTGAGGTAATTGGAAGGGAAAATTTTCCACATCCTCTTATGAAGAAAGACGCACAGACGACAACAAAAACCTGGTGTTTTGATGAAAACTAGGCCAGACCTTCAGGTCAGACATAACTTTGCTATGTAGATTGATTGGTTAGGCTGGAAAAAAACAAGGAAGCATCAAGGAAAGAAGCCGAAGAATGCCTCTGGTGGTTTCCTCTCGGGATTTAAGAAAATGGAGGCAGCAACCTCTTCTGTGTTTGGATTTATCCCGGGATTCATTGCTATGTGGGGACACTCAGCTTGGGCCAGTGGCCTAGAGAATTATCTGTGGAGGGTCTCTGCTGGCTTCTTTTCTGAGGTCCAGTCAGTGAGGTGGCAGCTGAGGTGGGCTGTGCATTCTGCTGAGGTAGCTAACAGCACAGACTGTAGCTTCTGTGTTCAAGGCTGGGAAACAGCGTGGGACCTGTAGACACAAGTCTGTCATTCGTTTGCTCTGAGGCATCTGTGAGCTGCTGTTTCATCTGGCCCAAGTAATGGACCATTTGCAGAACCCGATTGATTGGCACTTGAGTTCCTGCCTCTCTGGAATTCAGAGCACTTCCTCGCTTTATTTGCCAGTATATCCACTCTTGAGAACCTTACAAAATGGACATCACATAGATGAAAGGCCAAGGGGTGATACAAATAATAGTTGATGTGTGAAAAAGCAAACGGCAGCTGAGATACCCTTCGTTCCATGGAGCACGCGTTGGCACCTGATAAAAATTTTGATGATCTCCCTCATGCCAAGGATCCTCCTCTGCTATTTATTCTTGCAGTGTAACTGATGGTGGTGGTAGATTTGGTCAGCTGAGAGGCAGGACCTGGAGCCTCAGCTGGCTAAGCCAGGGCTCAGGCTCTGCGAGTAGGCTGCTGCAGTGTCCAGGCACCTCTGCTGATGCTGTTCTCCACTTTTCTCCTAAGGGAGATTACTACTTCAGAAACGCTTTCCCACGTAGTAGTGCTGGTTTCTGTAGAGTTGGTTGAATAGAATGCTATAAGGACCCTTCGTATAGCAGGTGTGAGAATGGTTTGACTACGATGTTTTGTAGACCTGGAGGGTTATAGGCTACGTTGCTTTGCTGTGGTACTTTGTGCTGGATCTCATGCCATTTTACCTTTAAGAAGGCCGTAATGGGAAAAGAAAAAGAAGGGGAAACTGGGGAATAGCAAGCAAGCAAAGAAACAAGGCCAGCATGCTAAAAACAGTAGGTAAAGGCTGAGCGCCAGAGGGTGGATGTGGCGATTCCCTTGATCCCTAAATCCTCAAATGAGCAAAGCACACAAGAGGCTCTCAGCTCAGTATTTACTGCATGAACTGAGTAAAAAGAGCGATTTATAATGTCTACCCCTAGGCAGAAATTTTTGCATTTTACAAAGTCTCACCTACTCTTGTCATTAAACAACTGGTCTCACATAAAACATCCTCAGCCATCGACTTTCTTTCATCCTGACAACTTTGAATGGCATCGGGATAACAGGGCGCGGCCACGTTGCCTAAACTAATGGGTCGACTTGGAATCGTGTTGCCAGTACTTTGATGCTTAACTAATTGTATCCCTGAGGAGCAGTTACTTATCTCAGTTACTTCTCAGTTGCTCTGATTAAACAATCAAGACCGGAAGCAATTTATGGATTAGCAGAAAGAGTAGGGCGCCTTACAGCTCTAGAGGGATGACAGTCCCTCGTGGTGGGGAGGTATGGCAGCAGGAATCAAGATCAGGGGACCAAGAGGTCACACCTTCAAGGGACATTAGGAAGCAGAGAGCAAACTAGAAGTGGTGTGAGGCTGTAAAATCTCAAACCCACCGCTAGGGATACCCTTCCTTTATCAAGGCCATGCCTGCTAAAGGTCCATAGCATAGCCCAGGCAGTGCCAGCAGCTGGGGTCCAGCTCTCAAGTATCAGAGCCTATAGAAGAAATTAAAAACAACCATAAAGCCTAATGTATATTTTTATTACACATTGCTGATTTTCACTTCAACAAAACGTAGGTTTCTTTACTTAATATGTATGAATTAAATGATTCATACATGCATGTTTTTTCTTGCATGCATGTGTGCACTTGATATCCCAGGAAGCCACAGGAGGGCTTCATGTAATCCAGAACTGGAGTTATAGATGGCTGTGAGCGGCCATGTGGGTGCTGGGAACTGAACCTGGGTCCTCTGCAGGAGCAGAAATGCTCTTGAGAGCCAAGCCGTCTCTCTAGGCCCCTGATTTTCACTTTTGGAATGTAGCAGATTGTCCCTGGGAAGATGCTACTGCTCTGACAAGTGTCAGCTGATTAGTTCCAATATTATTATTCATTTAGATATTGACTTTGACACTTTTTAAGATAACCCACAGGAGCATATGGTTACCGTCACTAAGTTGGATATTCCTCAAGAGTGATGCCTGGAATGACCATGTCCCCTAGAGCTTGTGTGTGGAAGCTCTAACCTCCAGTACTGAGACTGTGTGGAATTTAGATATGGAGATTCTTAAAAAGACAATTAAGTTAAACTACGGCATTATGATGGGTTCTCATTCACTCTCAGGGTGTTTTTATTAAAATGGAAATTTGAATATTAGGAGAAGCTCAGGGTATGAATGCGTAGAGCCAAGACCATGGGAAGACAGGGGAAGGGCCACCAGCTGTAAGAAGTCCTTAGGAGAGACCAAATCTGCATCATATGTGGCATCTGGTTTCAGTGTGACAAAATAAGTTTCTACTGCTTGACTTACCCAGTCTGTGGTACTTTTGTTATAACATCCAGAGCTAATTAATACAGATAATAGAACCTTATACTTATTTGTCCTCTTGTGCCTTATGAAATGCTCAGTGTGCAATTTAGACAACATTTAACACCTATTATATTTATTTTATTTGTACTTGTATTATATTTTTAAATTGTTCATTAAACACGTTTAATGCAACTTTATTATACACTTTTATTGGCTTCCTGGAACTTGCTGCCTATCTTTACTGGTCATGACTTAACCATCTGTTTGAACTGGTGATATGTGCTTGTGGTAAATATTTTAAATACTCTAAAAGATGGTATGGAAAGGCATGTGGCTCACTCACCTCGTAGCTCCCTGTTCCATAAGTTTTCTTCCCTAGAGGCAGTTTATTAATGTATTCTTTAGCATTCTAGGTATATCTTTGTTTGAAAACAAGTGTATGCACAATATATACAAATAAGATAGATATGCCATATATTTATGCAAATCTACATTTTATGAAAATCTTTATGTAGACATAGCTATGAACATCCACTCTTTGATTTCCTTGTTCTATTTTGTTTCTGAAAAGTAGTGGTGTGAGGGCCAGAGAAATGGCTCTGTAGTTAGGAGTCCTTACTGCTCTTGGAAAGGATGGAAAGGATAGGTTCAGCTCCCAGCACAAACATCAGATGGCTCACAATTGTCTGTAACTGCAGCTCCAGGAGATCCAGTGTCCTTTGACTTTTCTGGTTACCTGTATACACTTGGAGCACACAAACTCAAGTACACACACACACACACACACACACACACATCGGGAGAGAGAAAGAGTGAGAGTGAGAGAGAGAGAGAGAGAGAGAGAGAGAGAGAGAGAGAGAGAGAGACTATGCTTTTAATTACAAAAAATGGTAGTGTGTGTATGACTGCTGACTGGTTGCCTATGATCATACAGACAGTTATTTTTTATTAAATATTTTTAATTTTTCATATACATTTATATTATTACATATATATACAATAAACTACCTATAGCAAGAAGAACCATGAATCAGAAATTATATAAATGTTACAATCTTAGTGTTTTGGCTATTTGTATTTGGCAGCCTTGAAGAAAACATCTTTCCTTTCTTGGTGCATCTAAAATTCTGAAGGTATAACCATTGAGATGTAATATGAATAAATTAATAAAAATTCTGAATATAAATCAATATCTATCATATCTTGTCATTATAAACTTAAAATGTCTATCTAGACCTAAAAACATCTTAAGCTCTCTGGTCTTCAACCCCATCAGAGACTTGAGAAGGAATAAAATTGATTACCTGAGTATACAGGGAGTGCATGTCAGTAGCTTTCCATATGAGAAGATGATAGAGACAGTTTGCTACCTGAACAGTCACCCAAAACTCTCTACCAAAAATGATATTCCTAGCTTGTTTAACCATTTCCCCAATTTTATTTGGGCCCCTAAAAAGATATTATTCGTCCCAAATCAGCTGGAAGAAACCTTAAGAGAATGGTGCCCTATTTCCTTTAAGGGAGTTGGGTAGGGTTTTGGTTGCTTTCTTGGGCTATAGAGGGTTATTTTCAATGGGAGTTGTTTATAAGTTATTATCGGTCTTATTTAGAGAGAAAACAAGGTTGGACTCAGAGATGTCTCTCTTTATCTTTCATTCTTAGGTTTGGAGATAGGGATTGAAAATAAAGAAGGGGGAATATAGAAATATATAGGGAAGATAGAACAAAAAATAGATTAGTGAATCCACTCCTCAACTTAATGCCTTAATTGTCACTCACAAGGTTATTTTTAATTCGCTGGTATAGAATTTTATATATAAAAGCAAAATAAGTTTAATTTTAGATACAGTGGTATAGAATTCAAATTTAAGATTATTCTTTACATATACTATATATATTTCTACTCTAGTAAGAGGTATGGTACCCATATAACTCAATTATAATAAAAAGTTTACTTCCAATACTTTGAAAGTGCTATTGCAGGCTGTTTAGGATAAATAAGTTATACAAGTTAATTGTTAGTTGATCAAATCATGGTCCTATCAATTACCACTCTATTTTTATCACAAGAATATACATCTTAGGTGCAACAGATAGATATGATTCTATAGATATATAAGGTAAAATAGATAAGGTCTTCAAAAACCTCAGAGACCTATAGAATATGGTATTTAAAGATTTTTTTTATTATTTTAAAGATTCTCAGACAGTGCTATTGATACTCAGTGGGTTATCTAAAGGAGGAGGAGGAGGGAGAGAAGGAAGTAGAGGAGGAGGAACAGGAAGAGGAGGAGGGGGAGGACAGGTGAATGTGGGAGAGGAAGAGGAGGAGCAAGAGGAAGAGGAGGAGGAGGAGAACAGGTGAATGTGGGAGAGGCACATTGTCGGGGTGGATAGGGGAATAGGAAGGGTGGGAGGCAGACATGAGCAACACACATTGGTGTGTGTGTGTGTGTATGTGTGTGTGTGTGTGTGTGTGTGCAAAATTATCAACAATTCAGTTAAAAACATCAGAAGTGGTAGCATAATATATACACATTTTACCTTTTAAAGAGATAAACTGGATAAAATACAGTTGGAAATGTTCCATACAAAGCATACAGACCCACCTTAACCATTGCCATTCATTGTGTTGCACTTATTTTAAATCCGCTGCCTGTTCCACTTCCCCACTCTAACTCACGCTCGCTCATACCAGACACTCACCCAGTGACCAGACAGGAAACATGAATTTTAAAGAGGCTCCTTCTGGCAGCTCTTTCCTGATTGAAATTTTTTGAGTGACAGATTTAATCAGCTGATAAAGTGAGACGCATGAAACAAAGGGCAGCGTTCCTAGAGAGTCCAAAGCAACAGGGGCAGCACAGTGAGCCGCTCCCGGGCCCCAGGTGTCTGGGCCCTCTCCCAGGGCAGGTGCACACAGGCGTCCCCACTTCCTGCCATCTTCCCTCTGAGCTCAGTGCACATCAACACTGTTCCATGGCAGTTAAAATAATTTGAAAACAATCAGACATAAGTGTAAAATTCTAGAAAGCCCACCTATGTCTTCCTTGTTTCCTGTTAGTTGTTGTTCCAAATTTGAATCTATACTTTGCTAGTTTTAATTACCCATCAGGGCACTCTTGTATTCTGGCCTTGTCTAGCGTGAATCATAAACAATGCTGTTACTGTGTTTACACAACAACAGCTCCTATGATAACATAACAGTCTCTGTAGTTGATACATTGTTCTTGAAACGTTAATACAAGTACAACTGTAATGCTTGAGCTATAATTGGAAATAATGACACATATTTAATGACATTCATAAATGTTACTGAGCTTCAAGGTAATTGGCTATAAAATGGAGAACAGCTACCGTAAATGATTATAATTAGTATTTTTCTGTGCTCAGCAACCAGTCGTCTAGGGGAGATAGCACAGAACAATGGTTTCAGATGTCTATCTGAAAATGGAATGTGCCTCTCTACTTCTTTGAAAGTGGTAAACTCTGTTTACAACAAACTGGAGCGAGCAGAATACTGTGACTGGATTAGATTAGGTTAGTCAGATTGGTTCCCTGACAGTTTAATAGGAAGCCGCATAGCCTTCTGACACTGCTTAATTTCACCAACACATATTTATTAAGCACCTGTTGTATGCCCTCCTAGATGAGACATACATAGGCATGATCAGGACACCTGCTTCATTCAAGTTTACAGTGTAGTTGAGATGAAGGTCAGTAATCAGTTAAGCAGCACAGAAAACAATTGCAAGGACTAAGTGATCGAGACCACCGTCAGAGATGGAAACCATGGCACATGTTCCACACAAGTGACCCGAAACAGCTCACAGTGACATTGTAGTTTGGAGTCGGGGTGGGGGTTGGAGAGAGTCACACAAAGGGCATAGGGATTGCGCAATAGGTAAGAGTCATTCACACAGGGAGATGAGGGACCAGCGGGAGTCAAGGCTGTGGGACTTCACGCTCGAGATGGCTAAGACCTCATGGACAGAAGGACAGAAGGGAGTGGGCCGAAGGGGGCGTGGCCCTTCATGGAGGGGAGAGAGGGTTTCATTGTACACAATTAGACCTCCAGGACAGGTGTGTGGATTTTGCTGTCTGATGGTTGGCACCTGGGCGATGGCAGCGGCGATAAGACTGATGGACAGAGAGTCTTACCGGAAGCCACAGCTGTCCTTTGAAATGACTGAAGAAGGAGGGAAAGGAAGATGTCAGTCATGGCTCTGGCAATTTCAGAAAACACCAAATTCAGAAACAGGAAGCAGGACACCCAGAGGTTTCTTTCTGCACCTGACCTGGGGGGTTGATGATCTGCAGTTGGGAATGGAGGTGTGGCCGTGAACCCCATCAGTGCAGGGACGGGACACCATAGGCAGTGTGTAGTTGGGAGGAAGACTGGACCCACTCATGAACTTGTAACCTCCCAGAAATGCCAGCCATGAGCAGAAGTAAGTTCCCACCTGGTGGACCACAGCCCTGGGGATGTGCAGTGACATTTTCTCCATCACCAGCCCTTCAGTGCTCAGGGAGTTCCAGGAGGAATGTCTTGTTTTGGATCTTTTAGCTTTGCCTCTGCCTCCTCTTAGGATCCTTCTAAGAGGTGGGAGCAGGCAAATAGACCTACCCTGGAGTGCTGGTCTGCCACAGGGACCTGATCCCAAGGGTGGAAGTGGCCCCTGTGGGTCTCCCTGAGAGCACAACACCAGAAACGCTTCTTTGCATCTTCCAGCAGCCCAGGAGGCAGAACCAGCCAGCGTCTGTAAAACCTCTCCTCCAGTGAAAGGCTGAAGAGCTGGTGCGATCTTTGAAAGGCTAAACAATTTTACAAATGAGGAAGTGGATTTAAGCATGAAGGCCACCAGTGGTAGGAAAGGTACTTCAGCCATGCTTTGCCGACCTCTGGTTAACTCCTGTCATCCAGGGAAACCCAGCAGACCTCGTCCAATGCAGAACTTGACACGCTTACTAAGCGAGTTCTCTTCTCGTCTTCGGCTCCTCTGACCACACTCAACCGTCCTCACCTGAGCGGATTGTTTTCTTAACTGATTGCTGAATCTGCAAACCGATTTAACTTGAAGAACATATCAAGGATACTCTAGGCTTGAAACACGCATTTGTCAAGAAATGCCATTATAGCTGCTACACTTGGCTCCAATTCTGAGTAGGTGACTTTGTCCAGCGTCACCTTGAATTTGAAATATTGCGTCTGTGGATGCTGTATTGTGAATAACTGGGTTAAGGCAGGTGGGGGGCGGCTGTGGATGGGTGATGGTGAGGGTTACAATGTGTGTGTGTGTGTGTGTGTGTGTGTGTGTGTGTGTCCGATGAGTGTGGGCGTAGAGGTCAGAGGATAACTTCCAGTGTTGGTTCTCTCAGTAGGATTTATAGGCAGAACTCAGGTTTTCAGGTTTGTAGAGCATCCACTTTTATCTAGTGGGCCATCACTCCAGCCTGAGCCACGGGTCTATTGTTGGTGCAGGTAATCTGAAGCTCCCATTTAAGGCTGAGCATCAACAGGCTGACACACATGGTAATTAGTCTACAAAGCTTGCTCCTTTACAAAGACCGAGAAAAACAAAGTCCAAGGATGCAACGGGTTCAGTGGGGGTGGGAAACACCATCTCGTCTTCCCTGTGATATGCCTGCTGAGGCAAATGCATTATTTTCCGACGATGTCTGTTCCTGTCTGACATCTCGCACTTGATTCATGTGAAGTGTCTCTCCGGCTGCCTCTGAAATCAGTGACATGAGGCACATACTCTTCATCAACATTCATAGGTTTAGGGGCGAGAAGGAGCGTGAGGATGAATCCAGGGCCTGTTTTACTTTCAAAAATGCAACTAGAGATTTAAGGCTTTTGGCTAAAATTGTCCTGGGGGGTGGGGGGAGGGGGAGGGCTGGAGAGGTGTGCCAGCTTTCCAGGGTGCTAGGCTGACGGCACTTCTTTTGGAAATGTTTGAGCTCAGGTCAGTGGAAAACTACTACCTCTATCACGGGGACCTGGGTAGGATTTTATTTTCTTCAACTTTTCATTTTATGCAGTTTTAATTCTTCTTTCTTCAAGAAGGGTAAAAATATAAAAGATGTTTTATGCGAGATATAGAAAAAGTATTATGTGTGATCATGATTAGAATGTTAATGCATTTCCTCCTAGTGTTTTCTATGCATATTTAAAATAATTAATGTTTAGCATACACAACATTTTCAGGGAGATTTTAGTTAGTATATCAAATACTCCCACTCCTCCCCCTACCCCCACCCCCACCTCTGCCGCAGGGTCTCATATAGCCCAGGCTAGCCTTGTACTAGTTTTGTAACTAAGGATGACTGAGTTTCTAATCTTCCTGCCTCTACCTCCTAATTATTAGATTTCAGAATGCAACACCACACCTAGATTATGTGATACTGGAGGTTAAATCCAGGGCTTCATGTGTGCTAGGCAAACACTCTACCAACAGAGCTACAAACCAGGCACTGGCATGGGCCTTTCTGATGAATATACAATACTCAAGCAAATAGTCACTGAATTCCTCAGTGAGTATCAGGCACTAAGGAGTATGCTTATAGTGTATATACTGTATATAAATGTATCTAAAAACATCTTATGACATACAGCTTTTCTAATGAATAATACATTTAATGTTGAACTGTATTGAATTAGATCGCCATGGCTATTACTGCTAAACAAAATAATAATAGAAATAATGACGATCTCGGTCATTTTGAGTGAAAGCATACTGACATTTAACCCTCTTCAGAAAGTGAGGTTTACCTGCAGAAAGAACTTTGAGGCCATGTGTGGGGCTTCAATGTGGGAGTAAGAACATTAGACAGAAAATGTTACAGTATGTAAGATCTAAACATGGGGGCCTTGAGGGAAGATGCCTTGTCCCTTTAAAACCTGAGAGGAGCTTTTCCCCAAGGGAGACTTAAGGGGAGTGAGGAGAGAGAGGCAGAGATACCACCATGATAGGGTGAGGCCAAAGGAGCCTTTCATGTCACAGGATTTAGTTCAATGCAGGACCCACAATAAAGAGTGTGGAGGAACCAGGCAGCATAAATTAAGAACTGTGAAACCACAGCACAAACTGCTTAACTTTCCCAGAGAGCGATGCTAGGGGAGGTGGGGGTGGGCCCCTTTCCTCCAGGTGGAATCTAACCTTTTAAGGTGACAAGTGTCTTGCAGAGATAGGCTGCTGTTCTAGCAATTACTATTTCAATTGTTACAGGGTCAGTTTCATCTTTAAAATAGTTGCCGCTTTCCTCACTGGAAGTAACACTTCCGGAACTCCTGTCTTCCTTTTGGGTGCTCCATTCTCCTGTGACCACCTTTAGTGCCTGAGCATTCTTTAATTTTCTTCACTGGTTGTGGTTCCCTGAACAGGACATCCATGAATTTTGTTGGCAAGTGTCTCCCAGCAGTGGAAGACATCCAGCCTGACCATAGCAAGAGGCAAATTTCAGTTAAGACCCACACCAAGTGGCTGAGCAATTTCCTAACGTATTCCATTTGCAAATGAGAAGTGAAAAGATTCATTGCCGATTCGATTCGTGAATATTTGGTGAATCAGCACTGTCCACAGAAGAGAAAATGATGCTAGCCGGATTTCATAGACAAGAAAGAAAAAGCACACTGGCCTTTGTATTTAGTTTTTCAGATGTGTTGACGATTCCCCCACCCCCACCCCGTAAATATAATGATTTTACCATACACTGTTGTTCCGAGTCTGTCACCGCATTTGAAAACTTTAATAATTTATAAAGCAGACAGTGTTGAGATGCAAGTTGCAGGAACCTTCGGATCAGGTCGGCGCTCTCTGGTCTCCTGATGCGAAAAGATAAACCGCAAACGTGGAAGTAAAAAGTCCCACACCACAAGCACTCCGGTCGCGCGGATCTCTGCATCACCAGCAAAGCATCAACCGCAAACTCTCAAAACAACTATTCCTTATCTCCAGCAGCCATCTCCACCCCTGAGATTAGTGGCCCATATTGGCCATGTCCCCGTGTCCCCACAATCCCGTGTAGTACTAAGGTGGTACTTTAACAACGCCGAAAGACGGATAAGTGATAGCAGCTGCCCTGCCCCAGGCAGTAAACTGGACAGTCCTCTTGTGTCTCAAGAGCCAGGCTCTGCCTTCTACCTGCCACTCCCTGCCTTGAGTCAGCTAATCTGATAAGGCTCCCGCAGTGGGATCTGGTGACTCTTGGCTTCTTGGGTGGCTGCGGTCAGTGGTCCAGAAAGAACAGGGGGCAGGGCAGGGTGGAGCAGAGTAAGGTTGGACTCTCGATCTCCATCCTTTAGTTGACTCTTTCTGAGGGGAAACAGGCCGTGTCAAGGTGACCCTTTCTGTGTGATCTTTTCTTTGCAAGGGCAGTGGCGCTCTGGTGATCAGCCCTCCAGGCTAGGGATCCTGTGCTACTCACGACCTGCCCACGCCACCCTGTCTAAATTATCCTAACTAGACTGTGCCTTTGGTTTCTTTCTGGAGTACACTGATAGAGAAGAGGATGTTGGCGAAACAGCTGTACCCTAAAGTAGCCTGCCATCTGTTCCCAATGTGGTGTACTGGGATGGGGTGCTTTCCCTAAGGCTCTCCAGGCAGGTAAGGAAGCCATTGCCTTGGGCTGAATGCTACACATGGGCAGCCACATATTGTTTTTAATGAATATATGTAATTTATATATAATATGTACAATTATATTTAATATATAATGCATATTTTCCTTTCTCTTCTCCTTTCTTCTGTGTGGTGTAGTTCAACCCATGGCCTGAGGGAACCCACCTCTACACAGAGTTGCAGCATAGAAGCAGTGACAGTGGGGTCCCCCAGTGTTATCTGAGGGTTCACCTTGGCTATTCTTGTAGAAGCAGAAAAACCAGAAAGCAAAGACCATTGTTCTTTTGATCATTTGGGAGTTTTGGGTGCCTATTGGCCATGAGTGTATGGACTTGCCAGCCCCCAATTCACTGGAGGGCTTGCATGATGCCCGGAGCAGTGGCACTCAGGAAGTTGTGTCTGAGCTGGGATAACGGATGTGGCTCTGAAGGACAACGGACACGCCCGTACAGTGAGATCATCGGCCCTGTTTCATGCTTCCACCCTTGAGGACTATAAGCCCTAGCCCTGCGCATGGGTTCATCTCCAGTCATGGCTGATGAGTTTAACTGACGTCACAACTCGAGTCATAGCAATTAGCAGGCTCCCAAGGAAGGCACTGTGAGTTCTGCTGAGGATGGGATGTGCCACTCTGTTCCGTCTCTGTGTCCATGTGACTGAGAGTGTGCTGGATCTCGTGAGTGAAGGAGACACTTGTTTCCTCTCCACACAGAGAAACTGACTGTTACCTGGGTGACCAGACCAAGCAGAGGCCTCTTAAATTGCATTAAATGACTCAATTCAGTTCTTGTCTTCCATTTTTCTCCTCTCTGTGAGCTTGGGAGCTCAGCTGACCCTCCGATCCCTTGCACAGACCCTCGACTGTCAAAGTCAAACAGAGATGAAACTGAAATCCAACAGATCCTCCGTCACCCTGAAAGGATGAAGGTAGGGTTTCTGCCTTAGCCTGTTCTTGCCGCTCAAACAGACAGGCTAGATTTGAGCCGCAGTAATTATTTCTAAAGGAAATTTCCATCTCCAGGCCTTCACATCTCACTAATTATTTCCAAGATAAATTAAATTTGCTCTGCAGTATCTCCGAGCCCCAGCCAGCAATATGCGACGGAACACAAGATTTAGACCTGGGATGCTCCATCTAGCCATGGGCTCTTAATTCTTCCACAATTGAGCGTGATGGCATCTTTGGACTGAGTTTTCTGCCCGTGTGCGTCACTTTCTTCATTGTTCCCCGCATCAAGCAGCAGTGCTGATGTTACAAGGAGAAGCTTCATCTAGCTCCTTATAGAAAATTTCAGAATATCATTTGATGACATCTAAGTGGTAGGAGATGGCAACATTAGAAATGAGACTATGAGACTAGAGGCCACTTAAGAAAAATATCTCTATGAAGTCCATCAACCTGGGTAATGGGTGGAATATTAAGCCTGAAAGCAAGCCAAACAAAACCAAAGCTGCTTGTTCTTCCCATGTAAAACAAGTCACCCGAGCCTTTCAGATGCCTGGAGGGACTCTTGTCAGAACTGCCACTCAGTCATTTGGTGTCCCCTGCCCAGCCCTGTGTGTCTTTCTTGTTCCAGTTCACTCATGCTATTTGGTGACAAATACAACTGTCATTATTTCACTTCAGAAGCCTTCCCTGTAATGACGCCAGAGTTGTGAGCCATTCCTGCCCCAGTCTAGCACCGCAGTTTAATACCCTCATGGTTTTAAGGCAGAATCCTTAGACTGATGGCCAGTTTGGGGTTTTTGTTGTTGTTGCTGTTGTCGCTGGCCCCAAATTAGGGCATTTATCCTTTGAAGGGTGACAAGTGCTTTAGAAACTGATGTCATGGGTGACCCTTGCTCCCATCCATGAGAGATCCCAGGGGAGCGTGGAGAAAGGGTGCTGCCTGTGGATCAGCACAGGGACAGAGAGGGGCTTTCAGTCTGGCAGGAGAGACAAGGGACAAGCAAAGGGCACAGTTTTCATCCCATGCCTGACCACACCAGGCTCCCCCACAAGGCCAAAAGAGTTTCCCACGAGATGGGAGAGCCCACGTATGGGAAGACTACTGGTCCTCCACCAGGGGCATATTTTGTCCTCAGTAGAACTTTGTTGGTGGTGGCGATGGTACCACTAGGGATGGGGAGATGGCACAGCCATAATGAGAGATGACTTAAAAAGACTCCATAGTAGGGCGTGGGCAAAGGAGAAGGGGAACCTTAGCCGAGTATTTAAATCCCTCCGTCAATGACCCCTGCCCATGAACCTATGGGTAAGGGGTACCATCACCTAAGTTCTCCTGCTGCACTCCCACCCTCCCACAGTCTCTAACCTGGCATTTCTCAACTTGCTAATGCTGACATTTTGAACTGGTCATTGCAGTCACATGGAACAGAAGGACGCCCTGTATAATGTAGGAGGCCCAGCAATTTCTCTGATCTCTGTCAGTTGCTTCCTCACACGAGCCTCGTGGGTTGGGTCAGTTTGTCATTGAGACAAGTTACTCTTGTTCCAGGCTCTATCCCGGGCGTTGGAGATGCCGCAGAGAACAAGCCTGCATGGGGAGTACAAGCAACTAACACACAACAAGCAAATGCAAACTCGATATACTCTTGGGCAGAAAAAGGCTCTAAACAACCACAGAGCAAGGGGAGGGATGGAGAGTGGCACTGGAGGACACTCTGCAAAGGTGACATCTTAGTATTTCAAACAGGAGCAAGTCATGTTCTGTTTCCTTCCGGCAGGGTCCCCTCTCTGCCCAGGGTTACTAAATTGCTCATACTCTGTTACTAAATTGTGCATGATCAATTTTATTCCTGTCTTCAGACTTTTGCTGGGGAGAGAGGAATTATTTACTGTTTTGTTGTTGATAATAATGTTGTTTGTGCTAAAGTTGAGGGTTTTTTTACATTTTATTTTATTTGCCATATATATTTATATTATTACACATAAGTAGAAAAATTACATACAGCAAGAAGAACCATGAAACGATCAGGGATTGTATGAATGTTGCATTCGAGGTGTTTTGGCTAATTGCATTTGGCAACCTTGTAGAAAACATCTTTCCCATCTTGGTGAGTCAAAAATGAGAATCAGTATCTCTCATCTCTCATCTCTGCCAACTCAAAACTTCTATATAGATGTAAAAGTATCTTAATCTTTACACAGACTATTCTCTACACACTATATATATATATATATTTCTACTCTAATATGAGGCACTGAACCAATTCAACTCAATATAATACAAAACTTACTTCCAATACATGGAAAGTGCTATTGCAGGATGATTAGGATAATTAAATGTTACAAGCCATTTGTTAGTTGATCAAATTATGGTCATGTCAACTACCAGCCTATTTTTAATCACAAGAATATACATTCTAGGTTTAAGAGATAGATATGATCCTATAGATAGATAAGTTAAAATAGTTAGATAAAGTTTCAAAGCCTCAGAGACCTACAGATTATGGCAGTTAAGAAACTTTTAATATCTTAAGGATTCTTTGACAACAAGACAGGCTAACTCCTGGCAACACCCAGCCTACTTCAAGAAGATGGTGAGCATCAGAGAACCTTGTTATGGAGATGGCTTCAAATCTGGCAAACCAACCACTGGGCAAAGCGTCCTCAGTTCTGCCACAGACAGAATTTTGCCTAAAAATGGGCAAGTGTGGATACAGGCAGAGTCGACGGCCAAACTCTACCAAGACAAGGTAAGCAAGCCCTCAATAGTTCCTGTCTCGCAAATATGTCTGTCATATATTGAGCCAGATGCTCTAATGTTATAGCGAGTTTGGGGTGACTGTTCAGATAGTAAATTGTCTCTGTCATTTTCTTTCTTTCTTTCTTTCTTTCTTTTTTTCTTTCTTTCTTTCTTTCTTTCTTTCTTTCTTTCTTTCTTTCTTTCTTTCCTTCTCATTTTGGAAGCTGCTAACCTGCACTTCCAGTTCACTCAAGTAATTAACTTTTATCCCTTCTCAAGTCTCTGATGAGGTTGAAGATCTGATAGTTTAGTGTTTACTGGTTTTTGACTTGACGTCTAGTCCTGCAAATTTTCCCTCCCAACAGGGATTCCAAGCCTTTCCTGGGATCTCAGGCCCAACTTCAGGCCTTTAGTCCACAGGCTCTGCTCACAAGTAGCAGGAAGCAAGATGGTTACTAGATTACTAGTCCTAGAGAGGGTTCTGTAAACACACACACACACACACACACACACACACACACACACACACACACACACACACGCACATTCTTGTTGACCCTATCACATGTAAATGGCAATACTCAGAGCATTTGTTATCAACCAGTTCCCTTTCTCATATGTCTGCCAGACAAACTATCCGTAATCGATGATTATGGCTCTTAGTAGCCAATGGTAATTTGCCATGTAAGTTGAAACCCTGGCTCAGAAATCCCATGTGTTTCCTTAAACAGAAAATTGCAGTAGGAACATGCTGGCTTAAAAAAACAAAACAAAACAAAACAAAACAAACCACCAGCACTAAGCACTCATTGGCGGTCAGAGGCCAGTCCTCAGCCTCAGTGCTATTTAAATGATGCCACTTTGTCTCCCAGCACTCGCAGTTCCAGCTAAGCAAATTACTAAGGAACTGGGACACAATTCAGTGGAGGAAGTCGAAGTCACCACTGGCACTGCAGGTAAGGATACCTGGGTGCTGTACCTTAGCAAGAGCATCCTGGGAGTCTGAAGCGTTATGGCTTCTCTGATCACCACACAGCTCTCCAGTGTTTAAGTGGAACCATTCTTGCTGCCAGGAATTAATAATGACTCTGAGCTGCATAGCCCATCACTTAGTGGTGTGGATGCAAAACTCTAGTCTAAAGGTCCTGAGAGCTGGTGGTTCCTTCCCACTTGTCTGGGAGAATATGAGCACTTGTATGAAGCCAAAATACCTAAGACAACAGGGACAGAGAATGGCCAGGTATTTCCCAGCTTCTTCTCGCTCCTGCTTCAGACTCCTGGCTCCTGAGGCAATGTCCATAATGTGGCCAAATATCTGTGTGCAAATTGTGTTTGTTTGTGGGAATGACAGCACACTTCAACTAAATATATATTATCAAGTATCTTGGTGCAAAATAGAAATATGCTTTCCCTACAGATTAATTAATGATTCTGAAATCCAATGGGAAAGTATTAATTAGAGTTGAGCCAATTCACAAGGAAGATAGACTGAGTGAATAGGCCTGAGTTTGCAAAAGCCCACACCAGGTCCAGTGCCTCAGTCTCTTGATCTGATGTAAAGGTCTCAGCTACTTCTCCAATGCCGTTTTTTTGTCTGCTTCTAGCCATGATGATCATGAGCTAATGCTCTAAAACTGTAAGCAGGCCCACAATTAATACTTTCTTTTGTAAGAGTCGCTTTGGTCAGATGTCTCCTCACAGCAATAGCACAGTGAATGGTTCGCTTCACTTACCCGCCAATGCCAGGGGTGACTTCTGCTTTCACCACTGAATAGCACAGCCTAGAACCTCGAATTAAATGGTGCTGGTCTTGGTTTGCTTTTGGAGAAGATGATCTTGGCTTACAAGCTGCCCGAGGGCATAGAGAGGGTCAGTCACGTGACCTTAGTTTGGTGAATATAGTTTCCTTCTGTTTTCACAAGAAAGACACAAGAATAAGATGTGAGAGAAGCCTAGAGTCAATTAATTATACAAAGGCAGAGTGGAAATGGATGTCAACTGAGACATCCTGATTCATTGTGGATCTGAACTGGAAGATTTTTTTATTTTCCAGGGGGCGGGAGTTGAGCCCAGGTCAAATGAGCAATTATCAAGGGAGCAGAGAAACGGATACTTAGAGATTTTCTCAGAATCTTTCTGGTTTGCAAGGTTGGGCCACAGAACAGAGAACCCCAAAATGTAACACCAGACCCAGCATGGGACCTGGGCTTGATGATACAGGACTCATGGGCAAGAAAGAAGTTGGCTGTACCCAGCATGTGGGATGCTGTGGGAAAAGAGATATGGTAACTCAACAAATAGGGCTCAGAGGCATGCTGCGTTTGTGCTTCACAAATGGGGGGATGGGAGATGCCATCAGTGTGACATGGCGGCTTGGTTGTGTTGAGGTCTGTGTGCCTACGCTGACAGAGAATTGTGGGGGCATTCCTCCTTGTGAGTCAGCAAAAGTTGCCTGGGACTCCAGCCCCCCAAACCTTTGCTTTTCTGTCCTCAAAGAGTCAGCATTGGTTGGAGAAAGTATTTACAAGCGTGTTCTGGCAGAGGCACTCCCTCCGTCACTGGGGACACCTTGGGAAACGGGAACACCAGTCTGCAGCTGACTCATCCTCAACCCCTGCGTGAGGCCATGCTGGCACCAGCCACGGCTGTCTGCATCGATACCTCAGGTGCTATCAGACCTCTGGCTAAAAAGCAAAGTTTCCCACCACATGTGGTGCCACTCTTAGGAGACTGCAGAGATGGCTGTACAGAGCTTTGGGGTGAGATTGTGCTGTGTTGGGATTCCCACGTCATTGTGGGGTACAGCCACTTTGAGGAGGCGTATTCTGTGGGGCTGGGGAGTTAGTTGGGCAGATATAGGCTGAAGGTGGGACTCACTGGCTCAGCCAAACTAGCCAGCCAGCAAGCCTCAAGGCTCTCTCCACATCCTGAGAGCCCTTCTTACAGGTGCTTATGAAGGCATGGATACTCAGTCCCCTATGGATGGTGGTAACCCTGTTTCCAATCTCTGCTAGTCTGCTGTGCTGGGCAACCTTGATGACGTCATCATGCTCATGTAGCAGGTTCCTGATAGGAAGTCTACTGAGTGGCATTTTCAGGTCAGACTGAACGAGGAGACAGCATAGACCTTGGAGAAAGTATTTGACATTTCTGGACCCTGTTTTATTATTTTTCAATCAAAGAGTCTACCTTGGGTACACTGTACGCCTTCTTTTGCTCTGAATCAGAACCTCATGTTTACAAGGACTTTGGCAAAAATGATGACCTGGACCTTGTGATTTGTCCATATACACAGTGTCCCTGAGCCTAGGCCACCACAGCCAGCTGGGAGCCAAGAAAGCAGAACTTGAAGAGACAAGTCCTAGGGCCAGGCATGATCTCATCTGTCCTCAAGTGGCTTCTTTGTTGTTACAACCTCTTCAAAGGCAGCGGCTTCGCCAGCTCTGTGGGAAGGGAATGTGGCGGAGTTTTGCCTTTATTTACAGATCTGAGGTAAATGAAGGGATGCATGTTTTTTTAAAAGCAGACATGTGGAAGAATTAGAATTCTGGGGGTGTAAGGACATTAATGAGATATTCATCAGGCTGACAAGCAACCAATGCAGGTTGTACTGGCACAGTGAATAAAACCAAGGCTATCTGATGATTTTTGCCTTTGCTGTATGTCAAGATTATGTAGCCATTAGGGTAAGTTTGAGGACAGCTCCAACCATGGGTCAGGACTTTGTCATGTAAGGCATGATGCTCTCTCCTACCGTTGGTCAGATTTGAGAATCCTATATTTCACCCGTAAGAGACCCTCAGGATGATTCATATCTTACCTGTCCCGAGAGGAGGAAATGAAAAATAGAAATGAAGAGAAAGGAGGTCTAGGAAAAGACTTAGATCTTTTTAGCCAGCACGCACAGATCCTGGGCTTGATCCCTGGTAACATATAAAATGGCATGGAAGTGTGTGCCTATAGTCCTGGCCCTGGAGAGGGAGAAGCTTGAGGATTCAAAGTTCAAGGTTATTCTTGGCTACATAGTGAATTTGAGGCCAGCCTGGGCTATATGAGACTATGTCTCAATCTTTTAAATTAATGATAAAACTGGAAGATTGATGCATCATCCATCCAGACCCAGCTACTGGGTGTGGCCTTTGGGTGGGTAGAGCAGTAGACTTGGTATTAGGGTAGCTGGAAGAAGGCATTTGGGTCTTCACTTCCCAGGAGCGTGCGCAGGGGTCCAGGGGTGCAGAGATGAAGGTATTAGCCAGGCTCACCGAAAGGCAGATGTCCAGGAGAAGGGTTTCAGGATGATGTGATAAAAGTTGGTGAAGGCTCCAGTATCAGAAGTGTCCCTGGGCAGGAGGCTGAGACACAGACGTAGGCACAAGCAAGGACAGGGGCACTCTACAGAGACAAGACATTCATGCAGCTGTCAGAACTGAGTCAGAGCCAAGGTGATTTGATTTCAAGCAGCAGCTTATTCTCACTAGTTTCGACTCTCGGGCTTGGACAGTAAGCTTGTAGATGAGAGTACTCCCTCAGAGTAGGGCGGACACAAGCCAAACTCAGCCCGGTGCTTGAGATTACCTCCTACACACGTTCCCCTCAGGTCTGTCCCACTGCAGCCCCATCAGCATCCTCACCCAGGACCTCACATGTTCCAGGACTCAGTCAATAGCCTCTCATCAGTCTCCACTGGCAGTCGTACAGACCATATGCCAGGCTCACTACACTAAATGTGCTCGCAGCGGTGGGCTGGGTCTTCCTACATCAGACACGCCCACAGCCCAACTTGAATTCTACAACCTCTCACTGATACTCTTCCCAGCTGATTCTAGACTGTGTCAGGTTAACAATAAAATGTAACCACCTTTTTATTGTTAAAAATATAACAATATTTTTTAAATTTAATTTTAAATTTAATTAATATTGTTTAAATTTAAATTTAAACAAAAATTTTTAAATTTTTAAAAATTGTAAACAATAAAAAATGTAAAATGTAAACAATTAAAAAATGTAAAATGTAACCTCCCTTCAAGTGGGAGGATCTGTAACCTTCTCTCTTGAGCTTCTGAGCCCACTCTGTGGTCATTCTCGTCATCCTCTGATCCTTGTGTGATTCCTTGTGGTAAGAAGAGATATTAACTCTCTTCACAGGCAGGATCCAGGCTGGTTTGGACAACCTGAGACAACCAAGTGGTTCGTAATCAGACTGCGTCCTAGCTCTATCATTTTTCATCACTAAATCTTATATAACTGCTTCATGTGGGGCTAATGATACAGTCCATCTCTTGGAGCCTTTGTAAAAGGAACACATGTCTAATGCTGAGCGCAGGCCTGGCCTGTGAAGAGCCATGATAGTTTCCTATTATAACCATTGCTGCCAAGGCTGCCCAGCAACCCGGTGGCTCAGGTGAGATGAGCAATTGTATCGCTAGGCTTCTGGCCGCGTGTTCTCCCCACGGCTAAACCTGCCCACTATTTAAGAAAAAGAAATCAGGAATTACTTAAGTATTCCCCCATCCTAGGAAGAGCAGGATTCTCAAGAGACCAGGCACTCCGTAAACCCTGCTAACAGATTGAAATATCATAAAGCCATACATTAAAGAAAAGGAAACAGAAGCAATTAACTGTAATATATTTTATTTAGCACAATCTATATGGAAATCTAGCATTTTGATATATAATCAAAATTTTTTTTAAATCCCTGAGATTTTATTATACTGAGCATTTATAATTCAAGATGCACAGAGCATAGCTCAACTGAAGTCAGGTTGAGTCAGTTGTCCAGTTGTTATACTTACTGCCACTCTCTCTTAGCCCTGCCCACTCTTGGTATGCCCTTCACCCTACCTCCATGTCTTTCGTCTGTGTGCTGCTGGCTTGGTAGGTAGCCACAGTTGCCATGTGTTTGTGATTGCAATGAGCCTTCCATATCCGGAAGCCAGCACTTCATAGCATCCCCCTCCATCCATCTTAGTGCTCTTCCTAGTCCCTCATCCAAAATGGCCCCTTGACCACAAAGGGGTAAAAAAAAATATAGGTACTTGCTTTAGGTCTGAGCACTCAACAACAGCCACTTGTTCTCAGCACTTGGGCCAATTGTGAGACTCTGTATTAACTGTTTTCCTCTGCAAGAAGAAAAGACTCTGACTCAAGCTAAGAGCAACAGCAGCCTACAGGCTAGAACAGAAATATTGAGGAGGTAGTTTGGCCACATATCCACTAGTAGAACATTTGTAGTGTATCCTCCCCTAGGGCTCATCTCTGTGCCCCCTCCCTGTCCCCTCCCACCCAGCCATAGGCTTGAAAGAGGTATCGCATGTGTTTCCTCCTGTGGAACAGGCCTCAGATCCGATTGGGAAGTGCTTGGTTACCTCTAGAACATTCTGGTTACTATTGTATCATCAGTTGGCACATCTTGGGGGCGGGTAAGAAGTAGAGCCTGTAAGTAAGGTCCAGGGCTGAGAGTTTTCTCCCTTGGCAGTCGGCATAGCAATTTTCTGCACCAGGAGAAACAAGACAGCCAAAAGTGAGGAAGCTTCAGCCATTGGTTTGATTTCTCAGTGCCTTGTATCAGAGGTGTCTGCTGTGGTCAGAGCAGGGCCTTACCACCTGCATCTAGTGGGTAACCAAGAGCAACGGTGATGACATTGTTTCAGGAGCCTCTGGGGCTCTGGGAGCAATGTTGTCAACTCATACATGGCCCCTCCACTCAAACTCTTTCTTGAATTATGTTTTTTAAAATAGTTTGTATAGTAGTAGGTTTCCATTGTTTTTTCTATACATTTTTAGTTTTGGTTGGTCCATCCCTCAACCTCCATCTTTTCCCCATCCCTCCACGTCCATCCGTTAGGTGTGAGCTCTCCTCCCTAGCACCCACCCCCAACACATAAACCTAAACATTTCCAGATGAGAAGATGAATGTGAGAGACAGCATGAGGTATTGGTCTGCCTGGATCTTGAATGAAAAAAAAAACTATGACTGCTTCTAGGTATGGTAAAGAAGGTTTAGTTTACATATAAGGGAGAGCATGGCCAGAGGCCGGGACATCTTGGAACATGACCCTGAGCCAGGCCATGTAAGGAGATGGGAGAGGGAGGAGGGGAGGGGAAAATAGAGAGAGTAAAGGGAAGGAAGATGGAGGGGTGAGGGAGGTGGGAGCGGCGGACGCAAGTAACCAAAATGGCTGGATAATATAGGGAAGGCAGCCCAGTCCCTGGGATGGAGAAGATGAGGGTTGAGGATGGGTTATACAAGCTGTACCCTGCAACAGGTAAGGGTTGACCTGTTAAATAGGCACCTCAGCCATTTGTTTGAGAGCTAACAGGTCTGAGTTACCGCTTTCAGTTAGTCTTTTCCATCTCAATTTAACTCAAGTACAGCTTCCAGAAAATCCTGACACAGCATCTCAGCACACATGAGTGTGCTTGTCACTTCTAAACACCCCCAGGTCTCCATTCACCTGCCCAGCAGAAGCGACACGTCTCCCTCTGCTATCAGACTATCTTGTCATCTCTTTCAGTGCCAAATGGAGGAACTGTCATCCCTGAGTCTGTGGGTGGTGGCCTTAGATCATCTGAAATATCTCCTACACAAGCAGGGGGTCCACTCCTCTTCATCCTGGCTTTGGGGAGTGGGGTGGAAGGTGAGGACAATCAGTGACCAATAGGGATCTGACAGTCACTGCTGATGGAGTACAAGCTAGCAGGCCCTGGGTGCCCTCAAGAGCCAGCACTACATGCTCCTGGCAATCTTAAGAGGTTAGCATTCAGGATGAGGGTAATGAAGTCACACGGGATTTACCGAGAGCCAGCCGGCTGTCCCAAATACCTTGCTCAGCTGCTGTCATTCTTGCAGGCAGCCACCATCTGAGGCTGTTAGTCTTATCATTTCCATCTAGCAAATGGGGAAACTGAGGCAGAAAGAGTAACGTGGCTCATGTGAGGAGGAATCAGACCCTGAAAAAGTCACAGCCACAACTAGCTCTTCAGGTACCTACTTAGTTGGCTCACATGTGTTTCCATGGAGATGGCCACTCCCATTCTTTTGTCCCCTACTCTGACCTCACCCAGAAGAGAGTGCTTGAGGCAAACTAGAGGATAAACAGTTGCTTACTTGCCAGCTGACTCCTACCGTCATTATTGCTGGTATTCAACCTTGTAGTAGATCCATAGCAATGCAGACAGCCTTGCTCCTTCACTGGAGGTGATGCTGACGTGGTGCCTTGCCCCTGACTACTAGGCAGACAGGGGCCAGATGCTTGGGGGTGATGCAGGTTCAAGGCAGTCCAGCTCATAGCCGAAGTCCACTGAATTTCGTTTTCCTGGGTGCTGCCTGACACAGACTGGGCCAGATAATCACAGAGAATAAAGGAGCAGCAAGTGCCCGGCCCATCACCTGACAAGCTGAAATTGATGGTTTCAGAGACTGAGAGCTAGGGGTGCATAAAGGCCAATGGTGCCAGGATTTCTGTGTGCAGAAGTAAAGTAAAGCAAAGCAAAGCAAATCGAAGTGAAGCAAAGCGAAGCAAAGCAAAGCAAAGCAAAGCAAAGCAAAGCAAAGCAAAGCAAAGCAAAGCAAAGCAAAGCAAAGCAAAGCATGTGCTATGTTGTAGCCTCCATAGTGGGCCACAGAGAAGAGAGCCTGGCACCTTTGCTCATCGCTTCCCTCCCTTCTCTTTCTTTACACTGTAACTTGCCTGGTTCACACTCCATATTTACCATCATGGCTGGTTTTAGGTAAAAAAAAAAACAAACCCTCCTCTGTGTCCTCCAACATTGCATCTTTTATTATCACGCTTGGAAACTCCAGGATCTTTGTGCACCTGGATACTGAGAACAGAAACACCCAGGCATCCTTGAATGATGGAGAGTATCAAAGTATAGAGCCCCAAAAGGTCCGAGGACACACAAGGGCCCGTGCTGTGTAGGGATTCACATTTTTATGCTCTTGATTCTCTCTTCCTCTGCTTCAGGCTCCTGTCCCCAAATGCAAATGTCACCTACCACAGCAAGTCTAGGCTTTTGTATTCTATATCTCATTCCTGGTGAGGAGAAAAAAGTATAAGCCGAGGAGGCCTGGAATGCCATGGGGAGAAACAGGAGACCTGAATGTGTTGTGGTGGGCCACAGACCTGCTAAACCCAGGCCAGGTGTAGCTTTTCCTCAAATCTAAGCCTCTGATTCTCATTAGAGGATGAGTCCATGACACCACAGGGCAAGTGCTTGACAGATGCTCTTACATACTTACACGGCTTTCATGGATATACATAACACACATTCTCATTCTCTCTCTCTCTCTCTCTCTCTCTCTCTCTCTCTCTCTCTCTCTCTCTCTCTCTCTCTCTCTCTCTCTCTCACACACACACACACACACACACACATTACTGAGATTACTGAGCCCCAGATCTAACGTCCTTACAAATGGCATGAGGTCTGACCCCTCAGAGGATTTGATGCTGTGTTTCAGCTGTGAGCAAAGCCACCTGGATACTATCTCCTCAGAGAGCACTATTCTTCAACTCTCTCAACAGCACGTGCCTGGGGCTCTGATACAGAGTGGCTTTTAGCCAGTAGGGTTAACATCATCCCTGAGGTACTGAGATACTGAGGACCTCATCCTGCAGGCACACCAGCAATATCACTAAAGCTGGCAGTGTACAGATAATAGGAACAGCCAACATTTACGGACTGGACACTTTGGTGCCTCACACGCATCTGTTGACACATGGATATGCTAAGATCGTTTCCAGTTGTGAGGAGATGAAGACAGAGACTACCTCTCTCCCAGCCATCCAGCTCCTATGTTGTGGAGCTGGGGTCTCAACCTAGGAAGTTTAGCTTCTGTGCTCCTTCTCCTAGCTTTTCTGCTATCGTTTATAGTTTTAGTGCCATCTCTTCTCAAAGAGGATTTTAGGTGATTTACAATAAGATCACACATATGCACATTACACTTAAAATGAACAAAACCAGGAACATAGAAAAGTAATGACACATTTGTAGTGCAAATGCGAGGCTGAGAATCATTTGAATTGACTAGCCCCGACCCGAGCTGTCTGAGAGGTGTAACGCTGTGGAGTTGCAGACCCCTCTTCCTTTCGGGTACAGGAAGGAGTAAATACACTGTCGTCTGGAGAGAAAATGCTTTCTTTCATCCAGTTTATTATTTAATCTCTGGCATCATGCCCTAGCAGGAATACAGTATTAGTCTTCTAGAACTGTTGTTAACAAGTGATGCCATACTTCATGGTTTAAGGTAACAGAACCGTATTCTGTCACTGTTGCAGAAATCCAATGTCCGCAATCAGGACATTGGGGGCCTCTGATGCAGACCCTGTTCTAGGCTCCTGTCCCAGTTCTGGGAGCTGTAGAAAAGCCCTGCCCTTCCTTGGATTGCTGGTATAGTTCTCCAGTCTTGGTCTCTGTTTCTTTTTATCAAATTTCTCCTATCTCTCATTAGGATACCAGGCATTGGGCTAATGGCCCACACCAAGCGCAACACAGTCTTACCTCAAGATATTTACTTACAGTTATAAAGACTCTGTTTCCAAATAAGGTCCCATTCCCAGGTAGCAGAGATTAGGACTTGGGCATCCCATTTGAGGGTCCGTTCTACAAGACTATATGAGTCATTCAATAGCAATTCTGCAAAAATAATTAGAATTTTTAGATAACTATTTACCACAGTGATAAAACCATTTCTTGCAGTAATAAAGCCAAAAGAAGAGTTTTGATTGCAATTTAGCCCACTTGAGATTGGAAGCTGCATCTAATTGGACCACCAAGGGTTTATTTGTCCTCTGTAAAGAGCCTCCAAATAGAACGTCATATGACTTTTATCATTTTAGTGGTGAGGGCGCCATGGTAGAGGAGTCAGGTGTTGTGCTGGGATGTTAGTATGAAGAATTAGCTGTTCTAATTTGCTCTCTGCTGTTATGATAAACTCCACACCAAAACCACTTGGGGAGGAAAAGGCTTACTTCAGCTTACCGGTTACAGTCCATAACCGAGGCACTCCAAGGCAGGAACATGGAGGCAGGACCCGAAGCAGAGGTCCCAGGAATGCTGCTTACAGGCACACATGCATGCGCATGCTAAGCAACCAAGTGCTCCTCTAAGGGTCCACAGGCTAACGTGATGGGGTGGGTCTTCACTTGAGGTCTCCCTTCCCAGGTGTCTCTTGCTTGTGTCAGGCTGGCAAAAAAACTATCCATCACAAGAGCCAAGATCTATTGGTGGCCACTTGATCTAGCAGAGAAGGTCACAGCTCGGGCATGCATGAACCTTACCAGAGAGCGTTTTTTCCAAAAACACAATTGGCCCAGTGGTACTCAAGGCAAATGACACTGATGTCTGTTGTTCCAAAAAAAATTAAGTTATTTTACGTGTGTGTGTGTGTGTGTGTGTGTGTGTGTGTGTGTGTAACCTTTGGATCAAACCCAGGGACGTGGTGAGCTAACATTGAGCTACATCCCCCAGACCTCTTCTAACCAAAACCTAGCCAAAACCTGGCATGCAGCCTTGCAGGATCTGATTCCAACTTACCTTCCAGAGTTACCAGCTGCATCATCCTGTTTTCACCAAGTGCTGATTAGGGTTATCATGGCAAAATATCATAAACTGGATGCTTGAGCAAAATAAACTGTTTTTTTCCCCCAGGGGCTGCAAGCTCAAAATCAAATGTTGTAAAGAATGGGTTCTGGTAAGGATTCTTTTGATGGGCACTTTCTTGCATCCTCAATGGCTTTTTCTGTTGTGGAGAGTGACTTTTCTTATAAGGACATGTTGTGTGACTTTACCTGGCAACGATGTGGATGGATCTCTCTTCACCCTGAATAGAGTGCTGGTGACAGACCAAAGAGACGCTGCACAAGTCCAGCTTACTGTGCCTGTGTGTGTGCTTGCTTACTCACATGAGCATGGATGAGCCAAAGGCATCTGCATCACCAAGAAGTCCACCCAAGTATCCCGGGGAAAGCTGCACCCCCTGAGCTCCTTGTTCAGCTTGCTGGCAGCTCCACCACAGAGTGTTCTCTATGTTGGTTTGAATGCATTGTAGATGAACACAGAGTCACTAATAATGTGTTGATGTCACATTAGGGACAGGAAATTGAAAGTATTTCCCCTTGGAGTAATTTAACCAAGAGCAAGCCCAAACTTTCATTTCATATTTCTCTCTCCTGGTGTCTTGTGTGCCCCTGTGACTGTCTGAGTGTATCTCTGACAAAGGTGTTCGCTCTGCCCTTATTGACCAGCACAGGAAGCATCACATGGGATACTTCACTGAAACCTTTAGCAGCTTTACAAGGGACTAAGTCATCTGCTCCAATTGATCCCATGTAACAAACAAACAAACAAACAAACAAACAAACAAACCCTATCAAGAAATATCTGTGTACCTTCCAGCATTTATGATAGATATTTGTTTTATAAGGTTGCTTTTTTTAAAACATATTTGTTGCTTCCAACAAATGACTACCATATCATGTATGCAAACACATGTGCTTTATCTGGGTCAGGGGTAACTTAAGATTACAGTTATTCATTAGCTTAGATTACAAAAGCTGATTACATGGGAAAGCCAAGGCAAGTAAAGGACTGGCATTTGATCCCCTAGAAATGTTATTTATAAAAAGCCAGGTGTGGTGGCCTATGCCTATAATATCAGACCTAGGGAGGAAGAAACAGGCAGATCCCTGAGACCTTTTGCTAGCCTATTTGATAAGCTTCAGGCCAACCAGAGAATTTGTCTTAAAAAACAAGATATATGATGACTGAGGACCATCAGCCAAGGTTGTCCAGAACGTGCCCCTTCACAACATGGGAGAGAGAGAGAGAGAGAGAGAGAGAGAGAGAGAGAGAGAGAGAGAGAGAACAAAAGGAAAGAAAAAGGAATGACTTTGTCATTTGTTGGGTAGACGATACATGGAGAGCTGCCAGGCAGATGAATGGGTGAATGGGAGATATGAATAAATGAGTAAATGAGTGGAGAAGGGACTGGTTACACAGGCTGGGGTTCAGCGTGGTTCTCCTGAGCTGCATGACGTCACATAAATTCCCTCATTGCACCCAACTCCTTGGGCTCCGTTCTGCAGCCACACTGAGCATTGGTCAGTTCTCAGAGAGACTTGTAACTCTAGGTTTTAAACTCCCCGTCCCTTGATCAGAATGTGTTTCCTCTTCCCATGTGTACAGTGGGCTCCAGTGCAAAGTGCAGGAGTTTATTTAAGGACCTTTCCGGAAGACTTTCTAGACCCCAGTGCAGAGCTTGGCCCCCATGTCTCTATGGCCCATCTTTCCTCCTCAGAGAGCCAACAGCCTGCAATGATCAACGGTTCCAATGAGGGGCAAAGGTGAACCTCTGGTTCATTTCTCCCAGCCACACACTATGCGCCATTTCAGAGTCTGTGTGACTGAAATCTCTGCAATGTCCTCTGATGGCTTAGCAGGGAGTGTGATGCTTCCAGAAGATGCCCCTTCCACTGTCATGCCCTACAGCCATTGTTGAAATCTGTCACGTGTCAGTCTATAGACTTCTCCTAAGTGTGAGTTTCTGCAAAGGCATCTGAGCATCATGAAAACAGTCTGTCCTCTCAAGTCACAGTCAGAGGGGACAGGGAAGGAATTCCCTATGAGTTGTGCACTTTAAAGATAAGAAGGTGACAGCTGACTGACAGTGCCTCACCTCCCAGGGTCACACAGCTCATTAGCACAGGCCTGAACCTCAAAGCTATTTCGCTGCTCCACACCCAGCTGCCCCTACATTCAAGTTTTCTTTGGAAAGCGCCCCAAATGCTAGAGCTTGGGGCTGTCTTTGTGCTCTCAAGGCTAGGGCAACCCCGTGTGACAGAAACCCTGTTCTGTGGCTTGAATGTTAGTCTCCTGTAGGGTCATGTGTTTGAACACTTGGTTTCCAGTTCCATCCAGCTGTGATGGAAGGCTGTAGAAATTTTAGGCTGTGGAGCCTTGGTGGATGAAGTGAGTCACTGGGCAGCTGTGTCACACAGCTCAGCCTCACTCCTGGTCTTTCTGACTGTAGATGCAGCATTACCAGCTGCCTTGTCCTCTTGCTGCCATGCTACCCAGCATGCCAGACTACATCCCTTCACAAGCCAAAGCCCTACTCCCTTAGGTTGGTTTTTGTAAGATATTCAGTCATGACAATGATAAAAGTAACTGACACACCCTCCTTTGAAGCCATCACTGACAGTGGAGGTGGAGGAGTCACAGAGAGCCAGAGTGTCACATCTTACACATCACTTCCTTTTAGGGCATCACTGTGGAAAGCCTTTGAGACAGTTTGTTCTGGAGAATCAGTACTAACGATCTCACTAGGGTATTTTAAAGGAGTGGTAGCAATTGGGGGAAATCCCTGGCTTGGAGGGTAAGGGGTAGGGATATGGAGCTGGATGCTGATGCAACTTAAGGATGGAGAAAAGGAAGTAGAGGCTTTTGCTTCTTTAAAAATAGTTTTTACCACCTATCATCTTTTCTTATTCTGTTTTCCTATACTCATCTGTGCATTTGTTAGCATATATAAATGTATACATATAGGCTAGGGTTTGCATATGATATGGTTTCCTCCCTCCCTCTGTCCTTCCCTCCTTCCCTCCCTCCCTCCCTCTTGCCCTCCCTCTCTCCTTCTCTCCCTTCCTGTTTTCTTCCCTTTCTTCCTTTCTTTTCTTCTTTTTGAGATTGGGTGCCCTTACTTAATCGTATACCTTCTAAGCCCATCCACTGTCCTGTAAATTTTGTGGATTTAATTTTCCTTAGGGATGAACAATATCCTATTCTGTCTATGTGTCTGATTTTTATTGTCCTTTCATCTGTTTAGGAGATGAGGAAAGATGGAACGTAGGCAAAGGATGTGAATCATGAAAGAGGCTTCAAAGACAATTGTTGTCCTGATTTTTAACTCTGACATAGATTTGTTGTTTTGTTATGCATAAGTAAATTTAAAAATTTTTTGTTGGTTTTGGTTTTGGTTTTAGTTTGTTGTTGTAGTTGTTGTTTTGAGACAGGGTTTCTCTGTGTTAGCCTTGGCTGTCCTGGACTCGCTTTGTAGACCAGGCTGGCCTCAAGCTCCCAGCAATCCACCTGTCTTTGCCTGCTGAGTGCTGGGATTAAAGGCGTGGCCACCGCGTCCAGCTAGTAAATTAAAATGTAACTGAAGCCCCAGTGCTTCAGGATAACAGTTCTGACTATACAGTTCTCTGAGGTGCACAGACTTTGGGTTTGGGCAAAAGTTTGAGTGGTCTGTTGTGTGTGTGTGTGTGTGTGTGTGTGTGTGTGTGTGTGTGTGTGTGTGTTTATTTTGCAAGTTCTTTAAGTTCTTTATAACAGAGTAATTTTTACTTTAAAAGTATTACACTTATTTATTTAGTGGTATGTGAGTGTGTGTTGGGCGTGGCTCTGGGTATTAAACTCAGGTTGCCAGGCTTGGTGGTAAGCATCTTTGCCCACTTAGCCGTCTTGCCTGTTTAGCCTTTACTTCTGAAACAGAAATTACATTACTTAGCTACCTTTTGTGGGGAAGAGTATCAAACACACGGCAGTATCAGAGCAGTGGTGTCAGTCTCGTGATCTCTGGCAGAACTTACCCACAGACACATTCTTCTGAAAAGACTGGGGGCTATGTTATCTACCTCAGCCAGTATATCTAAAGGGAAGAGGTGTCAGCTAAAGATGTGGAATCCCATGAGACTTTGCAGGAGGAAGGACAGTGGTGCTGGTCCATTGAGACAGGCCTGAATTCAGGCACCCACAGGCCCATCACGCACTCGCTGCTGTGTTTGCCTTGTAAAGCTGTCAAGTGTGGCCAATGGCTCCACCTCCCTCTATCCTGCCTATAATTGGCCTTGAGTTCTGCCTTATATCACAGGTTCTTGGATGGCTAAGCATTCTCTCCAGTTGCCTCCCTCTAAGAGACTTCAGTGCTTCCCCCAACCTAAGTCTGTTAGCATGTCTGCCCCTAGTCTGCCTGGCAACCTATGACGTCATTACCTGCCTGCCACTAGGTGAGCCAGATGCTCAGGATAAACAACAACAACAACAACAACAAAAAACCCCTGCAAACCCCCCTCGTCTCTCTCTCTTCCTCTTCCTTCCTCTTCCTCTCTTCTTCTCTCTTGTTCTCTCTCTCTATCTGTCTCTCTCTCCTTATGCATCCCCAGAGACCGTCTCTGTCTACCTCTCCCCCAATAAAACCTCTCAACATAGATCTGCCGCGTGGTTTCTGAATTCGCAGTACAGCTCTGCTGCACAAATCCTAACGAAGTCCATATACGCAGCCCTGGTATATAGCAGATATTCAGTTAATATTCTTGAGTAAAAGTGTTTCGGGCTTCTAACTTAAAGGCTTAGCACTGTAACATATTCTCATAAATTATCAAGTAGCTTGGTGTACCATAAGACATTAAAAAGAAGCTTTCTCGAATAAAGTCACTTTAAAATGTCACAAGAAGGAAACCACAATAATTCCTTTAAAAAAAAACCATACTTTCAGATACATCTCACGGACCTGAGGCTGTGCGGGTGTGGCTGCCGCATCAGTGGGTGGCAGAGAGCAGAGGGGCTGTGTCTGTGCTAGGTGCTTCGACCTGTGACCATCTGAATGATCAATACCTAACATTCCTGCAAAAAGTGAGCCTGAGGCGACCACCAGACCAGCAGCACAGGCCTGGGGAGAACGTAGACCCTGCTCAAGATGCCCCCTGCCTGGCATGCACGGGCATGAAGTCACTCCTGAGATGACCCCAGACCCTCAGAGACCCCAGGAACCACTAAGAGTAGCAAGTAAGTGATGGGGAAATGAAAGAGAAAGAGCAACAGAAGCATGTATGCACAATGAAGAGAGGCAGAACTGGAGACTCAGGGGTAGCGAAGAACAGCCTGAGGTGAGTAACCAGGGATGCTACTTGGACCTATCGTGGGGTCCTGGTCTGTGCTGCCACTGGAGACCACATCTGGGTCCATGGCCCTGCAGCAACAGAGATCTGTTACCACCAGTGGCCAGGCAAATGTCCCTGGTCTGAGATGCCACCCAGGGACATGTTGATAATGAAGAAATGTGCAGACCTGACACCACCCCTCACCTGGCCATCATGGGGAAAATGGCCCTGGGAGCATGAAAGCAGGATATGCACCACCCATAGTCAGCAGCTGTACTCAAGAGAGTAGGCCTCACACATTGCTGGAGTTTCAGGGTGAGCAGACCCCAAGGATATAAGCATGGGAGAGCTGAGCCTGCCGCTGTGATGGTATGAACGAGGGAGAGATACCCTTATCCCACCTCACCCCTTACCACCTGAGCAGGGCAAGTGGGAAACCTGGCCCTGGGATCATGAGAACAGGAGAGCTGACCCTGCCCCTCACCTGCTGCAGCACTTGGGAGAATAGGCCCTGCACCACATCTGGGCAGCACAGTAGGTCTGGCCATGGATATGAGATTCGGGAATGAGCAGCCCCAAGGGCATGTGCATGGGAGAGCTGGCTCTGCCTCTTGTCTGCTGTGTGGTGGAATTGGTGAGGGAGAGATTTTCCCTCCCTTTTGCCCTTGCCACTGGCAGGGGGTGGGAGAGCTTGTTCATGTTCTTCTGAGTTTCTATTCAGTGTCTTTCAAAGAAGAGAAACTGAGTGGTGGGGTGAGGATATAGACCCAGCAGGAACTTGGTAATGCAAGGCCAATGGATTCAGGACCTCAGGCTGCTGCCTCCTTTAGCCTGAGGATAGTGATGAGGATTCCAGGGAGCAGCTCCAAGCCTGGGACTCCTTACATCCTTCTTGTAATAGAGGTGCTGCTTCCCTTAGATTCATATGCAAAAGATCTCTGCAAACAAAAGGACTAATAATTGCCTAGGATAAGTAGTATGATTTTGCAATTTAATTTTATAGTTTTGGTACAAATTGCCACCTGGGGTTGTGTGATTTTAAGTGGTATAAGTCTTTAAGTTACAGCTCTCACAGTAAGCAAGCTATTTTTATATTGATTTTTATCTGTACCAAAATAGCAAGCAAGGGAAGAGAGAGTATTATGGGCCACTTCACAGTGCATCAAGTCCAAGTTCACTGTTTCTGTGTCAATGATGGCAGCACAGATTTACTGGAAGCTGCTGGAAAGACAGCCAAGGATGGCTTTGTCCTGACTAAACACTCATAGCAGGCCAGTTTGGGAAGGGTCACACTGATTGGTATGGCCTCTTCTCAGTGCTCTGAGTAGGGGTGAGGCTCTGTGAAAGCAGTGACCTCAGATGCACACTGGAAACTTGGAAGGGGTTTAAACCCAGAGGTCCAGGTTACCCCCTTGCCTAACACAGCTAAGTTGGATGCCACTGGGGTAGGTGAGATCTGATCCGAGAGAAAGGTCACCACTTCTGTGAGTCTCCATCTGCCCTGGCTCTGAGCTCAGTAGGGAGGAGTGGAGAGAAGTGAAAAGGAGAAGCAGACATTTTACACTACCTCAGTGTCTTAGGCTTTCTACTCTTGTGATAAAATGTCATGACCGAAAGTCATACTCAGAGGAAAGGGTTTAATGCCAGCCTGTAACTCTCAGGTCACTCCATTTCTGTGGGAAGTCAGGGCAGGAAGCTGGAGGCAGGAACTGAAGCAGAGGCCATGGAGAAGTGCTGATGACTGTCCTGCGGGGGACACAACCTTCCCCTGTCAGTCATTGGTTTGTCTACAGGCCAGTGTTATGGAGCATTTTCTCAGCCAAGGTGTCCACTTTTCAAGTGACTCTAGCTTCGGTCAGTGATTTAATACGAGTTTACGATTTGCTAAGACAACCACACTGCTTTCAAGTGTACCTGCTGTCCTTTTAACTTATAAAATTGTCCAGTGTGGAATCCTGGTTTGAAGTCATCTTCTGTGTCCAAAGCAGGTCAGAAGAAAACCTGGTCAGAGACTAAAGCCAGCAGAGACATCATTTGGACATCCATTCTTAGCATTGGTTCAGCTGTCAGGGGAATATGGTGACTGCGTACCAACTAAATGATTGCATCTAACGTCCAAGGGGAAGATTAAAGAAGATGGCCAGGGCTGGGTGGTATTGACAGTGGTGCACACCTTTTATCTCAGCACTAGGGAGGCAGATCTCTGTGAGTTTTAAGCTAGCCTGGTCTACAGAGAGAGAGAGAAATCCTATCTCAAAGAACAAATAAACAAGCAAGCAAACAAAAAGATGCTCAGGAAATGACATCAGAAGTAATCTGTAATCAGCACTTATGATTGGCCCACCAGGGGTCACATATTTTTCAAAACCAGCATAGAGTTTAGAAACTGTTGATGAAGTTGATGTTTGTATCTGCTTCATCTGATGTGTCAGTATGATCAATGTTTGAGAATATCTTCACTGACATATGGGATGGCTGTGTAGCAAAAATAGCTATACCTCAGAGTTTCCGTGAGGGTGCTTCCAGAAGGTGATGTTCTCTGAATTCTTGGCCTGAGTAAAGAAGAAGATTCACCCTCACCATGTGCAAGCCATCATCCAATCTTTTGAACACTTGAAGACAAAACAAGATAGAAAAAGCAACTTCATTTTCTGTCTGGTGGGTCCTCTCCTGTAATCTTCATTATAGGCCAGAGCTCCTGGGTCTCAGACCTTTGTAACTAGCTTTCCTTTATGTGAAGAAAAATCATAAGATTTCCATAATTGTGGATCAATACCTATATGTTTATTATCACTCTGTCTGTCTATCTATCGATCTATCTATCTATCTATCTATCTATCTATCTATCTATCTATCTATCATTTATCTGTCAGCCTATGTATCATCTACTCTATCATTTTTATATCATTCAGATATCTATTGCTTGTCAATTGTCTATTTAATCACCTTTCATCCATGCATCGGTTAATTTTCTATTGCTGTGACAAAACACCATTACAAAACGAACTTACAGACAGAAGGATTTATTTGAGCTTATTCCAAAGGGACAAGAGTCCTCGCCATCATGGTGGGAGGTATGACAGCAAGCAATCACGGCAGCTGGAGCAGCAGCTGAGAGCTCACATCTTGAAACTGAAACTAGGAAACAGAGGGAAGAAACTCGGCTTTGGAATGTAAAATCCTGTCCACCTCCTCCAGCAAGTCCATCCCCTGTAAGCCTCCTTAAACTATGTCACCAACTGTGGGCCAAGGATTCAAACACCAGAGCCTTTGGTGGGACATCCTAATTCAAACTACCACGTTCTGTGACCTGGCCCCCATAGGCTCCTGGTCATATCATAATGCAAAATGCGTTTAGTCCAACTTCAAAAGTCCCCACAGTCTCTCTGTCTCAACACTGGTTAAAAGTCCAGTCTCTCCCAAGACTGAAGACAATCTTTCAATTGTAAGTCCTGCTAAAAGTCAAAAGGCAAATGACATACTTCCAACTTACAATGGCACAAGATATACATCACCATTCCAAAAGGAAAAAAATAGGAGCACAGCGAGGAAATACAGGACAAAAGCAATACCAAAATTTAATAGAGCAAATACCAAACCTTGTAGCTCTGTCTCCAGTGTTAAAAGGCTACATGTCTCTGCTCTTCTAACTTATCTATAACATACTGCTCCCTCTTGGGCTGTCTCCATGTGTGCAGCTATCCTTGGCAGATGTCTCATAGCTTTGTCGTCTCCAGTATCTTGCGGTCTTCAATGCAAGCCAGGTCTTACTTTCACGGGTTCATGCTATGGTCTCTCTGGACCTCCATGCAGGGACTCCCCGGCCACTTGTTTCCTAGCCTGGGCTCAGCAGCTCCCTCAAACCACTGGGGCAGATCCCACAGACCTTTTACTCATGTATCCAACATATCCTTCGTGACTGTAAGGCCAGCACCACTTGTTTCCTAGCCTGGGATGGGCCCTATGATCAGCTTGGGATGGACCCCATGACTATAAATCACATTTGCATTAGGTTCTGACTGTTGTTATTTTCTGAGAGCAGAAAATGCATTACGTCTTTTCATTTCACAAGTTGGAAGCTTAGCTGGGTGAGGTGCTGCCCTGAGGAATCCTTCCCTTTAATTGAATGCAGACTCTGGTCTCCTTAATCTCCCTATGACTTTCAGAACAGCTTTGGCTGTAATGTTAAGTTTCCAGGTTCTTTTTTCCTCTCTTCAAGCTGTACATTTTGTATTTCTTTCTGCTTGACTTGCTCTTTTTCATTCTAGGTCCACATAAGAGCGCTTACCAACCGTGTCACAGGTTAGTATTAGGCTGTCTTGAAATTACTTTTGCCGAATAAACTAGTTCCTTATTTTTAAATTTAGCTTCAGGCATGTTCTTAGGACAAGGGCAAAAGCAACCACATTTTAAATTTTTATTTATTTTTTTCTCTGTTTGCTAGTGCTGTTCTTCTCTGAAACTTCTTGAGCTGGGCTTTAACAGTCCTCACAGGTCTCAACACTACTGTCTTCCAAGATGCTACTAGAAAGGACCAGTAAGGGCTTCTTGCAGTGTTCAACGATCACTTCTGTAGTCCAGATTTCCAAAGACTTCCGCATTCCTCCTAAGAAGAACATGGTCAAGTCTGTCGCAATCATATCCCATTCCCTAGTGCCAAGTTTGGTTTTTTTCTTGATGTTTGTTTTTGTTTATTTGCTTGTTTATTTTGTGGGGTTTTGTTATTGTTGTTGTTATTGATGGTGATGGTAATGATTGTTATGATTAATAAAAAGAAAATAAGATGATAAGATAATAAGATGCCAGGCAACAGATACTATATTGTATGAGGTTTATTAAGTGAGTGTGGGGAGAGAAAGAAAGGGGGAGGGGCACCCCAGAGAGAAAGAGAAAGAGAGACAGAGACAGAGGAAGAATAAGAGAGGAGAGAGAGAGAGAGAGAGAGAGAGAGAGAGAGAGAGAGAGAGAGAGGGAGGGAGAAGGGGTAGAGGGATAAGAGAGGTAAGAGAGAGGCCATGAGGAAAGTCTATCATTTTATATGGCCCTGGGCAGAGTCATACCCCCGTGTCAGGTAAGCAATGATGTCACGGGTAGGTGGACTGAAGTAGAATGCTAACAATGATGATGATGATGATGATGATGATGATGATGATGATGATGACTTTTGAGATTGGGTTTCTCTTTGTAGGCCTGGGTCTGTAGACCAGACTGGCCTGAAACTCATAGAGATCCACTTGCCTCTGCCTCCTGAGTACTGGGATTAAAGGTGTGCATTCTCACTACCCAACTAGTTGGTTTCTTTTGCTGTGATAAAACCATGACAAAGGCAACTTATAGAAAAAAATGTTTACTATGTCTGACACCCTGACCAAACCCAGTTTGGGAAGGAAAGTGTTTATTTCAGCTTACAACTTTCAGGTTACACTCCATCACTGATAGAAGTCAAGGCAGGAACCTGAAGGCAGGAACTGAGGAGGAATTCATGAAGGAGTGCTGCTTACTGCCTTGTTCACCATGGTTTGCTCATCTTGCTTTCTTATATACTCAGTACCACCTGCTCAGGGTGCTATAACCCACAATAGGCTGGCTTTCTCACATCAACCACTAATTAAGACCATGTCCCACAGGCTTGCTTATAAGCCAATCTTATAGTCATTTTCTCAATGTGGCTTCTTCTCCTCAATAATTCTAGCTATGCCCACCAATTAAAACAAAACAATAATAACAACAGCAATATCAACAAAACCCAATTCTCAGTCTTATCAAAGTTCGAGAGGGATAAGAGTCCATCATAGCTGTGGTGTATAACAACAAGCCATAGGCTGGAGCAGGATGCTGAGGGCTCACATCTTGAACTGCAGGCAAGATCAGAGTAAGTGAACAGTTGGAATGATATATTGTTTTTGAAACCTCAGATCCTGTCCCGAGTGATATATTTCTTCCAGCAAGACCACATTTTCTAAGCTTAGCAAAAGACTGCCACCAACTGAGGACTAAGTATTTAAACAACTGAGCCTATGGGGGCTATTCTTATTAAAACCATCAAACTACTATCTGTCAGTCATCTATCATCTGTATATCTATCACCTATTATCTATCTATCTATCTGTCTGTCTGTCTATCTATCTATCTATCTAATCTCTCTCTTGTGTGTTATTTATTTACTGGTATGGCCTAATAATGTTTATATTAGACCTATAATTATTATTATGATAGTATAACCCATTAGCAATCAATAAAGACATAGATACCTGTTATATTTTAAAATAGCCTTAGTTAACCTGGGGCAGGGCAGACATTAATACCTTAAACTACTTCCCATAGAGGGTCAGGTATGGAATACCTTCCCCAATCCCATGCCATCTGCTTTTAGTAATTTCTATCAAGCTACCTCTCACTTATAATCCTAAATACTTGTTAATGTTTTCTACCTGGGCCAAATCTCCATCCACACTGGCCACGTGCTTCTCTTTCATCTAACCCACAATAGCGCAACCTTCTTCTCCTCCCTTCTCCTCCTGTCTCTCTTTTTCCCAAGATTTGCTCAGTCTTCCCAAGCCTGGGAACCTTACACCTATCTCATTTGCCCTGCCCAGGTGTGAAGGCTTTTTTACTAATTAGCATCAATTTCCCTTTTTTTCTTTTTAACCCCTATCTCCATACCTCTCATTGACAATATACATATATAGCACAAGAAAGCAACCAAAAACCTAACCCTGCCCCCCAGGGAAACAGAGCATCTTTCTCTTAAGGTTTCTTCAGGCTGATTTGGGATGAATAATACCTATGTAGGGGCCCAAATAAAATTGGAAAAAAGGTTAAACAAGCTAGGAATGGCATTTGTGGTCCAGTCTCTAAATGTTGAGAAATTTCAGGCTTACTATAAAGTCCTGTGTGGGACAGTCTGAAATGCTGGACCAGGAGCCTTTTTTGGAGCTGTCTTTTTCTGATGAGGAACAGCAACAGAAGCACTTGGGGCTGGAACATGAAGGATGCAAGATGTCAGCATCTCAGCATGTTGGAGGAATCCAGTGTCAGTGTCCAGTTCTTTTATTTTGAAAACATATAATTTCTTACAAGCATTATACAGTCCTAATACTATAAATTTATAATGTATGTAGGATGTACAGAACAATTAAGGCTGTTTCTTTGGTCTTTGCATGAGCAGAAGAAGGACATCTGTAAATCTTTATTCATGCCATATGAAGAATGGCATCTTATAGTAAATCATGGGGATTCTGTAACCAACAGGAAGCTTTGTCTGTGTATAGAAATTTGACCAGTCTGGCTGGTCAGTTATTGGGGGGCCGAGGAGGGTTGCAACCTGTGAATAAAGAATGGGCAAGAGAAAGGCAGGGCTCAGGGAAACCGTAGCTTGTCAAGAGCCGTTTATTGAAGGTGAGGGCAGGCTTTTTAAAACCTGCTTTAGGGAGGGTGGGGGTAAGCGAGGAGGGTAATGGAAAAGTACAGAATCTTCTGGGGTTGGGCCCCCCGGGAACATCTGCAGGGGGAGGGGTTTTCCTCGTTGGGGCAAAGCAGGAGGTCTCTGTGGTTATCTCAGGATCGGATCGCTCTCTTCTCAGGGCTAAGCCGGTGAGTGGCCAAGCAGGATGTTTGCTGCTGGTGCTGAATGGGTGGGGGTCGGCCACGCGCCGTTTGGTTCCTGGCAGAAATTCATGTCTCAGTCAGTCTCAGAGCTATTCTCATGTGGTGCGATTAGTAATGAAAGTCAACTGCTTGTTCTGCAGTTTGAATTCATGTAAACATAGACTGATTTAAGTTAGCAGCTTCTCTTTTTTGCAGGTTATACCATTGTAATAGTAATTATAGGCCTGATAATAAACATTATTAGGTTGTACAGGTAAATAAACAACAACAAGTGGTGCCCAACATGGGGCCTAATAATGATATTAGTAATTTAACAACAACATGTGTGTGTGTGTGTGTGTGTGTGTGTGTGTGTGTGTGTGTGTGCGCGCGTGCATGTGTCTATTTTCTATCATCCATCTATATTGACATCCTCTATGGGCTCCAGAGAATACAGTAGGGACATTTAATTAAACAGCTCTTCTTAACACATTCACTAGACATTGAAGAAATGGAACATTCTGTGATGCTCCATCTACTTGTGACTTTGAGTTTGAGTCTACTCTTGTCTGCTCATATTTTGTGATGCTACTCTTCATTCAAACTACTTTATTATAAGTTTTGATATTTTTCAACTCAGTTTTTCTTTCCCCAATCCTTAAGAGCTTTTTCTTCTGGCCATGACTATTCAGGTAGAAACATTTTTTTTCCAACTCCAAAAACTATTGTCCTTTAACACAAAGATTTATCTCCATGCTATATATATAGTTTAAATGATCAATTCTATCAAATATGTTTCAGTAAATATGAGGTAGGCTACTCATGTAGCAGTTGCTGTCAAGTTCCCAAATGCAATCGATATTCAGACCACAGAAAGGCTAGATCCTCTTCTGCCCTCTGCTCCAATCAGACTATGTTTGGGGCCCTCTGGTCATGTGAGGACCCAGGTTTAAAAGCTGTCTTTGGGTGTATGAAGAGGACTGTGCCCAAGATAAAGAAGAGTGGATGTGGTTTAACCAGGAGTAGGGCTATGCAGGACTGGTAGGTCTGTGAAATTTCATAGAATGAAAGCATGGCACCAGCTAACATGACCCATTATTAAGTTTCTAATGTGCAAAGCTGAATGTGGTCCTGGTACAAACATTTTAAGATGATGGCATCATTATTATGAATGTTTTCTTAATTGTGGTTTCTTGGAAATGTTTCTTCTGATTTAATTCAGTTGAAGCATTGTTCAAGGAATGAAAAGAAAGGAGTTCTTAATAGGCACTAGGAATGCTTGCTTTGTTGCTAGTTTCAGCAGCCAATGCTGGGTAGCTTTTGCAGAAAATTCATCTGAGCTGTTTATGAAAAACATCTTATGGCACATACAGCTTACCTGACAGAAAATAGTAATCTGATCCATGGGTGTGATTTTGGAAACCTTGAAGACATCTTTACTTGGCCAATGAAACAGGAACTCCTTTTCTCAATTATTTATGTGCTGTATCAGCCATGTTAATTTCCAGTTGTAGCTTTTTTATTTCTGATGGGCTAGCCCAGAGTAGACACACCCAGAAACATGGAAAATGTCCAAAATGTTAT